>NC_069127.1:82198495-82916392 GCF_026914265.1 Mya arenaria | reverse complement strand
AGATGGAGCCTTATCCAGCCATGATCACACTGAAATCAATAATATTGACGGGCATGAGGTGTGACTGTTTGTCTGATTGGTAATTGAGTTGATAATAACATTGGTTAACTCTGCCAGGTAAGTCTACTGTATTCATGTTACTGTGTTCTCTGTTGTCTTGTATGATGGTGCCAAGAGTTCTGTCAGTAAACTCAGTGAGAGTACCCGGTACTCAAGGTAACATTTCTGAACACCTATTTTCTCTGACTCATTTTGGATTATATAATTATATATGGTAAATGATCTTGTGTATACACATGTTTTATCAAAAGATGACTTGCCAACAAGTCCTGGATTTGACAGAAAGAGATTTTCTAGGATGTTATCAGTGCAGAGGGATCCAGTAGAAACTCACATGTTGCTTGGGAAATTAAGAGCCTGTTTTTGTTATTGTTTGCAGCATTGTGGCAATTAATGTGCAGCAGGTAATATAAATTGTCAACCATTAAAATTGATCAGGGGGAATTGAAATAAGAGTTGCACTGTAATTATCGCCAAAGTTTCCCAGAATGTAACTGCAGCAGAAATGGCAAATAACGGAATAATGTCTAGCCATCCTGTGTGATTACATGACTATGGCCATGCAATGGGATGTGTGAAATGCAGTATTGTGCAACAACAGAAAGAGTTGATTGAAGAGTATTCAGTACCAGATGCTGCCTATATTAAATATTGATGAGCTTTCGGCATTGGAGATATTGGTTATTTTCCTTTCATTTTGTAAAAAGAGTTTTATTGCTGTTTTATAAAATAATCACATTAATTTTGATCAGATTTGGAACCTTATATTCAATCATCTGTTTTAAAACACTGCTATCGGTCAATCAGAAACGTCAATCAGAATTGTAATGGGATTTATCCTTGCATAATCAATGTTTAATAACCCTTTCATCTGGTAGAGCCAGGCTGTCAAATTGTCACGTAACTCTTCACTTCACCTGTTTGCTAATACAAAGAAACCAGTCAATAATCATATGATGACACAGTCTAGAAAACTGAGAATCCTTGATTCTCCTCCCCAGGATCCACCTTTCAAAGGTGCCATGTATATAGACGTTCATATTGATTAGTTAACGAGGGATTGCAAAATACAATTGCATTTGATAACGTTGTTTTTGTCATCATCACACCATTACCGTGTTGTCAAGTGATTCTGTCAGGATAATATTGCGTGATATATGAGGTCTGGTGAATAAAACATTAAAAAAAGTGGCATCAGTGTCTGCTGAATGAATTTTTAGGCATTTCCTGGAGTTGTTTTGAAATAGAATATTACAATAATGCTACTAATGGTTGGCTCAAGGCCACTTTTCTGAATTTAACATTTAATATGCTAGGAATGCAATATATATAAATATATATATATATATATATATTGTAGTTAAAAAATTACGGTATGAGTGAATAAACACATTGTTTTAGGCATAGGAATCACTGAATGCTTTTGTTTTATAATTACATTACCTTATATTGTTCATCGTATAATTAAGCTACATGTAGTTACTTACTGGATGAAAGAGTACAGATGCCAGTGTTTTCAATTATTCAGAAGGGACAGAGGGCTGACTTTGTGGTAATTTCATAAGCTCTGGGTATGGTCTATTATGTACTTAACCTACTGGAAACAGACGGGCATCTGTTGTCATGATCACTCGGACTTACTTTTAAAAATTATTAAAAATACCATAATTACAGCTGTTTTTACTTAAATACCATAAAACAGGCATTGGTTACTTCAAACCGGATTTAAGTGACCGCTAACATGATATTATTGCTTCTGGTATAAAATGGTAGAACTTTCATGATATCAAAACTTTGAAATTCTATTCACATATAAAAAATTGAAACAGGAAAACAAATGTCTGCCATGAGTCGAAATGTTTTTATAAGATTCCTGATATTTATCTAAATTACAAACATTTGTTACGGTAGTATTCAATTTGGCAGCTTATTGTTAGGTTCTGGCAGTAATCAGTGTGCCGATGCTTGTAGAATTGGCATATTTACTTCCCTTCCCATTGTCTGGTATGGAGTTCATAACAAAAAGATAAGACTTTGGTGAATGATAGTAGTATAATAATTAGTTTCTGTCCAAATGAAAGTTATTGAAACTGTATTCCATTACATTGGATGGTAGTTGAACATTTACATTTGTTTTGCTCTAATTTCAAGCAAAGTGGAAAGTTTCATCTTAAGTTCAAGGACGTAAATTTAAATGGTGAATGTAAAGGTCACTAACAATGTCAAAGGTCAGATGGTGGGACTCTGATCTTGGGACTTGTGTAGACAGTGGAATCATGGAGAAACCAGGAAGCTTTGTTGGTAAGTGGCTGTTGTGTCAAAGGTCAAGAAAAATTTGTTGTTGTAACCATGCGGAAAATGTCAAGAACAGCAACAGTATTGGGTTTAAGTCATGTTGCTGAGGAAGTATGTAAAAGGTTACCTCTTCTGTCAAGTGTTAAGATTTGACAAGGTGTTAGCCTTTGATCAAGATAAATTCAAGCTCTCTCTGTGGCATAAGACACACAAGCCAGCTCTGTGGCATTAGACAAACAAGCCTGCTCAGTGGCATTCAACACACACGCCTGCTCAGGGGCATTAGACACACAAGCCTGCTCTGTGGCATTAGACACACAAGCCTGCTCAGAGGCATTAGACACACAAGCCAGCTCTGTGGCATTAGACTCACAAGCCTGCTCAGTAGCATTAGACACACAAGCCTGCTCAGGGGCATTAGACACACAAGCCAGCTCTGTGGCATTAGACACACAAGCATGCTCAGTGGCATTAGACACACAAGCCAGCTCTGTGGCATTAGACACACAAGCCTGCTCAGTGGCATTCAACACACAAGCCTGCTCAGTGGCATTAGACACACAAGCCTGCTCAGGGGCATTAGACACACAAGCCAGCTCTGTGGCATTAGACACACAAGAATGCTTAGTGGCATTAGACACACAAGCCTGCTCAGTGGCATTAGACACACAAGCCTGCTCAGTGGCATTAGACACACAAGCCTGCTCAGGGGCATTAGACACACAAGCCAGCTCTGTGGCATTAGACACACAAGAATGCTTAGTGGCATTAGACACACAAGCCTGCTCAGTGGCATTAGACACACAAGCCTGCTCAGTGGCATTGGACATACAAGCCTGCTCCGTGGCATTAGACAGTGAGGCATAAGACACATAAGCCAGCTCTGTGGCATTAGACACACAAGCCTGCTCTGCGGCATTAGACACACAAGCTTGCTCAGAGGCATTAGACACATAAGCCTGATCTGTGGCATAAGACATGCAAGCTTGCTCAGTGGCGTGAGACTAACAAGCCTGCTCGGTTGCATTAGACACAGGCATTAGACACATTAGCAAGCTCTGTGGCATTAGACACACAAGCCTGCTCAGTGGCATTAGCCACACAAGCCTGCTCTGTGGCATTAGACACACAAGTCTGCTCTGTGGCATTAGACACACAAGCCTGCTCAGTGGCATCAGACACACAAGCCTGCTCAGTGGCATTAGACACATAAGCCAGCTCTGTGGCATTATACACACAAACCTGCTCTGTGGCATTAGACACACAAGCTTGCTCTGTGGCATAAGACACACAAGCCTGCTCAGTGGCATTAGACACATAAGCCAGCTCTGTGGCATTATACACACAAACCTGCTCTGTGGCATTAGACACACAAGCTTGCTCTGTGGCATAAGACACACAAGTCTGCTTTGTGGCATCAGAAATACAAGCCTGCTCTGAGGCATTTAGAAACACAATCCTGCTCTTAGGCATAACACACACAAGCCTGCTCTGTGGATTAAGACACACAAGACTGCCATGTGGCATTAGACACATAAGCCAGCTCTTTGGCATTAGACACACAAGCCTGCTAGGTGTCATAAGGCACACAAGCTTCCTCTGTGGCACAATATACACACAATTCTGCTCTGTGGCATTATACACACAAGCCTGCTCGGTAGCATTAGACACGTGCTTGTTCTGTGGCATAAGACACACAAGCCTGCTCTGTGGCATTAGACACATAACCTTGCTCTGTGGCATAAACACACAAGCCTGCTCTGGGACATAAAACACACAAGCCTGCTCTGTGACATGTGACACACAAGCCTCTCTGTGGCATTAGACATTCAAGTCTGCTTTGTTGCATTAGACACACAAACATGCTCTGTGACATGAGATGTGGCATAAGACACACAAACATGCTCTGTGGTATGAGACACACAAACATGCTCTGTGACATGAGATACACAAGCTTGCTATGTGGAATTAGACACACAAGCCTGGTCTTTGGCATTAGTCTTGTAAGTCTGCTGTCTTGGTGACAGAACACACATGAGCTCTCTCAGTGGCTTTACACACACATATAAGCTCTTTTAGTGGCATTTATCACACAACATGTAAGCCCTTTCAGTGGCATTAAATTGCTTAGGCTCTATTGTGGCATTAAACACACAGCAGCCTTCTTTGTGGCATTTTACACACTTGAGCTCTTTCTCAGGTATCAAACACACAAAAGCTCTCCTTGTGATATTAAACAGACATAAGCTCTTTCAGTGGCATTAAACACACATAAGCTCTCTCAGTGGCATTAAACACACACAAGCTCTCTCAGTGGCATTCAACACACATAAGCTCTCTGTGGCATAATAATCAGACATTAGCTCTCTCAGTGGCATAATAAACACACATAAGCTCTCTCAGTAGCATAACACACATATAAACTCTCTCTGTGGCATAATAAACACACATTAGCTCTCTCTGTGGCATTATAAACACATATATACTACATTATGCTCTGTCTGTGGCATAAGTCATCAGGATTTTGTCTTGTCAGCCGGGTTGCTAAGGAAATGTTAGACTATTTTGTGGTCTGTAACTAAGGTTCTGTTTTTTTTTTCTTTTCTTGGAAAATACTGCAACAAAACCTGACAGAATATTGATTTGAAAATGTCAAATGGCTTTTACAACCCAGTAGGCAGACAGAAGACATTTTTTTATTTTAAGCTCAGGTTATATTTTGTTGGTTATTGTGCAAGACTACATTGGATTTAATTGATATGCTTTCACCTGAATCCCATCCGTTGCCTTGACAACCAGATTTAATATGTCTGATTTTAACAGACACCGCCATATAAGACATTACGTTTTAAATAAATAAACATTATGGTTGTTATGGTAACCCTTATCATAAAATTGAACATAAGTTGATCTCTTGTGTAAGTATGAGTCACGCTCTTGACAATGGTTGACATAAGATTTTATTCAGTAAATTATACAGCTGTTACATCCATATAGTTTTATCAATACACTTACATCTAAGACCTCTTTTCTTGTAAATGTTATAGGTATATTATATGTATACATGCAAAACAAATTGTGGAACTTCTATGACTATGGATAGTTTTCATTCTGCTATATAAGAAAGAAAATACAAAGACAAAAAACAAATCACACCATAAAAAGAAGTGCTAGATGAAAGGGTGTTCAAATGGATTCAATATTTCTACATGTTTATTTGTTATTCAGTTCATGTTCTCTTTAACCTGCTTCTACTCTCACCACATACAGCCACATTATATATGCAGCCGGGCATTTAATATTTATATAGAAGATGAAGGCAGTTGATAATATCACATATGAGAACAGTTTTATGTTTTATAGAGGTGATCTACTCCATCAGACTCATTGCTGTGCTAATTTGGTAATGACAGTTTTATGCCAAGAGTTTATACAGGAAGAGAAGTAGATTTTAACATTATTTACAAGTGGAAGTTTATCATGGGAGTCACGGGAGCCATGATTATTTATTCATGATTGTGTGTGTGGAATGTCTTTGTTATGGTAATTACTTTGGAGTAGTGTGTTGAGGTAGTGAAGGTGAGTAGAAAAAATACTGCTTTTGACATTTTTACCTACTGCGGGTGGATATAGGTTTTTTATCATTTATTTTAGCTCTGATTGTGATGAAAGCTAATAGCTTATTAAATAACTCTCTTGGGTAGAAACCAGTACTGTGTCCTCTATGAATGGCCATGAGAAAGTACTCCTAGTGGGGATCAAACCCAAATACTTTTACGAGTTAGGGGAAAACCTGTACCACTAGACCCTATCACTTTGATGGGAATGGAACCCACAACCTCTTGGGTGAGAGGTGGACACCTAGACCACAATCACCCTGATGGGGATGGAACCCACGACCTCTTGGGTGAGATGTGGACACCTAGACCACTATCACCCTGATGGGGATGGAACCCACAACCTCTTGGGTGGTAGGTGGACACCTAGACCACAATCACCTTGATGGGGATGGAACCCACGACCTCTTGGGTGAGAGGTGGACACCTATACCACTATCACCCTGATGGGGATGGAACCCACGACCTCTTGGGTGAGAGGTGGACACCTATACCACTATCACCCTGATGGGGATGGAACCCACGACCTCTTGGGTGAGAGGTGGACACCTATACCACTATCACCCTGATGGGGATGGAACCCACGACCTCTTGGGTGAGAGGTGGACACCTATACCACTATCACCCTGATGGGGATGGAACCCACGACCTCTTGGGTGAGAGGTGGACACCTATACCACTATCACCCTGATGGGGATGGAACCCACGACCTCTTGGGTGAGAGGTGGACACCTATACCACTAGACTACTCTCACCCCTACAAACTACTTGTTTATCATGCAGGTTATGTGACAATGGTTTCTGTACAAATATTATTTGCTATGTCAGCAACTTGGTTGTTTTGTCTTCAAGTATGAGGAAGTGTTAGCGCTGTGTATATGTTTATTTGTTAAGCTCACCTGAGAACATTGCTGATTATGAGCTGCCTCAACATTATGTTTTAAGTTTATACAGTTCACAGTTTCAATGCCACATTTTCTATGGTAACCAAATTTTTTTAAGCCTCCGAAGGGGAGCAGTTGTCACACTGTCTTTCCACATGCCTATCCATTACAATCGTTTGGCAGCTGTTACTTTGATAAATTGGTTAGCAATTTGATCAAACTTAAAAGAGAAGTACCGCATGGTCAAGGTCTCACTTACATGTCAAATGGCTATCACATTTGGCTAAATTAGGGGCATTTGTCACATGCTTGTGACAGTTCAAGTTTAAACTTAGTAAAATGTTCATCTTTTAAATCTAAGTCATTTAGTTGATCTAGTGAAGTAGACAAGTCGGTAACTTGTCAAACTTTTGTTAGCTGTGCTCTCATTGTAGTGGATAAGCCTAACTCTAAACCATACAAGAAGCTTCATTAAAACATGGTTCACATTGCGACACTAACTTTATTTCCAAGGAAACCTAAAGGGAGACCACCAGTTGAAATCAAGTGTCCCTTACTGCAGTCAGGTGTTTCTTTGTTCTTTGTGATAGTATGGGCTGTTATGTATGCTTGTTGCTACAGTGAAACCTCACAGTCAACTCAAGTACAAACTGTGCTATACACTTTTTAAAACTAAAAGAAAATATCATGCCTATTTCACAGATGTTATAGTTGTTATTTCTATATAGTAGAATTTAGGCCCATTAACTTAATTGATGCCTTCTGAAGGAGTATTCAAGGAGCATACATCTCTCCCAGTGATAGTCTTCTTACTATAAGGTGATGTGGTGGGGGTATAAATCACATCCAGTGATAGCTCCAGTTAATTTTGCCTTGAACCGTAAACATACTTTGGGTTTCTATCAATCGTTTAGCGTGGCATGATCTAGAGGTTCTGGATTCCCTCCATCAAAGTTGGTGTCTTCAGGAACTGGGGAGATCCTTAGTGTTGAATGATGCATTTAGCAAGAGAACATTTACACATGATTCTATACCAAGGCCCATAACTCTTAGTAGTGGTAGAGTTATTCCCCTTTTTGACTGAAAAACATAAACAAATGACTGTTGGCAATATGCCATGTTAATAGTAGAAAACTTTCATTACTGATTTCCTGCAGGGTTTAGGGCGATATAATATGGATTTCTTGACCAACACGTTGACAACTGTTGCAATTTGCAATGAAATTTAGAGACAGCAGCTGGTATAAATTGTTCATAAATTACTACCCCCGTATATAATAATTTTCTTGTCACATTTGGTTTTATATATCTAGTTTTGTCTGGAATTAGTGAATCATATTGCTGCACATCCTGAGACCACATCAATGTTTTTTTCCTGGTGACCAATTATTCCTATATATGTGCATCATTATTTTTAGTAATATGTGCACAATGCTAATGAATATAAGAGATCTGAGGGATGGTCTCAGGCAGATTTGAAAATGAATCACTAGGTAATACTGCAGAAAAACGTTGAAATTAAATTTGACTGAGAACAGTGACTAGAACATTACTGGGTTTGTGAATGTTTACCCTTCAGCGTTTCAGTGTTAGAAGTTTTTATTTTGTTTGCAACCTCAAGGTCAATATTGCAAACAATAATATGAGCACATTTTATAAAAAGATATGGAATGTTTTAAAATAAATTTGACTGAGAACAGTAACCAGAACATTTCTGTGTTTGTGAATGTTTACCCTTCAGGGTTTTCAGTGTAAGGATGGTTGGTTTGTTATGAATGACACCAATTGATCCTGCTGTAGCCTCAAGGGCATGAGAAGAATTGATCCTCTGTCAGAATCTGTCTGATAAAATCTCCTTCTGGTCTTTGAAGTTACCTGGTGGGAAAACAATGCTTTCAACTCTACTCACTTTCAATGTTTATATTTACACTCATTAACTTAAAATAAAAATTAAGAGCTAATGCAGAACACAGTAAAATAATGCAACAAGGACAGTTTTATCAATGACATCACCTGTTTCACCAATGTCACAAGTAAAATGTCATTTGACCAATTTGTAGTTTTAGAGGTATTTTGTTTATGTTGTGTTCATCAGAGTTAGAATATGAATGTATAGAAAGGTAAACAAACTGGGCTACTGTTGTGAAAAAACCCATCCTTATTTCATAAACTGTATTACAATTGATCATTGCCTCCGCAGATGCAGATGACCCTGATGCAGACATGAATACCGGCACTGATGTGGACGGAGTGGTGGATGACCACAATCATCACGATAGAATGGGATCGGAAAGTCCCTCCTCGGAGCTGGAGCACCTTCATGCAGACCATAGCAGTGATAACGAGTCTATGAAGTCAGGAACAGAAGGAAGATATGAGGTGAATCCTGAACACACACAGTCTCCTAATGCTGATAAAGGTGTTGATAATGAAGCGATGGATATAGGGAAAGAAAATATTAGTGACAATGTGAATTCGGTTGTAAGTGATTCGGATAACAGTTATAAAGGTGGAAAGGGGGATTTTAAAGAACCAGCAGAAAAGAAGATGAAATCTGATAGGAGAGTGACTGACAGTTTTCTGCTGGAGAAAAGGTCAGGTGATGGCAGTGGGAAACTGAATGAGACAATCGGAGGAAGTCGGCCAAGCTCAGTGGCAAGCTCAGGAAAGAGTGGGACTCCCTCAAAAGATAAAGGTAAATGCCCTTTGTGTTATTGTAGCAGAATACTGTCAAGTATAGGCGGAGTTGAAGTGATTGCTTTCTTTGCATTTGATCAAGATTTCAGAATGGTTTTTGTTTCGAATATAATTTTAAAAAATACCTTGAATTTTTTTTTACAATTTATTAGATAAATAGATTTATTTTAAATATAGAGAGTAAAAACAAAAATCCAATTTCTGTATCCTCTGCTCTGATTTCGCTTAAATTATTTCATAGTTTGATTTGAAGTTTGCTGTTTGCACATTTGAGCTTAATGTAACCATCTGTATGAAATTCACTAGAGAAAATGACCTTATTACCAAGTTTGAAAATCTTTCGTTTTTAAATATTGGTTAAGTGAATTATGTATGCATGTAATTTTTATATAATTACCCAATTGGTTAATTGGCAATATATCTTAATTATTATACAATTTTGTATATCACCTGACCTTTCAAAGTTATAAATCTTTACATGTACCGGTATTAAACCAATATTCTTATGGAAAATTCCAGTTTACTCAATACTACCATTTTTTTAACAAAAGTTACTAAACATTTTGTTGGCTCATTTTCTCTACCATCTATTGTCATGTCATAACTCTCGTAGTGTAGACCCCATAAACCATCCACATGCTCATGTTTTCTCTAGATGAAGGCTCCAAAAAATTGTACATGATATGGAGTGGCCGAGTAGGCAAGTATTGCACCTTCTAACAATTATTATAGCCTAGATAACCCTGTATCCTAGTCCTATACTTCACCTATGTTATACCCCGGAACTATTTTGGTTTGGAGGTTTTTCCACTGGAATTCCAAATTATTATCAATAATCATCTTTGCTGAACCATGGAGCATGATACAGGGGTTCTAATTTCTTCTTAAATCAGGATTAAAAGGTTTTAGTTTCAGACGATTGTACAGTTGTAAAGATTTTTTTTGCTCTGACATTTGCACCAAAAAGTCAGTAGGAAGCTTAAGTACTTATAGATGAATATAATTGACTTGAAATGGGGTTTAAGCCCCTTTACCCTGCTTTCTGCATGAATCCCTTATACCTGCTCCCAGCCTTTTTCGGGGATTGGCAAATTTTATAGCTGTTAGAAGTTAGAACCTCTGTTGATAATTTCATAAAACATAGCTCTAGGTCAGAAATGTACAAGAAAAATGTGTGAATAACATAATGAAAAATACAGGAACAAGTCTGTTCAAAACATATTACACAATCTCGTGTCTCAAGTGACTCAATGACTCTCAATGATTGTTCTATTTGTCTTATAACTTGGTAAATTATCCTTTGAAAGCCAGTGGAAATTCTCTCAGGAAACTTGTATCCTCCTTCCCTGATCTTGCATTGCCTTTTTCAGCTTGTTGACCTTGTTTTCGAGTAACATGTCATAGCATTTGGGTTGTCTTCAATGTCATTGTGCTCAAACTTTAACCTAAAAATGTTTCCATATGTGTAGCAAGGCCCATAACTCTGGTTTAAATACATGTATAGTATTGTCCCTTGTTTGACTGTAAAAAACAAAAGTAGACAAACGTTGGTGTTGCTCTGCGCCAGTCTTGTTGCTTTAAGTTGTGATTTATTTTTAGCTTTAAGTTGAATTACATGTGAATGTTAGTTTTTAGCTCCACTGGCCGAAGGCCATGGAGCTTATGTCGTCACAGATTGTCCGTCGTGAGTGCGTGCGTGCGTGCGTGCGTAAACTTTTACTTTAAATGACATCTCCTCTGAAACTGATAAGCGGATTTTGACAAAACTTCACAGGAATGTTCCTTTGGTGGTCCTTTACCAAAATTGCTCAAATGGTTCCGGTCCATTGCACAATATGGCCGCCAGAGCTAAAAATACCAAAATCTTTAAACAACATCTCCTCTGAAACGGTTCGGCAGATTTTGATGAAACTTGACAGTAAGGTTCCTTGGGTGGTCCTTTATTAAAATTGCTCAAATGGTTCTGGTCCATTGCACAATATGGCCGCCACAGCTAAAAATAGCAAAATCTTTAAACGACATCTCCTCTGAAACGGATAGGCAGATTTTGATGAAACTTGACAGAATTGTTCCTTTGGTGGTCCTTAACCAAAATTGCTCAAATGGTTCCGGTCCGCTGCACAACATGGCTGCCAGGGCAAAAAAATAGAAAAACCTTTAAAGAACATCTTCTCAGAAACCGATGATCAGATTTTGATGAAACTTAACAGAAATGTTCCTTGGATGGTCCTTTATCAAATTTGCTTCAATGGTTTCGGTCCACTGCACAAGATGGCCCCCAGAGGTAAAAATAGAAAAACCTTTAAACGACTTCTCCTCAGAAACCGATGATCGTATTGCAATGAAACTTGACAGAAATGTTACTTGGGTAGTCCTTAACCAAAATAGCCCAAACAGTCTGGTCTGCTGCACAACATGGCAGCCAGAGCTAAAAATAGGAAAAACCTTTACACCACTTCTCCTCAGAAACCGATGATCAGATTTTGATGAAACTTGACAGAAATGTTCCTTGGGTGGTCATTAACCAAAATTTGTTAAATGGTTCCAGTCCACTGCACACCATGGCTGCCAGAGCTAAAAAATAAAAAAAACTTTATACGACTTGTCGTCGAAACCGATGACCTTTTTTCGATAAAACTTGACAGAAATGTTTGTTTGGTGCTCCTTTACTCAAATTGCCCAAATCATTTCGGTCCACTGCACAACATGGCAGCCAGAGCTATTAAAGTAAAAATTTTTTTTAAATAACTTCTCCTCAAAAATTGATGATTGTATTTCTATGAAACTTGACGAAAATGTTCGTTAGGTGGTCTTTGCTTGAACCTTTTGGCCAGTGGAGCACAGGCACTGATGTGCCTCTTGTTTTCAAATACTTTGATGCTCCAAACTAAAGATTGTTTTGGAACGCTTTTTTCATTTTCACTGAAAAGTAGATTCCATGTGACGAGAATAATGAATCATTGAGGGATAGCGTTAAATGATAGAAATGTAACATATATATATATATATATATGTATATATATATATATATATATATATATATATATATATATATATATATATATATTTTATTATAGTGTTCCTTCATTGTCTATTTGGCATGTGTGTATGCTGCACAGTCTGTACATGTTTTGAACCTTCACTCTATGCTTATATATGGTGATGATGCCACTGTACACATATCTTGAGTTTCTTTCTCACAAACATTTGTGCCAGTGTTGATAAGCTCATGCAAAAAGAAGAGCAGCAGGTTCTTTTTGAATCTGAAAAAGGGAAATTACGGAAAAAGGTATGGGACCAATCTGGGTTTGAAATTTTCTAAAAGTTTGAGTCCCAGAAGAGGAAGGAATGTGCGAGGCCAGGCACTGCCAAATGTGAGTGACAATCACATACTGTCTGTATATCAAGGTTGAAATTAAAATCTGTAGTTTTAAACAGGTTTTGGCTTTGTCAACTCATGTTCTGGATTCAGTGATAAAACTGTGAAAAATAGAAAACTATGATATATCAGCTTGTAATAAGTTATATATGGAAACATTTTCAGAATTGAATCCATTAAAAGGGAACTAGAACCATTTAATTGCACCTGCTGTAATTGTTTGTATTCAACACCTGAACCATTACATTGGAGGCTGGAGCTGTTGGAGTTTCAAAATATCTTTCAACAAAGAAATTTCTGGAAAAGGTTCCTAGAAAGCCCTTTCATTATTAAGCTTCCTGAATATTTCCTGTTCTGGGAATGTCCACTGGATAATTAGAATTTTAAATACAGTGCATGCAAAGCTGTGTTAATGTAATTGCCATCTAGAAAAGCAGGTTTTAAGAGGAGTTTAGCTTTAAGCTAACATGGACAAATGCATGAAGGCAGATGGACTTGAAAAGAGAAGTCAGAAAAATACACAAAAATTCTGATTTCTCTGACTGCAAGTAGCACTCTTAACATTCTCATTAAACTTGTTCATTCCTCTCTCTTTATCTGAGCTCAGTTAATCTTAATTAATGCAAAGTCTGTTGCCATGCAAAGGGACTCGGAGGGTTCAAGGTCTTGAGCAGCCCATCCATGATGAATAATAATATTGACAAGATTGGGCAATGAATAATATCAAAATTGAGTGGGCAATATTGAAGATTTTATCAATATATTCATGAGATAAGAGAGTGCAGACGTGCATGGACAAATGAATAAAAAATAAAAAAATAAAAAATGATAGCACAGTTGGTGGCCCAAAAAAATATGTTCAATTTTATTTTTATCGATCATGGATCGGCTGTACAATCTGTATTCATATCTTCTACGAATTTGAAGTTGAAAACTGTGTTTCTTTCTGGACATGTAATGCTGCGTATGCCTTTAATTTTGTGAGTCATTTGAGAAGTCATTAAAACTGCAGTGTGACAGGTTGTCAGGTGAGGACGCTGTTCTTATGAAGTTTAATTATCATGCACTGTGTGCACAGAGGAAGTAGTCAGGGTGGGGGGGGGGGGGGGGGGGGGGTGAACAATTATCAAAGGATGCAGATGTAATTATGGTCTGACTCTGTTATAGCTGATGATGAAATGTTTTTAAAAACTGGACTGAATCTTATCTATGAAGTGTGCCATTGAAAAGAAAGAACTTAAGGTTGATATTACCTTTTGAGGGTATCATGTTGAATACTTATCTGATTTGTTGTTAATACTGGCTTAGATTATTACATGGTTATAAATTTTCAATCCTTAATGGAAAGTTCTAGAGTATAGAGCAAGGTACCAGTAATACTGGCAGTTCAAGGGAAGTAACCTATGACACATAAGTTGTAGTAACTGAAATTGATTCCTCTTCCAAGAAATCATGAAAAAGAAGAAATGTTACACTTGTAAAACCATGTTTATTTGATATTACATAAAGTTAAGGCAACAGTTGGTCATATCCTACAATGGCTACATGCTTATCAAATAAGATTAATGTTTTGTAGCATTGCATGGTTTATTTGGTTAAATAACTCTAGTTGGAACCATGTTAAGAAAGCAAAAAATGAGGCGTTATATAGCTAGATTTCTAATAATTTTGTAGGTGTACAGGGTTTTTCCTGTGACTGTCCAGATTGGGGTCCAGAGTGTGACTCCCATGCAGTATATTTTGAGGGTCCCAGGGATGCATAATAAGATCAAAATGAGTCCACGCCTTCTAAATTGAGTCATTTCTCTTAAATCAATGTATTATGCTTTTAAGGCATTTAGGCACACTTTGTTTATGTCATATTATTTGCAAACTGTCGACAGCTGATATACTCAAGGTTGATTTTCCTGAAGTCAGATTTGTATTAAATCTTGGTCAATATGTTCAATGATGCAAAATGTAATAAACTGTTCAGGAATAATGAATACCATGACCTTGGTAACATGTGGATGAGCGTAACCTCACATTGGCTCACAATACATACCTGACTGAATGCACGTGGTCTGATTTTAAATCTGCGGGGTTGTTCTTTGCTGTCATGCTATACATTTGTCGACTGTCTCGGAATAGATTGATAAAGATTGATTTGGATCTTAAAGTGCAATCACCAACTACATTTAGGTAAGTTCACAAATCCATTTTAGCTAAATATCTAAAATTATTTATGAGCTATATGTAGCGTAGAAGCCAGTTACTAAATGGGTCCTTTTTGGGAGCCCAAGCGACCATACCCCTGATTAGGCTTAAACCTACAACCTCTTGGGTGAGAGAATTGCACCCATTCTAAGTGTGCCACTTTCACCCTGATATGGCTCGAGCCAACGACTTTTGGTTGTAAGAATTACACCGATACCAAAAATGTCACATAACATTCGTGGGTCTTGAACCCATGACCTCTTCTATGTGAGAATTACACTCATACCAACTTTACCATTTCCACTCACTTTGGGTGATCTATGGGTGTGAGTATTAAACCCATACCTGAACTAAGCCACCTTTGTTGGGCTCATCCCCACAACCTAGTGGGTGAGAGTCAATTACATCAGTACCAACTAAGCCTCTTTCACCCTGATGGGGCTCAAACGCATAACCACATGGGTGAGAGAATGGCACCCATACCAACTAAGCCACTTTCATCTTTGATGGGCTCGAACCAACAACCTCTTGGGTGTGGCAATTACACCCATACCATCTATTTTACTTTCACCCTGGTGGGCCTTGAGCCCATGACCTCTTGGGTGTGAGGATTACACTCATACCATCTGTGTCACTTTCACCCTGTTGGCTGGACCCATGAATTTTTGGGTGTGAGGATTACACCCATAACAACTATGCCACTTTCACTCTGGTATGGCTGTAGCCTATGACCTCTTGGGTGTGAGGATTACACCCATAACAACTATGCCACTTTCACTCTGGTGTGGTTGGAGCCCATGACCTCTTGGGTGTGAGGATTACACCCAGCAATGTTACATTAACCCGGTAGGTGATCGAAGCCATGACCTCTTGGGTTTAAGGATAATAAATATACCAGCTATACCACATTACCCTGGTGGGGCTCAAACCCATTAACTATTTGGTGTGAGGGTTACACCTGTACCAAGTGCCACTTTCATCCTTAAGTTGACCTTCAATAAGAATGAAGCATGTGAAAGCAGAACATTCATTGCCACAATACATGAAACATGAAAACAATGACTTCAGCAAGCCAGTGTAGAAGTAAAGGTTTGATGATGCATGCTGATTATCTTCTGCAGATCCAGCTCATTTCCTTCATTTGTGTATCTTGGATGTTCATTGTTTGGGCATGTTCTAAATGGCCAGGTTTTAGAACATGCCCAATGTTCCAAGAAAATTAACTGGTGCCGCTGTTGCCCGATTATCTTTCTGCAGATCGAACTCATTTCCTTCATATGTTTATCTTGATGTTCATTGTTTCAAGCAATTTAGCTGGTGCAACTATTGCCTGATGATATTTGTCTTGTGTCGAGTGGTGAAATTTCAGCGTTATTAAAAGTTCTTGCGCATACGTGGTACCTTATGAAAGGTTCTGTTAAATATTTGATCAGGGAGAGGCAATAGGAGACTTTTCGAGATTCATATATTCTTTGCAAGTAAGTTTGAAACCTTTTAATGCAATTAAAAAGTGAATGCTTGTGTTATTTTGTAGACAATCTGTTTTATCTGTACTTTTGCATTTTTGGTTTGGAAGGGCAGCAAGTTTACCGTTAGGTTAGTGGCCTTTGTGAAAACCTGCTGTGAAGGCCGTAAATGACAAGATGTATTACTTCAGACTTTCTTTCCTCTTCATTTCTTAGCAGATAAGTTCCGAGACAATGCAGTGATATACAACAGTTGTTGCCAACATTCCAGGACCTTACCTCAGTTAATAGTGTTCAGAAGTGCTGGCAATACGTACTGCTATATGTGTATTGTGATTATGATTATGAAATACCTGTAATTGATTACATTTTGGATTTTGTTCTCGCATTTTTGATTGGAGTTGATGTTGAATTTGTTTGATGATTTTTATTGACTTATGTATATATACATATGTATATACATATGTCCCATATTATGAGAATGAACAATGTTATCTTTCAGTGCACAGTAACCTTGATTTGCATAAAGAGGAATCGGTCCCTTTCTGTTTAGATGAGATTCTTTGTTTCAAAGAGAGTCGAGGGTTAATTGTTGAGAGATAACTAAGTGTTTTTCCCCCTGAGGTAGAATTTCAACTCGATCTTTTAATGGATGGCTTAGGGACACATGGAGCTTGGAAATAAATGATAATTGACCATTGGGCGGCACAGCTTGTTAGCTTTCAGGTGAATAAATGGACAGTGCCCATTAAAACAATAGTTGTTAATAGCCTTCTGAAAAGACATTGTGAACTTTCATTGCAACCTAGGAACCGCCATTGTTTTTGAGGTGGATTTGTGAGGGCTGGTGTTTTACTAGTGTTTCATGTAAATGAAGTAGTTGTAGGCTCATCCAGTGACTTTGCTTTATGATTGGGGAATATGTTGTTCCATTAACTTTATGACATTCTATAACATCACAAAGGCGGAAATTTGGATTCATTTGTAATAAAACTTGTCAAGATTGAATTTATGATACTGTGATGCCAAAAAACAAAGCTAATTTGGCTGAAATGAGGTGATGAGGCCGGGAGATCAGGAGATCAATATAATTGGATAATGGACCAATCATAAAACTCTACGCTTACTTCAAAAATGGATTATTACCGATTTTTCACTGGCATCTGAGGATAAATATAGAACACAGGCAGTTCATTGTAAGTGGTTGATTTGCCCGAGTTATTATTAATTGGCAGCAGCTAAGTGAAAATGTATTTATATAATTATATTAATATCATCTCATGTGACTTCACAAAATCTTGAATTAAAATAAAATATAATCTCACGGTTGCGTGTTGTACTCTTAAGCATAATTCACATACATGTGTAACTTTCATGTGACTTCAATGACGCACGAACCTCAGATTTTATATAGTTTATTGAAATTATTTTAAATGTAGCGCCTATAAATAATCAAGGAAAAATTAAATTAATTGTATAATGCTTAACAAATGGTTTGTCGTTTTCTGTTAGTTTATTATGTTATGTTGTTTTGTTGTTGCAACTTTGCACCGTTTAAAATATAGAGTTTAAAGATATGCTCAAATGACATTGAAATGTGTCAAGAACAGGGAGCTTTTTAATGGCAGTATTGATTGATGCAAAATATATATTATATTATTTTTTTTTAATTTTAATGCATAAGCATGTGTAATTCATTTTAACCTTTACTAGATAGTTTGTGCAAAATGATTTTTTGGCCACCTATAAAGGTGACTGATTTTCATTGCAGCATGTGTACTTAATGCACCAGTCAAATGTAACCTAGCCCCCCCCAGGTCCGGGGAATAGCGGGGACTTTGACTTTCGGTCCATTCAACCCCGGCTAAAATCCCCGCCCTGCGGGGTCGAACAAATGGTAAATTCCCTGCCAAATGCCCAAGGACCCTAGGTAAGGCCCATTTCCCGCTATATTTAAAGTGAAGACAAAACCACCGCATTCACCAGGCACTGCGGGGTCACCTGAAAGGTAAAAACACGGCCCATTTTCCCGGCTATCCCCGGTATACCCCCGGACCTGGGGGGGCCGTGGTTACAATTGACTGGTGCATAATACTTAAAGAATTTGTCCAAAGATAGTACACCCAATTACAAGGGTAGAAGGGTCTTTAGATTTGTCAATCTTCAAAGTATAGTATATGCAACATTCTGTTTACTCCCAATTTTTCTCACCTCACTTAATCCCACAAAAAAAGGGTTTTGTACAGATCCTTATCTAATCACTCTGCATCTGTTCTATAGGATGGGTTTTGCATTCTTTAAACTCAGCATTGTTTTGATAAGAATTGTGGATAAAATGGGGTTTTTTACATTCTGATAGGAGTTTCTGATTTTCTCTTTTTGACTCTTTTCCTCATTTAAATTATTTAAATTACTGTTAGTGGTTATATTTTTTTTTGTTTAATCTTATAGTTGTATCATGCTTAAAGATTTGATAAACCAAACTTTTTAAAATATTATTTTATTTTTTTTGTCAACTTACTCTTGGAACACCTGGAAATTTAACAAATGGTAAATTGATCATTGAAGCATCACCTTAAGTTTTGAGTCTTAAGTCACAAGTTTAAATTAAACATAATAATAATAATAATAATAATAATAATAATAATAATAATAATGATAATAATAATAATAATAATAATAATAATGAATTAATATAAAATAAATCTCACTTACTTTTAAGTCTTTTTGGCTTTTGATGTCCACTGTCCTTTCCGCCATGGTGGAGTTGAGCTGCGCATGTCTCGTCTGTGGAAACCATTCTGCACTCTGTATCCCTGGGTCTGATATGGTTAAATATTTGCATAAAATTTGCAAACTTCCTTAAAATCTGTTTGCATAAGATGATGTTCCCCAGAAATTGTAAGAATCGATACCAAGATGTTGGACACTCACTGAGTTTTCCAAATTTTCCAGACATGGTTCAATAGTGGAAATATCATTCATTCTGTGCGATCATGATGAACCCTACTCCTTTCAAAGAATTGGATACTTAACTTTTTTTAATTTTGTTCATATTACAGATTGAGTTCTTTAGAGAAATAATTATCATCTAAGATTGTAACCTCTGTCACTTGGAAGCTAATCAAGCTCTCAACTAATTCTTTAACTTAAGAAAATGTCTGCTGGAACTCAGGGGGCTGCATCTTATTCATGTAGCTGATAAGGCACATACTTCCATTAAAGTCAAATAACATGACATCTTTTCATTTTACTGTTAACATTACAAGGAGATATTGGGAAATTTCCACAAGATCAAAGTCATAATATATACTAGAAATATATAGAAAAGTGCTCCCATGTTTTCTCGAAGATTTTGGGAATAGTTCGATGATTCAGGCTGGCTTTGGTGGTTGCGCAATATCGATGTTTTAGGGCATTTTCATATGATATTGATTGATAAAGCACTGTTCCAGGCTGCCTGGCCAGAATAGGCAAACTTCCCAAACAAGGAGGGAGGATTGTTCACTTTTGGAACAAGTGTTTGGACTTTTCTGTATTAATTTGTAACTGAAATGTGTTCTGTGATGAAAACTTTGCAAAAGTCTTTGTTATTTTCTATAGGGAAAAAGTGATGAATGTATTAAAATCAAATTAGCCTCTCTAATGACAGGATGATTAGGATACTAAGATAAAATCAGCAGGGTCAGCATTTTTTTCTGAGAATGTTGAGTGAATGGAGAATGTATCTGGGGACATCTAGTAGCCATAGTGTAACATATTGATTCTCTGTAAGGACATGGCCTTCCACAGACCGATGCCTCCATGTACACAGTCTGGAAATTCTCCTTTTGCGTTGTGTTGGAAAATCAGGAAACATCTGTGATGGATGGGGCACAGGACTCAGAAAATTGCAATCTTTGCTTTCTGGTGACACTTAGAGAGATGTTGTCAGACTGACTTTGCCTTCATTTGAAAAAGTTGATATTTTATTGTTTGGCCAAATATTGAAATTTTGAAGGATGTAAAAAAGGTTGAATTATTAAAAGAGAATAGGTAAATCTCATATTAAGCAAAATTAACCAATACAAGAATGCGAGGGTTTAGCTGAGTGTTGAAAGTGGCGAGTAACAGTAAACGAAGTAGCAGCATCCTGCAACAGCTGGTCCAAGGGGGTACCGTGAAGTCGAGGGACGGGAATAGTGAGACCCCGGGAGCGGGGGTTAGTACTACAACAAGGGGTGGGGGGAGTGTGTCAGGAATAGACAGGGGCAGTTTGACTTCAAGATCTGGGGATAGTGTAACGTCAAGAGGTTGGGGAAGCGTTCCACCAGGGCCTGTATGGGAGGTTACCTTGTCTAGAGTAAGGATGGAGCATCACCATGTCAGGTTTGAGCCAGCCATCAGTGAGTGTGATAGCGAGACCAGCTGGTTCAGCTATGCAAGCTCAGGTAATAATGGATTCAGTCATCAAAATTAGACTTTTGGATTAACATGCCCAGATTCTTATACAATTGCTTGGCATCAAATTTTTGAACAAGCCATGCTAGATAAAATTCAGATTTCGAGCAAGCCTAAAAGAAATTTTACCAGTGCAGGGCTTGCGGGCTTGTGTTAATTTCGACCACTGTGGATAATATGGAAAGTAAAGGAATACTTACTGTTGCTTGCAGATGTCTAATTCAATTGTTGTGTTAGGAAGTTCCTTGAATATAATATACTACTGGTGATCCTTGCAGGTTTT
Source organism: Mya arenaria (assembly GCF_026914265.1). Classification (NCBI taxonomy): domain Eukaryota; kingdom Metazoa; phylum Mollusca; class Bivalvia; order Myida; family Myidae; genus Mya; species Mya arenaria. The sequence goes on along the minus strand of NC_069127.1, from coordinate 82,895,075 downwards.
TTTTAAGTATTGGTGAGTTACAGGGTCATACGTCAATAAATATTTTGATTTTTTTTCCATAAGTCCATCCTGTAAAAGTTATTATTGACTGTCATTGGGCTTATAGGGGCCAGGATTTGGACTACCTGTCATGTAAGTGTATTTTTAAGTTATTGGTGGGTGAAATTTAGCTACTTGGAAGTTTTCAATGTACAATGCTATGTGGATATCACTTAAGATATGGTTTCAGATGTCATAAATTTTGTAGGCATGTTAAGTTTATGCTCAGAACAAGTATGTAATTTGGCATTCAACATAAATTCTGGAACTTTTGATGGTTTTTTTTGCATAGTTTTTATACTGAATTGCCTTCAATGATTTAGTTCTCATTGAAATATGATATCAGTGCAGCTACTTGTTAGTGTCCAGTTATGTCTTTACCAAAGTGCAGACCTGACATTTAAACTGTTTGGAACATTTCCAGAGACATAGTGTCCTGTTGCACAATGTTATTGATATCACTATCCTCTCCCTATTGATCAGGCGTGACTCATTGTCTGCTGGAAAATCAGCCTCCTAAACTGAACAGATAATCTTTGGAACCTAACATAAAACGGTTTGGATTATTTTGTTATTTTCCAGTTGTTTTCTGGAATGGTTGCCAAACTTGAAAAAAAAAAATCTACTAGAAATTGATCATCATTAGAATAATGCAAACCAAAACATTCTACAAAACATAACATACATAAGCATGCAAACAGTTTATTCCAAAGACATTTCCAATGTGATTTTGAGGGTAAGAGTGGTCACGAGAGTGATTCTAATGAGCATTCAGCTATCTTCACAATCAAGCTTTGATAAATCAGTATTAAGTCATTTGGTTATATCTAGCCGAGTGGATGACACTGGGATTACATCTCACAAGGTCTTGGGGGAAACAGTCCTCAAAGAAATATGTATACAATCAAGGAAAATTAGTGGTAGGAGGGGTGAAGTTCATTGCCAGCATACCTGCATGTCTGAAGGCATTCCTGCCTGATAAGAACAATGATAGCTCTTTACAGTTCCATCCTTATAGATGTTCCAGCACTTGTACAGTTGTCTAGTGGTCTCACACTGTCAGGGGTGAGGGCACTCGGCTGTGGCTGTTCTCCATAATCATGCTTATAGCTCAGAATACAGTTAGCAGTATATTCAGAACTTTTTAGTGATTGTTACATTCTAAGCTTGAAAAAAAAATGTGAAAAATATGTGTATTGGCAGAATATCTTGGCCCAGTTCAATTTCCAATCATTTCGTCCCTGTAAATTACTTCAAATTGCACAAACTTTAAAATAACAATAATGATTTCAACTGAGCAATACTGACAGTTTGACTCTCGTACAAGTTTGGATTGTCAAGTTGCCTCAGCTTATCCTGGCAGTGTACATATATTTGTAAGAACACCAACTGTCTTTGTTGCCAAAAAGGCTTCAGTAATGAATTAATTGAATAATAATATAAGTTACCATTTCATGTTTGCCAAATTATGAAGACAGGTTGCACGAAGTGAAGATAAGGCCATAAAGGGTTTTACAAATGAGCAACAGCTGACCGGTGATGTATGGGGAATATTGATTATGATCAGATGGATACCTTTTACAGGGTTATAAAACATCAATCTTTATATAACCCATTTAGCCAATTGTTGGACATGTGTTACAATTACAGTCTTTATGCCAGTCATAAAGTCATCATAACTTGAATTATTCTATTAGATTGGTAAGTTTTCCAAAGTGGTTGTTACTATTGGATGGATAACTTGGTCCATAGTCGTGGTAACCATTACTTTACTATTGGATGGATAACTTGGTCAACAGTTGTGGTAACCATTACTTTACTTTTGGATGTATAACTTGGTCAACAGTTGTGGTAACCATTACTTTACTTTTGGATGGATAACTTGGTCAATAGTCGTGGAAACCATTACTTTACTATTGGATTGATAACTTGTTCCGTTGTCGTGGTAACCATTACTTTACTATTGGATTGATAACTTGTTCCGTAGTTGTGGTAACCATTACTTTACTTTTGGATGTATAACCTGCTCCATAGTCGTGGTAACCATTACTTTACTATTGGATGTATATATAACCTGCTCCATAGTCGTGGTAACCATTACTTTACTATTGAATGTATAACCTGCTCCATAGTCATGGTAAACATTACTTTACTATTGGATGAATCGCTTGGTCCATAGTTGTGGTAACCATTACTTTACTATTGGATGGAGAACTTGGTCCATAGTCGTGGTAACCATTACTCTACTATTGGATGGTTAACTTGGTCCATAGTCGTGGTAACCATTACTTTACTATTGGATGGAGAACTTGGTCAACAGTTGTGGTAACCATTACTTTACTATTGGATGGTTAACTTGGTCCATAGTTGTGGTAACCATTACTTTACTATTGGATGGTTAACTTGGTCAACAGTTGTGTTACCATTACTTTACTATTGGATGGTTAACTTGGTCCATAGTCATGGTAACCATTACTTTACTATTGGATGGAGAACTTGGTCCATAGTTGTGGTAACCATTACTTTACTACTGGATGGAGAACTTGGTCCATAGTCGTGGTAACCATTACTTTACTATTGGATGTATAACCTGCTCCATAGTCGTGGTAACCATTACTTTACTATTGGATGTATAACCTGCTCCATAGTCGTGGTAACCATTACTCTACTATTGGATGGTTAACTTGGTCCATAGTCGTGGTAACCATTACTTTACTATTGGATGGTTAACTTGGTCCATAGTCGTGGTAACCATTACTCTACTATTGGATGTATAACCTGCTCCATAGTCGTGGTAACCATTACTTTACTATTGGATGGTTAACTTGGTCCATAGTTGTGGTAACCATTACTTTACTATTGGATGGTTAACTTGGTCAACAGTTGTGGTAACCATTACTTTACTATTGGATGGATAACTTGGTCCATAGTCGTGGTAACCATTACTTTACTATTGGATGGATAACCTGCTCCATAGTCGTGGTAACCATTACTTTACTATTGGATGTATAACCTGCTCCATAGTCGTGGCAACCATTACTTTACTATTGGATGTAGAACTTGGTCCATAGTCGTGGTAACCATTACTCTACTATTGGATGGTTAACTTGGTCCATAGTCGTGGTAACCATTACTTTACTATTGGATGGTTAACTTGGTCCATAGTCGTGGTAACCATTACTCTTCTATTGGATGTATAACTTGCTCCATAGTCGTGGTAACCATTACTTTACTATTGGATGGTTAACTTGGTCCATAGTTGTGGTAACCATTACTTTACTATTGGATGGTTAACTTGGCCAACAGTTGTGGTAACCATTACTTTACTATTGGATGGTTAACTTGGTCCATAGTCATGGTAACCATTACTTTACTATTGGATGGTTAACTTGGTCCATAGTCATGGTAACCATTACTTTACCATTGGATGGTTAACTTGGTCCATAGTCGTGGTAACCATTACTTTTCTATTGGTTAGATTGCTTGGCCCATAGTTGTCAGATTTATTACTATTTGATGGATTATTTAGTCATGAGTGGTAACAAACCAAATTGGTGGTTATTTTTCCGGAAAGTATTATAATTATTTTTTATCTCAATATTTTGCATGTTCATGTTCTGAATGGCTACTTTAATGATGTTATGTCTTTCACATATGAAGTGTCTTTCACATGTGTAGTGTCTTTCACTTTTAACTCCACAGAGGTAAACAAATCTCTGACATATTCCTTTGTAAAGACATGGTACAACAGTAATAAGCACAGGTGCTCGTCACATTGCCTGGATACAGTAATACATTATTTTTCATATTATTTTTTTTTAATATTTTTTTATTTTTATTTTTTATTATTTATTTATTTTGGTCAAGATAGTGAATACATGTCATTAAAAAAATTATTCCACAATTTTTCATGAAAGAAAATTAGTATTATATATAAATAAATATAAAAAATATAATGTATTTATAAAAATATATGTCATACTGTATCCAGGCAATGTGACGAACACCTTTGGTAATAAGGGGTTCTAAACTTCAGGATTAATCCTGAAATCCGGATTGAGAGCTTTAAACTTAAGCCTTAAGTACCGTAACTGTTGTAAAAAGTGTGTTTAAATTGCATTCAAAACAGTAATATAGTCTTTATGTTTCACTAGCAGGGCGGATCCAGAATTTGACATTAGAGGTCCCAATTTTGGATTTGAAGCCTCCCACTCAAAACCAAAGCGTATTATGGTTTAAATGTGGGTCCTTCCCCAAGATTATTTTTAGTGTAAAACAGTGTAGTATTGTGTATTAACGAACTGCGCCCCTCTGAATCTGCTTATGATTAGAAAATGCAGGATGTAACATATTCATGGACTTCGTATGCAGTAGAATTTGGTATTTTAGCACTCTTTTCAGGATTTATAAGTGGTTAGAAAGTAAAATATTTTCTTGAAAATTATTAGTTTGTCAAACTGTGCTGTGTTTTAGCCTAAATCTTATGATGTGCTTTATTATTTTTAAATTAGTGGTAGAAAAAGACATCAATATATTGGAGAGTATTCAATTGCATATTATAATGGACAAACTTCATAACGCTTTAGCTTTAAACATGAAATCAAGCTAATAATTAAATGTATATTAGCCTTTAGCATATATATGGCGTTTATATTACAAAAGCATTAATTTGTAATTGGAAAAATTATGAAGTTAGAGTAACTGTATATGTATTTTCACTAATATAGTATGTTTGTTTCAGTTTTAAACACATTTCATAAAAGTAAAGACATAGTATATCAATACACTGCTGAAAAGATAACAATTCGCTTAATGAATTTAAAAGCTTACAAAACGATCAAAATATTAAAATGAATAGAGATAATCATTTCTCATTTTAGTGCTCACAACCATTTCATTACTTTTCTAATATCATTTTCAACACTCAGAACTGCTTATTACGCCCATTATATAATTTCATAAATCCTCTGCTTCAGATCCTGCTAGAAAAGAGAAGGAAAGGGAACGTGAGGACCGAATACGCCAGGCCCAGCAGAAACTTGCTGAGGAACGGCAACGGAAAATTGACGAGATGCGGGAACAGCAGCGACTTGCGCAGGAAAATCGGGAAAAGCAGTTGGACGCTCGTAGGAGGAAAATCGAGGATTTAAAGAGACGGGAAGAGGAACGGAGGAAACAGGTGGAGGATAGACGAAGGTTGCAGGAGGAGACGGATAGGGTGAGTGGCAGACTAGGGGTGGGGAAAAAGTGAGGGTGGGATGGACAGATAGAAGAGCAGGGTGGGAGGCAGTCAGGTGGAGGATAGACAGAAGGGAGGAGATAGATAGGGTGAGTCTCAGAAAAGTGGTGAAGTTAAGTGAGGGTGGAATGGGCAGATGGTGAGGGGTAGAAAGGCGGAAGAGAAAATTTGACTTTGATCAACAAGCCTGACATATAATTCTCCTTTGCTTGAAAAACAATAAGTGAAATTTCAGATTCTAAGCCATTAGAACAAACATTTTACCAGTTCAGGGCTTGTGGGCATGTAATTGACCACTGTTATGAAGAAATGGCAAAAGAGTCCCTGTGGCAAACCAGAAAATTGAGGGCCAAGTTGGTAGTTGTGAGGGATTTTGAAAGTCAACTGACACCTCCAGCTGGTACTTAAATGTTAAACCAAGGATATGTATATGATCTTAGTTCATTTCTTACAACTGTTTTGAATTATTTTGTTTTATAGCAGACAATGCGAATGTCTGTCGGACAGTCGGACATGTCCGGTATATTTCCATTTTGACCGACGAAACTTTTGTTTTGGTTGGTCACAATGTCCGGTGAAAAATTACAGTCAGCACCGTTTAATTTTCTGAAAATTTACTTTCAGTTTCTAAATAAATGTTCAGAGTTATTTTTAACTATTATATCATGATTATTCAGCGTGTTAATCCGTGTATCACTATATTATTTGTAAACCCCGTTTCAACATGTTTCCGTAAAAGCCGATAAAACGCGTAAGGTTCCGATCTCAGCTCGTACTATTATACTTTTATTTTACGAAAATGTTCGGAAATTACAAAATTCCGTATGTATTTATTTTCGGCGAAGTGGTTCCCGGCAATCGTGTTAATTTAAATATGATGATTAATATACCAAGCTGACTTTCTTTCCGCTCTGTTTAACATTGCCAATAACAAGAAATCTACTTTCGTTTTTGCATAAATGTTGTGCCTGAGTTTGACTTGTAGTACAATTCGTTACATTTTATAACTGTACTGTATCTTTAATTTAAAGATGAATTAAAAGAGTAAGATCTAGCTGTTCCATGGGTAGGCGAACCAGATATGAGTTTTTTTTGGGAGGCAAGAGAAGAAAAAAATTATGACATAAGATTCGAATATTGATTTTTTTTCTTACATGATGTTTAGCTTTTTTTGTAATTTATTATAGTACTGTAGGACAAATCTAACCAAAACCAAAAAGATCTAAACCTGTTATAATGGGGAATTACAAAACTTATTTAAAAAAGAGGCTTAAAATCAAGGTTTAGGCTGATGTAACCGAATACTGTTTGTAACATTGCGACAGGTAAAAATTTGTTGCGACAGGTAAACGTTAAGTGTTTACCTGTCGCAATGTCCTGTGAAGGAGAAAAAGTTTTCGCGTTGTCTGTTATAGGTGAAGAAGGAGGCTATCCTGAGCAAAGCGAAGGAGCGGTTAACACGTTATGAGCAGTGGAAGACACATGGTCGCAAAGGTGGGCGTCGGACAGTCCTTGGCTTTGGAAGCCGGACGCCGCGTGAAGTGTGCTTCACTTTAGACGCCAGGCGCTCCTCCTCCCAGAGCACGCTTAGACGCTCTCCTAACAACTACGATTTTGAATCCTATTTTAACCGCCGTGCGGTGTCGGCAAGCAGTGTAGTACGCCGGCACTGTTGCATAGATATTAACAAACTTACACAGGGGATTGGTATGTTCGCTGTTCTAGCTTTCTCTCTTTCTCATTTCAATTACAACATGTCAAATAGTAATGAATTTACCATTGTCTGGTCTGCAGAACATTTATTGGTCATAAAATTTGCAAAATTATTTTGTTCTGAAATGGGATATTTAACAATTGTATCACGGTTTGAAATTTATAGCCAGTTTATTGTCTTGTCTGATGCTTTGAATACTATTAATGAGATTTCTTGGAATTAGGTTGAGTGTGAATACAAATCGCCATAAATGCAGGTGATAAATTAATTAATGTTCTGCAGGTGCTCAGGCTCAAGTTAATTACAACTAATATTGTAATAAACAGAATATAACAAACATAGAGTAATATTATGACAGACATTAAGATATTTGATAATTTAGTATGCTATCTTTAAACAAACTTATTCTTACAATGAAATTATATATATTACGGGAATGGTGCTGTTATATCATTAGTTTTGTTGTAAAATCCTGAAAGCCAAATACCATTTTATTTTCCATTTAACCCCTTTAAGTTTTGGTTGGGATAAAAAGTGAATGATAGGTAATATGTAATTTAAAAAAAATCATTTCAATTACTGCAAGTCTCCATCTCGATCATATTGTGAATAGCATGTGCCTGCCATTCTTTAAAACAAATATTTTACTGTAAAATGTCAAGAATTCTGGTCATAGTTGTTTATGATTCTGATGCATTTTTGTTTTAAATAAGAGAAATTAACACTGCATGCCGACTCATTTCCGAAATTTATTTTCTGAAAAGTAAAATACCATAATATATATATTGTCCTACAATTAAACAGAATTTCTTGAATGAATATTGCTGCATAATTCATTGAATGTCTTACTGAATTTTGAGCATTTTGACATGTTGTTTTGAACTTTCTACTCCACGGAGGTAAAAAAACTCTGACATACTCCTTTGTAAAGACATGGTACAACAGTAATAAGGGGTTCTAAACTTTAGGAATTATCCTGAAATCAGCATTGAGAGCTTTAAACTTTAGCCTTTAGTACCGTAACTGTTGTAAAAAGTGTGTTTAAATTGCATTCAAAACAGTTATATAGTCTTCAGTGAGTACAATTAGAAATGAATTAATGGGTCTGTTTTGGGTTAAAAATCTTATGAAAAAACTGAGGAGTTTGTCAAGCTGCCTTGATTAACCGAGTTATTAATTGTATACTGTTACTAACAAATAATATGTGGAGTCATTTTGTGTGTTATCAGATTGTCTGTTGTTGAAAAAAAGAAGTAGAGGAATTATAATGGCCTTGATGTCATTGTTATGCAAATCTTTATCGTTAGTCATAACTGAAAAATGTTTAGGAAATTGAAATAATACTTGGTACACATGTTGCATGAGACAATACCCACATGTACAGCAGGGCCCATAACTCTGGCTGTGTAATGGTTGTACCCCTTGTTTGTCTGAGAGAAACACACAAGTGTTGCATTTGTTATTCCCCTTTGTAATGTAACTAAACAACAGAAATCTCATTCTTTTCAACACAAACTACAAAATGATGTCACAATTATGTTAATTTTTCAAACTGTTGTTTTAAGCTAGACCTAATCACTGTGTAAGGTGTTGCTACAATCTATACAGATGTGTTTGGTAGTGTGTAGTGTTTTGTGTTTGTGTTAAATTTCCTTAAAGATGCTCCAGTAGTCCATAATCTATTAAGCATGAAATTGAAAGTAGTTATAAAATTGATTTTTAACAATTAGTAAAACATACCTATACTAGCAGAATACCTTTAATGTGCTTGCCAAAACGTCATTTCTACCATAATTCCCAAAATAGTTAAAAACTCTTTAAGATAATTAAATTCTGAAAATTGCCACATATGCTAAATGGAAGCACTCTGTATCGTAGTAAGATTGTTTTGTTAAATGATTCGTCAAGTAACATCTACTCTTTGAGCGTCTCAATATTGTTTGAGACAACTTTCTGTTCACGCAGTGTGTTTTATCCGCTTGTGTAGTTCTTCCTAGCCTACTAATACATAGCTGCAGTTAAATCATTTGTCAGAATTGATAGTAGATAATTCAAAGAATCAAATGTAATTTGATAGTAATGATACAGGCTTGACATCGTGTAGAATCTTACTTGCTATTATACGAGGCCCTGTTTCAATAAAATGTTTTAAGATTGTGTAATCCCAGGCTCAACCCCGTTTTGGGCATAAACTGTGAAAACTGCAGTTTCAAAAAAATATCATTAGAATATTTATTGTATTCAGTCTTCCTCTAACTTTGTGTGTCTCCATGAGCACTATTAGGCAGCATAAGGTCAACAACTTAGATTATATTATATCTCAATGAAACAGGGCCCTATTAGTTGCATGTGCTTGTGTATAAACATGCTTTATACGCTCTACCCCCTTACAAGCTGTATATTCTGTTTATACTATTTCAGTAGCATTTTGATGTTTGAATTGCAACAATTTTTCTTTTCCTTGTTTTAACGTATTCATATCGTTAGCATAAAATGCATTTTGCTTTAAGTATACTATTTTTCAGTTAAATGAGCATATTTGATTATGTTGGGAGCATTGATGTTGCCTTGAAATTTAATTTGAAAAAGGTAATAAAAAAATTTAAGGTTATTTATGAAATGCTAAATATTTATGCAGTTAGTTTGGTTAACTAATGGAATTTTGTATGGGAGCACAAATTAGTGTCAATACACCCATATTTAATGAGCCTCATAGCTCTACACACAGTCATTAAATATTTTTCAGTGAAGCTGATTGTTTGGCGGAGAAAAACAGACAAGTGTTTGAAAGAGCTTGTTGCAAAATGCATAGTAAGCAAAAATGGCAACATCAGAGCTCCCTAAGTAAAACCACAATTTAAATATTAAGCACATGCCCATTATTGTGTTGCCCAATGCTGCATTATGTTGCCACATTGATGTTGTACCGTTACCCCCTGTTGTTTTATCTAGGCTATCCCGGGGACTCCCCACCCTCGAAAAAGCTCTCTCAGTCCATGAGCGTGCTATATCACAAACGGAGCCCCGAATTTTCCTCATCGGGGGCCATTAACACCGCAGGCAAGGGCATGGGTCTCAAATCAGGGGCCGAGTCCGTTATCGGTAAGGGAGGCAACTTATCATGTCAAGTGAATAAGGCAAAATAAGAATGTGCGGCGTAGGGTTTTATATTTTTGTTTGGTTTTATGCTTGATTTCAGTGATGAACAAAAAAACATTTGCCTCCCTGAACACAAGTTATCATGAACTGAGTGGACAACTGTGTTAACTGTTCATATTTCTATATGAATTTAAAACAGTTTGCTCTCAGTTCTAATAAATTCTAATCTGCATGACATTGTTTTTTTCATTCAGTCTGTTTTTGCATGACCTTATTTCTGTGCACATAAAAGCGATGACTTGTTTGCACCATCTTAATTTACATCAAGACTTAAACTATTTTATAATCACTTACATTTCAGTGAAATGTTCAACACTTGACCATGATATCTGATATCGTCATTCAAACTGACCAACAACATAGTCAAACTGACCAACAGCATAGTGTATGTCATGAATCACATGGAATAATAAGCTGCACATTCTTTATTGGCCTTAACTGTACATTATATATACGATGATAAATTGCCAATCATAATTATTTTGAATTACTTGTACATTCAAAATTGCGATATATTATTTAAATTGAAAATTTTGAATTGTTAAACTATGTGTATATTCAATTAATATTTATAACAATATAAAAAAAATAATATACTGTATCGGAAAATGTCTTTCAATTCTTCTGTAAAGTCTGCATGCAGGGTGCTTTCAGGATTGTGACATATAAGGTCACACATATAACTGATATATTAACTTACTATTGAAATAACCTTTAACATTTATAAATAGATAAACTTAAAGACAGAAAATAGCGTCTGCCCTTCTGTTGCATCTAAATATAAAGATGCTGTTTGTTACAAAGGAAATCCTTTCAGACTGAGAGAAGCACGTACAGCTTTGCATGGCTTCCAGTATTACTGCTATCAATATTGTCATGTGTGAAGGTTGATAAATTATGCATGCTTTATAATTGCGGTATAATCTACATTAACTGTATGTAAAGTCAACCTCAGATCACGCCTGTCATAATACAAGGGTGAGATGTTGGTTGATGTATTTTCTGGTGTGGTGTTGGTGCTGCTGTGTCGAGATAATGGCCCCTTCTTTCTGGTGGTTGTTTCTTTTCCATTAAGGTCCTAGCTTTACGGGGATATGACGATATTAAGCCCCCTGTAGTATGATATTTTCCAATGCTCTAAGCATGCTTGAAGTGAAAGATCCTTCAGTTTATGGTGAAGAATATTATCGAATTAAGTTGGCATGCTTTGATGTGCTATATCCTACATATATCTGGAAAAATCACTCAGAGGTGGAGGCTAACAGAATTTAATAAAATTTTCAAACTTTTCAGATGAAAATTATTAATTGAATTTTATTCTTTTTTTTTCTCCTCCTGACCACTTCCTTCCCACTACCAACCAATCAAATCACATCCCAACCCTACCCATCATCCTTCATCCAATATGGCGTCCTTCCATCACCGTGGCAACCTCAGCACTACACACCATTCCCGAAAACCGCCTAGGTCGCTCTTTTGTAGCGTCCGCCCCACCCACTAGGCACAAAAGCTCCGTGAATCTCACATCTGGCGTGAAAATGCGAGATCCAAGTAAAACATCACCACGGAAACCACGGCCATCAAGTGTGGCCACGTCAATGCCCAGCTTTGTGAGAGTGGAGACGGATACCCCAAAATCGTCCAGAAGTAAAAGTACAGATAGGGGCCCTAGAGGTATGAAATGGTGCTATCTGTGATTGCTTAGATATACGTGCAGAAAATGATCACAATTCGCAAACAATGCACTTATCTTTAAGCTTGATTTTTGCAGTCCCTAATGTTCTTAAGTTTGCTTTTTTCTTTGTAATGTGTACTGGTATGATTTATAAAGCAAACTGGTGAAGATTTTTTTCTAAATCATTTTGTCAACCCTTTATCAACCCTTTATCTATTGTTAACCCTTTTCGAGATATCACTGTGTATTGATGAAGTTTTAAAACTGCACTTTGTGATTTTTTCAGACGGCAGCAAGAGTCGTGGGGTCCCCAGGAAGGAAGAGGACAAGTTTGATGGAAAGGTATGATATGTTAAACATTGTTGTGTTACCAAGGTAATAGTAACATGAATTTTAGATAATGGAATATTTTTTGTGTATGTCTGTAATGAACATGTTTGTTTCCTCTGTGTTTTCTCAACATAAGGCCACATTAGTGTAACATCATAACAACAAGCATGGTTTCTATGATGTTATAACTTGCATCACTATTGTAGTAAGATATATAATGTTAAATTTAACTACTGCATCAGATGATTGACATTGGCAAATAAAAAAAGCTTGGTTGTATAGGAGAGGAAGGCTGCAACATTGCCGCGTCCATATGATAGGAAGAAGATCGAAGAACGGAGACAGGAAGTGAAGAAGAAGCAGGAGGAACGGAAGGAACTGGCGCGCGAGAAGGAACGTATGACCAAGTCTGAGGTTCACGAGGAGAGCAAGGACATGGGCAAGCCTCCACCAAGACTGTCACGCTCCTTCATCGAGCGTATGGCCGTTCCCAAGCACCCTTCACATCCTTCACCTGACAAGAAGGAGCCAGTCAAGGAGTCCACACCTGTCAAGGTTAGTTTAACATTAGGGATGTGTTGTTTGTAACATTTACCTTATTTTTAAGTCGCCATTTTAACTCAATGGTACATTTATGTACTTGCAAGTCTTTTAGGAGAATAGTATGTGTATGGACATTAATTTCATGTGGATCCCATCAAAACAAAAACTTTTTATTTAATTTCATTTAATAATTACACTCATCTTTTTGTATTGAGTGACAACTAAAAATGTAAATACACTAACACAGTTGAATACACTTTTATTAAAATATTGCATGTTAGGGAAAGCTTTATGCATGGTGAGCTGGCTGGTTTTTGCAGGTAGCTCGAAGGTCAGGCCCTATCACGGCCCCTGTGGCCACTAAACCTCAGGTAACAGGCTGTAGGGCGCAGTGTTATAATCACTGATGTACAGTAGGGTGCTGTGTAACAGGCACTGTACTATAGGGTGCAGTATTTTGGCTTTTAAATGGAGATGGTCTTATACATTTCACTGCACAGTCATATGTATAGAAATAAGTAAAACTTAACAAGCTTGACAGTAACAGTTAAGAATAATGCTTTGCCTTGTGCAGTACAAAAGCTTACCTTATAACGCATCACAAAAGCTCATTGATTATAATGCAGTCCAGAGTAGTTAGAATGATACAATGTACATCTGGAATAATAATAATTATGAAGTGAACAGAATAAAAAAGTTTAAGAACAAAAATTTGAAGATGTTTGTTAAAATCAAAAAATTTGCAGGATTGTGCATTGTTAGAAACTAAGCAAAGAATATCATGTAATCATATCCATGCTTAAAACTTGTGTTCTGGCTAACAAGCAAGTTAACAGATGATTTACGGTGGCACTGGGGATATTAACTATCGATCAGCTGTACCAATAATCACATGTACCCACGGGGACTGGGAAAAATGTTAACGGAAATGGTCCTGTATCCATCACAGATACTTTTACTTCTTGCATGACTTAACCAAACATTTAACTGAAAGCTTTTGAATACGCTTTAAAACATTGCATTTGAAAAGCAACAGAAATGTTCAGCTTATTACAAGATTATTACTTAAAATAATAAATGATTTTAAGGAGTGCAAGAATGTTGATTTGAGTGCATGCTACATTTATAGTTGTAATTGCCATGTATTTACAAGCTTCTCATTCGGAGGCGGGCCACCAAATTTACCGTAAGAGTTTGAGTATGATGTTGTTTTATGGCTGCATGTAACGCACTGTTTGTCGTGGATGTTTTACTACATTCATTGTATTATTCATGAAGAACAGAATTGTATATATGTGAGGTGCACACAATCCTCAAAGTTCTTTTCCTTTTAAACAGCAGTTTTATTGTCATTTTTTGTGCAATAAACATTTGTCATGTATGCACAGCGACATGCTAGGACATTGTTTCTATTTGCAGTGACCTGAACAAGCCTATGTTTTGTTGCCGTTGTATCATGAACGGATGTTTCTTTCTTCACTCGAATTCATCTTTGTCACATTTCATTTAAAGATAAAATTTTATTAAGATTGCATTTATGTGGTCCTGAAAAATAAAATAACAATTCCTATTGTCTTTCAGTTAAGCTCTTTATTTTTAAAATAAATTGGACTTAAATGAATTTTTGGACAGTAAACAATATTTGCTGCCTTGGCAAATTTTTCTAATGGTAGAATATTAAGACTTCCCTACATCACCATGGTGTTGTGTTTTGTGCTTGTTTTCATAGCTAGCTCAAATTGTGTTTCCCCATGTTGTCCTTACATCATCATCACCATCACAGGAGCTATAAATTCCCCCTGTTCATTTCATTAATGTACCGGCCGACCATGACTCAGGCTCTGGTGTGTTTTGTGGTATATCACCAAGCTGTTGTGGCCTCCCCTGGAGTCTATATTTAATCAATATCCATGCAATATTATATGATTGCTACAGGCCATTAGGTTAGAAATTTTACAAGGGAAAAGCTTATTCAATATTTTTGGGACAGTTACTCATAGTTTGCTTTCCACTCAAAATCAATTGGTTTTATATTCATTAGATCACGTTTTTTCCAAGTATAATTTTTCAAGGCATTTAAGACCTTATTATAGCCATAAGGACAGTGGTAAAGTATGTTTTGTCTTTGTCGCTCGATTGTTTTTTGGGCTAAGGCTGACTAATTAAAATTGGTAATGCACAAAATCTCTTGTGTTTGATATTATCTGACAAATATAGTAGAAATACTTCAGAGACATATCAGCAGTTGTAATTTGGTTTAAATATATATTTGAATGTATAATATTTATGTTCTTACAAGATCTTATCTGCTTCAGGTTAATGAGAACACAGTCAATACTTAATATTGAGCATATAAAAAAATGTTCACCATTCCTATCATTTCCCTTCTCCCAGGCAAAAACACCAGTTAGGGAGAAGCAGAAGGCAGGGGTGAAGGACTCTCCAGCCAAGGCGAAGGTGGAGGTGCGAGTGAGGGATAGTTCCGAGGATACGTCTGAGACGTTGTCCAGCCCCGCCCCCTCTGGCACGCCTCCCGCTCGTGCCACACCAACCATACAAGTGGACGAGGTCACAGGTGAGTGCATTAGCTAACAGTGATTTACATATGCTATTGTATGAAGCTCGGCTCCACCCCATGCCTGTGCCACACCCACAGTACAGGTGGACAAGGTCACGGATGAGTGCTTTTGCTTACAGTTTTTTACACATGCTATTGTATGTAGCCCATCCCCGGCCCCATAATACGCCCCATGTTCGTGCCAAACCTACCAAACAGGTGGAAGAGGTCACAGGTGAGTGCTTT
Organism: Mya arenaria; assembly: GCF_026914265.1. Classification (NCBI taxonomy): domain Eukaryota; kingdom Metazoa; phylum Mollusca; class Bivalvia; order Myida; family Myidae; genus Mya; species Mya arenaria. Next base: position 82,879,573 of record NC_069127.1, on the reverse strand, counting down.
AACTTACAGTCATTTACTCATGCTACTGTATGTAGCCCATCCCTGGCACCATCACACGCCCCATGCTTGTGCCAAACACACCATACAGGTGGACGAGGTCACAGGCGCATGCTTTTGTTTACAGTCACATTTTATGTAGCCCAGCTCTGCCGAATTCGGCACACCTGCTCGTGCCACACCAACCATACAGGTGGATGAGGTCACAGGGGAGTGCATTAAGTTGCAGTCATTTACACTTATACTGTGTGTAGCCCAGTCCTGCCCCCTCTGGTACGCCTCCTGCTCGTGCCATACCTTCAATACAGTTGGACAAGGTCACAGGGGAGTGCTTTAACTTCCATTCATTTACACTTATACTACATGTGTAGCCCAGTCCCACCACCTCTGGTACACCTCCCGCTTGTGCCAGACCTTCCATACAGGTGGATGTGGTCACAGTTGAATGCTTTAGCTTACAGTCATTTACATATGCTATTGTATGTGGCCCAGCTCTGCCCCTGATGCTTGTGCTACACCTTCAATACAGGTTGAACAGGTCAAAGGTGGCACTGGCGTTGTTTTTCAGTTTACCATGATGTACACTTATTCATTTTACTTCTTTGTGATTATAATGAAAAGCAATGAAATTGATTGATTATTTATTTATTAAGTTTAGTTGTAACACTATATGATTAACATAAAAGTGCAGAGTTATTAGACTATAGTCCTCTTACCTTGGTCATTGTCCTTAAGGTGAATAAATGAAGTTCGTGTTGACTAAGAGTTAATCAGGAATAATTTGATTATATGATTTCACATATTTCTTCTTTTTACAGAGGTGAAGGTAGAGACAGAGGCCCCAACTGAGGAGAGGCCCAAAACTGAGAGCCCAGTTGAGGAGCTTACTCCAGCAGAAGGCCGTGCTACCCCAGAGCCCTCTTCAGAAGCCAAGGTTGAGCCCAAGCCATCCTCAGTGGAAGCCCGACCCTCACCTAAGCCTGATGCTAAGGCTGAAGCTAAGCCAAAGACTGACAAGGAGAGAGAGATGGAAGAGTACAAGGCTAAGCTGGCAGAGAGAAGGAGACTGGCTCGGGAGAAGGCAGAACGAGAGGCCGAGATTGAACGACTCAAGCAGGAGGAACTAGAGTATGTGGGGTCTTATGTCTTGAGAATTGTCTCATTAGATAAATTAAGTATCAATACTGAAATTTTAAATTTATCTTTTGTAAATAAGACTTCGTTTCAAAATAATGTTGAACATAAAATGAAAATAAATATCATATCTAAATATCCTATGTCAATTGAGGAAGACCGCATAAAATCAAGACCCTTGAAAAAAATGTCAGTCTTAGCTGACTCCTTTGTTGATATTATTGTTGCAAATAACACTTTTCCCCTTAATTAGTTACATTATTTATATAATTGCTCTTTTATTTCAGGCGTCAAGAAGAAGAGCGTCAGCAGCTTGAGGAAGAGCGACAGAGGAGAGATGAGGAGGAGTCATTGAGGCTGGCCGCGGAGGCGAGACAGCTGGAGGAGGAGCGCCTGAGAAAAGCCATAGAGGCGGAGGACAAGAGGAAGGCAGAGGAGGCAGAGCGAGCAGATCAGGAGAGACAGGCGGTAAGTTGTTTGTGCTCAGGGTGAGCTGTTAGCATGCTTGGATCACATGACACAAACATGTCACATGATAAGGAACAAGTCAGCTGATCAAGGTGATCTCGCTGTGAGCTCATTGACATTAACTGCGAAAGAAATTGTGCTCGCAGTCCGAGAAAATTGATTTCTTGGCCCAATAGATTTTTCTCAATGTCATATCATTTAACTACATAAGAGTACAACATGATTCAAATATTGTAGGTATGCTTCTTTTTTAAGTGCTTTCTTTCATAGAATGTGTTGATATAAACCTTGTGTCAATATTTCTAGATATTCAAGAGCATAGAATGTACTTGAGTAATTGCTAAAACAACAAGGAGTTTTAATCAATAACATTTTAGCTGTAGGATTAATTTCCATAGAATATTGACCAGAGATTTTTTTATATACAAAATCTAAGAATCTATGCACTTTTAAAGAGAGTTATTTAAAACATACATTATTTTGAACTATGTTAAGCTCTTACGTGGAAAAATGCATGTAATCAATTTTTGAAGTATATGGGATTGTTTTCACACTGTTCTGACATTCACATTTTCCTAATAACAAATTTTATGAAAATGTATGATGATAAGTCCTGGAAGTCAATATTTTTTTATGCATTCTTAAATGTGGCCCACATGGTTTCTCTTGTTTGTTCAGAAAGAGGATGCGGAGCGTAAGTCCCGTGAGGAGGCTGAACGTCACGAGAAGGAAATGGCGGAGCGGGCAAAGAGGGAGGAGGAGGAGAGGAATGAGCGCAGAAAGGTATGGGCATGGTGTGGTGTGTATGGGTACAGTGGTGTGTATGGGTGTGGTAAGATGTATATGAGAGGAATGTATGGGAATGGTATGGTGTATATGGGAATGGTGCTGTGTTATATGAGCGTGATCGTGGGTAATTGTGTCGTCTGGAAATGGTCGGTATTCTTTTTTGTGTTTGTGCTGATAATAACTGAAGTATTTATAATCCAATTTTGTTGAAACTTGTGACAGTGCTACTGGGCCTACTGTCTCAGGCAAGTTCAATTGTGGGGTGAATCGCCTCAGTAACTGGAGAGTTATGTCCCTTTGACATTTAGTAGGTTTGTGTCTTGTGCAGACAATTGCATAAGTATTTATTATACAATAATGATAAACATGGTGGCAGTGTACAGGGGTGAATTGCATCCGTTATGCACCTTTAAAAGTAAACTATACAGGGCTTTTTCTATAGTACCCACGGGTCCGACTATCGGACCCATTCCCAAAGCAAAATATAAGATATTTTTCCCAATCTTCAGAAAAAAATCCCAATCAAAAAAAAAAAAAAAATTTTTTTTTTTTTTTTTTAGAAATTCTTTTTACCTGTTCTGGTTCATTTCAACATACTAATAAATTATGTGATGTGATTAACAGTGAAGTTTTTTTGGTAATTGAACTCAGAAATCATTGATTTTCATCACATTCAGAGATATGAAATATTATCTGTCATGATTTATTGCAATAGATATTTACACCCCAAGGATTGATATTTCAGCCATTGTGGGTCTTTTAAAGGGAGAATAAACTAATATTAAATCATTTCCTTATTCACAGGAGACTAGACAGCTTTTTCTTTTCACTGTAAAATTTCCCAATTTCCGTATTTTCACGACGCAAAATATCCCAAAATGTCTAGGGTCTTTTTCCCAAAATGGGCAGAAAAAGCCCTGCTATAGTTGCTTTTTTACCTTTGCAGACATATATTCAATTATTATCAATCTGGATTAAACTAAGTGATAGTTGTTATTGCCTTTGATATCTTGACCATGTGAAATCATGAGATAAATTGCTCAAGTTACACCACAGTATTGCCCTTACTACCACAGTATTGCCCTTACTGCCACAGTATTGCCCTTACTACCACAGTATTGCCCTTACTACCACAGTATTGCCCTTACTACCACAGTATTGCCCTTACTACATCAGTATTGCCCTTTCTACCACAGTATTGCCCTTACTACCACAGTATTGCCCTTACTACATCAGTATTGCCCTTACTACCACAGTATTGCCCTTACTACATCAGTATTGCCCTTACTACCACAGTATTGCCCTTTCTACCACAGTATTGCCCTTACTACCACAGTATTGCCCTTACTACCACAGTATTGCCCTTACTACCACAGTATTGCCCTTACTACCACAGTATTGCCCTTACTACCACAGTATTGCCCTTACTACCACAGTATTGCCCTTACTACCACAGTATTGCCCTTACTACCACAGTATTGCCCTTTCTACCACAGTATTGCCCTTACTACCACAGTATTGCCCTTACTACCACAGTATTGCCCTTACTACCACAGTATTGCCCTTACTACCACAGTATTGCCCTTACTACCACAGTATTGCCCTTACTACCACAGTATTGCCCTTACTACCACAGTATTGCCCTTACTACCACAGTATTGCCCTTTCTACCACAGTATTGCCCTTTCTACCACAGTATTGCCCTTACTACCACAGTATTGCCCTTACTACCACAGTATTGCCCTTACTACCACAGTATTGCCCTTTCTACCACAGTATTGCCCTTACTACCACAGTATTGCCCTTTCTACCACAGTATTGCCCTTTCTACCACAGTATTGCCCTTACTACCACAGTATTGCCCTTACTGCCACAGTATTGCCCTTACTACCACAGTATTGCCCTTACTACCACAGTATTGCCCTTACTACCACAGTATTGCCCTTTCTACCACAGTATTGCCCTTACTACATCAGTATTGCCCTTACTACATCAGTTATGCCCCTTTTATTTGATAAAGTATTTGGATTACTTTTTGATTGGGTGTAATAATCAAAGTTCTTAATTAACTACAAAGGTTTTTGTCTTCCTTTTACAATAAAATTGATATTATCATTGGTTATAATGAAGCATGTGTATTTACAGAGGCTTGAGATGATCATGAAGCGAGTGAAGACCGACTCCACCCCCACATCCACACCGGAGAAGGCCAGGGTAGGTCCTAACACTAGAGTCCTGTGGGGATCTGTCTGACAACTTGTTAAGGGTTGGCCATCATTCCAAGGCAGCTTTAGTTTGAAGATTTATAAAGATTGTGGAAATTTGCAAGGAAACAATTCTAAAGATAACAATATTTGATGTTTGAAGTAACATGACACTATGTTAGCTTATGACAAGTTATATTAATCATCAGGTTCTTGCAATTGCAATCCAGTGGGCTTGCTTTCTGACTTGTATTGGACCCCATTCCCAATGTTGTTAAAAAATACTTTTTTTCTTAAAAGTGTAAATATAATTCCCAAATTCTTTTAAAAAACAACAACACATTTTCATCCCAAAGAAGATTTGGTGATTTCCTAAAGGAACAAAACTTAGTCACAGTCATATATCTTCTCTGTCTATTTGTTTTTTATAGCACTCTTGCTCATTTCTATGCAAAATTAGAAAGAAAAAACAAATGGTGAAAAAACAATTTTTTCATAACCTTGAGCTTATGAAAACAGTCTTGTCATTGCATATAGCCATATTAAAATGCATTTTTAAAATAAATTAGATATGTAATAACCATTTACTATCAATTTCTTCCAGACCGACTCCCCAACAAGGGTGATCACAGGATCTTCAAGCCGTACAAGCCTCGTCTCCTCTGAGGATGAAAGGTCGGCCGACGATTTGGACAAGGACGATGGGCTCCTTAAACCTGAAGAGAAATCAGACGATACCCCAAAATTCAAGTCCCCTCTTTTGCAGAAACTTACAGATAAAAGCGGAGATTCCAGCACACCCAAATTCAAATCTCCTTTACTCCAGAGCATTATGGGTAAAACTAAAATAGGAGCTCGTCTATCTGGAACAAAGTTAGATGAAATGGTTAAAAGTACTGATAGTTTAAGTGAATCTAAGAGTACAGAATACTTGTCAGAGAAAGAGTTAGCAGAGAAAGATCAAGATGATCTAGAAAAAGATGAAGACACGAGTGAGAAGGATATTGTCACTAACGGTGTGCATGAAACAGAAATATGTGATAGTGGGGACAGAATCCTGGAAGACATAGGTTCGGTCACACGCTCAGATGTTATATCTCAAGACTCTGTTGTGATAAGTGAGGAAGAGGACAATGAGGAACCGAAACCTCTCATTTGTGACAGTATGACAACTAGTGTTCTGATGAAAGGCGGAATTACAGACTCTCAGTTGTTGATAGGGTCGACCGCTGATAGTGCTGTGTCAATGTCCTTTACCACAAACGGGGTGACCACCTCACAAAATGGGGACTTACATCAAGAGCATACAGATTTTATATCTTCAAAGGATTTCGTGGATTCAAGGTGAGCATTGCAATGATTGGATATTTTTTTTTATACAAAGCAAGGAAAATAACTGTTGGTTAAAAATCAGTGTACATGTTACTGGTTAGGTTGCTTCCCCTGAATGAAAGGAAACCGGACAATATAGCTGCACCACAAACACTTGTAAATTTCAGATTTACTTCAGTGTTATCTTTAATCAAGCCTGTTTTATCTTTGTTTTTCTGAACTACTCATAACCAAATTTTAGTTGAAATGATGCGTTTTTCCAAAACAGAAAGGCCCGGGCCCCAATTCCCAATATGCTTGATAAAACACTGAAAACATGTATATCAATAAACTCATCATTTACATTAAATATATATCATTTCAAAGAATTCAACACTTGAAAGATTTCATTCTAGACTTAGAAAGATTTCATTCTAGACATTAAAGAGTTCATTTTAGACTTTAAACTAAATTATAAATTTGATAGTTGAGATTGAAAAACAGTTTCTTTAAATTTCATTTACTTCAAACTGGGAAATGGAAATGTTCTGTGCCAATTTTAAGCTGTTTGCTGTTTCAATGATTAACCTACATTGGCTCTGTATTATGTAGATATATTGTTATATATAGCACCATTGTCATGTCTGCCAACTTGTTAACCAAATTTGAGCATAGGTGGTTGTCAAATGTTTAAGCTCGTTATTGTTCATTTTGTGATGTATCACTTTTTTATGATGGATCGTTTGGACATCAATCAATCCAATGTATACATTGACCAATTTAAAGTGCAGTTTGAGATTTAATGTGTTCCAAAACATTCTATTTGACGATTAGTGTTTTCAACAAAATATTTCCAAAATGCTTCCATGTTTTTACGTAACTTAAGTCATCAAATTTAGTCTTTTGAGTAAACAAGCCTGGATATCATTTTACCAGTGCAGGGCTTGCGGGCTTGGGCAAGTTTCAACCACTTTTCCTCCATTTTTTTTTATTCTGATTTGTTATGAATATGTTATTTGAGTGCTTATGCAAATAAGCTGACATTCTGTCAAGTACAACCAACCTGCTGCATAATTGACTCATTGTATATGTAATAAACCTTTGATATGAGTGTTATGATAATTAAGACCTTAAGTGCATACTTTGTACCCAGTCTTATCAGAGCCTGAATAATTAGCACATGAAATAGTCATTTCTGATGTCATTCTGTAGGTTTGAGTTAGTAGATTTTGTCACCTCTATTTTCATTGGTGACTTATAATTTGATTTGGAGTTTCTTTGTATTGGGTTTTCATGAGTTTATGCTTTGGATTTTTCATGAAAATAAGACTTTTGTAAGTAAGGTTTTGTTGTTTTAGTCAAACAATTTCTTAAAAGTATGGTAGGTTTAATTGTGAGTTACATGCATTTGCGTTGTGTGTGCTGTTTATTAAAATATTTGTGGCGATAGTTGGGGCTTCTGTTAAAGGAAGTATATTACTCCCTAAAGATGGGCTAAAATTTAAAGAAGTACAGAAACTTCTATTTAAAACTTTGGATAAACTTCTAAGGTGATTGGTTGAAAGTTGAACAATATTTAAGGCGTTATAATATTATTGTTTGTTTCCACTAACCACCCCTATTTCATCCCGGCCCTACTCTTTTTTCGACTGTAGTGTGGAATGTTTTTGTACAATTTCCTAAAAAATGTGCATTTTTTGAGTGAACATGTTTAAATTTGACCATATTAAATTAAAATCTTTCTACAATAGTGATATTTACCCTGATATAGGTTGTTTGGTGCAGAATCCCACTTCTCAAAAAAAAATTAGAAAATAAAGTTGTCTACCAACCCAATTATTTTTTTAAATGTTATTGGAAACAAAGAACTAAGGGAGGAATCTTAAGTGACCACCATGTTTGGGAGAAAAACTTCCTAAAGTGTTTGCAAGGATGTTAAAACTTCCATAATTATTCAAATTATAAATGGAAGCCTTTTGCTAGTAGTGCTGTATTCAGCGGAAACTTGAAACTGTTAAATTCAATTACCAGCATGCGCGGTAGTTTGCATTTTAATTTCATTTATCTTTATCATGTTCAAATTACACTGCCCTGCCTTTTGTATAGGTTTAAAATGCTTCACCTTCGGTTTTGTTGTTATGTAGAAAGTATGAAATGGTTATTTGTTTAACCCTTTGTAGCTTGTGTCTGAAAAGTTTGTAAAATATTATCTCTTGAATTAAGCTGGTGGTGCAAAAAGCCCCTGTTTTTCTCTGTTAGCATAATATGAATCGGTTAGTGGCGTAATAGGAATCGGTTATTGGCGTAATAGGAATCAGTTGGTGGCGTTATATGAATCGGTTACTGACAATTGTTCTTGTGATGATTTAATGGTATGGACTGGATTGGGTGTAATTGATGCTTTAAAGGTAGGATTTGAATAGAATATTGAGAACAACTGTTATTCCACTGTTCAAATACTTCCATGGCTGTGTTCTTCTCTAGAAAAAATATCACATTATCTGTCTGCTTTCTGTAGATTTAATATTATGACTGAAAGCATGCACTGTGTCAAATGGCCACACCCATTGGATAATATATCTGCTAATGCTGAACTGTGTTTATATTTTTTGATGTACAATAAACATGTTTGGTCAATTGTTCAGTTTTTGGATTGCATCTGCTTGTTGAATAAATATTATGTGAATATTCTAAAGAATGGGGTTAAGAGCTCAAACTATTTACATAAATATTTGCAATTTTGTCAGTGGATTGTTGGTTTTATTGATCTACGACAGTTTATGAATGCATAGTAATTTACTTTTAAGCTCAACTATGTGTTATTAACATAGGTACATAGCTTTCAAAATGTTATTTCACGCCTTATGCCCCTACGATAATTTACATACCTGTTTATTTGGGTTGAAGGTGTGTGACAAAATCATGCGTCAATTGATAAAGAGCTCGTAAAGAAATTGGCAATCTATATGGGATATATAGTTTCACGCTCTACAGTAGCGATATGACTTTGCTTTCTGATATATTGATTAAATATCTTTAATATTGTCAACCTATAACATACTTTCATATCAGTGCTTTAAGGTAGTGATAGCTCATAAAGGAATTTCATATTTTGGATTTTAGTCAAGATAATATTGATCCATTGTGTATGAAATTTATGCTAGCGGGAAGGATTTTGGATGAACTTTCAGTATGAGGAGATACTAGGATGATTTCTGATGTCGCCTGATGTCTTGTTGTTACATTCTGTATAGATGTGCATCTGTAGGTAAAGGAATGTGACCATTAACTTTATCTGTATATGACGTTCACTCACTTTTTCAGCAAGTATCTATCTAATCAGAGTGTTATCTTGTGAGTTAGTGGTGATTTTATAAATACCATTCTTATAAGGACTGCGTAAAAGGTACTTTGAAAGAGTGGAATGGTAGATACACATGAAGGTATGATTATGTATTAATTTCACACATTCAACAATTGATTTTAATATATAATGATCAATTCTTTCAAGTTTTGTATTATTGTTTATTTTTTAAGTGTAATCAGATGTTGTTTTCAGTTTTGATAAGAAATTGTGTATTGTTGATTAGGTCTTGTCAACTTATAAAGCCATATCTTATTATGTTATAGCAATAACATTTTCATGCTCCATCAAGCTACATTTTACACAAACAAGGACATTTAAAATCTTGTGAACACAGAGGAATTTGAAGTATGTTTGCATACAAAACATAAATCTAGACCGTGCTTGATCTGAGGACTATCGATTTGCGATTGATCTGTGTCCTATATTGACAATATTGCATTGCAAAATCAATTACCCCCACAAGCTTAAGATGAATGTTTTCCATATATGAATTCAGCCTTTGTACGTCTATGTAAATTGAGACTTATGTATATTGAGAGGACGAACCCCAAGTTGTTTGTCAACAATACACAGACTTGTGACTCCATATTAATCTCACCTCACCTTTCACCCGCTTTTTGGAATATATTCTATGGTTAAATATTACTTAGGGATTATGATTCATGGGTTTTAACTTTTTTCATTTGCACCGTAGATATTTAAATACAAATTTTGTAATAAAATTGCAGATGTGTGCAAGTTTGATGAAAAATTGAAGTTCATGTCAACATAAACTATGGTCTATTGTGTTGAGGTATTTCAGTTTTTTAAGCCTTTTGTAAACAGATATATATTAAGATCCTATCTGTTTGACATACAATTAAAATTGTTACATAGCCCTATAGTTTTGTCATTCATATCATCAACAAGTAACTCCTCAAGTAATATAGACGACAGAAACTGTGTTGAAGGCCACTGAGCAAGTGGCGAGAGGGATAGATTGTACAATAGTTGACAATCATGACAAGTTTGGAGGAATCTAATTAGTTGCTTGTCAAGTTAGATAAGATTGTTACATGCTATACTTGTGCACTGTATGAGTTAGACTTGGATGTTAGGATGTGGGCTTGATTGACAACAGGTTGTTAACACTCTGCCTTAGAGCTGGATTGTTTTAATTCTGCATTATGTGTTTTTAGCTCTACTGGCCAAAGGCCAGAAGAGCTTATGCGATGGTAATGTGTACGTAGTATGTGCATCCGTACTTCCATGCGGTCGTGCGTCTGTGCGTTCGTGCGTCTGTAAACAATTGCATGTGAACACGATACAGTCTTCAGTTTTGATTGTATCTTGATGGAACTTGTACAGTATCTAGATATCCATTAGAGCTGGGTTCCTTTCGAAAACGAGCCAGATCCGCCCATGCATGTCTAGATTATGGCCCTTGATAGTATAAAAAAATGCTATTGTGTAAACAATTGGTTGTGAACACGATACAGTCTTCAGTTTTGATTGTATCTTGATGGAACTTGTACAGTATCTAGATATCCATTAGAGCTGGGTTCCTTTCGAAAACGAGCCAGATCCGCCCATGCATGTCTAGATTATGGCCCTTGATAGTATAAAAAAATGCTATTGTGTAAACAATTGGTTGTGAACACGATACAGTCTTCAGTTTTGATTGTATCTCGATGAAACTTGTACAGTATCTAGATATCAATTAGAGCTCAGTTCCTTTCGAAAACCAGCCAGATCAGCCCATGAATGCCTAGATTATGGGTCTATTTTTAGCCAGGTCTGCATGAGCGAATTCTATTTTTAGCCAAGTTTACATGTACATATAAATTCAAGTCTAGAGTTAAGGGAGACAATTTGCAAGTCTAGGATTTGGGAGACAATTTGCTTTTTGCTTCTGCAGCTGATTTTGTGAATTACTCTGCCTTGTTCTTGTTGAAAGCCCAAAGGCCATTTTTCAGCTTTAAGTTCTGTAGTTTGCGCATTCATCTGAACAAAATTGGTTGTGAATGTTTAAGTTATGCACCTGGTGTCATTACTGGCCACACCCAGGGTTCACAGGTTTGGTAAACATAAATCTGGAAAGGTTTGAAAATCTTTTTGTGTGTTCGTGCATCCATCTCAGCACAATTGATTGTGAATGTTTGTTCTAATTGATCAATGTTGTCCTAGGATGCCCTTGACTTTGACCAACTTTTTTTAACTTTTAAAACTACAGAAATTTTTACTATGAGTACAGTTTTGAAAGCATTTTTTTTTTTGTCAGATGACTTTTACTTGGCACATATTAAAATAGTTCATGCAACTAATCGGCTTACAATACTTTCTGGGCTCAGATGTTGGACGTGCTACGTTTTTAGGTAACCCAAACACAAAACATAAACTTTACCCATACATACATGCTCTGGATTGATATGACCACAAAAGCCATGCCAGTAGAGCATAGGCCCTTTTGGGCCTCTTGTTTTGGAAAGACATCATATACGTTTATGAAAGTTATGATTTAATCTTTATAGACAGATTATGCACCTATGTTTATAAGATTAAGTGGTTATGGGTTTTTTATTGGAATTTTATGTCATCAATTGAAACTGTTAGAATCAAGTATCTTTAAGCTTTTGTAATATAAAGCTGTTAGCTTTTCTGCCTCAGAGCAAAATGGTTGTTTGTATCGCAACACTTAAATGTTGTTAGATGGGTTTTATGACTTTCTACATGTCGAAACGTGTGTTGCATTGCACGTTATGGAAGGTTTTGAAACACATTTCATGGAACTTTAATTGATATGATACTTAAAGTATCATTTACATTAAAGGTAAATGAAGTGTATTTTAAAACTCCTTACATCATGATTATTTTGAAATATTTTGTGAATTCAAAATTTGTATAGCATCATTTAAGCAACTTAAATGACACTATGCAAATTTGCATTTGCGAAACATTTAAAAATAATCTCGATACATGCTATAATTGGATGATTTAAGGTAATAAGATACATTCTAATTCAAATTTATGCATGGACAAATCTATGAATGAGAGTCATTTATTTCATGTCCTGTTATAAGTTGAATGTCAAGACTTGCATTATTTGGTCCTGGTTAATTATCACATAGATTATCCATGATGGGCCATCATTACAGTTCAATTTATGCCCCCATTGAAATAGTTTCACCACTCATTAGTGATAAGTTTATGGAGCAATAAAAAACTCTACCAAACTTTGATCATGTTAAAATTGTTTAATAAATTTTAAACTGTATGTGAACAATATAGCCGTTTTTATCTGTTTATATTGTTCAGTTGAATTATGTGGATTTTTTATATGGTAAATTAAAGTTTTACAATCTAAATTACCTAATAACTGCTTATAGGTAATGGTTGGTGTATGGTTAAGTTTGAGGTTTCATAGCATTCAAATGCCTTATTATGGCATAATAATAGGTTCTTTTATGAGACTCTAATGAATGCCATTGTATTTTTGTAACATTGCATTTTAAGTTGTGAACGTAATCATATATTTAATTAATTTTTAAATATTTTTGCGCAGTACTGATTAAGAAAATTTACTGTATCAAATTTTATTGACTTGTTCTAGTAGTACTGATTTATAGGAAACAATTTTCATATTTTTTAAAATGAACTGAATGGATTTTAGAGTGTTGCTTAGTTATAAGTATTCTCTTGCAAAGGCAATTCATGTGAAGAATTCAACAGTTTCCTTGTGTTTTTCAGTATCAGTGTACGGACTGTAGATTCTCCGGAGAGCCCTGAACAAGGCGGGTCACGTATTGGCGTCACATTGGTAGACACCCAGATTACCCCACCCACCCCTGACAGCTCTCCTTTTGAGGAGATTATAGACCTTTCTGGCCTCCCTGCCAAGCCAGTGAAGAGCGCTGGCCCACTTGGAGACAGTATAGTAACGCTCCATGAGGAAGGAAGCAGTGTGAACAATTTTGATGGTGTTGATAATGGACATGTGTCAGTTCCTGGGGACACAACTGTTCCTCTGAACAAACCTTTCATTGCATTCGAGGAGAATGCAACAAGACAGGATGTCCCAGGTATGTTCTGGTTCTTGTTTGTTAATCTGTTTTTTAAGATTAAGGTTAGATATGTTAATATAATGGTTTGATTAATTTTAGACCCATGGAATTGCAGAATTTCTTTTAAACAGTTGTGAAAGATAATGCTTTAGTAAAAAAAAGAATAAGCTTGGCCTACCCAAAGAATGAGCAAACACAGGTGAATTTAATCAATGAATGAGAAGGGTTCAAACTGCTCTACTGTCACTGCAGTAATGGATATGAAGCCATGCTTTTCTGTCACAGAGTAATGGACTGCAGTAATGGATATGTAGCCATGTTGCATGTTACTGTCACTGCAGTAATGGATATGTAGCCATGTTGCATGGTACTGTCACTGCAGTAATGGATATGTAGCCATGTTGTACGGTATTGTCACTGCAGTAATGGATATGTAGCCATGTTGTACGGTATTGTCACTGTAGTAATGGATATGTAGCCATGTTGCATGGTACTGTCACTGCAGTAATGGATATGTAGCCATGTTGTACGGTATTGTAACTGCAGTAATGGATATGTAGCCATGTTGCATTGTACTGTCACTGCAGTAATGGATAAGTAGCCATGTTGCATGGTACTGTCACTGCAATAATGGATATGTAGCCATGTTGTATGGTATTGTAACTGCAGTAATGGATATGTAGCCATGTTGCATGGTACTGTCACTGCAGTAGTGGATATGTAGCCATGTTGTATGGTACAGTCACTGCAGTAATGAATATGAAGCCATGCTTTTCTATCACACAGTAATGGATATTTAGCCATTTTTTCTGTCACTGCAGTAATGGACATGTAGCCATTTTTTCTTTCACTGCAGTAATGCACATGTAGCCATGTTGTACTATTACTGCAGTAATGGATACAATGTGTGTATACCACGTGATAAATTACTTCATATATGCTACGTCGGAAGGCAAAAATATGCTTAAAATGAAGATTTAAATCAAAGATAACTTTTCATTTACAACACCATTTTAAATGAAACAAAGGGCAGTCTATGCTGCTTAAAGAGCCCCGCATTTGTATTATTTCCGAAATTTGATGAGGTCATTAGTTTCATCAAACACTTCGATAAACCTGTTTCCAAAATAATGTTTTGACAGTGCTCCGTCAGACTGCTCTACAGGTTTATCGAAGTGTTTGATGAAACTAATGACCTCATCAAATTTCGGAAATAATACAAATGCGGGGCTCTTGTATTGTGAAAAGGTTTGTCGAAGTGTTTTAAGAAACTAAACTCTAAATCAAACTCTGGTAATAGACCGAAGGTGGGGCTCCGTAAGCGGCGTAGACTGCGCTGTGTTTCAATAAAAATAGTGAAGAAATAGTGAAGTTATCTTTGTTTTTCAAATCAAAATATTGCCTTCCAACGAAGCATTTATGACGCAATTTATCACGTAGTATACACACACTGGGATATGTAGCCATGCTTTTCTGTCACTGCAGTAACGAATATTTGGCAATGTGGTACTGTCACTGCAGTAACGAATATTTGGCAATGTGGTACTGTCACTGCAGTAACGAATATTTGGCAATGTGGTACTGTCACTGCAGTAACGAATATTTGGCAATGTGGTACTGTCACTGCAGTAACGAATATTTGGCAATGTGGTACTGTCACTGCAGTAACGAATATTTGGCAATGTGGTACTGTCACTGCAGTAACGAATATTTGGCAATGTGGTACTGTCACTGCAGTAACGAATATTTGGCAATGTGGTACTGTCACTGCAGTAACGAATATTTGGCAATGTGGTACTGTCACTGCAGTAACGAATATTTGGCAATGTGGTACTGTCACTGCAGTAACGAATATTTGGCAATGTGGTACTGTCACTGCAGTAACGAATATTTGGCAATGTGGTACTGTCACTGCAGTAACGAATATTTGGCAATGTGGTACTGTCACTGCAGTAACGAATATTTGGCAATGTGGTACTGTCACTGCAGTAACGAATATTTGGCAATGTGGTACTGTCACTGCAGTAACGAATATTTGGCAATGTGGTACTGTCACTGCAGTAACGAATATTTGGCAATGTGGTACTGTCACTGCAGTAACGAATATTTGGCAATGTGGTACTGTCACTGCAGTAACGAATATTTGGCAATGTGGTACTGTCACTGCAGTAATGAATATTTAGCCATGTTCTTTTCTCTTATAGACCTCCTGTCATGAAGATACAACAGACGTTAACGCATCCATGGTTACTGCAGATCTTTCATCCAATCAGCACACAGATTCCGTTGTCATGGACAACAAACAAGACGCAATAGGCGCGTCTCAACATTCACCATTACTTAATGATTTCCACAAGCACGGAAACATAAACTTTAAATATGTCTCTGTGGGAAATCAATTAAATTTAAAAACAACCAGACAAAATAATGGTGTCAATGTTAATGGACCCAGTCGACTGAAGTATGACACCTTGAGTCAGAAATTTGGGGAGGAAGACGCAGAAATGGAGGAGAGGGTTGTCTCCCTTTGGCACGATGCGGAGGGAATTATGGGACAGAAGTTTGATGAGACTTGTAAAGTTCTGGAGGTTTATGGGATAGGTGAGAGTGAACAGGATAGTGATACCGAGGAGGGACAACTGTGGAGGATGATTCAGGGAGATGCACCATACACGCTTAACCTTGTATGACATAGGTTTATCTAGTTTATAAAAAGGAGCATGACTATTATGTTAATTATAAAATGAAGCAAAAATCTTCTACCTGTGTCGGTGTAAAAGAGACAAGGAAGTTTTATTTGTTCTCTTTTTTGTAACATTACGTGTCCAATATTACCTCTGAGGCAATAGAGCAAAACAAATTATTGTACCTCTTTCTGAAAATTGAAATGGAACATTTGCTTGATTTTAAGAGTTTTAAGCTACCCAGTAATTTCAAGTAACGATTTTTTTATATCCAGTTTATAACAATTAACACTGTTATGTGCCAGTAGAATGGAATGAAATGTTTTCATTGTTTTATAGAGGTGTCAAATGTCTGGTGAAAGGCAGCGTAACCCATTATTTAACCGTGTGCAATAACTTGTTGAGTGGAATTGTTACGTTTATACTTTTGATACTTTAGTGGTTTTGTTTAAGATTTTTTTTGTAATATGGCAGTAGGCTTTTTTTTGTGCATTTATGAATGTGAATTAATTCCCAAATTTTTTGGTGCTCATATTGCTAACTAATTGGTAACCATCATCACAAGGGTAAAACAATGTCAGGGTGCTCTCCCTTGAATCACAGTTGCTTCCCTTTTAGAACGTGTCAAAATTACCTCCCCTAGATAATGTTGTGTTCGATTTATATTCTGTGATCTTCTGAGTGATATATAGAGGTTTCTTGGTGAAATCTTACTGGTTGTTTTACTCGAACTTTGTGCTGATCTGCCATTGTTGTCATTGTTGAATGTCTGAAATATTTGTTTGCTGTGCTGGTGTGAGAAAGAAAAATATTGATTAGATTTTAACCTATATTTCCAGCAAATGAAAATGTCTATTGCACTGTACTGAAAACCTGTGTACCATTAAATTTGCATTCTTTAGACATGGTGTCACAATTAGACTGCCAGCCAGCTGAAAACATTTATAGAAGTTGAAATCATGTTCTTCCTTTTCTTTTAAAAGGCCTGGATACGGACTCGTCTTAAATTACCACATCATAGAACTGAGCAGCTATTTCAGACATACAACAGTGACTTGTATTTGTTGTAGTTTTATATTTTGTCTTGTTACTGGTCAAGGAATTATTGAGTGTTTTGTTATAAATGTGTAAATTATTGTTTGAGAGATAGAGAGGTAACAAATAGGCATTGTAACCCTTGACAGTTTCATGATTGCTGCTCAAGACATCATGAAATGTGTTTACTTTAAGGAACTAAATTAATGAATTACCATACACAAATTAAGATTTTTATATACATTTTTTTTTTTAACAGATTATTTGACAAAATAGTTTGATACAAAGGATTTTAAAATATTTTATTCCATTTAACGGCAATGTAATGCAGAGTTTTGTAATGCTATGAATATAGATGCTCAAAGTTTCATTATTTTGTCACTTGATTGTTTTTTTCGTCAATATTTCGGCTCAGAATTTATGTATGGGTCCATTAAAAGATTGCTTAATTTTTGGATGAAAGAATTACTGTTATTGTTATCAAAGACTTATGTTAACGGTTTAAGGCGTTGGATTTGATGAACTAATTAAGTCGTCTTGGTAACAGGTGATTCAGTTGCAGTATTTTCGATGAAAATAATCATTTCAAGTTTGTCTGGATCTTTCCTCCTAAGTTTGGTTAGTTTTGGGCTTGCTGGCTGGTAACCAGACTGTTTCGTTGTCAACCTTTTCTCAGTCTTCGTGCAATTAAAGCGTTAAGTTTTCTTTTATCTTCTCTTTGTGGTGGTAGTTTTTATAAAATTTGGAACACAAGAACCTTATTGAATCAAAAGAAATCTTATTATTTACTCCTCATTGATCAAGTTTTTTCTTCCTTTTGCCGTTTCTGTTGATAAATCTATAGTATCCATCCCATTTTTGTTGTAGATTTCCTGACATATCAGGGGTGTGATTTGTCCATGGATACGCCGGAAAGGTTTCAGCCCTCCAGCTGCCAGGTCTATCACATCCCTGTATATTCTTTTGTAGGCTTTTTTCTGTTGCCCTGTTGACATATTTCGTACAAGGAGGAAAGACTGTGCAGGCAAACTTTGTATTTATTATTATTGAATTGTTAAATTCAAAACATGTTTGTAGAATGAAGCTGGAACTTCATTATGGGGAAGTAAAGATTAATCAAATGTTAAAAACCTCCATGCAAAACAACTTGGCTGCAAAGCTGATAAAAATTGGTAGCAAATTGGTTTAAAAACTCAACAGAGCTTCTGTTTTATGTTATATATGTATTGCCAACTTCAAATAAATATGATTTTATTTTAAATCAGATCTTAAAGGCATACAACTATTTTTTCTGTGAGTCTAACATATATGTTTATATGTAAAAATGGTTTAATATTTCACACAAGTTCCGATGAGTTAACAACTTCATAATAGGAAGATTTTTGTCCACCTTAGTGATAAAGTGAGGCAGCTTTCATTCTGGAAAGTTTGTCCTACACTTGTAATATTTTCATTTTTTTTATCTATATTCAAAGATTCACAGAAAGTTTAATAAATTTTACCAAGACTCTGATCCTATTTACATATTTAACAGGTGTTCCCAGGCTGTGTCAAGACTTTGTCATAATCTGTCACATTCCTGTATAAATTACTTTGTAACCTTAAACCTACAACATGTAGATACAATGGAATATTAATATATAATGTATATTCAATTTATTAAGTAGATTGAGAATTTTTACTATTATAATATTTGTCAATGTTGTGCTTTTTACAGGAGGTAAAATTGTATAAGATATACATGGATGTGCTTTACAGAGCACCAATTAAAAGTGCTTTTGATAGTACTATGAAATAATACAAGTGTGATTATGTTATTGATGCACATTGTGACTTTGCGATATATGTATACCTATTGTTTCAGTAAAGTGGAATAATACACTGCTTTTGTTTTGTTATGTTATCAAATCACTGTAAAAATAGGTGTCCAGAAAATCCAGTGCATCAATGAGCTTGGTGTTATGTACATTTGAGCAATGCATGTGTTTCCACACTCATGCTTCAAACACGCACATGCTCCAAACACATCTCTCACTCAAGTTCTCCCACATACTGCTCCAAACACATACATGCTCCAGACACATCTCTCACATAAGTTTTTCCCCATATTGCTCCAAACACATACATGCTCCAAACACATACATGCTCCAAACACATCTCCCACTCAAGTTCTCCCCCATACTGCTCCAAACACATCCCTCACACAAGTCCTCCCACATACTGCTCCAGACACACACATGCTCCAAACACATCCCTCACACAAGTCCTCCCCCATACTGCTCCAAACACACACATGCTCCAAACACATCTCCCACTCAAGTTCTCCCCATACTGCTCCAAACACAGACATGCTCCCACAGTCGATCTGTGCCTACATTACAATAGACACAGTTTTGAGTTAATCGCCTGATTTAAACTACAGAGAAACAAGTTCTATGCAAATGAACAACAGATAGAAAGTCATAGTGAATAACATGCTTAATATTCTTTTTGTAACTATACTATATTTAATAGTTATACTGTCTAATCCCATAGTTAAGTTGGTCTTTGCACAACCATCATTTGAACATCAATTCTACCAAAAAATAATCAACTTGAAAGGGGAATAATTATGTGTACTGCTTAGTAATTTTATCATCGGAGTTGCTTATTCTTAGACTAACAGTATGCAGGGAACCAGACAAGTTGAACATTAGGTCTGGAGTTCCTTCCCCTTACACTTATCGTTATCTTTCTGTATGGAATATCAGTATGCAGGGAACCCAACAAGGTGAACATTAACTCTGGAGTTCCTTCCCCTTACACTATCGTTATCATACTGTATGGAACATCAATAAGCAGGGGACCAGACAAGTTGAACAAACACTTCAACTTCGGATATATACAATTTGCTTTATGGAATTCGCACTTTGTGTATTAAAGACGAAGGCGGGGCTGCATTTCTACATTTGGGAAATGGGGCCTGTGCCCTGAGAAAAGGGAAGATGTCATTTTTAGTAAAAAGGGGAATTTCGCAAGATTACAAAAAAAAAAACACAACCAAAAAACAACAACATTTTAATGTTAATTGATATAATAAACATGTATAAACATGTACACAACAATAATACAGCCCTTGAAGGAAATGTATTGAATTTAAGTTTGAAAAAATAAATATCCGATGACTCTTATGAAAATGTTCCTAGAATATTTTATATATACATTGTAAACATTGTAAATATCACAATTTTATGAACAGAACAGAACAGATAATTTATTAAGACTTGTACAAAGTACATCATCTTCTTAACCATATACATATAATAATTGAACACATGGTGAGAACACAGGTAATACAATAATGAGTAAATTAGAATACAGATGTATGGACATATTCAAATTAGGTGAGGATGAACAAAAATATAACAAAAAATGAATCATTGTTATATTTCAATATTAAGAGTTGTTCGTCTTATACATAACGCTTCTTTGACAAATAAAGATAGTTTTATAAGTTCTTGTCTATTTGTTGAATTTAACAGTTCAATAAATTTTAGTACAGACGGACGTATATAATAATTACGTTTGATGTATTTCTTTCTAATAAGATTAAAACATGGACAAATAAAAATAAAATGGAACTCGTCTTCTATATCACTTCTATTACAACATAAACAATATCTTTTATCACGTTGAATTCGATTACGGTTATATCTACCCGTTTGAATTCTTAAAGGGTGAAGAGAAAGTCTAAGTCTACAAAAGAATAGGCGTAAGCTTTTAGGTAAAATGTCTAAATAATGTTCATAACCAAAAGTGGTTTTAAAGTCTTTATACAAAAACAAGACTGGACTATCAAGAGAGCGATACCACTTTTGCCTAAAACAAACAATTATTCTAGTTTTTAACTCACACAAAAAATACTTTTCATTTGGTACACTGGCATTATCAAATACATATCCAAAGCCAAACATGCTCAAAAGCTTTCTAACATTTGATACCCAATTATTATTTCCTATTACACAGTCTGATAATGCATACCTATATACAGTGCGCATTATGATATTATCACTTCTTACAACCTTAAGCTAATATTGTATAATTCTAACAAATCTATGTACATAAAGAGGATATCTGCCAAGCTCACCGTAAACACTTGCTGTACATGTATTTTTTCTAACATTTAATAGACGTTTACAAAATTTTAAATGAATTCTTTCAATTTCTTATGACTTGGTATAACCCCATATTTCCGAAGCATAATTTAGAACAGGAGCTACAAAAGCATCAAATAGTTGACATAGAATCTTTGGTTTCAGGTCATATTCCCTACATTTACATAATAATACATTTAGTGCTTTTAAAGCTTTACCAGTTAAATGTTCTTGGTTTAAAGCATAATTACCAGTATAGTTGAAAACAGTTCCTAAGTAATTAAAATCATTCACAACTTCAATAGACTGGCCATTGTAGGTCCAATGTTCTGATGGCAATAGCCCTCCCCTTTTACGAAAAACCATAATTTTTGTTTTAAGTATATTTACAGATAAACCCCAGTTATTACAGTATTCTAAAAGTCTATTCAAATGTTGTTGTATTTCTTCAGGTGATTTTCCTACGATAGCCATGTCATCTGCAAATAACAACAATATAAGGACAATATCATCAATTAGAAGTCCAGAATCTACATCATTCTGTAAAAATAATTCTAAGTCTTCAACAAAGAGAGAAATTAGTAAAGGGGACATAACTTCTCCTTGACGGAGGCCTTCAGCATAGTCGAAGTAATCAGAATATGTAAAACATGATTTAACACAAGATTTAACTTTTTGATACATATCTCGTACTATTCTAAGTAGTTTTCATTGAATATCGCATTTGTACAGTTTCAACCATAAAGCATTTCTATAAATAGAATCAAAACATTTCATCATATCAACATAAACAACATAAAGTCTTTTATTGTCATTCAAATATTTTTGCACTAATGACGTAAGAATAAAAATAGCATCTACAGTTGATCGCCCTTTCCGAAATCCGAACTGAACGTCCGAAATTATGTTATGTTCATTACAAAATGTATCAATGCGTTTATTTAGTACAGTTGTAAAAAGCTTAGACAGGCAACTAACGAGTGTAATTCCCCTATAATTATTAACGTCATCTAAATTTCCCTTTTTATGCAATGGTATAATAACACCTTCCATCCACTTATCGGGAAAAAATCCTGAGTTTAAAATACCGTTAAAAATATCACATACATGCGAAGGCAAAATATTGAACGTCTCTATAAAGTATTCATTCATCAGAATGTCACTCCCAGAAGATTCATTACGCTTCAATGATTTAATAGCAATATGTATTTCATTGACAGTTATAGGCTGATCTAATTCGGAAAATGAAACATCAACATTATCAAAATCATGCGTGTTGCAAAAAATTTCAGACTCTTCGTTAAAACATTCAAAGACACTACTACCTTATGCTGAAAAATATTCCCTAAATGTTTCATTTGGTATACTGTCAGCCGTTGGTTTGGATTTTGGTTTAAAATATTTCCAAAAATCTCTAGGCTTACTTTTTTTAATTGTTCTATTTCTTGCATTTTTAATCTGTATGCATAATTTTTCTTTTTACTAACAATATTTTTATACACACGTTTATGTTCTACTAATAACAATCTATTTTCATGCGATTTATCGCTATTAAACAAACGTAATGACTGTAAATACACGTTATGCGCTTCAATACATTCAGCGTCAAACCAATCGTTATTTTTAATACATGTGTCCACATGGAAATATGCTTTATTATTGACATTATGACATTTTGAGAATAAAGGGTCAGCAACAGAACGTATAACATTCGTAAATTCATTAACAGCGTCATTTACAGATTGTCTAGTGTTATCAATATTATTAACAATGTTATTAAATCGTTGCAAACAGCCAATAATGCCCGTGCGAAACTGTTCTCTATAATCATTACTCCATCTATAATTCATCTCTGATTTTTCTTGATCATCATGAGTGACATAATTACATAATAGCTTAAATTCAAGGAAGAGTGGTCACTCCATTAATTGAATGCACAAATATTGAAGTCACTAATCATTGAAAAGTTTCGCTCATGCATCAATAAATAATCTATAACGGAACATCCATTGTAGGAAAAATATGTATAATTATTTGACTGGCCTACTCTACCATTAACAATGCGCATAGATGAGGATTTACACAAATCTAATAATTTAACACCGTGGCTATTATGTACAGTGTCTACAGAGGCCCGCACGGGGGTACTGTCAGGTTCATAATCAGTATCGTTGAACGAAAAATTAACATCATCATGTATGATAAAATCATGTTTTTTTGCCAATTCTACTGTTTAAATCGCCACATATTGTTACACAGCCTAAATTGCTATACATATATATATATCATTCTCAAGCGTATCAAATAGATCAACTTTATTAAAATTATTGTATGCTGGCGATTCTTCACCCCACAAATAGACTCCACACAAATAAATATCTTCCTCAGTTTAAAAAAAAATATGGTCTAGCCTTAACCATATAATAGTATCATGATGATTTTTTACTATTTCAATTCCATCTTTCAGGTGTTCTTTATAAAACAATACGATTCCTCCACTACATCTACGTGCATTTCTATGTTGAATTTTTCGATCAAAGTTATGAGAGACAAAGCCATTTAAAGATACATTGCTAGAAGAATTGGTCCATGATTCATACAAAAAAACAAATATCAGAACTAGAAATAATATTTAAAACCAGAAGATTGTTGTTTTTCATGGGTAAGTCCGTGCACATTCCAAGAGGTAATAGAAAGTTCACCCCCGGCGTGCCCCTAGTCCCTCATCGGTCGTCCGTCCACGTAGAGGGTATCGTACACGAGCCACGCCTTCTTCCCCTTCTCCCTGAACTCCTTCATCTTCTTCACTAGACCCCGCTGCTTATCGGTAACCTCCTTCGGGAATTGTTCAAACATGTGAAACTGCGTCCCCTTTAGGTGTTTCCATTCTCTACGTACCAGTTTACGCTCTTGGAAGAACGTCATTAGGTCATGGATGAAATATGGTTCTATAAAGCTATATTATGTCAAAGTGTAATGCCCACAATAAACATTGCATACATTCACAGGTGAATTTTACATTTAAAATGCTCATTTATTCAATACTTCATACAGGAATCTGTCTATCAATTTGAAGTCTATATTTATTGTAATGTTTCAAACAATTATGATATTTCTCAACAGCAAAACCATTATTAATAGTTACAATTCTTATGACAACCAATTAGGCAACAGAAAATGAGAAACCAGGAACAAGCATTTAACAACAACATTTCCATTACATAGTTTTACAAAATAAATTTCAAATTAGTAATGCTATAATTCAAATACCTAGAATAAAGAATAATGCTTAAATAAAAAAGATCACAAAATATATTTACAAATCCTGTAAAGCATACACAAATAAATACATATGCTATATTGAACACACTACATGAACACTATTTTCGAAAAATAAATTTAATCATCACAGAATGATTTACTGAATTCAATATTTCTGAAATGCTTTATCACCGGTGAAGCTTGTATAGAAACTTCAATGTTACCCAGATACCAAAGATCAGAGAACTTATATACCAAATAAGAATACAAAAATCCTCCAGAAATTTCTCTCAAAATGAAATCTTGTTTATTTTAAAAATTATATACATGGAATAATTAATTATGAGCAAATCCTGATAAATACATTCTGTAAATGCATCTAGGACACCTAACCTAACATCATTGAAATACATATACATGAAACACATACATACTGAAAAAAAATTGCCCTATAGTTTTTAGTGGTCTTCATACTATTTTGTAAACTACCCACTGTTTTTATTTACCGCTTCAACTGATTAAAATCAATAACGGCTGATACATACTGCTTTCTCATTGGACAAAGTATTATTTTGCCTACTAATGCTAATGAAAATCATAATGTATGTGTTTTAACATGAGTGGACTAGGTACATGAAAATTGATATCTTTAGTGGTGTTTCTTTACTTTTTGGGCTTCAATTGACACACATGGTAATTTAATAAACATGGATATTAATGAAGAGGAAAACAAAACCTTAAGCAAACTATTATAAAATTTGTTTACAATTTCCGATTTATCATCCTTCCGAAATACTTCCTAACACAGTATCTGCCTATTTTTCTCGTTTTTGTTGTGTATGTATCCTCCCCGGTACACGGGAATCCCGATCAGCATCCGGCAATTACGCGGGTACACGTACACGTACGTCAGTTGGAACCAGTGCACGTGACAGTCACGCATTGCGTCTTCAAACACGTGCGCGCGTACTAGGTTCATCCTCAATTTGGATTTCGATTTCTTATTGATTTTCTTGTTCTTTTTATCTTCTTTCTCTTTAACTACTTCATAGATGTCGTACACATTTCCGAAGTTTTTGATAGCAACAAGTAAGGCAGCATCAGACGAGTTAAATTCCTGGTTTTTGTTCCGCGTATATGAATTCGAATATTTTGTAAATGGCTTTACTTTGGACAATTCTTTGCTTTTGAATGCAATTTTCAATTTTTTAATGTGATTGTTGTCTTCGTTACTTTTCCTTGTAAGAAATCTCAATATTCCTGTCAATCTGTCTTCTAAAGTCTCGTTTGGTACTATGTATTCAGAAGCCATTTTCTTCACAGACAGGAAACATGCTCGAGAGCAATTCTATAAGCTGTCAGGTATCGTCACAATCGAGGAACTAACATAACCTGAAATTATAGACATGTCGCTGTTAACTTTAAAAGCGATCGATGAAATGAATAAATGAAAATTTGATTAAATGAGTGAGTGAGTGAGTGAGTGAGTGAGTGAGCGAGAGAGCGAGCCAGCCAGTCAGTGAGTCAGCCAGTGAGCGAGTGAGTGAGTGAGTGTTGAATGAAGGAATTTATGAATGAATAAATGAATGAACGAACGATATAATGAATGAATGATTGAATGAACGAACGAAGAACAAACAAACCAAAAAACGAACGAACAAATAAATGAATAAACGAACGAACGAACGAACGAATGAATGAATGAATATCAACGAATGAACAAATAAACGAGAACGAACGAATTAATTAATTTATTAATAAATAAATAATTAATAAATAATAAATAAATAGTAAATAAATGATAAATAAATAACAAATAAATACTGCCTTACCACACACATGGTTTAATCCCTATAGGCGTGTCTTAAGTAGATCCAAATCCTTTCTATATTCTATTATTTAATTCTAACTCTAAACTATCAGTTTCGTTTGACAAAAATGAAAGTATTAAATTTAAACTTGAATTTCCTGTATATAACATAGCTACAAGTGTCTTGTAAACAATGAATAATGCATGCATGTTAACATGATTAATTAGTAATTTAAACAAAAGGTCTTATGACTCGTACAATATGTGTCACAATCTGGAACAATTAGATATGCCAACATTTGTATATGGTGACTATTGTGTTTTCAATCTTAATTGTTTTTATTTTATGTATATGTATTTTCGAGCTTTCTTGAAACAGGTCATTTATATCAACCGAGTATTCAGTTAAATATACATTATTCATTTTATGAAAATCTCTCCTTCAAACGATTTTCTCAGGTCATTTCAGTTCAAATATAAACATGATATGATACAATTTACCTGTTTCTACGTGCCAAAATTAACCTAAACGCTTTTAGAATCACACACACACACGCGCACGCGCGCACGCACACGCACACGCACACACACACACACACACACACACACACAAAGATGTTTTAATATGAAATTTTATCTAAATACGACAAAAAAAACTCACAAATATAATTGTAAAATAATTCAAGTGTCCAACCGTCAACTCCTCAGCCTCATTAATTCTATGACATTTTTTTACAAAAGAGATTTTATGTCACTATAAATACTGTTTAATAGATGTTCTCAGGTAGATTTAAACTTGTGCTTATTTACTGTTTCCCACTGGCCTGTATATTTAAAATTTAAATAAAGATTTATTTTTATCCATTCTATTAATATTGGCTAATCTATTTTAGTTTCACGTATCCATATAAATCAAAATTCCACTTGCCTCACAGTTTCACAATTATGTATTAAGTTCCACAATATATTTTATAATTTACAAGTACACGATGATACCAGGAACTATATACAGCCTCGTAGTTATCCTGTAAATTTCATGTTAATGACCATAGGGCCACACCAAATTGATCTTTCGTTCCTCGGATTCGCCGCACCTGTTTTTTTGAAAATGTAAAAAAAATATTTTTATTTTTTTCATAAGATCGCTCCAATTTTTTTTACCTGTGAACCAGATATCTTGAGTTTAAATATAGGTTGAAGTGTAATTTGTCCATTTTTAATATGTTTTTCGCTTGCGCTCGCTTCATATTTTATGAAAAATGATAAAAAAAAAAAAAAAAAAAAATATTTTTATTTCGCTCGCTCGCTCCATTTTTTTTGGCAAAAATCCGAGGAACTAAAGATCAATTTGGTGTGGCCTAGCTTTAAGATAGAATACATTGCTTCAGCATATCGATTTAACAGTCGATTACGTTTAACAAGTTTCACAATCACATGCAAGATGACTTATTTTTATAAATACAAAAAAAAGCTACAAAAATTCGAACATGTTCGTATCTCCCAGTATGTATTCGTTATGAGTGTGTAGATATTCTTAGTCTAGTTATAAATTTCCTCAAATAATCTGGAAGAACATCTAAATAATTTTCATAGTCAAAATATGATTTACAATTTTTATACACCATTAATACATTGCTCAAATTTACATTTGATGTCCACTCCTGTAAAAAACAGTCAGTGAGTGTCTTCTTAAATATAGCAACAAAAAAACTGCGGAGAAACACAAGATGGGTTCTCCCAGACATATCTATAACCATTTGTAAATAGCAAAATTTTCAAATTATTTACCCAGTTCTTAGCTCATCTATTACAATCTTCTACAGCAAGGCTATATACTTTCTGTATTATGATATTAACTGTATTTATAATTTTAAGCCAATATTTAACAATTCTTAACCAATGTACAATATATAAAGGAAGTTCCCCATAAACACCAGCATTACTTATCAACACATTTTAGGTAATTCAGCCTTGACTTTAGACCACACACGTTCAGTGAACCAATATTTAAATAGCATAATTAGATCATTCGACAACTTATGATTTTTATTTTCAGGATGCTGTATACTTTGAGACTTACTACTCCTCGATTCGCTATGGGAATTAATCGAAGTTTGGAATTGTTCAGGAGAAATATGAGCACAAGTTCCAAAAGTAAGCACGCGCGTTACACAAACGTCACAGAATGCCACACTCCCCGCGCAACCCTAGATCTTGGAACTCTCCGTCTGTGGTGTACCGTTAGATTGAACTAGTTCGAGATGATTATAGTGTGTTTTGATCAAATTATAAAAGTTGGAAGTGAAAACATATACCACATGAAGGCCGATTTCAATTAAAATTCTGCCGATTTCCATGTTGAATTACCCGATTCGGAATCATATACATATAGTACATTTCGCGAACACGTGTCCTCGATTCGGGAAGGAAAAGGGTAAATTCATTTAAAAAAAACAACAAAAAAACAATTTAATGCACGGAACGCGCGATAATAAAAGTTTTTTTTAGATACGTTTTTTTATGGCAAGGAATTGTGTCATTAGTTCCTGAAAGTCAAAAACGTAAACCCCACTTCATCAAACCGAGACAGGGATTTCCCTGCTTTTGTTCAATGACGATTCACCATATTTGGTACTGGTAAATAACGATATGAACTATGAGAATACAATATACTTGATTAGTCAATGAAACTGCCAATCGGCTGGTATCAAGTACTACACTTAATCGTTAAGTTCCGCCTACTCAGAATTTCGGTGTAAGCGTTACCATATTTGGCGATGTCTTATCGTTACATTCATTCAGAAAATATTTATTTGTCTGTATATGTAAGCCGTTGAAAAACATACACTGAGAACATTAAAATGTTTTGTTTTGTTTAAATAGAACCCCCACCCCTGGTTCCACTAGTGTGTATAAAGTACTAGGCTTGATCGTTAAGACTTTCAACGTTCATAGGGCTTTTTAAGCTCTGCCTATTCAGAATATGGTTACATACATACATATAAGGTTACATTCTATGTCAGTGAGCTGAGTTTAAGGAAAACAATTATTGGTTAGGAAGAGAACTCGCTCGCTCCGCTCGCTCCACCCCTTTTTCATATGTAAGAATTTACTTAATAATATCTTGTACTCTTATTGTTTTGTGATTTACATGAGCGAAAAATTTGTGATGGTGTTACATTGAAAAATGAATCTACAGTATAACAAGAAACTTGACAAATGAAAGCAACCCCTGATAAGTAATTTTAAACACATGATAATCGATTGTCAAACGAACCCCACCAATTGTCAACCAACCCCCAAACATTTGTCAAACACCCCCCCCCCCCCCAAAAAAAAAAAAAAAAAAAAAAAATGTCAAACAACCCCCCAAATATTGTCACACACCCCCAACATTTGTCAAACAAACCCCCAAAACAATAATCAAAAGTTTCGTATACTGCAGTCGAGCTTTGCATGGACTTTTCTTTAAATAAAACAAAAACTAATCAAATCCAATGGAATGACGTCGAAGGAAACAGTGCTCCAACGTCCTATATGTTGATTAAATAATTTCCATTAAGCTTACAATCTGTTTTGCCGTCCTTTTCAAAAAAATACTTCCGATGGAATTCGGTATAGTTTACCACATAATTATACAATGCAACATGATTTAACAGGCATGAATATTTTAACATCACACGTTAGGTGCATGTATGCAATGCAGATGGTCATGGTTGTGCGCCGAATATGGCGACAAATCACACGATGAATGCACTTAAATACACTACACATATACCGTTCTTATATTCTTAGTCGCTGAACTCGCTCCGCCTCTTGGTCTCTGCTCACCTTTTTTTTGTTTCTAGAATATTTATTTGCACACAACGTTGACGAAAAAACTAAGATCACAATATTCTACTTATTTTCTTCGAAAGACAGACACACTTAAATCGTAAGATGGTTTTCTTGCTACCATTTACTAAAAATGGGCTAATATTTTCATAATCATGTGACTGTCGGACAAGATCAGAAAAAACAACAACATTTTATTGATCTATATTTAAATTGTTTTGTTTTTTCATCATTTGTTTTAGATAATAAACTTCTGAGATGATTTCATTATGGCGGGCCTTCAGCCAACATCAGCTATTGCGAGTAAGGTTCAACAAACTACCCCAGCCATGTAGAGTGAAGATAGGCCATTAATTAGAGCAGGTACCGAAAATATTTTTCGCAGGGTAAAAGATCAGGTATAAAATAGCTAGAACTTGGCGTAATATTCCAATTAAATATCAACTAATCAATTTAATGCATTTTAACATTAGCAGAAACAAGTGAACACAATGTGTTCAACTACAAGACTTACTAACTTATTAAAGCTATATTCATCGTATACATATGATGGAGATAGTAAACAAGAGCGGCCCTGGTAGGGGTATCGTTTCACGACTGACAATCCAAAAAATCACGCTAAATGTAAGAGACTTGTCTTAAAATGGACGGCGAAAACATTTACACAAGAACATCAACCATCAATACATTTGAAGCAATTATACCTAAAATGTGTGCAGTATTTTTCACAATTTTGGAGAATTAATAAATCAGAAATTTCCCTTTTTTGGTAGAACTTAGTATTTAATCTGCTTTCGGACTTGTACTTTATTGTATGGTGCTATTAGCGGACTGATCTTATCATTCATAGGATTTCTGTTATATATAACAAGTAATTATTTAATATATTCATGTACACTTTTTACAAATTATGTTAAATGTGCTCATTGGTAAATTCAATATGACCAGCATCCATCTGTTTTTGGTCTTTCGGCCAATACCTCACTTTTTGACTGTTAAAATAATAAAGGCGGACCCTAGGTACCACGTTCTCAGAAAAATGTCCGGTCTGCTATACAAAAGCTGTGTAACTGGTTATGGAGAATGTTTATCATTTACGAAAAGTGTTATTGGCAAAAATATCTCTTGCGATATATCTTTTAGGTACAGCAACATAGAGTCCGTACCAAAAACATCATAGAGGCAAGTCTCAATATACATGTTTCTAGGCCTTAATTGACATCATTTGCAGTTGTGAGACTTTGTTAAATCCGTCCATATGGGATGCATAAATCATGCCGTATATCGTTAAGACAGACCTGACGGCTATCGAGGAAGCTAACTGCTTGTAAATAACACACTTATTTGTGAACCTGTAGAGAAAGAAACCCCATGCGACATTGTTTTCACTGAATGCATCAATAAAGATCAACTTATCATTGGCTTAGCTTATCATCCGACCAATCATGACGAAACCTGCACATACAAACTCTATAAAGACATTGCAACTGCCTATTCCAAATTCACGAAATGACTATCTGGATATCAGGATATCTTTACCTACATGACATTGACTACATCACTAACTCCATCAGTTGTGATCAGTACAGGAAAACAATTAACGAACAGTACCTTCTCATTGAGCCCGAATTCGGCCTCCCACAGGTCGTACCAGGAAAACCACCCTTGATGTGTTCCTTACAAACCGCCCACAACTCATAAACAGACGTACAGCAATACCACGCATCAGCGTTCTCGACGCATCATTTATAGACACTGGTTCTGTTGTGTTCTGGCTCTAACACCGATTGGGTCAAATTCCAAAGAATCAAACGTCAAGTCCAACATGCATGTAGAACCGCTCATAACAGTCTGAGTCATACAATCTGTATGTTTTCGGATGACAACGAAGACCCAAACTGGGCCTTCTGGGTCTACATCAAGTCAAGACGAAAAGACAACACTATACAGCCTCGCAGTTAACTTATGAAATTCATATTAATGGCTATAGCCTTACGTTTAACAAGTTTCACAATCACATGCAAGATGACTTATTTTTAGATTCAAAGAGACGTGACTTCATAGTCGGAACACAAACTATAAATACCGGTGTAAACAGATTTAGTAACCTGACACCTATTTAAGGAATAAATTGTGGGATTGCCCGAGTGCAAGTATATATAAGCTTACGCATACATTGATGTCATTACTGGGGCCTGAACGCAGTTGGGCTTTTTAAAGTGTGTTGAATTCGAAGGCAATTTGGTAAACAACATGACGGAAAATACAAATTGAGGCAATTGTACCACCGGGTACAGTGCCAAAATTCTATCAGACTAGTTTCATGGCTAAGAGAATCAATGTAATACAAAGCTTTACACGTTCATGTATTTATAAGTTTTCATTACCTACATGCAAAACAACTTGGCTGCAAAGCTGATAAAAATTGGTAACAAATTGGTTTAAAAACTCAACAGAGCTTCTGTTTTATGTTATATATGTATTGCCAACTTGAAATAAATATGATTTTATTTTAAATCGGATCTTAAAGGCATACAATTATTTTTTTCTGTGAATATTTTATGTCATATATGTATTGCCAACTTGAAATAAATATGATTTTATTTTAAATCAGTTCTTAAAGGCATACAACTATTTTTTCTGTGAGTCTAACATATATGTTTATATGTAAAAATGGTTTAATATTTCACACAAGTTCCGATGAGTTAGCAACTTCATAATAGGAAGATTTTTGTCCACCTTAGTGATTAAGTGAGGCAGCTTTCATTCTGGAAAGTTGTCCTACACTTGTAATATATTCATTTTTTATCTATATTCAAAGATTCACAGAAAGTTTAATAAATTTTACCAAGACTCTGATCCTATTTACATATTTAACAGGTGTTCCCGGGCTGTGTCAAGACTTTGTCATAATCTGTCACATTCCTGTATAAATTACTTTGTAACCTTAAACCTACAACATGTAGATACAATGGAATATTAATATATAATGTATATTCAATTTATTAAGTAGATTGAGAATTTTTACTATTATACTATTTGTCAATGTTGTGCTTTTTGCAGGAGGTAAAATTGTATAAGATATACATGGATGTGCTTTACAGAGCACCATTTAAAAGTGCTTTTGATAGTACTATGAAATAATACAAGTGTGATTATTATATTGATGCACATTGTGACTTTGCGATATATGTATACCTATTGTTTCAGTAAAGTGGAATAATACACGGCCTTTATTTTGTTATGTTATCAAATCACTGTAAAAATAGGTGTCCAGAAAATCCAATGCATTAATGAGCTTGGTGTTATGTACATTTGAGAAATGCATGTGTTTCCACGCTCATGCTCCAAACACGCACATGCTCCAAACACATCTCTCACTCAAGTTCTCCCACATACTGCTCCAAACACACACATGCTCCAAACACACAAATGCTCCAAACACACACATGCTCCAAACACACACATGCTCCAAACACACAAATGCTCCAAACACACACATGCTCCAAACACATCCCATACACTAGTTCTCCCACATACTGCTCCAAAAACAGACTGATGCTCAAAACACACACATGTTCTGCACATACTGCTCCAAACACACTGATGCACCAAACACGCCCATGCTCCAAACACATCTCCCACACAAGTTCTTCCCCATACTGCTCTAAACACACACATATGCTCTAAACACACACATGCTCCAAACACATCTCCCAATCAAGTTCTCCCCAATACTGCTCCAAACACACACATGCTCCAAACACATCTCCCACTCAAGTTCTCCCACATACTGCTCCATACACACACGCATGCTCCAAACGCATCTCCCACACAAGTTCTCCCGTATACTGCTGCATACGCACACATGCTCCAAACACATCTCCCACACAAGTTCTCCCCAGTACTGCTCCAAACACACACATGCTCCAAACACATCTCCCACTCAAGTTCTCCCCAGTACTGCTCCAAACACACACATGCTCCAAACACATCTCCCACACAAGTTCTCCCACATACTGCTCCAAACACACACATGCTCCAAACACATCTCCCACACAAGTTCTCCCCAATACTGCTCCATACACACACATGCTCCAAACACATCTCCCACACAAGTTCTCCCACATACTGCTCTAAAGACACACATGCTCCAAACATACACATGCTCCCACAGTCGATCTGTACCTACATTGCAATAGACACAGTTTGAGTTAGTCTGAGTGTATATATACCTCTCATGATTTTGAACAACAGAGAAACAAGTTCTATGCAACCGAACAACAGATAGAAAGTCATCACAGTGAATAACATGTTTAATTTTCTTTTCGGAATAGTAACAAATTATATTAAACTATATTTAATATTTATGCAGTCTAATACCATAGTTATAAAGTTAGTCTTTGCACAAAAGTCAGTTCAACGTAAATACTACAAAAAATAATCAATTTAAAAGGGGAATAATTAAGTATACTGCGTAGTAATCTTGTCATCTGGGTTGCCTATCCTTAGACTATTCCCTTTATCAAAAGCAAGTTAAACATTAGGTCTGAAGTTCCTTCCCCTTACACTTATCGTTATCTTACTGTATGGACTATCAGTAAGCAGGGAACCAGACAAGTTTAACATACACTTCTCAATGTCGCTTTTACATTAAATGCTTCATGGAATCTGCCTTTTGGGTATAAAAGACGAAGGCAGGGCTGACGTGTTTCAACATTTGAGGAATGGGACCTAGGCCATGAGAAAAGGGAATAGAGAGCTATTTTTTTTGCTAAAAATGGGACTTTTGCAAGGTTACAAAAAACACAACCCAAAACCCCAACAAAACATTATAATGTAAATTGATATAATAAACATGTATAAACATGTACACAACAATAATAGAGCCCTTGAAGGAAATGTATTGATTAAGTTAAAAAATAAATATCTGATGACTCGTATGGCAACATTCCTAGAAGAGGTTATATACAAATAACACGTTAATATCACAATTTAATTTCATGGATGAAGAATTTTTCTATAAGCTAATGTAATGCCCACAAAGCACTGCGTACATTCACAAGCACTGTTATTGTAAAATATGTAATAAATTATAAATTATTACCAGCAATGCGAATTTAATGAAAGACATTAGAATGCAAGCATGTCAATATATAATGAGGGTCTATTAGTTGTGTGTTATTAAATTTTAGGTCATTTCTTCTTAATGTAGAAATATTTTGCAAAATTGAATAAATTTTACATTTATAATGCTCATTTATTTGATACTTTAAACAGAAATCTGTCGATCAATTTGAAGTCTGTATTTATTGAAATGTTAACACTATTTTGACATTTCTCAACAGCAAAACTATTATTTTTAGTTACAATTGTTATGACCACCAAAGGCAACAGAAAATGAGAAACCAGGGACAAACATTTAACAACAGCATAATTATTGTTCATAACACAGTTTTACAAAAGAAATTTCAAATAAGTATTGCTATAATTTAAATACCTAAATGCCTAAATTAAAAAAAAGATCACAGACTATCATTACTAATCTTGTAAAATACGCACAAATAAATACACATGCCATATTGAACACACTGCATGAACACTATTTCCAAAAATAAGTAGAAATTCAATCATTACAGAATGATTTACTGAATCAATGATTCCTGAAATGCTCTAGCACTGGTAAAGCTTGTATAGAAACTTCAATGTTACCCAGAGACCAAAGATCAGAGAACTTTGCCGGTATATACCAAATAATAATGCAAAAATCCTCCAGAAATGTCTCCAAAATCTTGTTTATTCTAAAAGCCATATACATGAAATAAATAATTCTGAACAAATCCTAATAAATACATTTAAACAATATCGAACGGGAAAAAAATAATATAGGTAACCTTACCTAACATCCTTGAAATAGATAAACAGGTAACACATACAAACTAAATGCCCTATAGTTTTTTTAGTGCTCTTAATTCTATTTTGTAAACTACCCACTGTTTATATTTACCGCTTCACCTGATTAAAATCAATACCGGTTGTTTAATACTGCTTTCTCATTGGACAAGATATTACATTGCCTACTGATGCTAGTGAAAATCATAATGTACGTGGTTTAACATGAATGGACTAGGCACATGTAGTTTGATATCTTTAGCGATGTTTCTTTCCCTTTTTCGGCTTCTATTGATATAAATGGTTATTTAATCAAAATGATATCTGCCTATTCTTCTCGTTTTTATTGTGTATGTATCCTCCCTGGTACACGGGAATCCCGATCAACATCCGGCAATTACGCGGGTACACGTACACGTACGTCAGTTGGAACCAGTGCACGTGACAGTCACGCATGGCGTCCTCAAACACGTGCGCGCGTACTAGGTTCATCCTCAATTTGGACTTCGATTTCTTATTGTTTTTCTTGTTCATTTTATCTTCTTTCTCTTTAACTACTTCATAGATGTCGTACACATTTTCGAAATTTTTGATAGCAACAAGTAAGGCAGCATCAGACGAGTTAAATTCCTGGTTTTTGTTCTGCGCACATGAATTTGAATAATTTGTTAATGGCTTTACTTTGGACAATTCTTTGCTTTTGAATGCAGTTTTCAATTTTGTAATGTGACTTTTGTCTTCGTTATTTTTCCTTGTCTTGAGAAAATCCAAAAATTCCGTCAATCTGTCTTCTAAAGTCTCGTACACTGTGGTCTCGTATAGTACGATGTATCCAGAAGCCATTTTAAACACAGACAGGAAACAGACTAGAGAGTGATTCTATAAGTTGTAATTTTCGTCACGATCGAGCTTAAGGAAATAAGTATAAACTAAACAGACCTACTGGAATGCAGCATAGAGTGGTTCTTCCTTGTACCTGAAATCATAGAGATGCCACTGTTAACAGTAAAAGCGATCACTGAAATTAATTTGAGTGAGTGAGCGAGCGAGTACGATGAGTGAGTGGGTGAGTGAGTGAATGAGTGAGTGAGCGAGAGAGTACGGTGAGTGAGTGAGTGGGTGAGTGAGTGAGTGAGTGAGTGAGTGAGTGAGTGAGTGAGTGAGTGAGTGAGTGAGTGAGTGAGTGAGTGAGTGTGTGAGTGAGTGAGTGAGTGAGTGAGTGAGTGAGTAAATGAGTGAGTGAGTGCGTGAGGGAGCGACTGAGTGCGTGAGTGAGCGGGCAAGTTCTGTGAGTGAGTGGGTGTGTGTGAGAGTGTGAGTGAGTGTGTGAGCGAGTAAGTGAGTATTGCAAGAATGAAGGGATACTTGAATGAATTAATAGTACACAAATGAACAAATGAAACAACGAACGGTCAAATTAATGAATTTATGAACCTATTGTTATATAGATAATAAATAAATACTTCCTTACCAAAACCATTATTCAATCCCGAGGCGTTAAAGGTGATCTGTATAAATCCTTTTTTTATTCTATTGTTAAAACACACTCTAAAATATCACTTTCAAATCTTCGAATTTAAACTTCAATTTCGAATACTAATTTTTAACATGGTAAATACCTAGACACGCATGTTTTGTAAACAAAAGATATTGCATGATAAAATGAAAGAACAGTGTATACACTGTATATATATATATATATAGGTTATTTTTAAACTAAACGTTATGGATATATATATAAATCATGACTCATAGATGACGGAAATACATTTTTAGTTCTAACGTCATCAGGTGTTTGATGGTAACTAATCATTTTTGTTTGTAATTTGATCGTGTTTATAATATATTATCATTTTTATCCTTATATGTACATTAATTTCATTTGCGAGGATATCTTTTAACAGGACATTAACCAATCGAGTTTCTAGTTTATGATTTATTTCATAAATATACATTGACACATATATTATATGGTTGAGGGGGAAAGCTGAAAGATATAAGAAAAAACTGTATGACAAAATAAAATGTGGTAAATTATTTGGAGTGTTAAAACTCAGATACCAAAAGTTGAAACCCTTCAGCAAATGTTGATATTCGCTCAAATATCGTCTTTGAAGACCACAATTTTCATGAGCGATTTGTTGTTGCGTTATTGGTTAATTGACATTAGCACGTGATGTTATCAATGTTTTATAAATCCTTGTGGCCCATAGTAGTTAAGGCATCTGTTTTCTTTTCTTTTTTCTTGACTTAACCGGCTTGGGTTCGCACTCCACTTAAAACAACATACCTTTTTATATACTTTATTTTTCTGCAATTTCGATATTATAGAGTAAACTATTGATACAATTGGTGTTTTCAGATGCACTATCGGAAAAACTAATTTTTGGTCCAAAAACATGAGGACCCTAAACCTTAAAATCGAGTTTTGTCATTATTTCCTTTTTCTTCTCTTCAAGATAAACACACTTATCTGTTTTTACATGCCTAAATTAACCTAAACGTTGATAAAAAACAATAGCTATTCTTTGACAGATATTGGCACATTTAACAACAATGCTACGAGTACATAGGAAATTTTAACTTAAACTACGACACAAACTCTCAAATGTGATAATTAAAATTCATTCAATGTGTTCGACCTATATTAATTATATGACATTTTAAAGCGATTTTATGTTACCTTAAATACTGTTTAATTGATGTTCTCAATGTAGATTTAATTTGTGCTTATCGTTTACCGATTTGAATGTTTCCCATTGGACAGTATTATCATTTAAAAATAAAAATTCATTTTTATCCATTTTATTCATATTAGCTTACCTATTTGAGTTTTTATGTATATACTATGAGTATTTAAATACAAATTCCACTTGACTATCGGTTTCACAATTATAAATTAAGTTTCACAAAATATATATACTATATTTTACATTTGCACGATGCCAGGAACACTATACAGCCTCGCAGTTAACTTATGAAATTCATATTAATGGCCATAGCCTTAAGTTTAACAAGTTTCACCATCACATGCAAGATGACTTATTTTTAGAATCAAAGAGACGTGACTTCATAGTCGGAACACACACTTTAAATACCGGTGTAAACAGATTTAGTAACCTGACAACTATTTAAGGAATAAATTGTGGGATTGCCCGAGTGCAAGTATAAATAAGCTTACGCACATTGATGTCATTATAGGGGCATGAACGCAGTTGGGCTTTTTAAAGCGTGTGGAATCCGAAGGCAATTTGGTAAACAACATGACGGAAAATATAAATTGAGGCAATTTTACCACCGGGTACAGTGACAAAATTCTAACAGACTAACGTTAGTTTCATGGTTAAGAGAATCAATGTAATACAAAGCTTTACACGTTTATGTATTTATAAGTTTTCATTTATTTTATCAATTGAAAGTTGTCGCGTTTTATTGGCTGGAAGTACAAATAGCTTGGCAGGAATTTATGAATGGTGTCAGATTATCTTGGACCTATAACAAATTAAATTCTACTCACAGAGGATATGAAGTGTTTTCTAGTTATGTGTAATGGACGTTGTGGAGATAATCATTCATGATCACAGGCATCTGAATCATTGTTTGTCACTTAAATGTTGTTTAAAACCATTTTGGGTACATACAATGAGATAAACAACACATCGGAAGATATTTAGTGTCTTTGTTTCTTTTTTATATCAAAGACACTAAATATCTTCAGATGTGTTGTTTATCTCATTGTATGTACCCAAAATGGTTTTAAACAGCATTTAAGTGACAAACAATTTTCAGATGCCTGTGTTTATGATTAGGAATAATAGCGGGGAGGTAAAAATAAAAAACAAACATTGTTAGAACTTCACCCTAATCATCAAATGTCTGGAGAACTTTGTCAAATTAACAAGCGTTTTTTTATTACGTGTGTTTAAGAGCTCACTGCGATGAAGATTTTTCTTTGAACTTGGACTTTTGGAATGATAGTATGTAATGATAGCTGTCGCCAATGTTTGACTAATAGGGAAGACACCGTCTGCATGCGTATTCTATTCATTGCCTTGCTAAAGTTTCTATTGGAAATTTATTACATGATCTTATTTTGTATAAATTTTATGCAAGATTAAGGGGAATGATAGTTAAATACTGCTCTAGTTCAATGTTTTGTTTTAAAAGACTGTAAATTATTTCTTTATGAGACGATCTCAATCTTTCCTGCCAAAGTTCTGGTCCTTCAATATGTTCGTAATACTATTATTGGTCCTTCAATATGTTCGTGATACTATTACTGGTCCTTCAATATTTTCGTGATACTATTACTGGTCCTTCAATATGTTCGTGATACTATTATTGGTCCTTCAATATGTTCTTGATACTATTACTGGTCCTTCAATATGTTCGTGATACTATTACTGGTCCTTCAATATTTTTCGTGATACTATTATTGGTCCTTCAATATTTTCGTGATACTATTACTGGTCCTTCAATATTTTCGTGATACTATTACTGGTCCTTCAATATTTTCGTGATACTATTATTGGTCCTTCAATATTTTCGTGATACTATTATTGGTCCTTCAATATTTTCGTGATACTATTACTGGTCCTTCAATATTTTCGTGATACTATTACTGGTCCTTCAATATTTTCGTGATACTCTTACTGGTCCTTCAATATTTTCGTGATACTCTTACTGGTCCTTCAATATGTTCGTGATACTGTTACTGGTCCTTCAATATTTTCGTGATACTATTATTGGTCCTTCAATATGTTCGTGATACTATTACTGGTCCTTCAATATTTTCGTGATACTATTATTGGTCCTTCAATATTTTCGTGATACTATTACTGGTCCTTCAATATGTTCGTGATACTATTATTGGTCCTTCAATATGTTCGTGATACTATTATTGGTCCTTCAATATTTTCGTGATACTATTACTGGTCCTTTAATATGTTCGTGATACTATTATTGGTCCTTCAATATGTTCGTGATACTATTATTGGTCCTTCAATATTTTCGTGATACTATTACTGGTCCTTCAATATTTTCGTGATACTATTACTGGTCCTTCAATATGTTCGTGATACTATTATTGGTCCTTCAATATGTTCTTGATACTATTACTGGTCCTTCAATATGTTCGTGATACTATTACTGGTCCTTCAATATTTTCGTGATAC
Source organism: Mya arenaria (assembly GCF_026914265.1). Classification (NCBI taxonomy): domain Eukaryota; kingdom Metazoa; phylum Mollusca; class Bivalvia; order Myida; family Myidae; genus Mya; species Mya arenaria. Next base: position 82,838,440 of record NC_069127.1, on the reverse strand, counting down.
TATTATTGGTCCTTCAATATGTTCGTGATACTATTACTGGTCCTTCAATATGTTCGTGATACTATTACTGGTCCTTCAATATTTTCGTGATACTATTACTGGTCCTTCAATATTTTCGTGATACTATTATTGGTCCTTCAATATGTTCTTGATACTATTACTGGTCCTTCAATATGTTCGTGATACTATTACTGGTCCTTCAATATTTTCGTGATACCATTATTGGTCCTTCAATATTTTCGTGATACTATTATTGGTCCTTCAATATGTTCGTGATACTATTACTGGTCCTTCAATATGTTCGTGATACTATTACTGGTCCTTCAATATGTTCGTGATACTATTACTGGTCCTTCAATATTTTCGTAATACTCTTACTGGTCCTTCAATATTTTCGTGATACTCTGACTGGTCCTTCAATATTTTCGTAATACTCTGACTGGTCCTTCAATATTTTCGTAATACTCTGACTGGTCTTTCAATATTTTCGTAATACTCTTACTGGTCCTTCAATATTTTCGTAATACTCTTACTGGTCCTTCAATATTTTCGTAATACTCTCACTGGTCCTTCAATATTTTCGTGATACTATTACTTGCAATCTTAACATTTACATTTAATTGATTTTCGGACAAATTTGAATAACCATTGGAGTTAAAAATATACTTTAAATCTTTGTAACACGAATATTAAAATAGTGCATCTATTTAAAGGGACGCCCTTATGTTTGTAAAATGCGCTTTTTGGTATGAAATGTGGCAAATCATTAGGAGTCTTAAAACTAAGATACGAACGACTTGAACCCTTCATGGGGTACCGGATGTTTCGTCACCTCACCAGTTCGTCAACCTTATTTTATTGTACAAAATGGGGAGTTGTATCGTCAACATATTTTTACAATTCGTCAACCTTATTATAATAAGCAATTTATGCAACTATTATGTCCATTTTATTAGTGAGCAAATGTTGCTGATCGTCCGAAGTAATCGGGTGGTAGTGAGGTCGTCCTCTTCGTAGCGGTCCAAAGCGTCGTTATGTGCTTGCAATAACAAGCGCGTTTTATTGTCATCGGCGACTGGCTAGCATTTTCTGTTTTTGTATTGACGGATTTCTTTGTCACTGAGGTCTTGTGTGATTTGCTGTATACCGTGAGGCTCGTTCGCCTGCTATATCGCGCCATGGTAAAGTTCAAGTCCGTCCCTGCAGTGAAAAAGTCGTTGACTTCAAATTATGATACACATCACATAACAAAATGAAAGACTCGTGATCATAAGCGATTCTCATAACTAAAAACGTATCCTCTCAAGGCTAAATAATAGTGCAGAAGTTTTTTGCATTTCACCAAAATATGGGTAATGTGCTTGCAATTAACAAACTGGGGGGGGGGGGTGTTAAGGAACAAAACATCGGCCAGGGAACGTGTACAGGCGAGTAATAACCATGACATTTGGAAAATAGGCATATAAGAATGCAAGCACAGTAACATCATGCACATATTTGCCATATTTGCCGATAAATACGAAAAATTGTGGATAAAACAACACGTTTATTTGTAAACATTGCATACTAAGCCACAATCTGTTAAATAACTTTTTTATTTTTAAAGTTATAATACCAAACTAAGATGTCGATCGAAGAATATGTTTTTCGCCACATACTTGACGGACACATTTTTCAAAATTTAAAGAAAAAGTCTGCTAGCCAGGCAAAAGTTGGTACCTGAATCGGTACTTTTCATTCTAAACCCGCCATTTTGTTTCTCACTTATTGTTTGCAACGAAATTACGTCCTCCCCAGTGGTAAATGCAAGAGAAAATATAAAGGACATGCACGCTGGAGATATTCTACTGAAAATAACAGGTCAAGGTTGCATGATTGTATAATATTCTAATTTGTGACTTCATAATGCCCGCGCAAAGCATGTGGCAATTGGCAAATACTAAGGACTTGGTCTTTCTTACTATGTAAAACATTTGGTGTCGTTCCAAAGTGACTGATATAACATTGACTGAGCCCACATACACTAATTCATAGTAAAATAGAGATAAAGTGACTATATTAAACAAGTTAAAAGTGAATTAATATACCACCTGAAGGCCGATTTCAATCAAAATTCTGCCGATTTCCTTGTTGAATTACCCGTTGCGGAATCATGTAGTACATTTCACGAACACGTGTCCTCGATTTGGGAAGGAAAAAAATAACGTTGAAAGATTCATTTAAAAAAAAACAAACACAATGTTATTTGTTGATTTTTTGTAGCCTGATATTGAAAGACAAAACTTTATAAAATCCAAATACGCCATAACCTAGACCGAGATTTCCATGCTCTCACCATATTTAGTATTGGTAAATAACGATTTGAAATATGAGAATACGCTTGTTTAGCCAATGAAACGGCCAATCGGCCTATATCAATTTCTGCGCTTAATCTTAAAGTTCCGCCTATTCAGATTCGGAATACCAGTTGTAGCGTTACCATATTTGGCGATGAGTTATCGTATCGTATTGTGCACTGACATTGTTTTTGTCTGGTTTACCATGGTTTACATACATTCAGAAGATATTTATTTGCGTGTATATTTATTAAAGCTCTTGAAAAAATACTTTACGATATTGAAATGTTTTGTTTTGTTTAAATATAATACAACCAACATTTTCAGTCAAAAGAAACGGCTAATCGGCTTGTAGCAGGGATAGAACAATTATTTGACGCTAGACGGATCGTAACTTAGGGGCGTAACATTTCGACTCGCGCCCCAAATTTATTTGGTTTAAAGTGTTGGCGTGGTTTGCGGTGGGTTTTTTTACAATGCGCCGGATTACTCCCCCCACAAACCTCTGGAAACGTGTTGATAGTTAAGACATTCGACGTACATTGAGCTTTCATTGAGCCTTTTAAGCTCCGCCTATTCAGAATCTGTGTAAGCGTAACCATATTTGGACCGTTATAGTGTCTGTTAAGAATGGTCAATGTTGAGCGCCGAACACGGCGGCCAATCAAAATGTAGGTTACATTCTAAGTCAGTAAGCCGATTGTAATTGATATTGTATTGGTTAGGAAGAAGGCTCGCTGGCTGCTCTCGCTCCAAGTAATAGTGAGATGACATGGAGTAACATTTTAGTGATAGTGATTTAAAAAAAATAGGCGGAGTGAGCGTAGCGAACGAGTTCCTTCTTAAACATTAAAATATTACTTTATGTCATTTTACTGTCTTAGTATTCTACCTGATTGGCTGACATATTGTTTTTTTACGAAATCTGAAGCAGTTAGATGACATGAAGTGAATTCTTTATGATTAAGAATGGGCGGAGTGAGCGTACCGAACGAGTCATACCTGATCATTAAAAATCACTTTATGTTATCTAACTTACTTAGAATACAACCTCATTGGCTGACGACATTGTCAACGCAAAATCTGACGCAAGGAGTGTGTATCGGATGATTCACAGTAGGCGGACCTTACAACACGCTCGAAAGTACAACTTTCTAATGATAAAGTTCTCTACTAGAAGGTTGCCTATATGCCATTTCATTGGCTGAAAATATAGGTTGTATTCTAAGTAATTGTTAGATGACCTAAACTAATAAATATAGGTTGTATTCTAAGTAATTGTTAGATGACCTAAACTAATAAATATAGGTTGTATTCTAAGTAATTGTTAGATAACCTAAACTAATAAATATAGGTTGTATTCTAAGTAAATGTTAGATGACCTAAACTAATAACTTTATTATTAAGAATGGTCGCAGTGAGCGTAGTAACTTGTAATATGGACACCATCTTGAGCAAATCAACAATGCCGATGTCCATGCAAAACAGAGCACCCAGAGATTCAGCCATCCTTGGATCTTTAGGGACGTTAGGCGCCTGATAAGTGTGCAAAGAGGTCTGACACTAACACCGATTGGGTCAAACACCAAAGGATCAAACGTCAAGTCAAACATGCATGTAGAACCGCGCATAACAGTGATGTAAATGGTATGTCGGATGACAACAAAAAAAAACGAAATACTTCTTGGGCTACATCAAGTCAAGAAGAAAAGACAACCTGGATATTTCATCCCTAAAGAAAGATGGCCTTATATTCTGCGATGCACAACAGAAAGCTGCAATCCTCTAGGGATATGTTTCGTGCACTGATGAAGATCTCTCAAACCGCCAGTCTCTACCAGCAAGCTCCACACCTTCCGTGAAGCCCATCAACGTAACAGTACGTATGTGTGCAGAAAACCCTTCAGAACCTACAACCAAACAAAGCAGGTAGACCTGACAAAATTCTCGCGCGCCCCTAAACAAGCTGCAGAAGAATTGTCTCCTGGACTTTAAACACTCCTCGAAATTTTCCTTAACATAGGGCAAACCCCTACCGATTGGAAGTCAGTCATCACATCACCAGTATTCGCTCAACATCATCCAAATACCGTCCGATTTCCCTCACTATATTCAATGTTGACATATGCCCATCCCACACTTAGACAATCATTTCACTCCAAAAGGGGGGGCAAACTAGCCATGTACACAGCTCTCAGCTAGAAAATCAGTCTACCGACACAGCTTCTATCGAACATCCAGCCTACTCTCAACGGGTTCCAGTCAGCCCTTCTGAGAGTGAAAAGCATCTAAAATTATCGGTGTCGGTTTTTAATGATGTTACTTTTTAAAAAGCTTTTCCGACTTCTGTATACACTCAGTATTTTATCACATCGCTACACAGGTGTCAAGTCTTATTTCGTTTTTGTACTTTATCCTGAACAACAAACATGCGCCATCACATTAAGATTTGCGTTTTATATTTCTGTTGATTTTCTGAATTGAACATCGATACTATCAGTATTAAACTGTATGCATACATAGTTGTAAACCTTTGCAGATATTTCAGATGAGCTTTGTCCGATGGTTGTCTGTACAGACGGTCTCCTAACTTGGAGAGGTTCCATTATTACTCAGACTGGATTCATGCATTTGTATATGGCCGATGAGTACCTATGTTTATGAGTTGATATGATTTGTTTGACATTAAACTTCAATGACTTCAGCTGATGCTGGCACCGATTAGGCGTATATGTTTAACTTTAATATTTTGCTTGGGTTAAGTGCGGCAACGATTAGGCGTATATGTTTAAATTGCCATTTTGCTTGCTTCAAGTGTAGCATCGATTAGGCGTATATGTTTAACTTTGAAATTTTGCTTGGTTCAATGTAGAATCGATAAGGCGTATATATTTAACTTTGACATTTTGCTTGGTTCAAGCGTAGCATCGATAAGGCTTATATGTTCAACTTTGATATTTTGCTTGGTTCAAGTGTAGCATCGACTAGGCGTATATGTTTAACTTTGATATTTTGCTTGGTTCAAGTGTAGCATCGAATATGCTTATATGTTTAACTTTGATATTTTGCTTTTGATATTTTGCTTGGTTCAAGTGTAGCATCGAATATGCTTATATGTTTAACTTTGACATTTTGCTTTTGACATTTTGCTTGGTTCAAGTGTAGCATCGACTAGGCGTATATGTTTAACTTTGATATTTTGCTTGGTTCAAGTGTAGCATCGAATATGCTTATATGTTTAACTTTGATATTTTGCCTTTGATATTTTGCTTGGTTCAAGTGTAGCATCGAATATGCTTATATGTTTAACTTTGATATTTTGCCTTTGATATTTTGCTTGGTTCAAGTGTAACATCGAATATGCTTATATGTTTAACTTTGACATTTTGCTTTTGACATTTTGCTTGGTTCAAGTGTGGCATCAATTAGGCGTTTATGTTTAACTTTGACATTTTGTTTGGTTCAAGTGTAGCATCGACTAGGCTTATATGTTTAACTTTGATATTTTCCTTGGTTCAAGTGGAGCATCGATTAAGCGTATATTTTTATTTTTCACATTTTGCTTGGTTCAAGTGTAGCATTGAATAGGCTTGTATGTTAAATTTTGACATTTTGCTTATGCCATTTTGCTTGGTTCAAGTGTGGCACGATAAGGCTTATATGTTTAACTTTCATATTCTGCTTGGTTCAGGTGTAGCACCGATTATGCGTACATATTTTACTTTCATATTTTGCTTGGGTCAAGTGTGAGGTTTTTTGCGTAATGTTGATTTCTTTCTAAGTTTCTAGACTTTAAATATGAGTTATCTTTATAATAATCACAAATACACCTTTTTCTAATTCATCAAAATCAAATTTAAGTTCGTATATTCACTACATGCAATTGAAATAAACAACAGCAATTGAGACTGTTGTGCTGACCGCCCCAAGGCTCCAACATTCATGTGCAATGTTGTGTGTCTGTTGCTGACTTAACGTTCGGCTTTGAAGTATTAATCTAATATACTTGAATTAGCAACAGTGTATTAAAGGAGGCACTCAACACCTTCTTCTATACTGATACCGGTTGGATACCGAGAGTAGCATGGTACGAAGTAAAGTCGTTTTATGGAGTACCATTACATTACCAGAAAAAAATCAGGAATTAACATACTACCTAAACAAAATAGATTGAAACATCCATATTTGTTTTGGTTTATGGAATATTTGTTACATATGTGGGTATTTTTTTTTCTATAAAATGTTTATTGATATAAAATTAAAACATAAATGGGGATTTATTTTCTTATCTAGCATAAAGATCTGTTCGACTGAGTGTTCGGAGCAGGGTTTGGTGGATCAGCCTTTATCGTGCTTTTGGTATTGTTTGTCGTCGGAACTGCAAGTTTGTGGCGTAGAGTGGAACATTTCATATCAAAACGCTATCACGATAGTTAGTATTTAACCATTTAGCTATAAGCTGTCAAGCCTTCGGTAATATTGAATATGGTGTAGTGAATCATGAAACGGCGGTTGGTAGCGTAATGTCAATATATCGAGACTGCTACGACGGGGGTGTAGTGTAATATCATCGAACCACCACTACTATGGGATTAACGGTGTAATGACAATGTACAGAATCTAGTAAGATGGGGTGGGGCAGTGTTGTGTCATTGAACCACCACCGCTATGAGATTAACAGTGTATTTTCAATGTACCGAGACTGTAATCGTCATTGTTCATTGTGTATGCTGGGCTTCCTACCACAATATTTTTATATTATAAGTACTCCTCGGTTACTTCTCGGAGATGCATGCAAGTCAGAGATGTGTTTCATATGTTGGGTAATTTAAATCAATGAAAACCACAGAGTCGAGCCAAGTTGCCTCAAATTCATCACAATAAACCCTGCTAAGAGGCCCAATACAAGGGCACAAACGGCCATGATTTCGTAAAAACGACACAAACACATATACCAACACAACAAACAGACAAAACGCGCATTGAAATAGCTTTACCATGGCATAGCAGGAACAATGAGATAATGTATGAAACACCCCTTGTCAATAATATGATACTTTCAGTCTTCATTTATATATCAGAAACAACACAACACTTCATAGTGAAGTCACGATTAATATTAATATTATATTTGTCTATAAGATGTTCTGTTTTATAAATGTTTCCGATTTACCAAAGTCATCGAAGATATGTTCATACAGGTTACTCGTGAATTACACTATCATAATAGGTTTATGTACGATTTCCTGTATGTTTCAGGGACACCAAATTCCTTGATAAACAGAAACCAGGGAAACACAGTCAGCTAGTTAAGAAGAACGAGAATGGTAACCGGAAATGATCAATACTCAAAATAGACAACGACGAAACGCATTCTTCGACGAATGTGAAACTAATGATTTAGACTACATATATAAACAAGAAAGACCATTGATGCAAAGCATCAAAGGGCGCCGTTTAATAGTTTATGCATTTGTTATATGTTGAAAAACAAGGAATGTCAAGGCCAACAAGCATATTACAATGCATCGAACCGCATCCATGAAATTCTCAAAATATTTGTAGTATTCTGCTTAACAACATAGGCTAAGGCATTGAAATTGAATAGTTTCAAGTTGAACATTTCATTAGGGGTGTTGTACATTAATGAACACGACAGAATTAGGGTGCTTGTGCACTGTACTTTTTGTCATTGCCACCTATCCATATACCAAGTTTTATTTCAATACCATGAGTATATTGAAAGTAATGCTAGAGGCAAAGGGCAATAATTCTGTAATTAGCTGAAATACAGCTATAGTCATTGTGCACTGCACTTCCTCTTGTTGTGCTTTACCATTGAATGATGTTTAATGAAATTCCAAAAAGTAGTTTTCTTGTTATGCTACGGACAGGAAAAGGAACAAAGGGAATAACTCTTGCAATTCGCTGAAATAGAGTTATTGTTCTTGTACACTGCAGTTCTAATCATTTAGGGGGAGGGGGCAAAGTCACCATGCTGGAATAACAACTTCAAGGGAAGAATAAGTTTCCTGATTATATGGGGAATTCATCATGAAGAAGTGACATGAAATAACAATTTTTGTAGTACTTTAATAAACATTATCATTTCGTATGAAAGTTACAAACATAAATATAACATAATTATTGAACTGTTATATAAAAAGAGAACATTGTTTACTAGATGGAATGCATTTATAACATAACATGCCTTGTTTTTAGCTGTTTAATAATACTAAAATGTATGAAATTGGACAAATTGCATAAAAAACTGGTCAATGGAGTTATAATGTTAACTTCTCCATTTACATGGTAAAGAAGAGTTGAAAATGGATGTTTTTAGTTGATAGTGATATTAACACAAAAATAGCATGTGTCTTATAGGACAATGGCAATTTTTTCAAAAAAATGATAAAAGTAATGCATACAAACTGAATATGTGTCAGACTATGCATGAAAGAAATAATACTGTTTCTATTTTTCACAAAGGTTTTGAAATACAACAATGCACATATAAGCATAAATAGGCCAAATATGCACAAAATAATAGTAAACAATGTGTGAAAGTGATACTGAACACTTAAAATAATTTCTTTGTGCATTAAATGAATATATACCAGAAAAGCAATATTAAATCAAGTCCAAAATGTATAATAACATGACGAACACCCCTTTATGAATATCTTCATAACAAATCAGAGTACATGTAAACAATAATCATTTATATAATTAGTATCAAATGTGTCTACTTTAAAGTGTGTTTTCACTTGCATTAAATGAATATATACCAGAAAAGCAATTATAAAAATCCTTAAATGTATAAGAAACTGAAGACAACAAAGAGTAACACCCATTTATGAATATCTCCAAAACAAAACAGAGGTCACCTAAACAATAATCATTCATACAATTAGTATCATATGTGTCTAGTTTTTGTGTGTCTGTTCATTATCTTTAAATGAGCATCTTTAAAGTGAAACTCTTATTTGAAATCAATACATATAACAGGGCTTCCATTAAGAATTTGAAACTGGAAGTATCAACTTCCTGTCCATCAATTTTGGAAGTTTTACACTGAAATGTGGAAGTTAAAATCTCCCGAATACAATATCCTTTTCCACTATTTTTCAATTAGAATGTTAAAAATCAAGTAATTTGTAACTTTAACTTGCCAAATTCAAAGACTTATATTATAATAAATCATTTTATCTTAAGACTGATTGAAATTGTGACCATAAAAGTAATATTGACACAAGGTTTGAATATTTTGAACTTCCAAGCTTTCTACTTTGGTGGTTTTCTTCAAAATTATGGAAGTTTTTGTACTTCCTAGAAATCAATTTTGAAAGTTTTAACCCATTTCTAAGGAGTAATATACTTCCAACCTTCCTTTAATGGAAGCCCTGCATATAATTGTATTTATAACACACATCAAATTGACTGATAAAACAATAACTACTTACTAAATAATGCATTTACTGAAATATTGTTTACTGATTTATAACAAGCTTGTGACCATGTTTATAATAGCAGAAAGCATGACAAATATTAAATGATTGGTGATTGCTAAAAGATTGACTGTGGTCTACTATAGTATCACAAGGCAGAAATACCATGTTTTATGTTCATTCTTATTAGCAAATCGAACTCAAAATCCTTCATTGGAAACATTGTTGTTGACATTTATCAACCCATTTTGAAAAATCAAAACAATAATATTAATTGTGATAAGTCTTGTTTGGGAGTAAGAGTGCATCTTTTAAAATAGTGTGTGTTTTTCTTTCACTTTATATGAAATATGTACCAATTCAATTTGACAAATAAGACAAAAAATTTAAGTTAGGAAATAGAAGTAGTAATTGTACATAATACAAAACAACAACAAAATTGACAAAGCTCAATATAACAGGAAATCTATATGAAAACAAAAATCATTAAAGGCCATAATTATTTAAACTGAATTAAGGTATTTAAGTAATACACAGCTTTCACCGACAACATAGTTATTATCAAGGTACACTATGGGACTTTTGTCCAAATTTTGAAGATATTTTACCGTGAATTAAAAAAGTTATTTAAGTTTCATTACACCCAACCCCAAACTCCAAGGGCTACAAAGAGCGACAAGTAAATATTTTGTCTATATTAGATTTTTGTTTCACATTAACAGAGCTTTATATAAAATAAACACAACAGTTTCTGGTGAAATAAACTTCAGTTAACAGAAAACATAAGTTCAACCGAACAGCATTATTGACACACATGCAAAAAAATCATTTTGATGTTTGAAAATATAAAGCAGTTTTATAAATTCATAAAAAATAATTAATAATAAGATCTGCTGAAATCATTTTAAATATTTTCTATGATGTCTAATGAACAATTCAAAAGACAATTTATGATAGTTTACCGTTCAATTTTAAAGAAAATATACATAATGTCATGTAACCATACATTTTTATAGCTAATAAAATGCTTAAAAATCAACCCTTTTCTTGTAAAAATTGATAAAGCTTTATTGGACTTATTCATAAAATGTTATCATTCAAATAAATGAATTTTCGTATGATACTAACTCAGAATTCAGATTTAAAAACAATGAATGCACTTTCAAATTAAAATATGTAAAGAAACAAGAACAAAATGTCAGAGTGAAAGTTCTCAACTAATTTGTCTTTTTATGATTATAACATGTAAACAGTCTCTGTAGGTAATCAATGTCTATTTGTTTTATTTTGTCAATGGTATTTTTACATTTAGAATTTTTCACAATAAGTCTTCACTCTTCAACATTTGAAGTTTGGTCTGTTCCCATGCGTTTGTACTTGTAGTGTGTGCACAGATGATAATTACTCAATGCTGAGTCAATGCTGATTTGGTTTTCATGCCCCTTTAGGTTCTTTACCCATCTAGAATGTTTAGTGCTGTAAAGGAAAAAAAAAAGTACTTTGAAAGCCTTTCTAACTTATTAGTATAGATAATAATACTGCCATACATATACAAAATAAAATATAAACAGTTTAATATTTCTCGACATTATTTAAAAAAAAAAACTAGCTGATACATGCATGTAGATAATATATAAAGAAAATTACTAAATTTATCAATAAAATTCATCATCAACATCATCATCATCATCATCATCATCATCATCATCATCATCATCACCACCACCACCACCACCACCACCACCACAACCACCACACCCACTTGATTATTGAATACAGTGAGTTTATAAAACAACAAACACCAACTCAAATATGTTTTATATGAAATACTCACATCATCTCTATCAGATGTGACTGCCTTGTGGATGACATGGATGTCAAATCTGTCTCAATGATCCAACATAGTATTTAATGCAGGCTGGAATTCTTCATAACCCCAATTTGTTGACTTAGTAATATTCAGTCATTTTCCTACCTGAAAGAAATTAGACTTCTGATTATCAACCGGCAGAAACTACAACTGTGAAAGACAAAAGCACATGTATCAATTATACATTCTGCACTAATATCCTTTTTAGCCAAGAGTAAGTTGGTAAGCACAAATGTGTAGTTGTTGTGCATATGGTTGATAATGATTCACAACAGTCCGGGGTTTTAACAAGACCTACACCAAGCAAATGAATGTCGCTAGTGTCAAAGCTGTCGTGGCTTCCAGCCCGAAACCATGTACGTCTTTTCTTACAGGTTTATTTTGAAAATATGCAGTTTGTAAACAAATAATGGGTATGTTCATGTATTATGGTATGTTAAAAATAGGTCACATACCAAAACACATCATTTTTAAACAAAATTTTAAGTCTAATATTTTTCTAAGATAAATCAATCAAATAAAAGATTACATACTCATATCATATATATAAATAATGTGCATAAGTACTTTTAAAAATATGAAACATGTACATAATGCACCAGTCAATTGTAACCATGGCCCCCCAGGTCCGGGGTTATGCCAGGGATAGCCGGGGAAACGGGCTGTGTTTTTACCTTTCAGGTGGCCCTGCAGTGCCGGGTGAATGCGGTGGTTTTGTCTTCGAGCAAAATATAGCGGGGAATATGCCCATAGGCTCCCTGGAGTGCGGGGGCATATGGCAGGGATTTGACCATCAGTTCGTCCTCGCAGGACGAGGATTTTATCTGGGGTTGGCTGGACCGAAAGTCAAAGTCCCGGCTATTCCCCTGACCTGGGGGGGGGGGGGCGTGGTTACCCCCTCAATTGTAACCACGCCCCACCACCGCATTCACCCGACACACCGGACACCTCGAAGGTAAAAACACGGTCCTTTTCCCCGGGTATACCCCCGACCTGGGGGGGGGGGGCGTGGTTACAATTGACCGGTGCATAAGTAGATCTATGTAACATATATATTTATAATAATATATAATTATATTACATTTATGTAAAATATTAACACGCTGTCTTAACATTTAGCAAATAAAAATGATTTAAGAATTCCAAAGTTAATTAAAAAACAAACATTTTTGAACACATCAACGTACAAAACTTCTCAAAGATACTTACATACATAGCCCTTTGATACGAATATCCCAGTTCCATGCCGATTGTTGACATTCGTTTTTTCAACAGAAAATCTTCTCTTACGCGTATAATTCACTTATAATCCATGTTTTACTGTAATGACTTAAATTGTTAGGTGTATCGTAATCAACTGTCAGTGTGCACTTTACGTGTTTACTTATTTTAAACGTATATTCATGATAAAATCATCACCCGAGTTTCCAACTACTACGATGTAGAAAGTCCATTATTGACCTATGAATAGCGAGGAAATACCTTCTGGTTCTAAAAATAGCAACATCCGGTATGTGTTACAACTCGGGGACAATCGTAATAAAATTTTCAATGTCACCTTCAACACATTAACAAATAAAGTTAGGTGAACATTTAATTCCAATATCGATTAGATTAAAGAAAAAAGATTACGTCATGGTTTATCAATGCAGTAAACATAACAAAACAACATACTAGTAAGACATAATTATTCCCATTCACATAATTACCGGTCCACACATTTTACATTTCCGGCACATGATATTTCAGATATTTCAGGTAACCAATCGGAAAACGTAAACGAATCGGGAACAGTTATTAAACTAATTTTTCGTTCTTCCGAAATAATGTTTTGAAGATAAATTGAAGACTATCTATTCAACCACAAAAAGAATTTTTAACACCCATGCAATAGCCACCCATTTGCATTTTTTAATCATTAAAAAATAACAGTAAAACCCAACTGTCAACCAACTTAAAAACCGCTCCTACCACTAACTAAAATAAATTCCCATTCCATAATAGGTGCGCACTTCAGTGCGGCGCCAATAAGTTAAACACATCATGTTTAATGGACTCAAGTTGTCATGAGCGCGCTTCATTTTTCATAACTGGAAAAAAGAAAATTGGAACGCTTTTGTGAAATACAGACATACACGAACTCATTCTGAGCAGATACATGCACCGTGTGTTGGTTCGGCGGTTTGTTTCAGGTGAGGGACAATTAAGTTATTTGAATTGCAAATTACGCTGGCAGGTTAATACACAAGACCTAGATTCCTTTGCTGTATAGTTTATTTTTAAAGTTAATCGTATATGAATTATATTCTGTGAATTTATTTAGGGAAACAAAATGCAGTGACGGCTTTGTGTTTAAAACACAACTACGTGTTTATCATAACAATATATAAATCCGGCATATAGAATTGTGTTAATTTGCCGACTCATGTGAAATCCCATAGTGATTTGTAAGGACTACGTATGAATGTCATACACCACTCATCAATAAAAAAATTACATATTGGTATAATAAGTACGTACTACCTTGCAGGGAGGGTCACTTACTATTGTTGTTACAACTTGTGGTCCAACACAATTATTTAATGATATTGTTTGTGAAAATGATTTATATTACGTCTGTTTAGTATATACAATAAACACGATTAAACTAACTTTATTTTAAAAGTATGACATTAATTATCGAAGTTTACTAAAAATTTCAAAAGTTGGTTTGTTGGAGCTGCAGCCCTTATAAAAAGTGTTTATTAAATATAAATAATAACCCTTATAAAAGCTTATACTATACGGATAATATTAAGACTAGTAAACACTGTAAGGGCGTGTATTCTAGTAAGTCGTCTTTTTCGGCACATCGGGTGGCTCCCGCAAGCCGATGGTGCTGTCCATCGACGCGCAGGTAGATGAGTTACTACCTCTGTAACAAAATCATATCTTTATGGTGAAGTAGATACTTGCTAAAGTAACATATTGAAACTAAATGCCTGCACTGGATGATACAATTATTTTTACCAGCAACCTATCACGCTGGCATGGAAGTTTGTAAAACAACAATGATACAAATCCTAACAAACTAGAGACAAAAAAAATCAGCAAATACAGACTATCGTGACAAATGTTGGCGTAACCGCCTTTGGGCTTTCATTATTCACTTGGAGGTGATTCAATCTCCCTATATAATTCCCGTGTCAAAGTATGCACGACTTAAATAAATAGAAACAAACGGATACCCTGAAGAACAAACAATAGACAAACAAATCAGTAAACACAAGATATGGTGACAATTGTTGGCGTCACCGTCTTGACGCTGTCATCTTTCATTCGGAGGAGGTTCCATCTACATATAAATTTCCCGTCTTGAAGTATGCATGACTGTAATATACAGATACGGATATTCTGAAGAATGTGTTGTAGAACACAGTGATTTTACTCTCCCATAGTGTTGTCCATTTATGCATGCACAAAGTGGTGTTATACTTCACGGGTAAGAATCAACAGTTTGAATAGGTTTAAGCTTGTTTCTGTAGCTTTTTGCATAAATATTCGAAATGGTGAGGGTAAAAGATTTGTGTTAAAGACTGTAGGGTGATTGAGAACAACTGGCACACATGAAACTGTCTACATGCAATAGTGATTGAGAACAACTGGCACACATGATACTGTCTACATGCAATAGTGATTGAGAACAACTGGCACACATGATACTGTCTACATGCAATAGTGATTGAGAACAACTGGCACACATGATACTGTCTACATGCAATAGTGATTGAGAACAACTGGCACACATGATACTGTCTACATGCAATAGTGATTGAGAACAACTGGCACACATGATACTGTCTACATGCAATAGTGATTGAGAACAACTGGCACACATGATACTGTCTACATGCAATAGTGATTGAGAACAACTGGCACACATGATACTGTCTACATGCAATAGTGATTGAGAACAACTGGCACACATGATACTGTCTACATGCAATAGTGATTGAGAACAACTGGCACACATGATACTGTCTACATGCAATAGTGATTGAGAACAACTGGCACACATGATACTGTCTACATGCAATAGTGATTGAGAACAACTGGCACACATGATACTGTCTACATGCAATAGTGATTGAGAACAACTGGCACACATGATACTGTCTACATGCAATAGTGGTTGAGAACAACTGGCACACATGATACTGTCTACATGCAATAGTGATTGAGAACAACTGGCACACATGATACTGTCTACATGCAATAGTGGTTGAGAACAGCTGGCACACATGATACTGTCTACATGCAATAGTGATTGAGAACAACTGGCACACATCATACCGTCTACATGCAATAGTGATTGAGAACAACTGGCACACATGATACTGTCTACATGCAATAGTGGTTGAGAACAACTGGCACACATGATACTGTCTACATGCAATAGTGATTGAGAACAACTGGCACACATGATACTGTCTACATGCAATAGTGATTGAGAACAACTGGCACACATGATACTGTCTACATGCAATAGTGATTGAGAACAACTGGCACACATGATACTGTCTACATGCAATAGTGGTTGAGAACAACTGGCACACATGATACTGTCTACATGCAATAGTGATTGAGAACAACTGGCACACATGATACTGTCTACATGCAATAGTGATTGAGAACAACTGGCACACATGATACTGTCTACATGCAATAGTGATTGAGAACAACTGGCACACATGATACTGTCTACATGCAATAGTGATTGTGAACAACTGGCACACATGATACTGTCTACATGCAATAGTGATCGAGAACAACTGGCACACTTGATACTGTCTACATGCAATAGTGATTGAGAACAACTGGCACACATGATACTGTCTACATGCAATAGTGTTACGACCTTTTCCTCCAAAGGTGCTCACTTACAAACTCAATTTCAATAAAAAAACAATACTAAAATATATCTACCAAAAACATACATGACTATCTGTTTTCTTTACCTGACATGGTCCATCAACTTGTATATGGACCCATAGGTGGACGTTGGTCCTACCGATCTGGCCCCGCTCACATACAGCTCACCTGTTAACAGTATATGATATTGTTAAATAACAGATTGCATTTATTCTGCTTTGGTTATCTGTATAATTGTATGTTATTACAATTGTGCGATTGTAATTATTACCAATGCTAATGCAATTGATCTGCTTAGATATACCTCATTTGCCTCTGTTATATATATCATCTAAATCAATGTAGATTTACTATGAGCGGAAAAGGGTTTTGCTCCCCCCCCCCCCCCAAGGGGAATTTTGTGGACCATGAATTTATGAAAGTGTATCATCTTACAAACATTTTAAGACATGTTAACGCATTGGCCGTTGGGGCGTTTGGAAACTACAGCATTTTAAAGTTCGTTACCAAATAATTTTAAACTTTAGAACATAGTTTTCACTTGTAAAATACTGTCGTTTCATAAAAGAAAAATTGTAGAAAACTGTTTTAATTCCATAACATATGACGTAATTTTACACACCAATAGTTTTTCAACTAAAACCAAACATGTTTTATGGCTCACTATACTGTAATTTACGTTACTTCAAACTTGCAATATTTTATGACGAAAAACAAGCATCAAAATAAACTGCATCGATTTGATTAGAAATCTTTAATTAGACATTAAACGTAAGACAGTACTGATGAATAAGACATTATGTCAAATTAAACGTTCACATGTATATTATGTTACATCATCAGAAAAGTATGTTGGCTGTTTATACATATTAAACAAATAATGCCTAAAATGAGCATTTATCGTCATTTTGCAATCCTTTCTATTCGGTAATCCTTGTTTACAGCACAAAAGCAAATTACAAATATAAGTTAGAAAAACAATCACATTTTCTAATGAATGTGCATGTAATATACGTTACTTGGTTAAAAATACGTTACAAACAATTTCTTAAGTAAACAGGACTAGATTTATTAATTTCACACTTTTCACATCACAATTCAAATCTGTTATGCAAGATTATTTTGCAAAAACAAAATGAACGATCATTACATCATTAAATTTTAATTTAAGATATGTCACAAAAATACTATTCTGCATATAAAATACCTAACTGCAAATTTCAATTACATGACATACCACTCCTATATATTATTTTTGTTAATGGACTAGAAATATCAATTACAATACTTAAATGGGAATACTATTGCATCTGTCAATTGTAGTTTATGTTATCAGTGTTAACAAGAATATCCTTAACAATGCAACAGGACAATATACAATTATAATTGTACACAATATGTTAAAAATCACAGTCTAGAAATTTGCTGTACACGCTCGTGTGTTCCTTTAAATGCAGTTCTTTTACATGACATTAAAACAACTTGGCATTTGTTAACAGTATGTGTCATATACGTGACAAATTGTAATGCGCATCCATCTTACCAATTTTCCATAATTTTCATGAAAAAA
The DNA here is from genome assembly GCF_026914265.1 of Mya arenaria. NCBI lineage: Eukaryota > Metazoa > Mollusca > Bivalvia > Myida > Myidae > Mya > Mya arenaria. Next base: position 82,820,305 of record NC_069127.1, on the reverse strand, counting down.
TATGTCTACACGTTTTCATTATATTTAAATTTTGAAAAACATTCTGCAATCAGTGAAGTAAAGTTACTGTATTTAATGTTCGTAATACTTTTAAAGATGTACTCTTACTCCCAGATATGATTTACCACAAATAATACAAATGTTTTAATAAACCAAAGAGGATAAGCGTCGAGAACAATTGTTCTTATAAAGGATACCGAGTGTAGACGCAGACAACACCGTATTTCCAACTTATGAGGCGACAAATAGATCACAGTAAATCTTTAGTTCTCACCATTCTCAGAAAACTGCGTGTTGAGACATTAAATACACTATTACATTTTTTTTAACAGTAAATATTATTTTCTAAAATTGCATTATTGTGTAAATTTCAAAAGTTAAAGGTTTTTCACTCAAAATCTATGTTTGTTATATATTTATGTGTATTGATTTTGAATAGAAGTGTCACTTTAACCGATATGCTCGTGATATAGCAACATCCTCTTCTAGTCTGTATCAGATTCATTTTCAAATAAGATGTCAGTCATCTTATCAAGCTCCACTTCCTCGTCATCCTTTTCCGAGTCACTGTAATTTTCATATTCCCTAGTTGACAAACTTTTAATAACTTCTTGTGAAACAATCTTACCACATGTCCACACGATTTCGATACTACTTTTATCCATCTACTATTTTATATCTCAAAGTTGTAGTGGGTAATTTTCATTGAAGTATTGCCACACGTACAATTGGTAGTTGATCATGCATTTTAAGGGGTGCTTTACAACTCATGTTGATACTGTTATAGGAGTCTAGAGAGAAACCTTTAGAACCTAGGTTCTTTTTTTGCAGAATGTGTCATATCTCAATTTGTTCAATTATGTTTATTTTGTTTATCATTCAGCAGACAAATCATTCGATTCCCTCAAGAAGGTGACCAAGTTTTGACAGTGAAGCCTTATTGGTAATAGTGCTTTTCTAGGATTTAAAGCGACGCCATTGTTGTATCACACTTTGTGAAGCTATAAATGGCTAATATAACTAAGAAAAATCGCCGCTTGTTACCTACACCAGTATGAAAAAACCTGAAATACATCGCTCACACCCCTAGGACATATGGATAGCTAACAATGAACGTTTTAATGCCGGCCTCTTGTTAGGATGAAAACAATGCCTTCTTATATTAAATAATTTCAAATAAATAAATAAAATAAATATTTCAACAGTGGCACCTTCAAGCCATGTAAGATTTTTACATATTTCTCTTAGTATAACAGCTAGGGTCTCAAAACGTTTCTGCAAAGTTGTCAATCATCTCTTGGTCGAAAAGTAAACATGACATTTAGGCTACTAGTAAGTCATTGTTGCCCATAAAAGCCATCCATCCGTAGTAGGAGTTCTTGTTTCGGGACCAGATATCAAGGATGTTGGCGCAGTTCTTTTTTTTGCATTCAACTTATTTGAATGAATAAGGGTAATCAACCAGATTTCCGAATGTATCAGGTACTCAATGTAGGCTTTGAAGTGTTGCATTGCCGACATAAGTGTGTGCAACATCCTCGCATGGGTTTTAAAGCCATTCTATCAGCAGTTTCTAAGGACCATGTAGCTGGACCATAGAAAAAAAGGGCAGTTTTGTTCACAATTGGATTTTAAATGACCTGTTCCATAGTTGCCTAGCTCGTTCCATGAGAACAATTTTAAATCTAATTCATCTTAAAAAAAATCCAGCTTTTCCACTTATTTATCAATTTATGTTTATGTTTGTAAACAGCATTTTAATGAACTTTCATTGAGCAAGAATTTAAAATATCTATTTTTATGCCATTTTTTTAAATCATCGAATCTCCTTATAATAAGCCTAAGTTTCTTTCAATTTTCGATGTCGTTTACGACTTGTTTATTTTATGGCTTAAGGTCGCAGGCCTATAGACATTAGTGCCGTAAATCGAAGTCAGATATCGTTAGACTTTTTGACATGACATGTGTAAACATGTGCCGAGGTTCCACAAGGTGGCGTATGCGGCCATGGTGTTATGCGGTTTAAAAAAGTATTAGAAGAACATATTTTTTTAAAAACGTTCACATGATTGAAACGTAAGTGCGAGTTTAAAATCAATTCGAAGAAACTTTAAAAAAAATCTTGGTGAAGAACCGAAGGGAAAAGATACTTAAAGAAAGTAAAGCAGAAAGTGGAAATGTGTAAACTAATCTCGGGTTTAATTTAATTATCTTACATTAGCAATAAACTTGCGAGGTGAAAAAATGGTCATATATAGTTATGAAACTAGCTGATTGTATTAAAAATTCTTCTACTTTTAATATTTATTCTTAGGTTATGGCTGGCAATTATCGGTTACTCAAGTACTTCGATTTGTATTGTATGTGAACAGATTAGAAAATAAACAAATAAACTCACAATTGACGCACCAACAGCTTTTCAGCGCTTTCAGCGCTTTTATTACACAAACCAACATGGAGTCATCCTGTACACATATAAGTAGCAATAAGCAACCATTGCAGTACGTTAAACGACTCACCATCTTATCATTGCCCTATCGCGAAAAGGAATTGTCCATAGATTGGGACGTAAGGTCTGCCACATTTATCTGGCCCACAAGAGGGGAATTCCTGGTGAACCCACTCTCCTCTTTTGGTCTCTTTTAGAGCCCCAAGCCTAGCAAGAGAAAGTAGAGTTAAATAACTTATATTTACCAATTATACTCCAGCATGAACACAATATCTATCGCCATTTTAGGATTATTTTTAGAAGAAAGAATTTTTGAATCCAATTAAGTGAGATTTTCATATTTCATAAAATCTATTTTATTCACTGTTTATATATTATATATTAATAAGGAACAAAACATATATCTCCAAATTTTAATGCGCTACACCTCAAGTAGTGAGAGCAGATATGCAACCTAAGATATGTTTGGCGGCCATCTTGACCTGTGACAAAAAATATATATCCAACTCTCGGACTCGCGGTTTATCACACCAGACCATAAATGATTCCTTTAAGTAATCATAACAAACTACAAGCCCTTCAATGAAGTCGCCGGACACGTATAGTCCCTGCCAGTTTAAAGACAGCCCCGATAACGTGTCCTCCGACGACGGCAGCAGCATTAGAAGTGTGGTTGTATTCAAATATAGGCGGCTTAAGTGGTACGTCAGGAATCCCAAATTGCAACAGTTTGTGTAAATGTTCTAATAATAACAACAGCAGAAGCATATACGTGCTTTACAATACTTGGCCATAGTGCATTTCAAAATGAACGTCAAACAGAAATGGAATATAAGGCGTAAACAAACGATAATTATACCGACTTGAAATAGATCTGCGGTTCTAATGTTTGTACGTGTATTAAATGTGACGGGTACTTTAAAGGATACTTAAAAATCTCTATTTTGAAAATGATACATTTTTAATAAGATGCCCGATATTGATAACATAAGACCAATATTTGAATGGAGCGGTTCCAATTTAAACGATTAATCAAGAGAAACATGCATAAACATTTGAAAGCTAGAATGTACGAGCCAGGGAGTTCAGAACATTTCGCGTCGTAAACCATCGTACGAAGGACGGACAAGTAGTACTCTTCTATGACAGTGTATCCAGTTCTCGAACATAGTTGACAGTATCGAAGTTTCCGCGCAATATTTTTTATGTTTTTCTTTCAGAATGTCATGAGTATAAAAAGTTTGCAAAACATCTTTTCCAAGATAGGGTAAGCCTATATACATATTGACTGATAGCGCTCTGGATTCAGATGAATTTATAGTCTTTCTGATTCTTGGCCTTCGGTGACGACTCAATGCCTGCATGAAACTTTTGCAGAGAGCAAGCGTTCGATATGTTAATGAACAGGATTATGAATATGTCTGGTTGGCCAACATATTGTGCTTTCCATGCGTATCCATAACAGTTTCTTACAGAAGTTGAAATGTTCTTTTTTATATTTTGTGTTATTTGTATCCCAACATTTCTGACGAGAAACATAGATTTGGCGTTACCATAAAGTCGTGAAGTTAACTCATCTCTAATATGAAATGACCAAACTGATTATGGTAGCGAAATATAACTGAAAATGCACTCATTGCTTGTTTAGAAGAAGTATAGGTGGTCATAGTCCATATATTTTTAGGTGTTAACATGAGCTGTATTAAAACCCTGAAGCACCATCTTTCATAATACCGCAATAGGCACTCGTTTCGAAATACCATAACGTTTGTGTGTATTACTGTGCACACTTGTGCTTTCACAAAAGGTATCGATAAGGTGAGTTTTTGGTCTCTTCTGTTACGTAGATTCCATTTGGTGAGTGTACTTCGAAAAAAGTTCATTTTATTGAGTGTGGACAAATTCCGGGCTATGGGACGCATCCTTGTCTTGTCCCTATTTCATAGGGGAAGTACTCAATCAATCCACCCACCAGAGAGTTTTATACACGATTCAAGTTGTCCATACCTTGTAGTTTCTGCATCTCGGCCTGCTTTCTTTTCGCTCCCAAGACTAGCTTTCTATAAATTCATATTCGTATTCCTGATTCCTGATAAAACGCGCACTGTAAAGATATTTTCAAGAGATGAGGTTAAGTACAGTTTACCTGTAGCGGAGTCCCCCTTATCCATGCTGAGTGCATAAGGACTTCGTAATCCCCATGCGTATATTTCCGGTAATGCTGTCACGCCGTCCGCGAAAGGGTTGTCTGGTGGAATGCTGTAGGCCGTCATACGAACAGGGTCTTTCTTGTCGACGTCGATGCGGAGAATCTTTCCTTGAAAACTAAACCTTGAAAAAAATCAAAGCAATTAAAGCCCGTCATGTTATCTTTAACCAATGCAGAACACTTCAGTATTAGGATGTTCAAAACAGCGTATACAATACAAAAAAACGCCTTGGGCAGCTTGTTAGACCAGTGTTACACTGTTGCGATATTTCTACCAACTTTCCGATAAATAAGGTCAGATATGCCTCGCTTTAAATAGTTGCAGTGGGCAACGAGTTGCATTAGTAAAATATGGTCAAAATGTTTGTTTGAGTGTTCTAAGACACATCTTCGCTATATTTGGGTCTTAAAGCCTGTGTCACAATGTATATTTTCTTTGACGAGTTGTGGCGAGTTGCAACTAGCCTGAACTCTTCAAGTGTCGTTATGGACTCGAAGCCTTGTCGTTGCATGTCGAAGAGAAGTTTCTTTATATAGAAATTATTCGACAGCAGCGACAAGAATTTAAAAGGATCTATCACACTGTTAGAGATTAAATTACGCGAGCTACCACGAGTGTTGGTTAATTATAACTCGCCATAAATGCCACAAGATGACCGCGGTTGCCGATGTTGGGAACATTAATTCTATGCCTGCTCATGTTCTTACCACATGGACACGGGAGTAGTACCCCATGTTACTTGAGTTTAAGCGATATCGCTACAACATATGTACGACACTCTCTCGACAACTACAGATATGCACGAGAGCTTATGACGAGTGTTTACGAGTGAACTATGAGAAAAGAAGCCACATGGCTCTCTGTAGTATAAAATATTTTTATATTGTTGTGCACATAAGGTCAGATCCGAGTTGATCGTCGTGACAAATCATAGCAATGACACAGAGGCTTACATTAACTCGCAGAAATCTCGAGGACATGTCGAAAAGGCAACATGGAAACTTACTATAAATAAAAACAAGTCGCGAATAGAAATCGTATCAATGTATCCTTGATTTACTGTAGGTGCTCTCTTCCTTGATTTACGAAAGGCTTTTAATCTAGTAGATCACCAAATACTTTAACATAAATTGAAATTATACAATTTCAGTGATAATACCGTTCAACTGATAACTTCGTATTTGAAAGATAGACACCAAATTGTAAAGTTTGGGGGTTACCAATCTTCACGAAGATGTATAAGGTCTGGAGTTCCTCAAGGATCCATTCTTGGACCTATTCTTTTTCTTACATAAATTAATGACATAACCTTTGAAATAGAAAATTCCTTGATTGACTTATATGCTTATGATACTACACTATATGCAAAAAGTTCAAATACGCAGGAAATTGAACGTACGTTGCAAATAGATTTAGATATAATATCGGAGTGGTGCAAAATAAACAACATGGCAATACATCCATTGAAAACGAATTGCATGTTGCTGGGTTCAAATGCAAAGTTAAGAAATTCATGTGCACTCAAATTATTCGTAGACAAAGTACTGATTGAAAATGTAACTTCGAAAAAATTGCTTGGAATTGTTATTGATTCATCATTGTCATGGAACCTGCAATTTGACTTTGTCTGCAAGAAAGTAACTGCAAAGATAGCTCTTTTAAAAAGACTTAATTACTTTTTAACGGATCAAATGAGACATTTGTTTTATAAATCGTATATACTTCCTATGTTTGACTATTGTTGTAGTGTTTGGGGGAAAAGCAAGCAAACGCATACGAAACGAATAACCATGGTTCAAAAAAGAGCTGCTAAAATTATTCTCTTTAAGCCTATTAAAACGCCATCGCATGAATTATTTAAACAATTAGAATGGCTTCAATTTGAATACCGTTGCAAATATCAAACGGCTGTTATGGTATATAAATCTATTAACAATCTTACACCGAGTTATATAAGAGACATTATAAAGTTATCAAACAAGATATGGATTGCGATCTTCTACGCGACAAGACATTGCCCACATTCAACATAAAACTCAATACAAGAAACACTCGTTTGCATGCTACAGTGGGACAGTTTGGAACTCTTTACCAGAACGAATACGTAAATCGAACACGAAAAAGTCATTTAAAGCCTGCTGCAAGAAGTTCTTTTTACATCATCAATTGCAAAAACCGTTGTAAGAATTGTACGCATAATTTCATGACTATTGTTTTTACATTTTATATATCTCGAGTAAGGTGTTAAATACATGTGTGACTGTCCTACATACTCAGTTAATAAATTTTAATGACACGATTTGTTAACCTTTAGGTACAAATTGATGTAAAGTTCGGCATTGATGTTATAATTAATGTATTATATTCATGTTTCTTTATGTTTTCGTATAACATTTTAATACGTACCCTTTTGAAATAACATAGATTTATTGCTTGCGTTTTCATTCTAAATAAGTCGTGTGTTATGTTTGTTTATAATATGATGCCTATGTCTTAATGTGTTACCTTCTTTAAATAAAGTTATTATTATTATTATTATTATTATTATTATTATTATTATTATTATTATTATTATTATTATTATTATTATGTCCCGTTGCATTTGTCAAATAAATGCGAATAAATGTCGTAGTGGATCCGCCATCAAGCCGGACACAAGTTGGTGTTTTATAGAGAATATTAGGTGATTGTTGAATATAGATCAAGTTTATCATGCGACGCTTAGCAAATAAAAAGTATGACACTTGCCGGTCTACAACGACATTTCTTCGTGTTTATTTGGCACATATATAGTTCTGCGCGAATGCTCTACGAGTCTTATGTCAGTTTAGGTGAATGTGGCTTTGAACACTTCTTATAAATTCGAAATTAATTCTCCATAACGAGCAATTATTTTCGGGCCAAGCATGATATTAATTGATTAATACTTTTTCAACAATAACCTAGTATTCTATGTATCCTTACCATTCGGATTATAAAGTACTGACAGTCCATATATGAGTGCATTACTATGCATTGCCGACAAGAAAAAAGTTCCGTACAATTTCACATCAGTAATACTACGTTATTCAATTGATGTTAGTGTTTCTTGTTGTAAATAATGTATTGCCGTTTTCTTATCGTATAACAAGCTCAATATTAGCACGCAAAGATTCATACCAGTCTTAACAAAATTGTATAAGCTATGACGTCATAGATCGTGACGTAAGCTAAACAAGTTCAAAAAATGGCCGACGCTTTGACACTATTGTTGTCGGTTTCTTTGTGATTTAAGTTGAGATTAGTTTTATGATGTTGGTAACATGAAAAATTAGTTGTTTTTTTTCATTATGTAATTATTGTTCCAAGGACGATTAAATGTGCGACACCGTAAAAATGTTAACCTTCAAGCAACTAACGGGTGTACGAGAGTGGTAAACTCGCTTGAAGATACCGTTTAGATTTTAGTGTCTTCGACTCGATCACACTTACATTTTGATGGATTTATTTATCTAAGGCATGCTTATATAAAAGCATGCCGTTTCTTCCGCCGCTCATTTGTTTCGACGTCATAATTATAATATACCCGGTAAGTTTCGTCTCAGCTTGGTGTGTAAACAGAAAAAAAGTTCGTTACTAAACAAAGAATATGCAAATCGCGTAGTCTGTTTCCTACACAGAAGACACTAGTTTGTCTTCATACATGTTTGAGATATAGTCACACGTCTTCAACGTTCACATGACATGAACACGTAGCAAGAATCGTGAGGGTTTAGCTGATGTACTAATTAATAACAAGTATTAACTTTTTGTAAATATTTCCAAACAAATTTAATATAAAAGTCATACCGCCATTCTCAATGTATGTTAGTCTGGTTCCCTGCTTACTGATATTTCATACAGTACGTTAGGCAAAGGCCAATAATGGCGGCGCCCAGTGGACGCTATAAGGTTACCATTTATTTTACTTTTGTTGATCAAGTTAATATAACAACGGCATTTGAGCACTATTTATATGTATAATATAATGGTACACTCGAGTTTCGGTGATCACATGTCTGGAAAGAAATATTTTGACTTGAGTGAAGTTAACGTAATTTGGACGTTGTGTATTTTCGGATGATTGTCAAGTGTAAATGAATGCCTTATATGACTTCACCTTCTGTTATTATGACTGATGATTAAAATGAGAATTTTAAATGAATAGTGGAACAAGTAAATTAAAATATAATTTCAACGCTGTATTTATTGCATGATTTGTTTGGTTGCATAAAGATTAAATGTTTTATTTTTCAGATTTCCAAGTTCTGATGTTGTAAGAAGTTTGCTGTTCAATGACTTACATCACCTGATTAAAACATTCTTATTGACAAGTGTGTCAGTTTATTTCCATTTGTCGTATGAGTTTTCTGTCTGGGTGTGTAAGCCTTCACCATAGATACAGAATATAAAGCTCGCAAACATGTTTGAACTTTCAACCTACGTAAAGTGGAAAATGGATGTCACAGTGCAGAAAGTATTAAAAAGACGAAATTGTGACTAGTTATGCCCCCCCCCCTCCCCCACCAGGTCGGGAATAGCGGGGTTTGACTTTCGGTCCAGCCAACCCCGGGTTAAATGCCTGCCCTGGGGGGACAAACTGATGGTAAAATCCCCGTGGTTACAATTGACTGGTGCATAAGTTCTCAGCTCAATTAAATTAGAAGCCCTTTTTCCAATTTTAAGGCCAATAAAAATACATTTGCTTTGGGTTACCCCACCCTACCTAAAGAATAGGCGCCGACACTACTGTTTTATAGTCAGTTTGAAAAAAAAATGAAAAAACAAAAAAGTTTGATCGCTTTTGACTTTGTAGTTGAAACCTAAATGCTTACACAGGAAAAATAATTTTAACACCATTTTCTAATGATGAAAATGACATTTATAAAGCCTAATAAAAAGAAAACATACCCTACCTATTTTAAACAAATTTATTTAGGTCTTATCTACAAGTTAGGTGAAAACGTGTTTTGCCATTATATCTTGCACAAGTTCATTTAACCATCCATATCCATTTATTGTATCAGACTATCACTCTAAGAGATATGACCATTGAAATGGCAAACTATTTCTTCACAGTGTCCGCTCTCTAAATTTTGCTTAACCACTTATCACCAAACCTGATGTCATAAAATTAGGACAGTGTTTTGTGACAGTGACAGTTAGCATCTATTTATTGTGATAGTTCTGCCCCAATTTGAACAAGTGGGTGTGCATTACTTTGCATATACTGGCCATTCTGTCAGTAGACCAATGCTTGTGAGGTTGAAACTATAAATGCTCAAGACAAGCTTGGTCCTCACACTTGGTAGAGAGATTGGTAAGGACACAAGATGACTCCTTATTAGAGATCTTAAGGTCAAAGGAAGAGTAAGGTAACCTGAACACAAAGCTTGACAAACAACAGAATGCTTTGGCTTACTATATTGTAAGGATGAATGTATGTATTTATTAAAATTTTCTTTTGACCTTTCGGTCAAGGTTAACCCGTGAACGTGCAAGCACTTATTTCCAACGGGGTCCTTTGTTTTTGCTGAAGGGACAGCATGCTGAAAAGATAGTTCTTTTTCAAAGAGACCCCTTGGTTCTTTTACGTGTAAAGCACAGATACACGGGGTACAACTTTCCTGGGTTAAACCAGTATTGAGTACACCACTTTTCCAAGCACTGCCCTTAAATGCTGTGCGCCAGGCAAGAAAGCTACTTGTACCAACTTTCAAAGTCTTTTGGTATGATGAGGCCAGGGATCGAACCCACTATCCCCCGCTCCGCAGGCGGATTGTTTACCACTAGGCCATACAGACGGAAGGATGACTGAAGATATGACTACCTTCACCAAACAACAAGACTAAATAAGGATTAAGGCATGTAATTGACAACAATTTTTACATTGTAAGATAAATAGATTGATTCTGTGTCTTTGTGCCTGCTCGGCCACATCAGTTGCCCCTTGGTTCTTCTGGATGGGATGTAAAGGTCGTCTAACATAACTGACTGAGCTCTCAGAACTTGACAAGAGTAAACTGAAACCAAAATAGCTTCAAATCTTAAACATATATTTAATATTAATTCATCCTCATAACAATCTGAACTGTAAAAACATAGTTTTTCACATACTTACCTTTACTGATAACTCATCATAATATGATTTGCTGAGCAGGTGGGTGTGACATAAAAGTTTTCTGTTGCCAATAAAACCTCAAGTGAAAATATTTCCGCAAACACCAAACTTGTTAAAAAATCGAGAAAGGAAAGTAATTGTATTATCTGTAATGCTTTCAATTCTTTGAAGATCTGGTTCATAAGGAGGTTAAATTCACTAAATGTAGCAGAATTTTTTTAATTATCCTAAAAATAAAACAAGAAAAGTACACTAAATCATCTTGTGGTATCTAGTCTCAGAAATCGGTAAAAGGTGCATTACGACACTAGACAGTTCTATATTAATGATTTCTTCTGTATCTAGATAAACTCACAGTCGCAAGACATACAGAATTATGTATGTCAGGATGGTCAGAAATGCGTAACAGCATTACCGGTAAGCTATGTAAGAGCCTTTGAAGCATAGTTACCTAATATTTGGATTTGGCCAGACGAGCTATCCCAACTATCCAATTCCAGCGATTTGGTCCCTAGGGTGATCTCTTGGTCTGATAATTATAAAAGACATGTGTTAAGATTTTAATGATGCGCAAAATAAACAAGTATTTTGTTTCTATGTATTACATTTTTCTATATATCATACAATCCTTATGATTGCAATTGCTCAAATCAGATTGTTTGGATAGCTTAAATGGTTAAAACTGTATACTAGGTATACTAGGTTTTTAGCAATGAACTGATGTTTAGTTTTAAAATCTGATTTGAGTATGTAATAAAGAACCATTTACTGATTATAACCAGAACTATTTTCATCAAAACTTCAGGTAGGGATCGAACTCCGGACCCTCTGAATCAGCGTCTGATAAGCTGACCTCTCGGCCATTGCAACCAATACACTTAACAAATAAATGTTTTGTATTGACATTGCTTTAGACAAGACATAAACCCAAAACAGGTCAATGAAATAATAGTAGTAAAAACTGATCACAGGGGCAGGGTGTGTTGTGTTGTAATGCCATACCCCTATGGTCGTCCTTCACAATTACCAAAAAGTTAAAATTATTCCAAGGCTGATATATTAAGATTGGGGAATTGTTACTTGTCCTAAATGATAGGAATTGTAGCTTTTATGCCTCAAGTTTCTGTCTAGTCAAGAAATAACTGAAATCAATTGTGTAATTATTTTCTACAGATAAAAAGTGTTCAAATACCGTTGTTTCTTTAATGGAATCAACAAAAATAAAATAAACGGCAACCTTTAATGGCCATTGGGCATAGCCATTTTTGGCCTGATGTTTGTCGGTGAGCAGCAAACGTCTTCCGACATCAGAACTAGAAATTTGGAAAATCTAAAACATAAAACATCTCCATTTATTTTTAAGCAAACAATCAAATCATGCAAAAAATACAGTGTAATAGTTCTATTTACTTGTTCCAATATTCATTTGAATTTCCCATTTAACCATCAGTCTTAATAAGACAGGATGAAGTCAAATTAGGCATTCATTTCCAACTGACAAACATCCGGAAATACACAACGTCAGAATTACGTAAACTTCACATAAGTCATAATATTTCTTTCCAGACAAGTGATCACCAAAACTCGAGTGTACCGTTATATTCTACATATAAATAGTGTTCAAATGCCGTTGTTATATTAACTTGATCAACAAAAGTAAAATAAATGGTAACCTTATAGTGTCCACTGGGCGCCGCCATTATTGGTCTTTGCCTGACCCGATAACGATAGTGTTAGGGGAAGGAACTCCAGACTAAATGTATGTATGCAGTAAACACCAAAAATTAAGGCCACGCTAAAAATTGCTGGTGTCTTATAGTACTTACCCTGTCCTTCCGAGTATCTCCTTTTTCCCACGTTTTATGTTTTTGTTTGCTAAAATAACTTTAATAATTGAACATATAAACTTCAAACTTAAACAGTTTGCTCTTAGTTATAATAGTAACTCTTTTATTTCAAATTATATTATTCAACTTAGATATTTCGCAGCGAATAATGGCCCTACCTAAATTTATTGCATAAATTGTTTAGAGTTGTTTTGGAATGAAACATGAAGCGTTTCTATATGGCACTATATGGCAATATATATGCAAAAAGCTACAGAAACATGCTCAGAAGCAAAAAGTTTAAACATAAACCCGGTTTAGTTGCAATGGGCAAATTCCAACTTGTTTGTAGAAAAACTATCAACTACGTTTATTTTGACAATAATCATTGTTAAAACTTCTCTGAAACCACTGGCCGTTTTCAAAATAATTTCACGGAAATGTGAACTTGCTTCGTCTATTTTCTAACGTATTCCTTCGATTAAAATTAGTCTATGCAAAAGAAAAGTAAAGAATATAAATATCAACCTCTCGACATTATGCGAATTGCGAGAAGAGTAGTTCGACACCATACGACATGAAATGATAGCGTTACCTATTTGACTTCAATACGACAATATGAGAGTTTCAATAGTCACGTGAAAAACTAATATTTCAAATCTGCCGCAACTAATAACAAAATTCATGACAGCGTAAAATTGGTCGCTATGGATATCATACATGTTTTGAGCTAATCGTAATGGATCTCCGCCCGCCTGGTAGACGTTTATCCCAGAATCACCCACCGATATGTACAGGTAGCCATCATCCCCAAACAATACCTGGAATACAACACTCCGTTTTGGTTGAAATTAGCTAATTGGACAACATTTGAACACTGTTAAATAATATACAAAGGTTAAATTACTCGTCTCTGAAAGTAAGCATAGAGAATAATCATTTAAATGTTCATTTACAACATACGAATGCCTCTTTAGGCACACATTATACTCAACATATGAAAACAGTATTCTTGGTTTGGATGAGGGTCTTCCTTGGTAACACAGGTGTAACACTGTATAAAGTATTGACAGTCCATATATGACTGCATTACTATGCATTGTCGACAAGAAAAAAGTTCCGTACAATTCCGCATCATTAATACTATGTTATTCAACTGAGATTTTCTTGTTGTAAATAATGTATTGCAGTTTTCTTATCGTATAAAAACTCAATAATTATTATTTTTTGTAAGTACGCAAAGATTCATGCTAAAATAACTTAAATCATTGAACATATCAACCTCAAACTTAACCAGTTTGCTCAGCGTAATCATAGTAACTCTTTTATTTCAAATAATATTATTCAAACATAAATATTTCGTTGCGAAAAATGAACCTACATAAACTTATTGCATAATTGTTTAGAATTGTTTTGGAAATGAATCATGAAGCGTTTCTATATAACTAACGTGTGTGTAGAATAACATTTTACGGAAATGTGAACTTGCATCGTTTGTGTAAACGAAATACTTTTTCTCAACTATCATATATTTATGATTTCTCTAGGTGAGAGGCCGCTTTATTTAAATTTAAGTTAAGTCTTACCTTGCCACCCATGTGGTAATTATTTATTTTCTCAAACTCCAAAACTACCCTAAAACTGGTGTAACAAGGATCGGCTTGATCTGGGTTATCGTAGCTAACGCAGAACTCGAAACTCCGGCAGTTTTCTCATGAGGGGACATAAAAGTTGTGTAATATAGATAGAACAGTCCATTTTGCTTGTTGTTAGGATGAAACGCAATGGATTTGAGGCCTCTCTCATCGCCTTTCGAATTTCTTATTATACTAACGTCGCTTTCAATGTTAAGGAATGGATAGACCAGACGTTTTTTTTTGGGTACACCACCCACACGCGGCCAATCGTTTCACCAACGAAAAACCGACCGGATCCGTCTCCAGCGTGGGTGATGAAAACCGCTTGTGTTAGATTAATGTCCAGAAGTGGTTCGAAACACACGCAGCTTCCGTTTAATGCCTCCTCCTCTTTTGTTGGAATCCAAACATTTGGATTTGTCAACAAGTCAGGATAGCAGTATTTGTTTTTCAACGATACTTTGTCACAGAAGTCTGCTACATTTTTATTCTTGATTGCTTTGGCCAAGCTCTTACCCTCAGGCGTTACGGAAGCATTTATGGCTTTCATGTAATAGTAAACGATCGGTCCACACTGCTGGAAAAAGTCCAAACAGTACCCAGGGCACAAGCCAGGAAATTCAAGTGGGGTTGACTTCTCGCCAGGCTTTTCAATTTCTCCACGAAACACATGCAACGCGTTTGGGGAACTCCGTTCACAAAGAAATGTCTTAACATAGATATGGCATTGTTTCCAGAGATCCCGTTCGCTTCTTGGTATAAGCCGCCTCGTGTGTTCAAATGTTCTATGCAAGATGTCATCGTCTTTGTCCGTGCCACACCCAACAGTAGTGTACTGGCTGCAAACCTCAAGCTTTTTTCCAAGTTATAGAAAGACAATTATGACGAAATGTAGGTATTTGCATCGAAATTATGGTTTAACTTTTGCGTTTTATCTTTTAAGGATTGTTGGGATAAGAGTGAGGTTTGTGCACATAAACTGGTTTAAACCCCCAGTAAATTTACATTTTACTGACCGTTCCAAGGCGGTACTTAACAATTATTGATAAACATACCTATTTTATATATATATATATAGTATGTATGCACTGTGCTGTTTGTGGAGTTTTGTGCTGTTCTTCTATGTTTCTTTTTTGTGATTTTGTGTTCTATGTCTTTGGCGTTTGCCCAGTGCCACTAAACATGGTTTATGTTTAAACATTTTGCTACTGAGCTTGTTTCTGTAGCTTTTTGCATAAATATTAAATGTTTCTCTGCCTAAATAACAGATATGTGTGAGAATATAAAATTGCATAAACAAGATTCGAAATCATTATGGAATGTCATTACATTTCATCTTCTATCCCTCTGTATTAAAACATGAAGATAAACAATTGAATAATCAAAATTTGAAATAATTGTCGGAGGTGGCTAAACTAAGACTGGAATGCGAACCCTGAATGTCGGAACGTTGCTAGTTTCTGGTGCTTTGACATTGACCGAAAACAACAAATACATATGTACACATACGGTAAGTACAAATTGCACTGAAATAATATTAGCAGTACATATGCTTCGGCATATCAGTTTTTTCCCCACTGTCGCCCCCTTCCTCCGATGATCACAACATATGATTCAATAGGCAACTCAGGAAAATGTTTTTAAAGAAGAGATTGAAAGGTGAAACCATGAGCGTTTGGGCCGTTGCTTGACAATTATCTAGCAAACTAGGCCGTTGCTGGATATTAATATGGCAAACTGCGGATGTTAATCACCCACGTGGATTCCATTGACAACAGACATATTGAATACCTCCGACGTTTTAGAGGGAACACACTAAGTCCCCTAACATGCGGCGTCTATTAGCCCAATCTATGTCCTTGTTATATTCAGGAGCACATTTAAGGTAACAGTGATTTATGTGTCCATTATCAAAATAGTGGGCGTATTCGTGTGCGTCTGCAATGTCGTCACGTCTCGGCAAAGAATTATCTCATTGCTTCAACGATGCGAAAATTATTGGCTGGTATTGCGATCGACATGGCACTGACCTGCCATTAGTATTACCATTCAAAATGGTGTATTACTATGATGTCATGTTCGTGGGCCAGAACCAATAACTTTGCCTGTATTACCGAGGGTCATTTCAATTGTTCAATATGACACATTTACCGCAGATTGAAAATACATATCATGTGTTTACAGTACAGATAGAAAAATCCGACCCGAGGGCACGCGCGTAAGCCGGTAACGAGGCTTGCCGAGTTATCGGCCATGCAGCGTGCATGAGGATCGGATTTTTTGATCCGGACCGGAAAAGCATGATTGATATTTTTTCTTGTATATCTAAAATTATGAATTTGTGGGAGAAATGACTTCGAAAACTCACTTTTGTACATTTCACCAAAATGCGCGTGCGACGTTGTGTATTGACGTCATAAGCGCAGTAATTTTAAATCACTATCGACGTCAAAAAGTTCCTTTAAAAATCGCGGTTTTACGATTATTTATTTTTAAATTTAAATGAAAGTTTTGCATACTTATATTTTTTATTGCGCTTTATTGAAATTGCATAATATTCTTTTCATAAACCATACAATAAAAGAAATAATAAGTGGCGCTTTGTCGAGCGTGACTCCTCTTAGATATGGGGTGTTAAGACGGGTTTTCCAGCACCGGTCACATGACCGGAAACGCACATCCGGTATGCAAGAATGCACATTGTGACATTTTCTATGCCTGTGCTAATTTTTGCTAATTGTTGTTTTACTGTTTTAGTATATGCGTGTATAAGGCTCAACACATAAATTCCAAATGTAACATAGCGTGGATTTTCTGAAAAATGAATAAATTGTATTAATAGTTGCTTGCTTATAAATAACAAATTACGGCTATTTATTTCATAAACTTTATTGAATTAAAACAGTTCTTGGTTGAGGTAAATAGTGCAACACTATAGCACTTTTTTATAGTTTCATTAACAATGCATAAAATTATAAAAACAATATATTTCCTTAACGATTTTCTGAGTGTTCATATATTAATATAATAGTCAGTGACATGACTGTCACGTTGAAAATGACTTATTCATTTCAATTTGTCACTGTGACGGGAAGAAGCTAATAAATAACAATGTAATTTAGATATTGTGCCGACAATCGGAACATCTCGGCCATTATCTAATATAATTGACCTTAAGTTAAAAGTTAATATGGGTCTTTAGGAAATAGTCCATCATTGCCGACTAAGGAGATTTCAAACCACAAAGCGATATGTTAAACCAAAATAAGAAAATAAGTGTGTGTAGGTGTCATTTTTATAAATGATTTTTGAATGATATTTAAAATTGGTAAAAAAGGCCCTAATGAGCAACTAAATGGAAATGGCATTTATATTAGTGGATGTGGTAAGAATGCCTTCCATTTGACAGATGATGAGATAGTAAACATATTTTTATCATGTGTTCAGTAGCAAATATTAACAACACAAATGTTTGTTTATTTTTTTAAAATACAAGTAAGTCTGAATCTGACTGTACTTAAATTGATTATTTTATGTCAATATCTGTGTAAAAAGTAATAGAATACACTAAAAAAGCATCATTTCGGACAAGAAACATTCTTGGGGGAGTACCCTACAGCCCCCTGTCAACATGGTTAACTATTTAAATGTGGGTTATGAGGGAGGGTATAATGTCAAAGGTTGAACCTCTAAATTACGCCCCCTCTAACGTCAATTTCTGGATCTGCCTTTGATGTTAGACTGCCTTAACTCAGTATATTTATAAACTTCATTATTATTTATAATTAGATGTCTTAAACCAAGGACATATGGTTTATATGTGAATGACATATTAAGTTAAATCTAGTTATTTAGCAAATTCAATATTGTGGTTTGTGGGTTTCTGTAATAATCAGTTACTTGATGTCTGTTAAATTCTACAATAACACTTGTGGTGCAGGAAAAAAATGCTGACATTTTTGCTGTGCCCATGAATGGCAGTCATTTAAATTTTAATCGAATGGTTATTTTCAGAAGGCAGTATTGTACAAAAAGGCCTCCAGCTCTGAATTCCTTGCTTGTTCTAATGAAAAATGGCAGATGAGGTATATATTTGTGTTATTTTCAAAATTCGGACAATAATGCAACAAGAAATGGTTCTAGACAAAAAAATATTGTCACAATAACTGGCTCAATCCAAGATATAAAATAAATAAAGGTTGCTAAACTGTTGATCTGTGAGAGTACAGATTTAAATTAGTGGGGCATAAAACCCCGCTCACACAGTATCATTGTGGCAGATCGAGAGAGGGTCTTCAAAAACGTGGTAGGGTCGTAGTAGAATCTCGAAAATCGTAAAGCTTCACGACCCCTTCACACTTATTTTGAACATGTTCAAAACAAGCGTAGCAAGAGAGTGGCTAAAATGATTCGGGATAAAAGCGTTGTAAGACCGTAGTAGGATGGGCATGAGCGTAGAAGCATCGAGGAAGCATCGTGGCAAGATCTTCAATATCGTAATAACATCGCCGTGCAATTGGCGAATAATTGAACTACGTTTATACACGCTGACGTCGCGTCTTCCAATCTTAATTCGCTGACCAGTCTATCGTTATGTCCAAACTGAAGGCATCTTTCTGCAGCTAGCCAATGTCGGACCTTTTTTCTAGCCTTCTTCTCCTCCGAATAATATTTTCCATCTTATATTCGACAATCATCTCCCCTTGCCGAAGGATAACAAGTTGTACCAATTCTGGCCTGTATATTTTCATACGTTTTTGAGAAAACTGAAAAAGCTGTTTGAAATCCCTCAATTTAAATATATAGCATCGAGTCAAAACGTTCAATGATCGCCGAGAGAACGTAGTGTAGTGCGAGAGCGGGGCGACATCGTTGAGTAGTATTTTAAGTATGTCTTCAAACGTAGAAGGATAGTGTACATCGTGGTGACAACGTAGTAGAAGCGGCACACAATCGGAGATGGTCGTGGTGAAAACGTGAAACAAGTGCGAAAGTAACGTATCGGAAACGCGGTGGTCGTGGAGAAAGCGTAGTACAAGCGTAGATCAGGCGATCCGCGGACAATACTCATCGATTTTCAAGATTTTGATGCCGTTCTCGCCCCGATCTGATAAATTTTTCAGGTCGGGATGAGCGGCATGAGCTTGGTGAGATCGTAGCTGTGTGAACGGGACATTAAATATTTTGTGAATTCCTTTCAATGTAATTGTACAGGCTTTTTAATTAAATAATTAATGTGAAAATCTCATTCCTATCATTTTTGTTGAATTCTATGTGTTTAAAATATTAGCTGACTTGCAAACAATTTTACCATTTTTGGTCTGCTCTTTATCAGAATGTTAATAAGAAGTGATGAGCATTGCTTACTGCAACCAGTATTTTTTAAAATTTATTTCCCTATTTTATGTATAGCATTATGAGATTGCATCTATAAGTTTGTGTGTAAATGAATATTTGCAGTTTAGAATAATCTTCTAATCAAAATAAAGCTGAATTTAATTAAACATTACATGTGATTTCACAGATACATGTTTTTATTTCATTGATAATGTGTTTATTTTCTAAAATGATGTAATAAAAGTTATTCTGAAATTCCTTGTTTCTTTTCGAAGAAAATATGTTGAGGTTTTGGCATAGCATTAGTGTCATTATCATCATTGTTGTGTGAAAATTAAACATTCAAACAGTATCATAAATAACGTAAGGTCAAGCCAAGTATTCATAGTAAGTGAATAGATTACCGCCTTGGAATGGAAAGCCCAACATATGACTTCTACGAGGATCTGCGCTTCCAATATACACCTCCAAAATATTATGTTAATCCTAGCATTAACAAGTTTACCATACTCATGTCATCAACTAATGTTACTATAGTTAAAAGTGTCTCTTGGTATTTGTACCATGTGTTTAATAAAAGAAAAGTTCGACTTGAAGAATGAAATTTTAAAAATCACTATCCATATAAAAAATATATTACTGTATAGTTGTTTCATTGTGTTTCATTGTACTGTTGCACAAGATTGTAAATTAATACTGTATGTCTGTATATTGTAATGGGCCGGTGGCCTTATAGCAAATAAACTTTGTCATTGTCATTGACTGGGTATTTAAACTAGTAAATTAGCGTGAAACCTCTAAGTTTATTGTAAGTTTCTAAATAAACATACTTGTCTATTATTTTGTCTTATAAATCTAGACCAAAAATAAACACAATATTGACAAATCTATATGCATAAAAAGGTCCATAACTCTGACTGTAATAGGTATGTTTTAGTTCCCTTAAGGTGAATTTACTGTTTAAGACTAAGACATAAAGTGTTTTTTTTTCATGATAAAGATTTAATTTTGCATTGGCAAATCTTCAAAGTCATGCATGGAGATTAAAAATAAGAAAGATCATGAAGTCTCCCAAGCTACTCAATCCACTTAGAAGGGTTTGGCAAAGTAATAAAAATTGGAGCAAAACATAAATTATACTCAATATAATATTAGATTTCATACAGATGGCTCATGTTTATCGTGTCTTACCGTATATTTAAAACACACTTGAGGGGCATGTTTATTTTGAAACTGAAAGTTACCTGAATAATACTTGTTTGCATTTCATGGGGCAAGACATAAAAAAAAAACATTATGTGTGAAAAGTGATAAAAAAGCTTGGAAAAAAAATTAATTGCTATACAAAAAAGGTCTCTTGTTAAGGATTATAGAACAATGTGACGTTCAGTTAAGTATCTATGATATTCTGTTTTGTGTTTGTTTGTAAGGAAAGACAATTTACTCGAAGACATCAAGTGAAAGTCAAATCCATTGCATACGGAAACTTTCAATGTGTGGGTTTATTCACAGCCTAGGCGGAGCTCTTTCGGGAGCATGGTCTGCAGAGGTGTTTTACACACCTGGACTGCAGAAGACAAGTAATGTGCGGCCAACTCGGCCAACTCTGCTAAGTGGCTTTTAATACCACACAATTTGTGTGGTATCTACCCATTGAACTAAAACTCGGTGGCAAGTCCCCCATTACGTTATACTTATTTGCGTTTTCAAATGTATTGATAAAACGTGAACAAGTAAGCTATCAAATCAATTCTGTTTAGTATTTCTCGATGACATAACGCCTATAGAAATGTTCCCGTCCACTTTTGTCACCTAGCGCTTGTGATTATTATTTTTAGAAATATTCAGAACATTTACAACCTGGTTAAACAGATATATGCATTATTGAATTTATGTTTTCAAAATCAAGTTTGTTAGTGCCGTAGCCCTCATAAATAAAGTGTTAAAGTTAATATATATCAACTCTTTAATGAACAACTTTAGAAAAGGGATACTAACGTAGACACTTCTAGAGCGTGTATGACACTTTGGGTGACTCCCGCATGCCGATGGTGCTGTCCCTCGAAGCGTAGGTCGATAGGGTACCGCCCCTTGAATCAAAATAACGTGGACTATTAAGTACAGGTTTCAGAGAGGAATATATACCTGATATAGAAAGATGTCTTGTCGTCACTAATGATATTTCAAAAGAAAACCAACGTAGGGCAGGCTGTGTTACAGGAAAGATTATAGGGGCTGAAACACACTTCCCCCTTTTTGGTACGCAGAATGCAAAGTCATTGTTTGGAGTACTCGGGACTCGAGAACGTAGTTCGCGGAACGCAAAGAATGGCATCAGTCGAAACGCGCATGTAAATGTATAATGTAAATGTTTAATATTAGCCAAGTACACATTCAAGTATAATTCGGTACTCAAGAGTAGCGGTTTTCAAGCTCATTGCAATTAACGCACAAACGTGTCATAAGAAACACCATACGCAAACAATCCTGAGTGATTTAAACCTACGGCCAACCTTAGAACTAACATACAACTTCTTACATGTACTGTTTACTTCCATTACATAACACGTGACGTTTTTGTTCATTGAATTCTAGAATTTGAAGTTATAGCATACATAATCAACAAGATCTTTCAAAAAGAAAATTGGCGCGTTTTGAGGAAACCGAATAAGCTTTATCATCCACCTGAGTGAAAAATAAGAACTTAAAATTGAGACCCTCGGGAAGTCTTTTCAGTTTTTAATCGTTAATAAAAACATGCCGATTCAATGTATTTCATCAAAGTTTTATCCATTTTATAAACATTTGTTCGTGTAAAACAGACACTGAATAAAATGCTAGAAAGCATATCTTAAAACACTTTGATTATTTATAAAAACGTAAACATTCAAATCGAGGGGTGCTTCTATTTCTAAAGTCCTATAGATTCAGATAATTGTTCCAGTCTTGTGGGCACCCCTCGTAGTGTAATACTGTAGTAAGTCCTTCTATAAATCCAGATAATTGTTCCAGTCTTGTAGGCACCCCTCGTAGTGTAAGACTGCAGTAAGTCCTTCTATAGATACAGGTAGTTACTACAGTCATGTGGGCCCCCCTCGTAGTGTAAGACTGAAGTAAGTCCTTCTATAAATCCAGATAATTGTTCCAGTCTTGTAGGCACCCCTCGTAGTGTAAGACTGCAGTAAGTCCTTCTATAAATCCAGATAATTGTTACAGTCTTGTGGGCACCCCTCGTAGTGTAAGACTGAAGTAAGTCCTTCTATAGATTCAGGTAGTAACTACAGTCTTGTGCCCCCCCCCATATAATGTAAGACTGCAGTAAGTCCTTCTATAGATTCAGATAATTGTTCCAGTCTTGTGGGCACCCCTCGTAGTGTAATACTGTAGTAAGTCCTTCTATAAATCCAGATAATTGTTCCAGTCTTGTAGGCACCCCTCGTAGTGTAAGACTGCAGTAAGTCCTTCTATAAATCCAGATAGTTGTTACAGTCTTGTGGGCCCCCCTCGTAGTGTAACACTGAAGTAAGTCCTTCTATAGATTCAGGTAGTAACTACAGTCTTGTGCCCCCCCTCATAGTGTAATACTGTAGTAAGTCCTTCTATAGATTCAGATAATTGTTCCAGTCATGTGGGCCCCCCTCGTAGTGTAATACTGTAGTAAGTCCTTCTATAAATCCAGATAATTGTTACAGTCTTGTAGGCACCCCTCGTAGTGTAAGACTGCAGTAAGTCCTTCTATAAATCCAGATAGTTGTTACAGTCTTGTGGGCCCCCCTCGTAGTGTAAGACTGAAGTAAGTCCTTCTATAGATTCAGGTAGTAACTACAGTCTTGTGCCCCCCCCTCATAATGTAAGACTGCAGTAAGTCCTTCTATAAATCCAGATAGTTGTTACAGTCGTGTGCCCCCCCCCCCCTCGTAGTGTAAGACTGAAGTAAGTCCTTCTATAGATTCAGGTAGTAACTACAGTCTTGTGCCCCCCCTCATAATGTAAGACTGTAGTAAGTCCTTCTATAAATCCAGATAGTTGTTACAGTCTTGTGGGCCCCCCTCGTAGTGTAAGACTGAAGTAAGTCCTTCTATAGATTCAGGTAGTAACTACAGTCTTGTGGCACCCATCGTAGTGTAAGACTGAAGTAAGTCCTTCTACAGATTCAGGTAGTAACTACAGTCTTGTGGCACCCCTCGTAGTGTAAGACTGAAGTAAGTCCTTCTACAGATTCAGGTAGTAACTACAGTGTTGTGGCACCCCTCGTAGTGTAATACTGTAGAAAGTCCTTCTATAGATTCAGATAATTGTTCCAGTCTTGTGGGCACCCCTCGTAGTGTAATACTGTAGTAAGTCCTTCTATAAATCCAGATAGTTGTTACAGTCTTGTGGGCCCCCCTCGTAGTGTAACACTGAAGTAAGTCCTTCTATAGATTCAGGCAGTAACTACAGTCTTGTGGCACCCCTCGTAGTGTAAGACTGAAGAAAGTCCTTCTACAGATTCAGGTAGTAACTACAGTCTTGTGGCACCCCTCGTAGTGTAAGACTGAAGTAAGTCCTTCTATAGATTCAGGTAGTAACTACAGTCTTGTGGCACCCCTCGTAGTGTAAGACTGAAGTAAGTCCTTCTATAGATTCAGGTAGTAACTACAGTCTTGTGGCACCCCTCGTAGTGTAAGACTGAAGTAAGTCCTTCTATAGATTCAGGTAGTTACTACAGTCTTGTGGCACCCCTCGTAGTGTAAGACTCAAGTAAGTCATTCTTTAGATTCAGGTAGTAACTACAGTCTTGTGGCACCCCTCGTAGTGTAAGACTGAAGTAAGTCCTTCCATAGATACAGGTAGATGTTAAAGTTTTGTGGGCACCCCTCGTAGTGTAAGATTGTAGTAAGTCCTTCTAGAGATTCAGATAGTTGTTACAGTCTTGTGCCCCCCCCCCCCTCGTAGTGTAATACTGTAGTAAGTCCTTCTATAGATTCAGGTAGTTGTTACAGTCTTGTGGGCACAACTCGAAGTGTAAGACTGTAGTAAGTCATTCTATAGATTCAGATTGTTGTTACAGTATTGTGGGCCGCCTCCCCCTCGTAGTGTAAGACTGTAGTAAGTCCTTCTATGAATTCAGATCGTTGTTACAGTCTTGTGCCCCCCCCTCGTAGTGTAAGACTGTAGTAAGTCATTCTATAGATTCAGATAGTTGTTACAGTCTTGTGCCCCCCCCCCTCGTAGTGTAAGACTGTAGTAAGTCCTTCTATAGATTCAGATAGTTGTTACAGTCTTGTGCCCCCCCCCTCGTAGTGTAAGACTGTAGTAAGTCCTTCTATGAATTCAGATCGTTGTTACAGTCTTTGTGGGCACCCCTCGTAGTGTAAGACTGTAGTAAGTCCTTCTATGAATTCAGATAGTTGTTACAGTATTGTGGGTCCCTCGTAGTGTAAGACTGTAGTAAGTCCTTCTATGAATTCAGATCGTTGTTACAGTCTTGTGGGCACCCCTCGTAGTGTAAGACTGTAGTAAGTCCTTCTAGAGATTCAGATAGTTGTTACAGTCTTGTGCCCCCCCCCCCCTCGTAGTGTAAGACTGTAGTAAGTCCTTCTATGAATTCAGATAGTTGTTACAGTCTTGTGCCCCCCCCCTCGTAGTGTAAGACTGTAGTAAGTCCTTCTATAGATTCAGATCGTTGTTACAGTCTTGTGGGCACCCCTCGTAGTGTAAGACTGTAGTAAGTCCTTCTATAGATTCAGATTGTTGTAACAGTATTGTGAGCCATCTCCCCCTCGTAGTGTAAGACTGTAGTAAGTCCTTCTATAGATTCAGATTGTTGTAACAGTATTGTGAGCCATCTCCCCTTCTTAGTGAAAGACTGCAGTAAGTCCTTCTATAGATTCAGATAGTTGTTACAGTCTTGTGGGCCCCGCTCGTAGAGTAAGAATGTAGCAAGTCCTTCTATATATGCAGGTAGTAACTACAGTCTTGTGGCACCCCTCGTTGTGTAAGACTGTAGTAAGTCCTTCTATACATTCAGGTAGTTCCTACAGTCTTGTGGGCAACCCTCGTTGTGTAAGACTGCAGTAAGTCCTTCTATAGATTCAGATAGTTGTTACAGTATTGTGGGCCCTTAACCTGAAAACTCGATTTTTTGTGGTTGAACGTTGACTTTGTTTTCATTGTATATAATATGTTCTATTTATTTGCCTGTAACCCATGAAACTATAACGTGAGAAGGGTTACAAAATTCGAAGCTTTCATTTTATGGGCCGATTTTTGGCGCTAATTGAGACTGAAATATGTCCTTCTATAGATTCAGATAATTGTTACAGTATTGTGGGACCCCCTCGTAGTGTAAGACTGTAATATGTCCTTCTATAGATTCAGATAGTTGTTACAGTCTTGTGGGGCCCCCTTGTAGTGTAAGACTGTAATATTTCCTTCTATAAATTCAGATAGTTGTTACAGTATTGTGGGCACCCCTAGTAGTGTAAGACTGTAATATGTCCTTCTATTGATTCAGATATTTGTTACAGTCTTGTGCCCCCCCCCCCTCGTAGTGTAAGACTGTAATATGTCCTTCTATAAATTCAGATAGTTTTTACAGTTTTGTGCCCCCCCTCGTAGTGTAAGACTGTAGTAAGTCCCTCTATATATTCAGATATTTGTTACAGTATTGTGGGCCCCCCTCGTAGTGTAAGACTGTAATATGTCCTTCTTTAGATTCAGATAGTTGTTACATTATTGTGGCCCCCCCCCCCCTCCTCGTAGTGTAAGACTGTAATATGTCCTTCTATAGATTCAGATAGTTGTTACAGTATTGTTGGCCCCCTTCGTAGTGTAAGACTGTAATATGTCCTTCTATAGATTCAGATAGTTGTAACAGTCTTGTGGGCACCCCTCGTAGTGTAAGACTGTAATATTTCCTTCTATAGATTCAGATAGTTGTTACAGTATTGTGGGCCCCCTCGTAGTGTAAGACTGTAATATGTCCTTCTATAGATTCAGAAATTTGTAACAATATTGTGGGCCCCCCTCGTAGTGTAAGACTGTAATATTTCCTTCTTAAGATTCAGATATTTGTTACAGTATTGTGGGCACCCCTCGTACTGTAAGACTGTCATAAGTCCCTCTATAGATTCAGATAGTTGTTACAGTATTGTGCCCCCCCCCCCCCGTCGTAGTGTAAGACTGTAATATGTCCTTCTATGAATTCAGATAGTTGT
Source organism: Mya arenaria (assembly GCF_026914265.1). Taxonomy (NCBI): domain Eukaryota; kingdom Metazoa; phylum Mollusca; class Bivalvia; order Myida; family Myidae; genus Mya; species Mya arenaria. The sequence continues at coordinate 82,793,508 of NC_069127.1, read as the reverse complement.
TACAGTATTGTGGCCCCCTCTCGTAGTGTAAGACTGTTATATGTCCTTCTATAGATTCAGAAAGTTGTTACAGTATTGTGGGGCCCCCTTGTAGTGTAAGACTGTAATATTTCCTTCTTAAGATTCAGATTGTTGTTACAGTATTGTGGGCCATCTCCCCCTCGTAGTGTAAGACTGAAGTAAGTCCTTCTATAGATTCAGATAGTTGTTACAGTCTTGTGAGCACAACTCGTAGTGTACGACAGTAGTAAGTCCCTCTATAGATTCAGATTGTTGTTACAGTATTGTGTGCCATCTCCCCCTCGTAGTGTAAGACTGTAGTAAGTCCTTCTATAGATTCAGGTAGTTGTTACAGTATTGTGCCACCCCCCCCCCCCCCTCGTAGTGTAAGACTGTAATAAGTCCTTCTATAGATTCAGATAGTTGTTACAGTATTGCGGGCCCCCCTCGTAGTGTAAGACTGTAATATGTCCTTCTATAGATTCAGATAGTTGTTACAGTCTTGTGCCCCCCCCCCCCCTCGTAGTGTAAGACTGTAGTAAGTCCTTCTATAGATTCAGATAGTTGTTACAGTCTTGTGCCCCCCCCCCTCGTAGTGTAAGACTGTAGTAAGTTCTTCTATAGATTCAGATAGTTGTTACAGTATTGTGGGCCCCCCTCGTAGTGTAAGACTGTAGTAAGTTCTTCTATAGATTCAGATAATTGTTACAGTCTTGTGCCCCCCCCTCGTAGTGTAAGACTGTAGTAAGTTCTTCTATAGATTCAGGTAGTTGTTACAGTATTGTGGGCCCCCCTCGTAGTTTAAGACTGTAGTAAGTCCTTCTATAGATTCAGATAGTTGTTACAGTCTTGTGCCCCCCCCCCCTCGTAGTGTAAGACTGTAACATGTCCTTCTATAAATTCATATAGTTGCTACAGTTTTGTGCCCCCCCCCCCTCGTAGTGTAAGACTGTAGTAAGTCCTTCTATATATTCAGATATTTGTTACAGTAGTGTGGCCCCCCTCGTAGTGTAAGACTGTAATATGTCCTTCTATAGATTCAGATAGTTGTAACAGTATTGTGCCCCCCCCCCCCCTCGTAGTGTAAGACTGTAATATGTCCTTCTATAGATTCAGATAGTTGTTACAGTATTGTGGGCCCCCTTCGTAGTGTAAGACTGTAATATGTCCTTCTATAGTTTCAGATAGTTGTAACAGTCTTGTGGGCACCCCTCGTAGTGTAAGACTGTAATATGTCCTTCTATAGATTCAGATGTTTGTTACAGTATTGTGGGCCCCCTCGTAGTGTAAGACTGTAATATGTCCTTCTATAGATTCAGAAATTTGTAACAATATTGTGGGCCCCCCTCGTAGTGTAAGACTGTAATATTTCCTTCTTAAGATTCAGATATTTGTTACAGTATTGTGGGCACCCCTCGTACTGTAAGACTGTCATAAGTCCCTCTATAGATTCAGATAGTTGTTACAGTATTGTGCCCCCCCCCCGTCGTTGTGTAAGACTGTAATATGACCTTCTATAAATTCAGATAGTTGTTAAAGTATTGTGGGCCCCCCTCGTAGTGTAAGACTGTAATATTTCCTTCTTAAGATTCAGATATTTGTTACAGTATTGTGGGCACCCCTCGTACTGTAAGACTGTAGTAAGTCCTTCTATAGATTCAGATAGTTGTTACAGTCTTGTGCCCCCCCCCCTCGTAGTGTAATACTGTAGTAAGTCCTTTTATAGATTGAGGTAGTTGTTACAGTCTTGTGGGCACAACTCGTAGTGTAAGACTGTAGTAAGTCATTATATAGATTCAGATTGTTGTTACAGTATTGTGGGCCGCCTCCCCCTCGTAGTGTAAGACTGTAGTAAGTCCTTCTATAGATTCAGATAGTTGTTACAGTCTTGTGCCCCCCCCTCGTAGTGTAAGACTGTAGTAAGTTCTTCTATAGATTCAGATAGTTGTTACAGTCTTGTGCCCCCCCCCTCGTAGTGTAAGACTGTAGTAAGTTCTTCTATAGATTCAGATAGTTGTTACAGTATTGTGGGCCCCCCTCGTAGTGTAAGACTGTAGTAAGTTCTTCTATAGATTCAGATAGTTGTTACAGTCTTGTGCCCCCCCCTCGTAGTGTAAGACTGTAGTAAGTTCTTCTATAGATTCAGGTAGTTGTTACAGTATTGTGGGCCCCCCTCGTAGTTTAAGACTGTAGTAAGTCCTTCTATAGATTCAGATAGTTGTTACAGTCTTGTGCCCCCCCCCTCGTAGTGTAAGACTGTAACATGTCCTTCTATAAATTCATATAGTTGCTACAGTTTTGTGCCCCCCCCCCTCGTAGTGTAAGACTGTAGTAAGTCCTTCTATATATTCAGATATTTGTTACAGTAGTGTGGCCCCCCTCGTAGTGTAAGACTGTAATATGTCCTTCTATAGATTCAGATAGTTGTAACAGTATTGTGCCCCCCCCCCCTCGTAGTGTAAGACTGTAATATGTCCTTCTATAGATTCAGATAGTTGTTACAGTATTGTGGGCCCCCTTCGTAGTGTAAGACTGTAATATGTCCTTCTATAGATTCAGATAGTTGTAACAGTCTTGTGGGCACCCCTCGTAGTGTAAGACTGTAATATGTCCTTCTATAGATTCAGATGTTTGTTACAGTATTGTGGGCCCCCTCGTAGTGTAAGACTGTAATATGTCCTTCTATAGATTCAGAAATTTGTAACAATATTGTGGGCCCCCCTCGTAGTGTAAGACTGTAATATTTCCTTCTTAAGATTCAGATATTTGTTACAGTATTGTGGGCACCCCTCGTACTGTAAGACTGTCATAAGTCCCTCTATAGATTCAGATAGTTGTTACAGTATTGTGCCCCCCCCCCCCCGTCGTTGTGTAAGACTGTAATATGACCTTCTATAAATTCAGATAGTTGTTAAAGTATTGTGGGCCCCCCTCGTAGTGTAAGACTGTAATATTTCCTTCTTAAGATTCAGATATTTGTTACAGTATTGTGGGCACCCCTCGTACTGTAAGACTGTAGTAAGTCCTTCTATAGATTCAGATAGTTGTTACAGTCTTGTGCCCCCCCCCCCTCGTAGTGTAATACTGTAGTAAGTCCTTTTATAGATTCAGGTAGTTGTTACAGTCTTGTGGGCACAACTCGTAGTGTAAGACTGTAGTAAGTCATTATATAGATTCAGATTGTTGTTACAGTATTGTGGGCCGCCTCCCCCTCGTAGTGTAAGACTGTAGTAAGTCCTTCTATAGATTCAGATAGTTGTTACAGTCTTGTGCCCCCCCCCTCGTAGTGTAAGACTGTAGTAAGTCCTTCTATGAATTCAGATAGTTGTTACAGTCTTGTGCCCCCCCTCGTAGTGTAAGACTGTAGTAAGTCCTTCTATAGATTCAGATCGTTGTTACAGTCTTGTGGGCACCCCTCGTAGTGTAAGACTGTAGTAAGTCCTTCTATAGATTCAGATTGTTGTAACAGTATTGTGAGCCATCTCCCCCTCGTAGTGTAAGACTGTAGTAAGTCCTTCTATAGATTCAGATTGTTGTAACAGTATTGTGAGCCATCTCCCCTTCTTAGTGAAAGACTGCAGTAAGTCCTTCTATAGATTCAGATAGTTGTTACAGTCTTGTGGGCCCCGCTCGTAGAGTAAGAATGTAGCAAGTCCTTCTATATATGCAGGTAGTAACTACAGTCTTGTGGCACCCCTCGTTGTGTAAGACTGTAGTAAGTCCTTCTATACATTCAGGTAGTTCCTACAGTCTTGTGGGCAACCCTCGTTGTGTAAGACTGCAGTAAGTTCTTCTATAAATTCAGATAGTTGTTAAAGTTTTATGGGCACCCCTCGTAGTCTAAGACCGTAGTAAGTCCTTCTATAGATTCAGATAGTTGTTACAGTATTGTGGGCCCTTAACCTGAAAACTCGATTTTTTGTGGTTGAACGTTGACTTTGTTTTCATTGTATTTAATATGTTCTATTTATTTGCCTGTAACCCATGTAACTATAACGTGAGAAGGGTTACAAAATTCGAAGCTTTCATTTTATGGGCCGATTTTTGGCGCTAATTGAGACTGAAATATGTCCTTCTATAGATTCAGATAATTGTTACAGTATTGTGGGACCCCCTCGTAGTGTAAGACTGTAATATGTCCTTCTATAGATTCAGATAGTTGTTACAGTCTTGTGGGGCCCCCTTGTAGTGTAAGACTGTAATATTTCCTTCTATAAATTCAGATAGTTGTTACAGTATTGTGGGCACCCCTAGCAGTGTAAGACTGTAATATGTCCTTCTATTGATTCAGATATTTGTTACAGTCTTGTGCCCCCCCCCCCTCGTAGTGTAAGACTGTAATATGTCCTTCTATAAATTCAGATAGTTGTTACAGTTTTGTGCCCCCCCCTCGTAGTGTAAGACTATAGTAAGTCCCTCTATATATTCAGATATTTGTTACAGTATTGTGGGCCCCTCTCGTAGTGTAAGACTGTAATATGTCCTTCTATAGATTCAGATAGTTGTTACAGTATTGTGCCCCCCCCCCCCTCGTAGTGTAAGACTGTAATATGTCCTTCTATAGATTCAGATAGTTGTTACAGTATTGTTGGCCCCCTTCGTAGTGTAAGACTGTAATATGTCCTTCTATAGATTCAGATAGTTGTAACAGTCTTGTGGGCACCCCTCGTAGTGTAAGACTGTAATATTTCCTTCTATAGATTCAGATGTTTGTTACAGTATTGTGGGCCCCCTCGTAGTGTAAGACTGTAATATGTCCTTCTATAGATTCAGAAATTTGTAACAGTATTGTGGGCCCCCCTCGTAGTGTAAGACTGTAATATTTCCTTCTTAAGATTCAGATATTTGTTACAGTATTGTGGGCACCCCTCGTACTGTAAGACTGCCATAAGTCCCTCTATAGATTCAGATAGTTGTTACAGTATTGTGCCCCCCCCCCGTCGTAGTGTAAGACTGTAATATGTCCTTCTATGAATTCAGATAGTTGTTACAGTATTGTGGGCCCCTCTCGTAGTGTAAGACTGTTATATGTCCTTCTATAGATTCAGAAAGTTGTAACAGTATTGTGGGGCCCCCTTGTAGTGTAAGACTGTAATATTTCCTTCTTAAGATTCAGATTGTTGTTACAGTATTGTGGGCCATCTCCCCCTCGTAGTGTAAGACTGTAGTTAGTCCTTCTATAGATTCAGATAGTTGTTACAGTATTGTGGGCACCCCTCGTACTGTAAGACTGTCATAAGTCCCTCTATAGATTCAGATAGTTGTTACAGTATTGTGCCCCCCCCGTCGTAGTGTAAGACTGTAATATGTCCTTCTATAAATTCAGATAGTTGTTACAGTATTGTGGGCCCCCCTCGTAGTGTAAGACTGTAATATGTCCTTCTATAGATTCAGAAAGTTGTAACAGTATTGTGGGCCCCCCTCGTAGTGTAAAGACTGTTATATGTCCTTCTATAGATTCAGAAAGTTGTAACAGTATTGTGGGCTCCCCTCGTAGTGTAAGACTGTAATATATCCTTCTATATATTCAGATAGTTACTACAGTATTGTGGGCCCCCCTCGTAGTGTAAGAATGTAATATTTCCTTCTTTATGTTCAGATAGTTGTTACAGTTGTTACAGTTGTTACAGTATTGTGCCCCCCCCCCCTCGTAGTGTAAGACTGTAATATGTCCTTCTATAAATTCAGATAGTTGTTACAGTATTGTGCCACCCCCCTTGTAGTGTAAGACTGTAATATGTCCTTCTATAGATTCAGATAGTTGTTACAGTATTGTGGGCCCCCCCCCTCGTAGTGTAAGACTGTAATATGTCCTTCTATAAATTCCGATAGTTGTTACAGTATTGTGCCACCCCCCTCGTAGTGTAAGACTGTAATATTTCCTTCTTAAGATTCAGATAGTTGTTACAGTATTGTGGGCCCTCTCGTAGTGTAAGACTGTGGTAAGTTCTTTTATAGATTCAGATAGTTGTCACAGTCGTGTGGGGACCCCTCGTAGTGTAAGACTGAAGTAAGTCCTTCTATAGATTCAGATAGTTGTTACAGTCTTGTGGGCACCCTTCGTAGTGAAAGACTGTAGTAAGTCCTTCTATAAATTCAGATAGTTGTGACAGTCTTGTGACCCCCCCCCCCCCCTAGTAGTGTAACAATGTTATATGTCCTTCTATAGATTCAGATAGTTGTAACAGTCTTGTGGGCACCCCTCGTAGTGTAAGACTGTAATATGTCCTTCTATAGATTCAGATGTTTGTTACAGTATTGTGGGCCCCCTCGTAGTGTAAGACTGTAATATGTCCTTCTATAGATTCAGATAGTTGTTACAGTATTGTGGGCCCCCCTCGTAGTGTAAGACTGTAATATTTCCTTCTTAAGATTCAGATATTTGTTACAGTATTGTGGGCACCCCTCGTACTGTAAGACTGTCATAAGTCCCTCTATAGATTCAGATAGTTGTTACAGTATTGTGCCCCCCCCCCCCCGTCGTAGTGTAAGACTGTAATATGTCCTTCTATAAATTCAGATAGTTGTTACAGTATTGTGGGCCCCCCTCGTAGTGTAAGACTGTTATATGTCCTTCTATAGATTCAGAAAGTTGTAACAGTATTGTGGGCCCCCCTCGTAGTGTAAGACTGTTATATGTCCTTCTATAGATTCAGAAAGTTGTAACAGTATTGTGGGCTCCCCTCGTAGTGTAAGACTGTAATATATCCTTCTATATATTCAGATAGTTACTACAGTATTGTGGGCCCCCCTCGTAGTGTAAGAATGTAATATTTCCTTCTTTATGTTCAGATAGTTGTTACAGTTGTTACAGTTGTTACAGTATTGTGGCCCCCCCCCCCCTCGTAGTGTAAGACTGTAATATGTCCTTCTATAAATTCAGATAGTTGTTACAGTATTGTGCCACCCCCCTTGTAGTGTAAGACTGTAATATGTCCTTCTATAAATTCAGATAGTTGTTACAGTATTGTGCCCCCCCCCCCCTCGTAGTGTAAGACTGTAATATGTCCTTCTATAAATTCCGATAGTTGTTACAGTATTGTGCCACCCCCCTCGTAGTGTAAGACTGTAATATTTCCTTCTTAAGATTCAGATAGTTGTTACAGTATTGTGGGCCCTCTCGTAGTGTAAGACTGTGGTAAGTTCTTTCATAGATTCAGATAGTTGTCACAGTCGTGTGGGCACCCCTCGTAGTGTAAGACTGAAGTAAGTCCTTCTATAGATTCAGATAGTTGTTACAGTCTTGTGGGCACCCTTCGTAGTGAAAGACTGTAGTAAGTCCTTCTATAAATTCAGATAGTTGTTACAGTCTTGTGACCCCCCCCCCCCCCCCCTAGTAGTGTAACAATGTTATATGTCCTTCTATAGATTCAGATAGTTGTTACAGTATTGCGGGCCCCCCTCGTAGTGTAAGACTGTAATATGTCCTTCTTAAGATTCAGATAGTTGTTACAGTATTGTGGGCCATCTCCCCCTCGTAGTGTAAGACTGTAGTAAGTCATTCTATAGATTCAGATAGTTGTTACATTCTTGTGAGCACAACTCGTAGTGTAAGACTGTAGTAAGTCCCTCTATAGATTCAGATTGTTGTTACAGTATTGTGGGCACCCCTCGTACTGTAAGACTGTCATAAGTCCCTCTATAGATTCAGATAGTTGTTACAGTATTGTGCCCCCCCCCCCCCCTGTCGTAGTGTAAGACTGTAATATGTCCTTCTATAAATTCAGATAGTTGTTACAGTATTGTGGGCACCCCTCGTAGTGTAAGACTGTTATATGTCCTTCTATAGATTCAGAAAGTTGTAACAGTATTTTGGGCCCCCTCGTAGTGTAAGACTGTTATATGTCCTTCTATAGATTCAGAAAGTTGTAACAGTATTGTGGGCCCCCCTCGTAGTGTAAGACTGTAATATATCCTTCTATAAATTCATATAGTTGTTACAGTATTGTGGGCCCCCCTCGTAGTGTAAGAATGTAATATTTCCTTCTTAATGTTCAGATAGTTGTTACAGTTGTTACAGTTGTTACAGTATTGTGCCCCCCCCCCCTCGTAGTGTAAGACTGTAATATGTCCTTCTATAAATTCAGATAGTTGTTACAGTATTGTGCCACCCCCTTGTAGTGTAAGACTGTAATATGTCCTTCTATAAATTCAGATAGTTGTTACAGTATTGTGGCCCCCCCCCCTCGTAGTGTAAGACTGTAATATGTCCTTCTATAAATTCCGATAGTTGTTACAGTATTGTGCCACCCCCCTCGTAGTGTAAGACTGTAATATTTCCTTCTTAAGATTCAGATAGTTGTTACAGTATTGTGGGCCCTCTCGTAGTGTAAGACTGTGGTAAGTTCTTTCATAGATTCAGATAGTTGTCACAGTCGTGTGGGCACCCCTCGTAGTGTAAGACTGAAGTAAGTCCTTCTATAGATTCAGATAGTTGTTACAGTCTTGTGGGCACCCTTCGTAGTGAAAGACTGTAGTAAGTCCTTCTATAAATTCAGATAGTTGTTACAGTCTTGTGACCCCCCCCCCCCCCCCCTAGTAGTGTAACAATGTTATATGTCCTTCTATAGATTCAGATAGTTGTTACAGTATTGCGGGCCCCCCTCGTAGTGTAAGACTGTAATATGTCCTTCTTAAGATTCAGATAGTTGTTACAGTATTGTGGGCCATCTCCCCCTCGTAGTGTAAGACTGTAGTAAGTCCTTCTATAGATTCAGATAGTTGTTACAGTCTTGTGAGCACAACTCGTAGTGTAAGACTGTAGTAAGTCCCTCTATAGATTCAGATTGTTGTTACAGTATTGTGGGCACCCCTCGTACTGTAAGACTGTCATAAGTCCCTCTATAGATTCAGATAGTTGTTACAGTATTGTGCCCCCCCCCCCCCTGTCGTAGTGTAAGACTGTAATATGTCCTTCTATAAATTCAGATAGTTGTTACAGTATTGTGGGCACCCCTCGTAGTGTAAGACTGTTATATGTCCTTCTATAGATTCAGAAAGTTGTAACAGTATTTTGGGCCCCCCTCGTAGTGTAAGACTGTTATATGTCCTTCTATAGATTCAGAAAGTTGTAACAGTATTGTGGGCCCCCCTCGTAGTGTAAGACTGTAATATATCCTTCTATAAATTCATATAGTTGTTACAGTATTGTGGGCCCCCCTCGTAGTGTAAGAATGTAATATTTCCTTCTTAATGTTCAGATAGTTGTTACAGTTGTTACAGTATTGTGCCCCCCCCCTCGTAGTGTAAGACTGTAATATGTCCTTCTATAGATTCAGATAGTTGTTACAGTATTGTGGGCACCCCTCGTAGTGTAAGACTGTAATATGTCCTTCTATAGATTTAGATAGTTGTTACAGTCTTGTGCCCCCCCCCCCCTCGTAGTGTAAGACTGTAATAAGTCCTTCTATAGATTCAGATAGTTGTTACAGTATTGCGGGCCCCCCTCGTAGTGTAAGACTGTAATATGTCCTTCTATAGATTCAGATAGTTGTTACAGTCTTGTGCCCCCCCCCCCTCGTAGTGTAAGACTGTAGTAAGTCATTCTATAGATTCAGATAGTTGTTACAGTCTTGTGCCCCCCCCCCCTCGTAGTGTAAGACTGTAGTAAGTCCTTCTATAGATTCAGATAGTTGTTACAGTCTTGTGCCCCCCCCCCCCCCTCGTAGTGTAAGACTGTAGTAAGTCCTTCTATAAATTCAGATCGTTGTTACAGTATTGTGGGTCCCCTCGTAGTGTAAGACTGTAATATGTCCTTCTATAGATTCAGATAGTTGTTACAGTCTTGTGCCCCCCCCCCCTCGTAGTGTAAGACTGTAGTAAGTCATTCTATAGATTTAGATAGTTGTTACAGTCTTGTGCCCCCCCCCCCTCGTAGTGTAAGACTGTAGTAAGTTCTTCTATAGATTTAGATAGTTGTTACAGTATTGTGGGCCCCCCTCGTAGTGTAAGACTGTAGTAAGTTCTTCTATAGATTCAGATAATTGTTACAGTCTTGTGCCCCCCTCGTAGTGTAAGACTGTAGTATGTTCTTCTATAGATTCAGATAGTTGTTACAGTATTGTGGGCCCCCCTCGTAGTGTAAGACTCTAGTAAGTCCTTCTATAGATTCAGATAGTTGTTACAGTCTTGTGCCCCCCCCCCCTCGTAGTGTAAGACTGTAACATGTCCTTCTATAAATTCAGATAGTTGTTACAGTATTGTGCCCCACCCCCTCGTAGTGTAAGACTGTAGTAAGTCCCTCTATATATTCAGATATTTGTTACAGTAGTGTGGCCCCCTTCGTAGTGTAAGACTGTAATATGTCCTTCTATAGATTCAGATAGTTGTTACAGTATTGTGCCCCCCCCCTCGTAGTGTAACACTGTAGTAAGTCATTTTATAGATTCAGATAGTTGTTACAGTAGTGTGGACCCCCTCGTAGTGTAAGACTGTAATATGTATTGTGGGCCCCCCTCGTAGTGTAAGACTGTAATATGTCCTTCTATAGATTCAGAAAGTTGTTACAGTATTGTGGGTCCCCCTCGTAGTGTAAGACTGAAGTAAGTCCTTCGATGGATTCAGATAGTTGTTACAGTCTTGTGTCCCCCCCCGTAGTGTAAGAATGTAATATGTATTGTGGGCCCCCCTCGTAGTGTAAGACTGTAATATGTCCTTCTATAGATACAGATAGTTGTTACAGTATTGTGGGCCCCCCTCGTAGTGTAAGACTGTAATATGTATTGTGGGCTCCCTCGTCGTGTAAGACTGTAGTAAATCCTTCTATAGATTCATATAGTTGTTACAGTATTGTGGGCCCCCCTCGTAGTGTAATACTGTAGTAAGTCCTTCTATTGATTCAGATAGTTGTTAAAGTCTTGTGCTACCCCCCTCGTAGTGTAAGACTGTAGTAAGTCCTTCTATAGATTCATATAGTTGTTACAGTATTGTGGGCCCCCCTCGTAGTGTAATACTGTAGTAAGTCCTTCTATTGATTCAGATAGTTGTTACAGTCTTGTGCCACCCCCCTCGTAGTGTAAGACTGTAGTAAGTCCTTCTATTGATTCAGATAGTTGTTACAGTCTTGTACCACCCCCCTCGTAGTGTAAGACTGTAGTAAGTCCTTCTATAGATTCATATAGTTGTTACAGTATTGTGGGCCCCCCTTGTAGTGTAAGACTGTAGTAAGTCCTTCTATTGATTCAGATAGTTGTTACAGTCTTGTGCCACCCCCCTCGTAGTGTAAGACTGTAATATGTCCTTCTATAGATTCATATAGTTGTTACAGTCTTGTGCCCCCCCCCCCCCCTCGTAGTGTTAGACTGTAGTAAATTCTTCTATGGATTCAGATAGTTGTTACAGTATTGTGGGCCCCCCTCGTAGTGTAAGACTGTAATATGTCCTTCTATAGATTCAGATAGTTGTTACAGTATTGTGCCCCCCCCCCTCGTAGTGTAAGACTGTAATATGTCCTTCTATAGATTCAGATAGTTGTTACAGTATTGTGGGCCCCCCCTCGTAGTGTAAGACTGTAATATGTCCTTCTATAAATTCAGATAGTTGTTACAGTCTTGTGCCCCCCTCGTAGTGTAAGACTGTAATATGTCCTTCTATAGATTCAGATAGTTGTTACAGTATTGTGGGCCCCCCTCGTTGTTTAAGACTGTAGTTAGTCCTTCTATATATTCAGAAAGTTGTTACAGGATTGTTGTCCCCCCTCGTAGTGTAAGACTGTAGTAAGTCTTTCTATAGATTCAGATAGTTGTTACAGTCTTGTGCCCCCCTCGTAGTGTAAGACTGAAGTAAGTCCTTCTATAGATTCAGATAGTTGTTACAGTCTTGTGACCCCCCGCCCCCCCCCCCCCCCTAGTAGTGTAAGACTGTAATATGTCCTTCTATAAATTCAGATAGTTGTAACAGTATTGTGGCCCCCCTCGTAGTGTAAGACTGTAATATGTCCTTCTATAAATTCAGATAGTTGTTACAGTATTGTGGGACCCCCTCGTAGTGTAAGACTGTAATATGTCCTTCTATAAATTCAGATAGTTGTTACAGTATTGTGGGTCCCCTCGTAGTGTAAGACTGTAATATGTCCTTCTATAAATTCAGATAGTTGTTACAGTATTGTGGGTCCCCTCGTAGTGTAAGACTGTAATATGTCCTTCTATAGATTCAGATAGTTGTTACAGTATTGTGGGACCCCCTCGTAGTGTAAGACTGTAATATGTCCTTCTATAGATTCAGATAGTTGTTACAGTATTGTGGCCCCCCTCGTAGTGTAAGACTGTAATATGTCCTTCTATAAATTCAGATAGTTGTTACAGTATTGTGGGCCCCCCTCGTAGTGTAAGACTGTAATATGTCCTTCTATAAATTCAGATAGTTGTTACAGTATTGTGGGTACCCTCGTAGTGTAAGACTGTAATATGTCCTTCTATAAATTCAGATAGTTGTTACAGTATTGTGGGTCCCCTCGTAGTGTAAGACTGTAATATGTCCTTCTATAAATTCATATAGTTGTTACAGTATTGTGGGCCCCCCTCGTAGTGTAAGACTGTAGTATGTCCTTCTATAATTTCAGATAGTTGTTACAGTATTGTGGGTCCCCTCGTAGTGTAGGACTGTAATATGTCCTTCTATAGATTCAGATAGTTGTTACAGTATTGTGCCACCCCCCTCGTAGTGTAAGACTGTAATATGTCCATCTATAAATTCAGATAGTTGTTACAGTATTGTGGCCCCCCTCGTAGTGTAAGACTGTAATATGTCCTTCTATAATTTCAGATAGTTGTTACAGTATTGTGGGTCCCCTCGTAGTGTACGACTGTAATATGTCCTTCTATAGATTCAGATAGTTGTTACAGTATTGTGGGCCCCCCTCGTAGTGTAAGACTGTAGTAAGTCTTTCTATAGATTCAGATAGTTGTTACAGTCTTGTGCCCCCCCCCTCGTAGTGTAAGACTGTTATAAGTCCTTCTATAGATTCAGATAGTTGTTACAGTATTGTGGGCCCCCCTCGTAGTGTAAGACTGTAATATGTCCTTCTATAGATTCAGATAGTTGTTACAGTATTGTGGGCCCCCCTCGTAGTGTAAGACTGTAATATGTCCTTCTATAAATTCAGATAGTTGTTACAGTATTGTGGCCCCCCTCGTAGTGTAAGACTGTAATATGTCCTTCTATAAATTCAGATAGTTGTTACAGTATTGTGGGCCCCCCTCGTAGTGTAAGACTGTAATATATCCTTCTATAAATTCAGATAGTTGTTACAGTATTGTGGGTCCCCTCGTAGTGTAGGACTGTAATATGTCCTTCTATAGATTCAGATAGTTGTTACAGTATTGTGGGACCCCCTCGTAGTGTAAGACTGTAATATGTCCTTCTATAGATTCAGATAGTTGTTACAGTATTGTGGGACCCCCTCGTAGTGTAAGACTGTAATATGTCCTTCTATAGATTCAGATAGTTGTTACAGTATTGTGGGTCCCCTCGTAGTGTAAGACTGTAGAAAGTCCTTCTATAGATTCAGATAGTTGTTACAGTATTGTGGGTCCCCTCGTAGTGTAAGACTGTAGTAAGTCCTTCTATAGATTCAGATAGTTGTAACAGTATTGTGGGTCCCCTTGTAGTGTAAGACTGTAGTAAGTCCTTCTATAGATTCAGATAGTTGTTACAGTATTGTGGGTCCCCTCGTAGTGTAAGATTGTAGTAAGTCCTTCTATAGATTCAGATAGTTGTAACAGTATTGTGGGTCCCCTCGTAGTGTAAGACTGTAGTAAGTCCTTCTATAGATTCAGATAGTTGTTACAGTATTGTGGGTCCCCTCGTAGTGTAAGACTGTAGTAAGTCCTTCTATAGATTCAGATAGTTGTTACAGTATTGTGGGCCCCCTCGTAGTGTAAGACTGTAGTAAGTCCTTCTATAGATTCAGATAGTTGTTACAGTATTGTGGGTCCCCTCGTAGTGTAAGACTGTAGTAAGTCCTTCTATAAATTCAGATAGTTGTAACAGTATTGTGGCCCCCCTCGTAGTGTAAGACTGTAATATGTCCTTCTATAAATTCAGATAGTTGTAACAGTATTGTGGCCCCCCTCGTAGTGTAAGACTGTAATAAGTCCTTCTATAAATTCAGATAGTTGTTACAGTATTGTGGGACCCCCTCGTAGTGTAAGACTGTAATATGTCCTTCTATAGATTCAGATAGTTGTTGCAGTATTGTGGGTCCCCTCGTAGTGTAAGACTGTAATATGTCCTTCTATAAATTCTGATAGTTGTTACAGTATTGTGGGACCCCCTCGTAGTGTAAGACTGTAATATGTCCTTCTATAAATTCAGATAGTTGTTACAGTATTGTGGGTCCCCTCGTAGTGTAAGACTGTAGTAAGTCCTTCTATAGATTCAGATAGTTGTTACAGTATTGTGGGCCCCCTCGTAGTGTAGGACTGTAATATGTCCTTCTTAAGATTCAGGATAGGAAGGTGATACATTTTGAGGTTATCGTCCATGAAAGGTCAGTAAAACAGGATATCTGCGAAACGCCTAGAACATACCTGAAATACATGTACATATATAATAAATGTAATATAAGTGATACATGTAACGGACCGCACAAATTGTTTTTTGGATATGTCGAACCCACGACCTCTCACTCTGGACAATCTACCGCGTCGCTATAAAAGCTAGCTCTTTAGCCAGACAGTACAAGACTACAAGTGCCGCTATAAACATATCGAATAACTTGTTACTAATACCCTTCCATTTTACTATTCCTCATCGAATTTTGGTGATCAAAGTCACTTTGCAATGACAGTGAGGTTTATGGTTGGGGCAAATGTTACAGTCAGTCATCCCCTATCGGGGATCGAACCCACGACCTCGCTCTGCCGGCGGACACTCTCCCGCGTCTCTATAGAATAGCTACTATAAGTGCCACTATATACATATCGAATAGCCGGTTACATACATTTTTGACTGGGTCGAGAAAAGCGGTTGACATGCTGTATGAAAATAAACTTGTGAATACAAATGAATCTTAAACATTTCTATAATAAAAGAACAACAACCCAAAACTTCGTGATGGATTTTCTATCCGATTTACAGAATATGCGTATTTTCATTGATTATCCAATTATGTTTACATTCGTATATCTATGCTTGCTTGTACAAAATTAGAACACAAATATTCACGATTTCTTACCAAGGCTTGGTCAGATGGATTAAATCCTTCCGATCTATCACTCACAACCATTCACATGTCGCATCCTTCAGGTAAACAATCGAATTTAAAAGTGGCAAAGCATGTGTGTGTAACAAATTGACTTTATCATACACGTATAAAACATCTCGCTCATTGTTGCTGCATTCTACAGCAATGTATCGTTTCACTCTGCTGTCTTTGTAAGGCATAATTATTGGATTTTGTGGGTGTTTGTGCTGATTAGTTTTGACAGTAAACACTTCGAACAAGAGAGATATTTCGTACGCATTGTTTATATGTAGACTTAAAGGAGACGAAAAAGATTGTGAAACACGTCATTTTTCAACAACATTCATAAGCGATTCATGGTTTATTCACACCTTAATGCTCTTCAATATTGCTTATCACGTACTTTTTTACATATTTAAGATAATAGGTATAGTTCATTACAATTCAATAACCAAGTCGTAAACGAAAAACTCCATTACATTTCGCTCACCGTCGCCAAACTTCCAAAAATGAGACGGAGTTTCTTTATTACCAAACTCGACTCAAGGCAGTTGCAAATGTTAATCACATCAATTAAAATGATACAACGTGTTTATTTAATGAAAATTTTATGAAGCATAAACAATACTTATGTAAAAAACTTACGAAGCAATCTCAGTAGGCAAAAAATTAAACATCAATCCCGTTTAATGGCACAGGGAAAACGCCTAAGACATAGAACACAAAAACAAAAACAAACCAGAAACATGGACCATGGAACAACAGCACAAAACTCCAAAAACAGCAGAATGCATATATACTATATAAAAGATAGGTGTGTTTATCAAGGATTGTTAGGTACCGCTTTTGAACGGTCAGTAAAGTGTAAATTTACTGGGGGCTTAAACCAGTTTACGTGCACAAATCTCACTATTTATAAACGAGTTCCAGCAAAGAATTAAAGACTGTTTTATCCAGGACTGGACAAGTAATTTACAATCCAACTCTGTGTTAACAGTTTATAAGGAAATAAAAAGTGACTTATGAAATATATCTAAGTGCGAGTATTCCTACTCATTTACTTAAACTGTTTACACAAATGAGTATATCTTGCCATAAACTACGGGTGAAAACTGGACGATATGGTCGCAATCGTATAGAGAGACATGAGACATGACGTTGTGAAGTGTGTCATTCTGGGAACATAGAAGATGAATTCCATTTTATTTGTGTTTGTCAAAAATATAAAACTATCCGTAAACGCTATTTACCGGCGCATGTTATTCAAAGACCAAATATGGTCAAATTTTTTGAACTTGTTGTATGCAAGAACTCTGATATATTATATAAAATGATTACTTATATACGTTGTGCTATTAAAATTAGAGATATATACAATCAACACGTAAATATCTCAATTTTATTTCATGAACTAAATAGTTTCTTTTCATAAGCTAAGGTAATGCCCACAAAATCACTGCATACATTTACACAACGTTGTACTTGAAAAACATTTAATATTTTAAAAAGTATCACTTGTAATGCAAATGTTTATAAAAGGCGTAAGGATGCAATCATAACAATATGAGGCGTCATTTAGTTGTGTGTTATAACATTTGGTGGTAATTTCTTCTAGCATCTAAATGTTGAAAAAAAATTGCAATACATTTTTTTTATTTATATTAGGAATCTATAAATTAATCATAAGTCTATATTTATCGCAATGTTTTACACTATGTTGACATTTCGCATCAGCAAAATTGTTATTTATAGATACATTTGTAATTACCTCCAATTGAAACAGAAAATGAGAAACCAGGGACAAACCATAAACAACAAAATAATTTATTATATACCTATAAATCCTCCGTCAAAAATACTGTATTTTTAACTGAAAAGTACAAATGATCGGACAAAAAAATCCTCCTACACACTGAAGCTTTCTGTTTCCGTATAACCCTGGACCGGGACTACTTTTTTTCGATCGTACATATTCTGTAATTTCCACCATTCCGATTAGACTGTCCTGGTTTACTTATAATATAAATAAATTGTCGAAATGGTATAATTGTTCAGTTGATTATGACAGCTATTCTTTAAGTAAAGAAATGTTTAGCAATAAGTTCCTATGTAAAAATGGTTAAAATTGCAGAATATCGCAATACCGTACGCGATTCCCCGTTGACTAATGTGTCGGCTGGAAATGCAGGAAGAAATGGCAGACATTCTATAAGAAAATCCAATCAAACAAAAGACAAATATTGCCAGACAAACCTCGTCGTTGGTAGTACCGGCTCGATCGGGTGATATCGCCACCCCATTGTAATCCAATTTCGCAAACCACATGTCCGAAGGCATTTCCCCAACATTCAACAAAAATATCGGGACAACTTCTCAAAATGTACGGCTACTCAACTGTAATATCACGATCAACCCTTACGACAGACCGCCACGGAAAAAACAAACGTAGACGGATTCGTGTATTCGATAGTGACAGTGATTGAGTTATTAGTTCAAGAATAAAGCTCACATTCACAGTTCAACCGTTTACTTTCGTTTTAGTCAATTCATTAGTGACGTCACAGAGTCGCATGAACTATTTATCATACACCATTCATAGTTTGAATTTTACATGTATGCTAGGTACTATTTTGTCTAGTTGCTGGGTTTAATAAAATTAAAACGTTAACATTGTTTGCTGTTTTTATTCAGAAATAGTTTGAAGATATATTATAAAAAAGTAAAAAAATATGCAAGTCGGTTGTTTCGTGGTGTTGTATTACTTCTTGTTGTTTGTGGAAGAAGTCTTGGGCCTCGTGCGATACATATTCACGATACAACACCACGCATCACCCGACTAACATATTCCTTATATATTTACCATTGAACAGTGTTACAAATCAATTTCAAATAATTAATGCCATAATCTAAATACCTAGAATAAAGAATAATGCCAAGAGTAAAACAAAATCACAAAACAGCTTTACTAAGCGTGGTATTTGTAAAGTACACACAGCTATATAAAGATGCAACATTGAACACACTGAATAAGTATATTTTAAACAAGCAATTCCCACATAATGTTTATAGATTCAAGATTCAAGATTCATTTAAAGAATATTCAGAAGGACATAGCCCATGTGGACAAAAAATATACAATAAAGTGTTTGCAGGTAATCCATGCATAAAAATTGCAAAACTTAACAACCAAAAATTAAATAAATATCAAATACGCAAATACATCAACTTCATAAGTTCAGTAAATCAAAATATTTTAAAATGTAAATCTATTAATTGAATTAACATGTCAATAACGTTCTATGTTTAATCACAGATAAGCAGAAATAAAGGGTATACATGTACATATATACATGCTATGTTGAGAGTTATGTTTGCAAATATCTGTAACTCCCTATATCGGACAACCTATACAAAACGAAACTTTAAGAGGCTTAAGGGAAATCACTAAAACTTCACTTTTGTAATAGTCTTATCTGAATCAGGTGAGATTAGCTTTAAACTGTAACATACTTCAGAGTTATATAATCCATAAAATATTTTTTAGCACTGGTGAAAATTTTATTGATACTTAAATGTTAACCAAATAACCATGATCAGAAAAGTTCGCCCTTGTATACCAAATAAGAACACAAAAATATTCAAGGAATATTCTCAAATTTTATCCAAATCTTGTTTACTCTTAAATTCTATATATGCAATAATTAGAAAAAAAATACATTCTAAAAATACCAAAAGGGAAAAATAAATCTAGGACACCTAAAATGAAGCTAGATTATTACAATAAGGTAAGAAATTAAAAATAGATATACACATGTACCACATTACATACTAAATGCCCCTTGTATGATACTGTATGGCACTGTGATGTCAGATTAAACAAAAATAAATCCAATACTTAAGGAATATCCAAAACAGAATATGTTAATGGTCATGTAATGGTCATGTATATATAAACATCTCAGTTGTATAAACCTACTACCTGGGTATATCACTTATTTAATAACTTCCAATGAAAATCGCAGTGTGGTTTAACATGCGTGGACTATCAAGTACATGGCAGATACAC
The DNA here is from genome assembly GCF_026914265.1 of Mya arenaria. Classification (NCBI taxonomy): domain Eukaryota; kingdom Metazoa; phylum Mollusca; class Bivalvia; order Myida; family Myidae; genus Mya; species Mya arenaria. Next base: position 82,774,258 of record NC_069127.1, on the reverse strand, counting down.
GTAAAATTGTTATATTTAGTGATGATTCTCTACCTTTTGGACCTTTAAATGACAAAACTGGTTCAATCATAGATTTGTGTTTTATCTAATTAACATGTTTATGTACGGGAAGTAAACAAATGAGCACATCATTTTGATGAAATAAGAAATATGCAACAGATTGTTTTAATTGAAATGTTCATGAACGGGAAAAAATGTAAAACAAACCCACAAAACAAATACGTAGAAGGCATGAATAAAGTTAACTTCAACCAAAATCGATTATATATAATTATATTGCTATTCATTGCTTAAAAACGAACAATAAAAATAGGCAAATGAATTTAGATAGTGTCCGATGTCATTTAAAGCTCTTATGAAAACTTTTATTATTTCCGGATAATCATCATTGGGAAATACTTTTTAATCCATTGATATTTACAGAGGAAACAAAAACCTTAAGCAAAATATCATAAAATTTGTTTACAATTTCCGATTTGTCATCCTTGCGAAATACTTTCTAATACGGTATCTGCCTATTCTTCTCATTCTTGTTGTGTATGTATCCTCCCTGATACACGGGAATCCCGATCAACATCCGGCAGTTACGCGGGTACACGTACACGTACGTCAGTTGGAACCAATGCACGTGACAGTCACGCATTGCGTCTTCAAACACGTGCGCGCGTACGAGATTTATCCTCAGTTTGGGCTTTGATTTCTTATTCGTTTTCTTGTTCTTTTTATCTTTTTTCTCAGAAACAAAATAGAGATCGTACACGTTCTTCACACTTTTAAGAGCAATAATTAGAACAATGTCTGGTTCGCTTGAGATCAATCTCTGAATTTCGTTCTGCACACCGATGTTCGAATATTTTGTCAAATCCTTTATTTTTGAAAAATCGAATGAGCTGGACTGGGTTACGTTTTCAGGCATAATTTTATCAAGATAGATATCTAAAAGTTTAGTATGGTCATGATGCGAATTTATTTTGTGAGCTGTCAAGTTTTTGAAATCTGCCAGTATCTGTTCTATTTTCAAAGGCAATTTGTGTGCGCCGTTTTTATAACTCATTTTCAATACTTCTGAACAACCGGAATGCACCACAGAATTCTGAAAGTATAGAGTATAATACTTGTTTTATCACATGCTAATAGGCTTACTTGTAAGGTGTGTAATGCCAATAATTAACCACGGAACACATAGAAACATTATATAGATGGCCATACAAATCGTTTTTTAATTACATTAAAATTACACGCCGTTTTGAAGAACATAAATGTTGATGAGATGTGCGTTTATATACTTGTATGTTGGTTATAATTACGCCCACGTTTTTATATTCTATTTAAATCAAATGACTTATTCAATCAGAAACCACTTGAAACCCCCATAGTAAATTGAATGTCTCACAATTGGTTTAAAGAAATGGGTAAACAAAATAGGGTTCATTTTGGTGTAATCAGTGCATAACTTGTCTACCGTATTGACATGAAATGTTTACTTGAACCCCATGTATCCGCTAGTTTTAATCATTTTTATACTTATACATGACTTGGTTCTTAATTGTTTATAATTTTACAGAACTGTTTTTATATCACTGGGGAAACACATTTACTTTAAACCTATTGCATAGTATATACAAGGTAGTTGTCCATGTTGGTACATGTACATACGCAGGCATTTGGCTCATTGTGTCTAAAATGTTGACTTATATCATTTTGGGGACTAATAATGAGATACATTACACATATGAGGACATAATATAACGCCTTAAATAGTTTAATCTATGATATAATTCAACATTTTAAAAAAACAAACAAAGAGCATAATGTATATAAGGTTACATATACGTAAACTACTTCATTTTGACTTGTTTATCAATTAACAGAAACACATGTGTGTGATAAAGATTGAACAAAGATATAATACCTGTGCATTTAATTCAGTTTCAACTTCACCTAGCTCAAGTAAACTTTGATTAATTTTTCATATTTCCCATAATTAACTGTTTTCTTTCCAGAATATTTAACGTACACGTGTATATACGTGTCGATAACATCCGTTTACTTAATTGATAAGGCTACACCTTTTCCATTAGCATACCTTTATTAACGTGAAACCTACACAACCACAATCTATTTAGGTTACATGAGAACTGTAAACAAACGTGTTATATATACATGTACAAACAAAACCAGTTATTTTGTAATTATATATATATATATATATATATATATATATATATATATATATATATATATATTCATACTATATATGATAATACTATACCGAAATATCGTTCCATAATCATCATCTGATGCCACGTACACTGAACACTTAGTGTTTTATACTATGGATGAATAGTGTCCTACTTGTGAGTCATAATGTTAAGTTTAACGTGGGATCCCACAAGGCCTTGTATTGTACGGAATGCCGTTAGGGCCATCGCTTGTGAATATGTTGATCTAAACGCGATACTCAAAAGTACGAGGATGAAAACGCGAAATCACGAAACTACGATGGTGAAAACGCGACAAGACGATGTTGAAAACACGATAGTTTATCGCATTATCATCATCGTACTGTCACAATCGATGGCCCTAACGGCATTCCGTAGTATAACGGCATTCCGTAGTATAACGGCATTCCGTTATATTGGGATGCGTAATAAACACCGTGGTTGCACCCCTTTGGCGCCCGTATTTGGCGCGTTCATCGTGGCGTCACACATTTTAATAATGTACAATCATACGGCCCTCACCTCTAGATTGATTTAGTGTTAAGTATTTTTTTCCGTCTATACCTTTTCTAGGTAAGAGACCACTAATTAAATTTCATATATTGTCGACAGCGAATTGACCAATTTGCCCGCGAAATAACCCCGATTTTTAGTGTTTTTAAGGCACCAAACACTATTGGGAAAAGGTTCCATTTGTGTACTAAACATTAAACAACGTTAGAATGCTCGTTATAAAAAAATGGTTGAATGTAACCACTATGTATTCGAGAAAGTGACCCAATCCACAGTTACTTGGTATTTGGACAGCATTTTTTGCCAGCGAATCAGGTAGCTCGACTGGACAGAAATGCAGTTCAAATACCAAGTAAATGATAAAGATTGTATGAAATTTTAAAATATTTAATATATAAAAATATACGACTACAAGTGGATCATTTGTTTATTTTGTGTAACATAGAGTACACTGGCAAAAAATGCAGTCCAAATACCAAGTAACTGTGACCCAATCCATGCCAAAGACTACAAACAATGCGGAGAAAAAATCAACATAAGTTGATAAAGTAGATCCAGCATGTTCAGAATTTCATTTTCAAATCACAATCCTATCAGCTTCTTCTATAGAAATGGTCATTAGCCAATGGACTGAGATGGTATAACGTCTGATTTACTCAACGTGTTAAACATAAGAAGAAAACACTGTGTAGTTATTTCCGAAATGGTGCTATTTGCCCTCTAATTCGTAAATTTTAAAAAAAACCGCCATACAGTATATCCAATATATATAATGCATTCTGGAAAACTTAAAACTAATTTAGACACGGCCGTTGCATGATCGCTTGATTTATTGTCGACATAAATTTACCACTGTTTATACGAAATGAAAGAGATGATACAATGAATAATAAACAAGCTATTGGACTCATTCAAAACTGCAAGTATTCATATTTTTTCTCAGATTGTTTCTTTAAATGCTATTCGTATGGCACATACAACTAACTTTGATGTTTACATATATTCCAACATATCATGGCACATTTAATGGTTATACCAGTGGAATGGAAAAGAAATAGTTTTGAATAAAGAATGTAACAACATCCAAACCATTTCATATATGTTGTGGTAAACAACAAAGAACGTTTGTGCGTACTTTCCATTAACGTAGCATGCTTTAAAATGTACATGATTTTACTCTGATAGATTAATAGTCTCTTATAGATTGTATGGATACATATTTATGATTGACCAAAAACATGTTCTAAAGCAAGAATTATACTTGGGTAAATACAACTGTTCTTTGATATTTAATGACTGTCAAGAAAAACAACAAGTGATATTAACATGATCATTCGGAACTCCTCGGCCATTTTTTAAGAAAACAACCCCAGATGTATGCCGGTACATACGTAGAATTAGTTTGGAAAAAATCGTAAAATATTGATTTGTATTATAAATCAAATGTGGTCTTTTAGCTTGTATTTGAAGATCTATGTTTTATTTAATTGCCAGTGAAGTGTATTATTGCAAACATAATCAAGGTTCCCAATAGTTAAGTCATTATGTTTAACTGCTTTATTGAATTTCCTACGCGATCTACTTGCAGCGTAGTTAAAGTGTACCGATTTCTGACATTGTAAACCGTCCACATACATCTGAGGTTGTTTTCGAAGAAAATGGCCGAGGAGATCCGAATGTAACATTATATAATCAGAAAGTTTTACGTCTCTTTTACAATTATAACTCGAGAAATTTCGAGACGTAGGTGGTCGTTTCAAATAAGGTCTAAGTTGACTTTAGTCGTTAATTGAAATGATCTTAGTGCCCTAGTTTCCTTATTTTGCTACATTTTTGTGTGATTTGAACTTTAGCCAGTTCAAAAATGAGCACAACATGAGAAAATTAAATAATAAATGTGTTGCTATTTGTGACGTTTATACATATTTAAGATAATTAAAAATAACTAAAATCCTTGACAGAATCGGGCCCCTGGACCCTGGCAAATACATGTATAAAACGCTAAAAAATCTTCAAATATCTTACTTGTGTACGTTAACTAGTCCGATATCGTTATGTTTTGCTGCGGAGAACTCTCTAGCGTTACTGATCCACTATGTTCTAGAACATTAATTTCCCTTTGTCATTGTTACGTGTAGTATTGTCTGGGTAGATATACATTTTACTATCACCTTCATCTAAAGTTTTACCTCACTGTTTTTTAGAGTGCATATACTTTCCTCAATAGTTAAAACATTGATAACAAATAAAACAGTCTGATATAATTGATAACATTTAATTCATTTAATTTAAGTAAATACCGTAATTCATAATGATCGATTACACATCTACAACAATACAACTATGAGAAATGCTTATTTTTATCCCTGCATAATAATAATAATAATAATAATAATAATAATAATAATAATAATAATAATAATAATAACAATAATAATAATAACAATAATAATAAAATAATAATAATTATAATAATAATAATTATAATAGTAATAATACATAGCCAGGGGCGAAGCTACACGTATTTAATGGTAAACGCAGACATTTTAGGGTACCAACTATAAGGGATACCTAATGGGTAATTGTTTGTTTCAATGCAAGAATTAAATTAGCACTTAAAGTTAGGCTGAGGAAAAGTTATCTAGATTTTCTGGCACATTTCTGAAAATAAACGAGGGAGCGCGGATTGTAATTCGTTATATAGTTTACTATTTATTTTATTTTCTATTCTCCAGATTAGAAGACAATTATTAATATTGTCATCTTCTTGAAGCTGCACTATCACAGATTAAACTGTTTGACAACTTTTTTATTTTTGGTCTTGGAACGAACCAATTTTGCGAAAAATCCATGGAAACCAGTTATATAAGACTGCTGACAAAAATTAGATCGCAGATTTTTATTTTTTTAAGAATTAATGTTTTATGCATTTTTCTTAAACCGTTACTAACGGTTTAAGCCATAAAACATTAATTTTCAAACGGAAATATGAAAATCTAAGATCCGATTTTTGTCAGCAATCTTATATCATTGGTTTGCAGATATTTACGCAAAAATTTGCTCTTTCCAAGAAAATAAAATAAAAAAGTTGTAAAAATGGTATATCTGAGTGCAGCTTTAAAATTAAAATTAGTCTAATAAATTTATCTCCGATTAAAGGAACTTTCCAATAGTCGCATGTTACTTTAAACCGTTCATAGGTTCACTAAAAAGTGACATATATAATTATGTAAAAAGTACATCGTTGGGTGCGTAGAAACACAAAATATGCGGTTCTTAAAGATGCACTCTTACTCCCAAATAAGTTTTACCACAATTAATAACATTATTTCAATATTCCAAAGAAGATGAATAAAAGTAAAAAACAATGGTTCTTATGAAGGTTACTGGGTTTAATATAAAAGAAATTAGCATAAACACGGTATTTTGACCTTATGAGACTATAGTAGACCACAGTAAATCTATCAGCATTCACAAATCATTTAATATTTTTGCGCTTTCTGCTATAAAATTCACGGTTATAGTCTTGTTATCATCTATTAATATTGCCATAAATGCATTATTCAGTAAATTCTTTAAGGATAATCAGACAAAATTTATGTTTGTTATACATGTGTATGTATTGCTTTTGAATAAGAGTGTCACTTCAACAAGTTAGTAAAATTCCATGCTTGTACACAACGATATCAAATTTATCTAAGTTTTTGACAATTTTTGTTTCTTCTTTATTTCTCTTGCAATTGTATCATTTGGTGTCTAGTCCCTTTAATAAAAACATGAAGGACAAGTCCTATTCTCAAATCAAAAACGAAAACCCCTTTCAAAGGCACACGGTTAAAGCCTCACAGGCACAAAGCGAGATACACACAGCGTCACAAAACAACAGACTACATATGCTTATATCTTTATCATAAACAAGTGTGGGTATTAGCGGCTGTGTGTAAACACATGAATTTAGCATTTATCTTAAGATTGGACTTCTACCAGAGAATATTTTTGTTGGAGTAAGCAGATACCAAATCGCCATGCCAGGATGTGGAGGAGGAGGAGGAGGAGGAGGAGGATTTTTAAAGGGATACTATGGTCAAGCTTTTCGAAGCATTAAAGAGAACGAACTTTGCATCCAAGTAACTTTGATAGTGAGAGTACTACACAAGCTTTCATGCGGTCGGACTTGGATACATTGGTAACCTTAACATACCGGTCTTCAATCCTGGTCTGGAAAGAGTGGAGTAGAAATGTCATTTCATTACATTCACATTGTTGTCATAACAATGTAGAATTTAGATGAACACTTCATGTTAGAACTACATAAATCAATCAGTCAGCAGAACTAGTTCAACATGTCCCATCTGGGTGCTGGGATAAAAAAATATAATTATTGCATTTTCTTGAAAGTACAATCCCGTGGACTGTCAACTGGTTTTAAGCCCGTCAGACTAGCCAATGCATACTGAAGTGGTTAAAGTGACACGGGTAGTCATCCAAACCCATCGCACGTGTCGCTCGACATCACTCTAAGTCAATAACATCCTCAGTCGAACTGTGAGAGGCGGTTACAACATCAATCAAAACATAGTACATCTCTTGAAAAACATGGAATCAGAGTTGTGTCTAAATGTATGACACGCTGGCCACCATATACTAGCGTCATTAGGGACATCCTAAAGTTGTATAGACTCGACTTGACTACGACCTGCTGTCATGCTGACGGAACACTTTCTGGAAATGATGCATTTCTGAAACACAAACTATGTCAACATTATGAGCACAACATTATCTAAGTAATTGTAGCTGTTCTTTGAAAGTAATGACAAGTACAACCCTGTTTATACCCGCACCAGATCAAGCGGTATGCTGTTGTCAAGAGTTATTTAACAATATGCCATTATCACTGAAGGCAAAAGAAAATTAAGTACGAGTGAGTTTGCCACCATGCTGTACTGCAGTGGGCAGTAAGTAGTAGCAGCAAGTGCGCAAACTCAATGTGAGGGTCTCCTGGAGCCTGCTGTTTGACAATGTTGCGAATGTAGATGACGGCATAACAAAACAAATCGTGAGAACACTGACTAGATTGTTAAAACGTCTAACTTTGTGAGGTTTTCGAGACAAATACAGCTTTACATCACCAGAATGTTTCCTCCTAGTGTCATTCTGTTTTTACTGACCGTTCAAAGAAACCCAAGCATTTATTAATAGTGATAATTTTATGTTTCGTTTTGTGATGGTAATGCTCATTTACCGTTATGTATCTCCAGATATTTCTTTGGGTAGAACGGCACACTTGTGCTCTTACATTAACGATTTAACGAAGGATGGTACACAATGACCTACTAGAGCTATATGTTGGCTGCCTTTATCATAAATACTAAAGAGTATTAACTCACACGACTATAGTTTTAATTCCTTATTACGTTACATCTCCCTTCTTTTACAAACAAAACATACTTTTAACTTTATAAAAATTATAAAGCTTAAGCAAACATTAAAGATACACCCTTACTCCCAAATAAACAGTACCACAATTTATTCTATTGTTTTAATTGACCGAAAAGTAGGAATAAATATCGAAAAAAAAATGGTGATTATGAAGATATTGTGTTTGATTTGAAAGAAATGTGTAGAAAACAGGGTATTTTTACCTTATGTGACTATAGAGGATCACTGTAAATCTTTTAGGACCCACCAGTCATTCAATATATGTGGGTTCTAGCTATTAAATACACGGTTGCAATCTTGTTATCAGTTAGGCCACACCAAATTGATATTTCGTTCCGCGTATTTACCGCTCCTATTTTTTTGAAAATGTTAAAAAAAAAATATTTTTTTTTTTTTTTGTGCGCCCGCACCTCCATTTTGATCGCCAAGCAGATTTTTTTCAGGTAATAATTTATTAAAAGGCTAAAATTAATCTAGTATAATTTTTCTACGCTAGTTTTCTTGTTTTTGTAAAGGGAAGTTACCGATGCGTAGTGTTTTTATACTGTATATCGATCGGTTTAGCATGGGTTCAATAAATTCAATCAAAATGGCCGCTTCCAGTATAAACAATGTGGCTCAGTTTGGAAATTAAACCTTATTTTTGACAATAAATATGTTTTGAGCATGCTTGAAGTCATTGTTGATCATCTCATACACTAAAGGATCATTATTTAAAGCAATCATTACGCAATAAAGCATGTGTATCTGAGACTGGTAGCGTAATTAGTGACTCGTTTTGAATGGAAATCAGAATGATCAACTTAGTCAAGTCATTATACAAGGGACCAACATTTTACCTCGTTACGACGATGCTGAAGATGTCACAGGTTAACTTAACTGGAACATGAGTCATTGTTTGGTCCAAATTGATGTATCAAGCTCATTTTTGATCAAATTCTGACAAAGCAACAGGTTTGAACAAATATCTTTTCACAAATAGCGATATAAACACTGGTCTGGATATACCTCAATATAAGTAAGCCTAAGTTTATCACCTTATATTTTGTTTTTATTTGCAACATAATCCGGGATTGTAATGCACTTGTCAATTGTAACCACTGCCCCGTCCACCCCTCACCCTTGTTCCAGGGGTATACCGGGGAAAGCAGAGGCAATGGGCTGTGTTTTAACCTTTCAGGTGGCCCCGCAGTGCCTAGTGAATGTGGTTTTGTCTTCATATTGAAAATAGTCGGGAATGGGCCTCACATAGGTATTCGGGGCTGCGGGGCCATTTGGCAGGGATTTTACCAGCAGTGTGTCCCTGCAGGTCGGGTATTTTACCCGTGTTTTGAGAGACCGGAAGTCAAAGTCCCCGCTATTCCGGACTTAGGGGGGGGGGCATATACAATTGGCTGGTGCATAAAAACATCTAAATAACCAAAACAAGTACTCTGAAAAATACTCTTGTTCTTTTTGTTTTAATAAGCACATGTCATTGCATTTCCTGTGATAATAAAACAAAATTTAGTCTATGTTATATGGAGTCTGATGTTTGATCAGTGTGTAAGTGATCATTTTTTACAATTCCAAAATCAATCCTAAGTTATGTCTAAATACAGTTGCATATTATGCTAAACTGATTCAGGTAGATTTATATAAGTCGTTTCAAACTTTTTACTAAAAGCAGGGTTATTTAATATTATGAATGATCGTCATATTAAAGTACGTTTTAATTATATAAGAAATTAGATTTATCCATATAATGTTTGTACTAAACGCGGATGAATAAATAATATGTATTCCGACATTTTCCCAATGTCCATTAGATGTTCAGTTCAAGATGGCATTAAAATGGGTTTAAGGGCAATTATTTTGAACAATCTTTCTCATTTATATTGAATATATGGAAAAATATATTTTTCGCTCTACGCTCGCTTCTGTTTTTATGAAAACTGACAATTTTTTTTTTTTTTTTCGCTCGCTCGCTCCAATTTTTTTTGGCAAAAATCCGAGGAACTAAACATTAATTTGGTGTGGCCTTATTAAAATTTTCCATAAATGCCTTATTTACTAAGTAGTTAAAGGTTTATCACTCACAATTTATGTTTGTTATACATACGTATGAACTGATTTTAAAAACCAGTGTCACTTTAGTATGTATATATGATCGTTACTATGGGGGTAAATGCATGATTTTAAACTTTGTTTGATTTTATCAGAGCAATTAATTAAAAGGTCATCAGACTTAGGTTGACCTTCAAAACAACCATAAATGCTTTGAATGAACATTTCACCATTGCAATTTAAGCCAAAGGAAAGGCGGGTGTATCTGTACCTACCACACATATTATTGAAACATGTATGAACGAGCAATCCGTGTCAATTTTCGAGGCCCAGTATCCAGATCCAGCATCTAGTTTTGTGGAAAACGTTGCACCGGAGAACTGCGACAACATATTATCACGTATTCTAAATGGATCATGTGGACGTTGCAAAGCTTTTTTCAATAGACGAGTGTCGATGCATATCTCTTCACTGGTCGAAGCCCTTTTCAGCTAGTATCATTTAACCGGCCCAGTCAACGGGTACATCGACCTTTACAATAACACCATATGACTACAAGCAGGAAAGCTTGTCTTTAATTGTGTAAACAATGTAATTCATTCATTCACCAGGCAGATTAACAAATTAATACCATCTGTCCAGACAATTTGGGGCGTTTAGCATGGAATGCGGACATTGCTGTATATGCGAGTGCCTCCATTTAACCGATGGAAACCCAAAGATTCCCTGCTTTACTCTGCGGAAATTTGTTTCATATATATCGTACTGCTATATACATCTTGATGTTGTTTTCGGTTTCGGTGACTTTGCTGTGTAGTTGCCTGCATTCAGTCGATTTCTTTCCTCTTGTTCGCTCCTTCACAAACTCTCTTGAGAGTTGACGCTTTTGCCGTAAGGTGGTCCCAAATGTCCTTTCATTGAGTCCAGTCAAAACACACGCTGGTACGTATTGCAATGATACTTTGCCATTCTGTAACAGCGATTTGTATCAATACGCTTAAAGCTTAAAACATTTTCTGAGTATAGTCATGTAATTTTAAAACATATTAACATATTTACACCTCAATTTCCATTCATTATATGAACTGCCTTTCGGCAATTGCGTTTGTACAGTGTCAGCAGGTCCCGTAAAATATAAATCAACATTTTAGAAAGTGTAAATTCATTATATTTTAAATGTATTGTTGCTATAAGTGTTTAATTTTTACATTTTAAAGTGATATCAAGTGGTTGATCTATTCCCGCGTTATTGTGACGTCATTTGAAAAAAAATGTTTCCGGTTACAGTCGGGTCGTTCTATTTACAGAATGGGTAAGGAAGGATTAATGAATGGTTTTCTTAAATGAAATGAAGTATTTTTTTTAACAATTCTTGAACGAAATAAGGAACTATTGGTGTAAATATAAGTAATGAATTGCGGGGTTGATGCCATTATCGGGGTTATGAACGCAATTAGGCTGGTCAAAGTACGCGTGGAGTCTTTCGGACTCCACACACTTTGACCAGCCCAATTGCGTTCATACCCCGATAATGACATCAACCCCACAATTCATTCCTTAAATAAACATCGAAAGATAGTATATGTTTGCTCATAAATTCGTTCGCAAATACCTTTAGATTTGGATGTTGATACTTAATTAAATTAAAACCATGTATTGTAAAATCTGTATAATAAAGTTAAATAATAAATAATTAAATATAACGGTATAATCAATCAAGCGATTGTTGTTTCCAAATAAATTGTTTACAAACATGTGGAGTTATAAGAAAAATAGGAACTAAACCGGAAACGAAGTATATCATGCGATAAATCTAAAATAGTCTAAGACGTAAATAAAACTTGAAAAATGATTCTTTATATGATCAAAGTCAATAGTTCTGGCAATGTACATCCGGTCTCTATGAACTGTTTAACACATATTTTATTATGTGACTCTTATTATTGATAGGCTGTTCAGATACGAATAAGCATTGATTGTTTTCCATGACAAGTATCACTGAATGCATATAATGAGTGTCTTAGTCTGCATTATTTGCTGTTTGGTGTAGTGCAACCAAGGACTGAAAGGAATTAATGTATATAACTCCTTCTTAAGGTAAACAATACATATATATATGCAAACAATAAGATACAAGATGGATGTTATGATTTTTGTGTTAATTTACATATCGGTAACAGTACCTCTTTCACATTCATTGACATGTTGCCGAAGTGATCAACAAGGACATTTCTTTGTTGGAAAACATTTTGAATTTTGCAGCAAGTACACCGCCGTTGGATGTTGCACGGAACAAGACGACGAAATCTTACAAAAGACCTTTGATCACATGACACGACTCATTCAATGAAAACAACGGGGTCTCTGGAAACGATGTCATCAGTACGCAAAGACATTTCTTTGTGAACGGTGTTCCCCAAACGCTATGCATGTGTTTGGCGGAGGAATTAAAAAACTTGGCGAAAAGTCTACTCTTCGTGATTTTCCCGGCCTTTGTCCTGGGTACTGTGCTGAGTTTTTCCAGCAATGCGGTCCGCTCGTGAACTACTACATGACTTCCATCAATGCATCCAGAACGCTCGAAGGCATGCTTTTAGCGGAATCAGTAAAAATAAAAACGCAACGGATTTCTGTGAAAAGGTGTCGTTGAACACTTTCGGAGAATACTGCTATCCTGACTTGTTGACGAGTCCAGCGGTTTGGACTCCAACAAAGGAGGATGAAATCACAAACGGAAGCTGCGTTTGTTTTGAGTCATTTCTGGACATTAATCTGGCACAAGCGGTGTTCATCACGCACGCCGGAGACGGGTCCGGTCGTCTGTTCGTTGTTGAAACGATCGGCCGTGTGTGGGTGGTCTACCCAAATGAAACACGTCTTGCCAATCCATTTGTTAACATTGAGCGTGATGTTAGTATAGCCAGAAATCGTACAGGAGACGAGAGAGGCCTTCAGTCCATTACATTTCATCCAAACTACAAACAAAACAGACGGTTCTATCTGTGTTACACAACTTTCCTATCCCAACAAGAGAACACTGTCGGAGTTTTGAGTTCTGAGTTTCGAGTTGCTGAGCTCCGAGTTAGCTCCAGTGACCCAGATAGAGCTGAACCTTCTTACAATAGAATAATTTTGGAATTTGAGAAACTAGGTCATAACCAAAATCACAGTATAAATATACTCCTTTACATTTGTTATGCATTCAATGGAATAAATCTCAATTTACAAAACAGATGTACAAACTACGAAATCTTAAACCCTTTCTCATGTTGTTTTTTATAACACTGTGGAGGAAAGTATTTAACTATTCAGGTCTGTTAAGCACATTGTTTCCAATGTAAATATTTCAGAGTTGACAAGAAAAAATGAGATTAAATTGTGAAGAACATATTTCAAAGAGTTTCTATGTCAAATTTCATTTCATTTTGTCAAGAAATAAGTGAGTTGAAGTACTCATCTTTTCTAAAATCGATTGATTTCTGTCTAGAAAATCTTGGTTTTTCAATATCCTTCAGAAAATCGGTTCTTTTACACCAATGATACCCAGGTCCACTCCCAAAAAATACAGATTAAATCTATTGAATGTATATCAGTATCATATGATTGCAAATTGAATTCGATTTAATACATAAGTTTTGACAATTTCATTTTTTTCCTGCAACTGTATCATCTGTTGTCTTGTCCCTTTTAATTCATATTTAACAGTTGTCATTATATCATTTTTATTGTCATGAGAAAAACAACAACATTAACGTTTTACTATTATTATTAACTCGTTTTCCATGTGTTAGCCGAGTGTATGATTAATGTAAATTTACAGTTGTTGTTTGCGGATGATGGCTTCCTGTACATATCGGTCGGAGAATCTGGACTACAGGACAATCAGCCGGGCGGGGACCCTTTACGGTTAGCTCAAAACATGTATGTAGCTGTTATTCATTGTTTAAAGTGTGTATACATCTGGGCTGAGTATTTACAAAAAAAATGATTTGTGTGATAAAAGGGAGATTTCCTTATACTCATTAGCATTTAACACTTTGCAGATCGTTGACATATGCCAAATGCTTTTATCCAACACAACATTCTTATACCCCATTGAGGTTAAGCTTCCAAGGAAAGATTCTGCGCATCGACGTCGACAAAGAAGACCCTGTTCGTATGACGGCCTACAGCATTCCACCAGACAACCCCTTCGCGGACGGTGTAGCAGCATTACCGGAAATATACGCATGGGGCTTAAGAAATCCTTATGCACTCAGCATGGATACGGGGGATTCATTAACAGGTAAACTTCTCATTATGAGTAAAACATCGTTAAAAGAACAGACTATTCTGGCAATCATGAATCAAAAGCAAAAGGTTACAGTGGAGTATGTTCTCGAAATTGAAATTTATATTTTGACAACATTTCGTCAATGTGAAGTGTATTGTTCGTTTTCATCATTGTTCCAACACTTGATCTTGGTTGAAATTTAACTCTTTTTGCTGCACAATCCATTGTTTTATCATAAAGGGGCTGGAAGAGGTAGATTGTTCTGTGGCGATGTAGGGGAATCTAAAGTGGAAGAAGTGGACCTCATAGTCAAGGCAGCTAACTACGGATGGAACCTCAAAGAAGGATCTTTAGACTTCTGTTCAGACTGCCCATGGGGTAATTATGCAATCCATTCCCTTAACATTAAGTGTTAAGCTTCATCATGATTTATCATGTAAAAGATATTCAATAATTCCATGTGCTCTGTAACGTTTACACATAACAGGGGACAAATAATTTGCATGAAATGTTTCCAATTAGGGATTCCTGATGTACCACTTACGGCACCTATATTTGAGTACAACCACACGTTTCCTTTGCTGGCGTCATTGGAGGCCACGTTTATCGAGGCTGCCTTAGTCCAAACTGGCAGGGATTATACATACATGGCGACTTCATTCCGGCACTGGGGTTGGTAATATAATATTTTAAAGGAAATTGTTCCTAATTTGTGGCTGGTCAATGTACAACAGTTTGGAGATCAGACGCATTGCAAAGGTTCGCAATGACTGTCTATTTCGGGATATTTCCTTCACAAAATGTGGCCGTTGGGGCTTGTTTGCAGGTGTATATTCCCCATAGGAAATTCCCATTTAGGTACACCAGATAAAACCTTAATGACTTCAACTCCCTGCTATTACAAACTACTTTAACAGCCTATATATTCAGGCATCGCACATTTTATATAACATATGAACATAGTATAACCATTCTTAATGATAGTGGAACAAATAGAGCATGTGCTTTAATCAAAACAAACATTTCTTAAGATATATATATATATATATTGTCATTTAGAGCCAAGAGGCAAACTTCACATAATAAGAGATAGAAATATGAAGATACAAAAGAATTGCTCGGTATGAAAGATTTTGTAAGGTGTGTGTCTCTGGGGAAATTGAAGACGAAGTCCCCTTTATAACTTTATGTTAGACTTATAATTGTCGAAGAATGTTGTTTTAATATGCTAAGTTTGTCCAATTTGCACTGAATGTTAACTTCTTACCATTATCAGACAACGATAAGTGTATATGATCTTTAATAATAAAGATATGTGTTATACATTACGTAAACTTTTTTATCTTATCTTATCTTACCTTATCTTATCTTGCGATAATTGTTGTCAATTTAATTGTATGATATAGAATATAGTGATCAACACAATTTATTTAACGAGATTCCAAAATTGAAAAAAGAGAGTCTAAGGTTAATGTCTAATCCTCTGTTTGTAGAACCGTCCGTTTCAGACATTGTACTTTTCAGATTTGATGGATTAATTTCATAGTTATTAAAAGGCTTTTACTTACAGCATCAAATGTTTGATGTATTGCGTTCTAAAGGTGCAGGAAGGTATCGACTTTTCTGTGGGGATATAGGAGAATCTAGAGTCGAAAAGGTGGACCTCATTGTCAATGGAGCAAACTACGGGTGGAATGATCTTTAGACTCTTGTTCAGACTGCCCACGAGGTAGGAGTTAAGTCTACATCCGGAACATGGTTCTCTCGATTAATAATTCAAATTGGATTCGCGACAATTAGATGTTGGTCTTATTATTATGAGCCTTTGGCATCTTATCATTTAATTTGGATTTTCAATACAAAGAAATACGAGTATCCTTAAAGTAACCGTGACATTAAATACACATAACAACATTAAACAATATATAGTTAAAGCAATATGAAACTATGGCATTATATCGTTAATTTATGCCATATTTGCTAAAATATCAATTTTTGTTTGACGCGGTTCATTTTGAAATGCACTATGACCAAGTATTGTAAAGAACGTATAAGTTTATGCTGTTGGTTGAATATAAAGAACATTTACTTACACAAACTGTTTGTAATTAGGGATTCCCGATGCACCACTTAAGCCACCTATATTTTAATACAACCACACTTCTAATGTTGCTGCCGTTGTCGGAGGACATGTTTATCGGGCTGTCTAAGTCCAAACTGGCATGGACTGTACATCTACGGCGACTTCATTGCAGGGTAAGTACTCTTTTATGATCACTTAAAGGAATGATTCTTGTTCCACAGGGAAGTATCACGTGATCACTATAGTACATCGGTCGAACAAGATGGAGAATAATTCGCCCGCTTCTACCTATAATTTCGGCTTTAACGGATGGTGAATGTTAAGGTATGATCTTTAGAATGTGCGCAGAGTTTCCACATTGTAACACAGTTTACTCGCGTGATTTTTGTTTTTTCGGAGGTTTGCTTAGTTTAATAAAATAGTGTGCATTATCCTTAGAAATATGAAAATCACACTTATCACACTAATATATTCTGAATTGCTTTAATTTCTTTGATGAAAAATAAATCCTTAAATGGCGTTATACATTGTGTTCATGCTAAAATATAATTGGACTATATCTGTTATTTCGCCCGTCTGTCTCTTGCTAGGCTTGGGTCTCTGAAAGAGACCCCAGGAGGAGAGTGGGTTAACCAGAGAATACCCTCTTGTGGGCCAGATATGTGGGCCGGACCTTACGTTCCAAGCTATGGACAATTCTTACTGCGATAGGACAAGGAGAGGATGGTGAGTCGTGTTAAATACTACATAGGTTGCTAAATGCTACAAGTTTGAGTATTGGATGACTGCTGTTTGAGAAAACGCAGGTATGTGTACTGAAAGCCATGAAGGCGTTGAAAGGCTGTACGTGCGACAAGCATGATTTTTTGTTTTTTTAACAACTCTGTTCATATGCAATACAAACCGAATCAATTATTTGTTGCATCATAACCTAAGAATAGGTAATGTAAATTGATGGGGTTTTTTAAAACGATGGGCTAGTTCCATCACCGTATTTGATAAACCTATTTGGACTAGGATATATGATCATTGTTTTCATCTTTCAATTTTATTGCTAAGGTAAATTAATAAAAATGAAAGTCAACACATTTCCACTTACTGCGTAATTATCTATGAGTATCTATTCCCTTACGTTCTTCGCCGAGATTTATTTAAGATTATTCGGCTTGCTTTTAAATTTGCATTAACTTTGCAATCTTAGAGCATTTATAAGAAGAAATATCGAAGATCAACGGGCGATCAATTTTTCAAAAGGACATGAAGAGTGTATATGAGCAAGCAGTTTAAACTTAACGTGTGCATATTGTTTATTTGGAATATTACGAAAGTACGAAAAATGCAAAGTTGTTGCACAAATTGCTTACTCAGTAATATGGCAATTGTTTTTCATAAACACTGCGTAATATCAGAGGCAGGGTTTGTGCATTGTTTCATTTCAATATATAGTACCTTTTATAGTTAAAGCAAAATATTTGCACAACTACAAAGGTCCGTGACAACATGTATAAAACATCAAGGCAATGGCAAAGTTGAGTGTTGTTGTCTCTAGAGTGTCAAAAATAAAGCCCAAAATGAACAAGTCTTTATCGACATCGAAAAATTGATATGGACGTAGGCATATTGTAAGGAGATTCGATGAATAAAGTTGAGAACCATTGATTTTGCATATACATGTACATTCGAACCCCGTTGGCTTGAAATCCTCGTTGGCTCGAACTTCATGTGAAGGACCGATGTCTTTATACTGAATGTCAGCATTCCCGCTTGGCTCGAATTTCCTGAGACTCGAGGTGTTTTCGCCGGTCCCTTCGAGTTCGAGTCAACGGGGTTCGACTGTACTTTAATCTGGCTTGATTTTTGATGATATAAATGGCAGAGGAAAACGTGGTATATATAAGTAGATAAATTACAGTAGCATAAGAAATAGCTACAATCGCACACAGTTAAAAGATACAAGACATTTTATTGCACGTTAGATATACATAAAAAACAACACTAGCTCTCAGAGCTATTTTCCGACAAATAAAATAAAATATAAATACTTCAACACAGAACCTAAGCATATTCTATGGCTAAGACATTTACACATATACAATACTACCAAAGCAAAACAACATTAAATTTACAGCAACGTTCATTAGGCAAATTAAAGCTACTTGAGAATGAAAATACATGTATATCTGAAAATGTTAATTCTACAAACTATACAACTGATATAATTATAACAGATTACATAAAAGAGATAAAGATTAGCAACAATATAGAGCGGTTACTATTTTTCTAGATCGGTCTCCTTCAGAATCTTTGCATACGATTTTCATATGAGGTAAATAATATACAATTATACAGCTATCCGAGATATTTGAAGTCTGTGTCATACGGAAAGGTAATATAAATGCTTGTAATCTGACAGTAGCACAACCTGCTTACAGGTGAACTGTATGTGAGTGGCGCCAAATCGGTAGGACCAACATCCACTTATGGGTCCATATACAGAATATTGGACATTGCAAGGTAAGAAATAGAATAAGTCATGTATATTTTTATGAAAAAATGTTTAGTGTTGGTCCTTTAGTGAGGTATAATTAGTAGGTGAACACCTTTTGAAAGAAAAAAGTCATAACACTATTACACGTAAACATTATCATGTGTGCCAGTTTGTTCTCAATAACCCTACAGTTTTCAATACAATTTTTTTACCGTCACCAGTTTGAAAGGATTCCTATTCCTACTCTGTTGATTTTAACCCGTGAAGTAATACATCACTCTGTGCATGCATATAAAGACAACACTATGAAATCGTAAGACCATTGTGTTCTACAACACATTCTTCAGTATATCCGTATCTATATATTTAAGTCGTGCATAATTTAAGACAGAAATATTATAAGGTGTTTGAATCACCTCCAAGTGAATGATGACAGCGCAAAGGCGGAAACAACCGTAATTGCCAAGATATTCTGTCTTTACTGATTTGTTTGTCACTAGTTTGTTAGGCTTTTTATAATTGTTGTTTTACACACTTCCACGGCAATGTGATAGGTTGCTGGTAGTTTGAATCGTATAATCAAGTGCAGGCATTTAGTGTTAAACTATGACTTTAGCATGTATTCACTTCACCATATATATATATATTATTTGGTTACAGGGGCGGTAATCCATCTACATGCGCTTCGAGGGACAGCACCATCGGCTTGCGTGGGCCAACCAGTATGCCGAAAAAGGCGACTTACGGGAATGCACGCCCTAGAAGTGTTTACAGGTCTTATTATTATTATTCCCCTTCTAAAGTGTTTCATTAAACGCTTGTCATTTGTATTAAAATAAACATTAACACTTTTTATGAGGGCTGCCGCCCCATCACCCTGTTTATGAATATACAATTTCCATAATTAATATCACGGTGTGGTGATATATGACCTTTTGGCGCCACGATTTTATGACTACCTTTTTAAGGATGAGTGATGAATGACATATCTGCGTGATACTGAACTATGGAACTTCATATGAGACATCAATTAAAAGCAATTATGTATGCCACATTTACATATAGACATAAAAAGAACGTAGCTGTGTTTTGAAAACAAAGCCGTTACTTTGATTTTTTGTTTCCCACAATATATTTACAAAGTATATAATTCATATAAGTTTTTAACTTTGAACATAAGCCATACATTTAACGAAGGTCTGGTGTATTGTAACTTGCAATTCAAATTACTTTGGTGTCGCTCACTTTAAACCAACCGTCGAACCAACACACACTGATTCTATCTGTGTAAAATTATTTCGTGTGCATCTGTATTTCACAAAAGCGTTTCAATATTCTTTTCCCCGTTGTAAGTTATAAGGCGCGCTGACGTCAACTTGAATCCATTAAACATGATGTGTATATAGTCTTAATCTTTAGTTTCACCTTCGTCGCAGCATGCTTTTCATTGTTGTCTATTGATCATTGATTGATGCGTATTGATCATTTTTGGTTACCATTCTTGTTCTTTTTAAATTGCTGACTGTGTTTCCTTGTTTTCTGTTTATCGTTAAGGAATTTGGTGTACCTGAAATATTAAAGAATCAGGAAATCTTACAGAAACCTATACTGATAAGTGTAATTCATGAGGTATCACCAGTAATTAAAACCACTATTGATTTATTTACGTTTTTGGTAAGCGTGAACATTTATAAAACAGAACATCTTATATATAATATTAATGTTAATCATGCCGTCACTATAAAGTGTTGTTTCTGACATAACTATGAACATTGTTCCATACTGTTGACGGGGTGTTTCATAGATATTGTCATTTATCATCCTATGCCATGGTAAAGCTATTTCAATGCGCATGCAGTCTTTTTGTTGTGTTTGTATTATGTGTATGTGGCTCGTCTCTCGGTTTTCATTGAATATAATTAACTTACATATGAACTACTACTCTAACTTGTATGCATCACCGTTAATACCCAAGCAGTGGCAGTTCAATGACATTATACTACTCCAACCCAACCTGCAGTCTCGGTGCATTGACATTACACCGTTAATCCCATAACATTGGTGGTTCGATGACATTACACTACATCCACAACCTAGCAGTCTCGATATATTGACATTACACTACCAACAGCCTTTTTATGATTTACTACATCATATTCAATATTTCTGAAGGACTAGAAAGCCTGCAGTGGTTAAATGGTTAAATACTTACTATCGTGATAGTGTTTTGATTTGAAATGGTCAACTCTACGCCGCAAACTGGCAGTTCCAACGACGAACAAAGCCAAAAGCACGACGAAGGCTGTTCCACCAAACACTGTTCCAAGCACTAAGTCGAACAGATCTATATGCAAAATAAGAAAAATAAAATCCCCTTTTATTTTCCAATTTTATAACAATAAACATTTTCTAGAACATAAAAAATACGATAAAACAAATATTTCATAGTCCACATCAAGTATGGATATTTTACTCTATTTTGTTCAGGCAATATGTTTATGATATTTTTCTGAGTATAACATGGTATATTGTATGGTACTCCATAATGTTTTTTTAAATGAGGTCATAAATATATACTTGAATGTAAGTTCTTTCACTTATATATAAAGTTGAAAAAATATGCTTACCTTTTGATGTTTGTCTGAAAGTAAAATGGTGAGCTTAAAATCTGTACCAAATCAAGGAGCCAAACTTTGTTTAGAAACACTTAGACTTAAGACTTAGTGTCTTAGGCCTTACATGCAATCAACGAGCATCCAATACAACGAAATATTATATAAATATCATATGGCAGCATGTGTGACATTGATATTGTCAACTCGAGGGCTAACGCCTCGGCTGACATTCTGTTTCGAGGGTTGACAATATCAATGTCACACATGCTGCTATATGATATTTATTTTATTATACCGAACAAAATTAAAAGCATAAAAAGTTTAAAGTCTAAAATGTTATTGAAATTATGGGGAAAATATGTGTGAGCTTTGCTTAATCCTGTTATAAGGGTCTTATGAAGTTTCGATACATTTGGGCCAGGAGTTAAAGCTCACACATGACCCAAGCACAATATTAAAGTTAAATATATAAGCCGAATTGTTGCCACTTTTGACTCAAGCAAAGTGTTTAAGTGTCAAAGTTAAACATATAAATCAAATCGGTGCCGCACTTAACCCAAGCAAATATCAAAGTTGGCATATAAGCTTAATCGGTGCCAGCATTAATGATATCATTAAAGTTTAAAGTCCAGGATAAATACAAAAACAAAATAAGACTACACACCTGTGAATAACATAGTTTCAGCATCTACATGGTATTTTCTATTCAAATGACATGAAGTCAGGAAAACAATACATATCTATAACTATCAAATAGATAGATAGGTGGATGGGTGGATGTATGGATGAATGACTAACCTGCACATGACATGACATGACATTCAAATCCGTAGGGACACTTTTCAAAAATTGTTTCATACAAACTGCACCCATCATAAGTGCACTCGATAACTGAAATAGAAGGCCATTATAATATGTTTTTTAAGATCTAAAAGAAAATGTGTATGTACCTTTATAATGAAAGTTCCAACAATAGTTTTGGAAAATAAGCCAATTTGTGCTTGCCTGTTTTTGCTAACACAAGTGTGCCCATTAGGTCAAGCTTTACGCCTGATGTAAGTTTCAGCATTGCTCTCACAAGTTCATTGCGAACATCTTCCTTTTCATCGTGTGAGGCGTTCAAAATCAATGAGTAAGTCACTAAAAGTCCTGTGTCATTCTCATCCGAGTATCTTTAAAATATGGACAACACATAGGCACTATACGCATGCATTAGTTGGAATCATAATTATACGTTATTTAGTTTATTGAACATCTACATTGACATACAACAATATAATGCGCTAGGACATTAAGTGAGCATGTCCTGTCTATAATTATAATGAAATGTTCTTGAGGGAGGATAAACTTTATCCGTTTATTTAAATGATCCTACTGGTTTTCAAACAATATTCATACATACTGAATGTTATGGATCAGAATATCGGTAATAGCCTGTGTGTAGTTGGTGAAGAACACTGTCAGCTAAATAAAGAACAAACTCATAAAAATATTATAATCATCAAATCATTTTATTACTTATGTGAAATGTGAAAAACTAGAAACAAGCTCAGTAGCCAAAAGTTAAACACACATCCCGTTTAATGGCACAGGGTAAACGCCAAAGACATAGAACAAAGACAAAGAACACAAACACAAAAAAACACAAACAAGAAACATGGAACATAACGTATTTCAACGACGGGGAGGAATAAAAAAAGAACGAAGTAGTATAACTCACCGATTTGTTAACTGCTTGTTGGTATTCTTGGTAGGTTGCCCTAACATTCAAATTTACGCTCTCATCAATACAAATTAAATAACTCGTGTTTAATGCAATCACCATTTCAGTTTCTGCAAAAACATAAAAGCAGTGGTATATTTTCGAGCATCTAAGAAAATGGATACATAGCATAATATGTTACGTTAGAACCCCCACCCCCCCCGTCTTTATACACTCATGTTTTACCTGTCAAATTCGACGTATATTGCGTTAGATCTACTTCTTGTTCTGAAATAAAAAGGTAATGTTTCCATGTAAGCAAGTTATAATTTCTAAAATGCAAACGGAAGAATATAAGCAGCATTTTGTTCTGGTAAAATTTGAGTTCCACAAAACATTGTGCCCTCATTGATAATTTAAATTCGGTCAATAAAAATAGATAATTAAAATTTAAGGTTTTCAAAAGCAATGTAATGTTATAACATTGGCATGTCTATTTCAGGAGAGGTAGTTACTTCCAGTTATGAGACAATCAAATGGTTTCCATGTCAACCATAATCTCATAGAAAAAACATCCCAATATATTGATTTAGGAATTATTTGTTAGCAAATTTACGAATCTACTGAGAACTCTTTATGTAAATTGTGTTGGATTTGAGTGAAAATAAATGTGATTCTAATTCTACGTATCCATAGTTATACTTTAATATCCTGCTTTTGACTTAGTCATCAATTGTGAAATCAATGTCATTATTATAGGACACACAACCGTGTGTTACGGCTACAAATACATAACAAAAATCAGTGTATTATTTACAAGTAGACAGCAACAGTGTACCTTCAACACAGCTATCATTTTCAAGTCTGTATCCACGCATGCAATCGCATATGAAGGACCCTTTGATATTATGGCATCCAATGGTTCCATTGTTTCCACATATCGTTTTGTCTTTACATTCGTCCGTATCATCATAACACGAAGGACCTTCCCATCCAACTTTACAAATGCAGGTGCCATTTGCTTCGTTGCATAACCGGAGAACATTTGCGCTGTTTGTCAGATTACAATTGCATTTCTCCGTGCAGTCGATACCGTAGGTGTTGTTTGTGCAACCTATGTGAGGATATAGCGTTTGGTTCGAAGAAAATACATATCATGTACTTCGGAAGACTTTATTAAAAATAATTATAAAACATGCTGTAGGGAATGTACAACATTGATCCACTACGTATCGTATATTCTCCATGGATCTTGACAGACAGCAAACAAACAAACAGACGTACATTGTACCGTAATTTAAACAAAATACTGGGCGAAATATAAATACTTCTATACTTTATTCAAAACATTTATTTTCTTCTTCAAAAAGATGTTAGTTGATATTCCTTGCAAATCAAAATCAAATAAACAAATCAACGGAAACATTTCATTCTCTTTAATTGTTGCTTTATATAAGTAAAGAATACTTTACTTTCTACTTACGTGAACAAGCATCGGAAATGTTTTCACGTCCGAACCCCTGGAAATTGTGTATTCGAAAATTGTTTTTATTTATATTTTTAAGTTATTAATCGTACATAAATTAGCTATAATTTTAACCATGTAGTTTTAATATAGTAAACACATTTCTACGAGCAAAGGTGAAATATGTACTTGGTGTGTACTTAAAAAAAAGGTTACCGGTTTGCATCCGCATACACCATCCAGATTCCCACATGAAAACTGAGTTTCATTCTCGAAACATGCACAAGTTTGTAGGCATCCATAACCAAAATGATAGTTATCACACCCTGTATAGAAAAAAACACAGGTTTAGTTGTTCATCGTTGTTTAGTTTGACCATACAACATTGTTGAAACATCATATACATTATCATGTTTATCAGAAGTAGCTTAAGTTTAAGATTTCAAGAGAAATAGTTACCTGTAATTATAAGACAATCAAATGGTTTCCATGGCATTATTCTTTTTTCATTATTCATCACAAATCACGACATAGTTATACAGTAAATCTCGAAAATGTAATATAGTAAAAAAATGTTTTCAGTGCTGATTATCCGTGTATTAACTATGCAAAATGCAGTAATACTACCTAGTCAAGGGTGTTTATAAATTACAGAGACATGCAAATTTAGATATTCTATTTTACAATGAATTTAATAATAAAAAAATCCAGAAAAATTACTTTTGCAAGTGCCATTTTCAAGTTTCTGAAACCCATTGTTGCAGGTACATCCGTAACTTCCATTAGTATTAAAACATAACGAATGTTCAGGACATGTATACATGCTTTCCGAGGAACATTCATCTACGTCCAAGGTGCAATTATGTCCTGCCCAACCATTTAGACAATAACAATTGCCATTTAGAGTGTCGCACGATGCGGTGTTTTCCATTTCACAAAGACATTTTGAAGTACAGTTTGATCCGAAATATCCTTGTTTACATTCTACAATATAAAATCTTGGCTAAGGGCTTATATCAGAATGTAATTATTTGATCAGATTAGAAAATGCACACAACACAAGTTCTAACAAGACCTGACAAGACAGTCTATTATTTTATAAAACATTTACATCAATTTCTGAAAGAAAATATGGACAACTTAACCAGAATTATATCAAATCTTTAAAATAAAGGAATATATGCAATGTTGCTAACTTAACAAAATTATTGAGAATTGTATTTGTTTCAGCGTAAACTCAAAATCCCAACTGGGGTAAGTCTAGTTTGAAGTTTTGCTAAGTAAACAAATAAATTAAGAACAAAAATGTACTTTAGGTAAATTCTAACTAAGTACTTATGGCATGATATTTTAAAATTCTTACACATTTATAAACAACACACCACAAAGTATTTGTATCCTGAGATATAACTCAATTTATGAATGTGTCCAAGAAAATAGTTAACATGTATGTTAATAAACATGTTTTCCATTTTAAAAAGTGCGTTGTTAAGATATAATACCTAAAAACGGACTTTGATGTATAAATTCTGGATATCTGTAACAATTTTAAAGAGCAATGCGTTACATATTTTTGATGTTTTCTCCCCCCCCCCTCTCTCTCCCTCTCTCGCTCTCTCTCTTAAAATTTCCGTAGCAACATTTGCTAAATCAAAACCTCACGAGACAGAACATCGCAAAGTTACAACAATTAACACTATTGAGATTGTGTTTTTACCCTCGCACGATCTTTTATCTTCTTTGAGGAAATACCCATCTTTGCACATACAATCATAGCTTCCTTGTGTATTTTTACAAAAGTGATCACAGGGATAAGATTTTCCATCGCATTCATTGATATCTGAAATTTAAAGATACATGTCACAATGCCACACAACATCGTTGACAAAAGGTTAAAGCCTCACTGCCATTTGAATTAAATAATAAGAGAAAACAAAAATGTGCGTATGCAAGTAAAATAGAGTCTCATATTAATTCTAATAAATTCTCGAGGGAAAATGTACTATCAATTGCATTGTTTGTTTTTTGTGTGTTTTTTATGAATTGTTGGCCCTCAAAACGAATACTTAGAAATTATGATGTTTGTTCGATGGATAGACAAATCAAATCTTCTTGACATTTATTTATCCTAAAACATTCCCTTAAAATTCGGTTTTGATCTAAGGCTATTTTGATAAAGGGTAGCCATACTTGTTAAATTAACATAACTTATTTGGTGTACCTTACCAATGCATTCGTTATTTTCTTTCGTCGAAAATCCTTTCTTGCAGTAGCATTTAGAGTCATTACCCTGTTTAACACACTGTGAGTTGTTCTGGCACAAACTCTTTTCAGTGTCATTACATTTAGATACAACTGAAAGGAAAATGTTCAGCAATAAATACACTAGAAAAATTCCTAATAAATCTAACCAGATACTAATAAAGTCGAAACCTCGAAACAATTATATTCAGAACATACGTGTTTACAATTTGGGCAATAAGTTTTCTATATAACATCATAAATATTCTAGGATCAACATTACCTATGCAACTCTGTCTGTCAGTCAAGTCCAGCGAAAACCCTTCTATACAGGAACATACGTAGCTACCAACAGTGTTCTGACAATTTTGCTCACACTTGCCTGGGTCCTTACTACATTCATCAATATCTAAAAAAAGATATTAATACTCATATCAATGACCTATAAACCATTTCTAAGCCGTGGTATGAACTTAGTAATTCAAATACGTCAGAACGCCGCATGTAAAATCCGAATCATGATACTGTCGTTTTCTGATTTCGTATCATGCGCGTACCGTGTGTAATCTTGGCATAACTTTCGCGTTGCTAAAAACAGCGTAACCAAAAGAATGAAGGTAAAACCTGTCTATTTTTAAATACATTAAATGATCTAACTTTATTCCGCTCAAGAAGCATGAAAATACATGTATTCAAGAACATGGTTCTCATGTTCTGCAAAGAACTATAAGGATACACACGAAGCATAGAACACTACCAATCTATCTAATAAACTAGTTTGACTTCATTACACAAAACTACGTAACACATTTGAATTCATACGCGCATTTGATAGATGGCATTAAATATAAATCAAATTGAAACCGAAAAATGAAAGGAATAATTAAATAGGCAGGTATATCATGTATATAATAAATGAAATATTACATTAAAACGATTTCTGGTTCGGTGAGTAAACATGTATCCGCCTCGACATGTGGTCTCGACGGATACATGTTTACACAACAAACTCGACGTGAACAGGTCACCAGAAAAGCGTCCTATCATAATATCACCTATGCATAATCATTAACTTTATTAACGAATTCCTTGAACCAATGCACTCGCAAACATCCAAAGTTGATTTCGATGGGAAATGGCCGAAGTGTTCTGTTTGACCCATTGTTAACATACCCGACCAATTTAGTGACCTGAACGTCTTTTTAAGTGACTTACCTGTACATGCCAAGACTGATGAGGTCCAGTTGTAACCTTCATGACATTTGCACTCGTAATTCCCAGGAGTATCAGCGCATTTTTGATCACAGTCGTTAAGTGATGGATTCAGACATTCATCAATATCTATTAGAGAAATATAATACAAAGCTGTAGTTTATTTTAAACTATATTGTTAATTTAAGATTCCTGGTGCCCATATATCTTTGTTATATATTTGGAAAGGGTTTCATGTGTAGAGAACGAATATGAAAGTATTTTATGAATATAAATATATTGAAACAACCTTTTCTGGCCTATAACATTGCAAAATCAGTCATTTCATTTCTGATTTTAGTGAAAATAAAGAACGAAAATACAAACTGCCATATATCACGTGTAACACGATCACTGTATCAAAGTTTAAAAAAACATAGTGAATACGTGAATATTAGCGAAAACAAAGCAATTTAGAGTATTTAATTGTTACAATTTTACGTTACTCTATCGAGAGGTGGATAAAGCGATTCAATCTCAGTTAAAGGAAGAGTGTTCGTATAACTGTGTATTGGATGCCTATCTAATGTTTTATTCATTATTATGATAAAAGTAATTAATAATGTTTTGAAGACCTTTAACAATTATTGTCTGTGAATGTATTATTGTTAACAGTTTTACTTGTACAGGTCCCATTTTCTAGTGTGTAACCGGTGAAACACTTGCAAATGAAGCTTCCAAGTGTGTTTACACATTTAGCATTCCCAGGGCAACTGTATGCATCAGGAGGGCTACATTCATCTAAATCAGCATCACAGTTTCCCCCAGACCAGCCTTCAGTGCAGTTGCATCCTAGGGAAATAAAAGGTTGTCTTACATTTCTGTGGTATCCGAACTACTTATGACAAATTAAAGATCATTAAACGATTGATTATTATTTCAAATGCAATCATACAAAATGAATGCTCGATTGCATTTTTTGCAAATCCTTCAGGGAAGTTTGAAAACTCTGCCCCTATACTTCATGCTGCGTGTCACATGAACAATATGAATCAGTCATTGCCACTAAACCGGGTTTATGTTCAAACCTTTTGCTACTGAGCATGTTTCTGTAGCTTTTTGCATAAATATTTGTATCAACTGCTCTTTGTCCATTTTATTTGCTTGGAATTATAGTCATGAAGTATATCAGATAAGTTTTTAAGGACAATTCACCAAATCGTGCAATATTGTCAAGTAACGTCACGCTTTTCAAATGAGATTGCAATAATGAAATGAACAGTGACGTTTTACGGCCGAACGCTGCATGCAAAATGAACGTCAGGTTTTCTATATAGAAAAGACAAGGGCAATGAAAATATTGTTCGCATGTTTATCTTTGCACATAGGGTTAGGGCAATGTATAAACAAACACTTTTACGCGGATAATAATAAAAACATAATATCAGTTCGAAGCTAGTGTTCATTTGATTTCACTAGTGGTCTGTTATTCATACTTCACCATAAATTGTGCTTGATTGTTGTTAGTTTGAATTAAGAACAGTATTAGATTACAAATCTGGAAGATTGTAACGATTTTTGATTACGTTAAACTTACCCTTTACTTTGTCACAATATCCGTGTAAACAGTTACATTCTTTGATACAATTTGGTCCATAGTGAAAAATATCGCATTCTGTAAATATAAAACCAATAAAGAAACACAATGAAACTATATAACAGATGTTCTATGAAATACATAAATCTAGTGTAATGTAATTATAAAACAGTAAAAAAAACTAGTTTTCCATCTATTTACCTTCACAAGTACGTCCATCATTAGAAAGTTTAAAGCCATCTTCGCAATCGCATTTGTACGATCCCGCAGTATTTTCGCATGTGTTGTTAGGTCTGCATTTATTCAATTCCTCATGTAAACATTCATTAGTATCTGAAAAATCACATTACATACAAGAACATAGATTACGGTCAAATACAATTAGAAACAGTGACTATTGATAGACTTACTCATTTCAATTCAAGTTAATTGATGGTTATCATAGCAAACAAGAATGAGACAAAATTTACCGTTACACGTTTGAGCATCATCATTCAGTTCATATCCATTAGGGCAGGTACATTTCGCAGTACATGTATCATCGACCACACATATATTAGAACAGTTAAGATTGCCGAATGAACGACATGGATCCGCAACTTAAATATATAGTTCATGTTAAAGCAGAAATCGATATATGTATACATTTGTACCATATAAGAAAAAAAGAATGTACAAGTTGGACTGTCCAAAGGCGAAAAGATGCACATGATTTATTTCAACACACTATCTTGAATGCAAACAAAAGAGCATCAATAATAATAATAATAATATATTAATGCTCTTTATTGATATTTAACATGACTGTTGCAAATATTGCACTACATTCACCTTGCCGACAAGAACGTATGTCGCTTAGTAACTTGTAGCCGTGGAAACAGTAGCAGTTGTAACGGCCAGGTAAGTTTTCACACAGATGATCACATCCAGACAGCCCCAAAGAACATTCATCAATATCTTCAAAAAAACATAATGATGAATACGAACGCAAATTAAAACACAATTACCTTGACCATCAAGTTTCATTACACAATTACTCATGCAATATAAAACTACAGGGTCAAACACAATGTTAATAATTGTAAGTGTTTTATTGATAATCACATAATTTAACTTTGTTATATACATTTGTACCTTTAATGGTTCTATGTAAAATAGAAAGAAATACGTTACCGACGCAGCTGTCTTTAATCATAGTGTATCCATTATTGCATTCGCATGTGTAGCCACCTTTGGTGTTATTACAATCCATTTTTTTTCCGCATTCGTTCAATATTGGGGTGGCACATTCGTTTTTATCTGAAAGAAATTTCTCACTTAACAGTCAATTTGTCTTTACACAAGCATTGTAATGACAAAATCATTTATGTGAGATTCATGAAGAAACAAACTTAAAACAATGACAAACCTTTACAGAGTCCCTCTCGGGTTTCTTCAAATCCGTCCATACAATCACATCGAAATGCACCATCTGTATTTACACAGCGTTTGTAGGTATCGCTGCATGGATTGATATCATATAAACACTCATCGATATCGTCATCACACGTTTCACCCGTCCATCCTTCTTGACAGACGCATCCTTTTACTGAATGACACTGTATCGTTCCCCGAGACGAACAGCGGCATATCTTCTCGCAGTTGTATCCATAAAATGGTAAAGAACATTCTAAAATATAAAAAGGACTTAGTTTTAAAATTGATTTAATATATCTATTGTTAAACGAATATGAACATATATCATTAAACATGTATCATCCGAAATATATTGTATCATCACTAAAACAAAGAAATCAGAACTACAAATTGAACCTTGCAAAGATGTCAAAGATATATTAATTGTATTCCAAAATAAAAAGCCGATTTTGTCAATATGAAATATCTCGTATAGTAAAGGGCCTAGACACCAGATGATACAATGCAAGAAAAAAGTAAATTGCAAAAATTTACATAAAATTGATATAGTTGTGTACAACGCATGATATTTTACTTACTGATGTATCACATCGCTTACAACACATTGATCTTTCGCAGTTTTTGCGTATTTTTTGTCTACCACGTATATACCAATCAAATTAAAAAAAAAAACGTCGGTACTAATCATATGATTTCCACATGCTAAATATACACACTATCATCTGGGAAACCGCATTGAAACGGTTGGCGAAAAACGTTTTCATTGGAACACGAGTATACTGGGGTTTTGAAACAACATAAATCGACAAAGTATTTACAGTACAATTAAACGGCCACAAACAAAAAACCGAAGACAGGGAAACGAACTAGATCCAAGCTAGAACAAGCAGTATATTAATAAATATTCATGTAGCGCTTTGGAACAGTCAATGAGTCAAATATATCAAATAATTAATAAATATAACTATATTGTTCACGAGTGTTTGCCCTAGACAATGAAACTAATATCCGTTACAGAAATATATTTCACACGAGTGTCCACAATTACCAGACGAAGAAATTGTGAGTACTTTGTAATTAATTTCGAAATGGTCTTGGTAAGTTATATCCTTAGGACATTCATATTTTTCTTGACAGAGGGGCTTTATATAATAAAAATAGATGCTCTTAGTAACACGAATGTACTGTTGTTGAGATTGCTTCGGAAATTCATTGTCATCTTTATTCTAGTATCATGTTTACGGATCCGTTTACATTGCCAAAATAGATGTGATGTTTACATAATCCCTTCAAACGTGCTACTGTGTTTGATATAATCCCTTTTGTGTTTCAAACCACTGGAAAATATCATTATTTAGTCTTGTGTGGGATAGCTCCAAGTAGACACGTATGGCAAACTACCGAGATTAAGAGAACGTCAAAGAAACGAACCGAATTTTGAATTAAGCCATTATTTGGAACAAACATGTCAGTTTTTCCAAATCCCTATTCCATATGGGTATTCATAGCGTTTAAAGGTAAATATAAAATCAAGGTCAATCCGCCGATTTCTTAAAAAAAAACAGGCTACCACAATGTTTTATGGGGGTTATCGGAGAGTGGTGCAAGTAGATATGTTGTATTTCAGAGACATAGAACAATAAGGGTCGCTAAGTGCCACTAATGTGTGATAAAAAAAAGTTTAGCCACTAAAATACAGTGTAATACTAAAAATAGTCTTACCGATACATTCTTTAGTACCATGCAACTTAAATCCAGGATAGCATATACACGTGTAAGAACCATTGGAATTTTTACATTCTTGTGGACACACATTTCGTGTACACTCGTCTATATCTAAAGTAGAATGCAAACATTTTAAGATATATGTTCTAGCACAACTAGCATTAACAGTGGCACGTTAAGATACAAACCCATAAAGGACATAAGTAATTTTGTATTGGCAATCTAAATAAATTGGTATAAATTTAATATTTTCACAGCATTCGTTTATTAGTTTTATTCGGTAAATAGTTTTACCTGTACAGATATTTGAGTTTTCTCTAAGCTCATAACCATCATTACAGAAACAAGTTGCTTCATTTTCTTCATCAAGAGTGCACCCGTCGGCCTGTGAACAGTCAAGGCTCACGCCAGAACATGGATCTGTAAAAGTATAGAGTATACTGTTTATTGTGATTTGTATACACTTGGACATGGACCAATGAGTACGACGGCAACAACTGGTTAGTTATAATCATGACTACAAAAACAACAACTGGTTAATACATGATTCTGTTAGAATACAACAAAGCAAACATGTTTGAAAATAAACATGTATTGGTTTCACAACGTCAACAGAATGCATGTTCCGTAAGTATTATTTGATGGAAATTATTTATTATATTGGGTCTGTCTGTAGTTCATACTACTTTAAGCAATATGGATACAATATAAGAAGCAAAATATGTTGAACGTTTTTGACACAACTATAATAAAGAGCTCGTCATTACCTAATCCTGTTTCTATTTCACACTCCATAGATGCTGCGTTATGTCTGTATCCAAAATGGCATTTGCAACTATACGATCCCAGACTATTTTCACAAATATGTGGGCAGTCGTGAGTAGCTTCTTCGCATTCATTAATATCTAAATGACAAGACGTCTTTCAAATAATGTTGCTTATATGTTATGGATGTTTTTCTTCTTATAAGATTTAAACACTGGAACAATTTCAAGCTTTATTCAACTTAACACATTAACTCGATGAGAGTAAAACTTGTCCATGTATATATAGCTATCTGTTTGCACCTTATTAGGATATTAAAATCTGTAATGAGTACATGATAAATGAAGAAAACAAAAAACTTAATACTTGCCAGTGCATTCCGTTCTACTTATTCTATATCCTTCTTGGCAAACGCACGTGTAGCTGCCTTCTATGTTAATGCATTTTTGTTCACACAGGCTACTGTTACCTGTACATTCATCAATATCTGCAGTATACGATAATGATATGAGAAGATACCATATTAAATTACACAGCCCCCGTCACCAACACATTCATTAATATCTGCAAAATACGATAATGCGATACCATATTTCTTTACACAGGTCATTGTCACCTGCACATTTATTATTGTCTGCAACCATACGCGAAAATTTTTTGTTCACGTAGGCCACAGCCACCTGCACTTCTTTAAAGATGCACTCTTACTCCCAAATAAGAATTACCGCAAGTAACACAATTGTTTGCATATACCAGAAAGGATGAATAAATGTCGAAAACAATTGTTCTTATGAAGGATTCCGAGTTTAATTTAAAAGAAATGTGCAGAAAACACGGTATTTCTACCTTATGTAACTATAGTAGATTACAGTAAATCTTTTAGCATTCACCAATCATTTAATATTTTTGGGTTTTCGACTATGAAATACACGGTTCCAATTTTGTTATCAGTAACTAATTTGTTCCATAAATGCATAATTTAGCGAGTGGTGGAGGGTTTATCACTTAAAATTTGTGTTTGTTATACATGTGTATGAATTGATTTTGAATAAGAGTGTCACTTTAATATGTGCAATTTACAATAATCATTTGACGATACCATTTTTGTCGACACAGGCCATTGTCACCTGTACATTCAGCAATGTCTGCAATTTACTATGGAAATAGACTAAAGTTCATTCTTCCAATACAAAAAAGCTTGTTTCCGATGTTTTTTCGGTATATTTTTTTCTGCCTCTGAATCTTTTTAATGATATCAAAATACTATTGATTTTCAGGCATCCGCAATTCACATACTTGTACATTGGTGTCACCTTAGCAACAAACGCATCGTACGTGCCATTTTCGAATGGCATTTTATTGGTCATGACATTTTGAAACAAATGGTACTACTCAAAATATAACACTAGGTGTATTGAATATACAGTTTAAAATCTTTATTCGATTTCAGACACTATCTTAATATTCAACGAAGTGAGCTGTTATTACGATATTTTTTTCACTTTCGTTGATAATGCAATGACATATAATCCGACAACAATAAGTGGGCACGATTTTCCTGTCACTTCATAATTTAAATACGGTTTTGTCTTCTTACCTTGGCATTTGATACCGTCGTCATTAAAGCCATCGGGGCAACTACTGCAGCGAAATGCTAGCCCCGCAATGGTATGATTCGAGGCGGGAATATCGGTACAGTTTCTCCCTCCTGAGCATGGATTTGATGCACAGCCGTCAAAGTCGCTTTCGCAGTTGACACCTTAAATGCACATCAAGAAAACCGACACTTCTTTAATTTCTTGACTTAACCAATATATAAAAGATTGATTAACATGATATTCTGTTCAAAGTTTATTCAAAGCTGTTCAAAACAATCACAGCGCAGTTGATTATGATTCTAGCTTGGTTGTCAAAACAGATATGAATCAAGTTCGAGTTCTTCCCAGTGCAAAACAAAACAATTGAACTTATTTTCTTTTTAGAGAGGCCACTTGAAAATATTCCATGATAAGGTGGAACCCGGGAGCACCTTGCCCAAAGGCGGATACCTGTTTGACTACAACAACTTACCATTTATTATGAGATAAAATAAAATACCTGTGTATTGCTCATCACACCTGCATTTTCTGTATCTAAAACTGGAAAAGGAATGTTGCTCTTCTACCGTTTCATCCAAGCAGAACCCATGATCACTACATCCTGAGCAGATATATACTGGGATTGATGCTATTGGTGAGACACCACCATCTGCATTTTCAACCACCAGTCTACAAAAATGCAACGTTATATTAAAAGCTAAAAATATTTTAATTTTCTGGAATGAGAGATGTATTGCTCACTCCAAGATTAACTCACAGGTATCTTGATTCGTTCATTAATCAAACCCAACCAGCAGAGCATTTCTTAACATGAAAAATGTAAACAAACGGATTGAATATATATTTCAGACTGAAATTTGTACTAGTGTATTAGATATTTATTTTCGTAAATAATACCTTATATTTTGAATTGGAGTCTCTGGGTCGTGTATATAAATTAATGTTTTAGTTGTAAGGTTCACTTCTATTGACTGGTTAACGTTTTGAAAAATGTTGTATTTGATGACATTGTCGTCGAACACCAACGCGCAGGTAAAACTTTCATTTCCTGTCGTGACATCTATTTTTCCACAGCTTTGTAGATCGGGGATTTTTCTATCTATGACGGAGTAATATTTCAGAAAATTGGTGTTACGGTGAATTATAAAAATTGCCTAATATTGGTCAGCCTGTCGAGAGTCGAAGGAAGTTAAAGAGTCCTTTATATAACAATACTATGTTATTTATACCTATTTATATGTACTTTTCGTAAAAAGTTATTTAAAGTTGTGATCTGTCAAAGATTTTTCTATTGAATAATTTAAAGTAACCAAACAATCAACTCCAAAAAATGTCCACAATGCTACATAAGATGAATAGGGACCAAACCAGTAAGAAAGATTATAATTTTCAGAATTACTGCAAATATTTTGTTTTTTTAAGCATATTTATTATCAAGATGTTTAAAAATTCATATAACCTTACGAAGACAGGTGCATAATACAATTCAACTTACTGAGTTCCACTTCCGTTGCTTGGGATGCATTTGTTATTTCTAGTGTCTGTCTGGATATATTCTCATTTTCTGTGAACACTTGGTCAAAAATACACGCTAGGTCCTCGGATCCACCGCATGTCGCTTTCGCTGCATCAAGTGTTTCATTTGCAACTGTGTCAAGAAATCGAGGAACGAACGAATTGTTTTGGAAGCTGCTGTGATTTTTCTTTTGTGGGTACCTAAACGCAGAGCGAGAGGCATCGATTTCCCCTGGAGTCAAAATACAAGGGGTATATGATGTGTTAAATAATGACATCAATCTCGAGAAAGAAGTTAGTTTAAAATATCTAAATTACAGAGCGATGGTGAAGAAAGATATATTAACTTATGCTTAGTCACACTTGTTGGCACGATGTTGTTGGGGAAACAGGAGAACACGAATTAAAACACTTGTGTCACTTGACCAACACTACCAACCAAACTCATATGCTCCCATGCCAGGAATCGAACATGCGTCGTCTTGGTGAAAAGCGAGTGCTCTAACCAATTCGCTAACCGGGCACACAGTTCTTATTACAATAAACGAAATAACAGTCCTTACATGTTTTACCAAAATCGAATATTTCCGACTCATTCATGTTCGGATCTAGCGTTAGGTTGTCAGGTGTGATAAAATCGTTGTCAGGATTTCCGTCAAAATTTCCCAAAAGGCCTCGCACACGTCCGTGTAATGCTGTTTTTACAATGGTACTTAATGACAGCATTCCATTTCTGGCTGTTATATTCAGTGTCACTCCTACAATAAGAAAGTTATTTCTAAAACATCTTTAAGATCTAAAATACAACTGCTTTGTTTATTTTAAAGAAAGACAGTTAATAAGCGCCTGCCCATGTCATTATATCGTTAGATACGGTAAAAGCTTTTACCCTTACAGTAAAGAAAAGGCTATTTAAACAAAATCATAAAACAGGAAAACTACAGGGACAAGTCCAGTAATCACAGATGTAACGAAAACCCTGATTTGAGCCAGGATATAATATTAAGACGATCATAAATGTTAAATACCTGCAGAAAGGAATGAAACTTCTATCGAAGCATCTGTAGTTTTTGTTTCACTAGTATATTTTTTAACAAACATGTGTTTGCTGTCTGAGAACAAGTGGGAACTATTCTTCTTTTGAATATCTTGTGTAACATCAATCTTGTTCACGATAGCAAGAAACCCTTGATGAAAAAAGAGAAAAAAACGAATCAAATGTGTTAAACGTCATCATCTTAAATATCAAATACATGTACGTGTATATGAAGGAAAATACATAAGACCAGAACTGTTTTAGTTGACATTCAGAATAGTATTTCAGAACAATAGAAGTACCTTCATTGTCATTATTTACTTCGACATGCACGGATGAGTTATAGCTATCAAATGCTGCAAATACACTAAACAAGGTCGCGTCAGAAAGTTGACCATTGGCTTTTATTGCCCGTTCTGTCCTCGCCTGAAGGCTAAACTCCTCCCCGCCATGTTTATAAGTCAATAACGTGTACTCCCCGAGGCCGTTGAAAATGTATCTTTTCCCATCTAGCGTTAGTATGTGAGGATCTCCCCATGAAACAGCTTAACAAGAACATATCAAGACAATAAATTATGGAATCTATATGATAACACCAGCATTCCAAAACCTACTATTATTCTGTTAAATAGCACAAAACAAACACACTTTACAAAACAAACCACTTAAAAAGAGAATAAACAAACAGCAGTTTATACCGAAGTCAAACCAGGTTTCCTTATAGCAAGTCCCGATAGGCCGTAACTTGTAGTATAAATGACAGTAATTTGACTTTTCACAGCACGTCGTTTTTGGTTCAACATCCTCTCTAATATGCTGTTGCATGCTGAAATCCGGATGGAAGGCATAAAGTCCACCGGCATATGGGATTTCACCTGTCCATTGTTCCGATTCTTTGTCATAACAACATACCTGTAATTGTTTGCAAATGACTATTTAAGATATGTGATTACCGGATTATTATCACTTAATATATTAAAACGAGTTCAATACAGATTCAATTCAAGCAATTCCAAACAAAAAAGCAAGAAAGTACCATTCCATTGGGTTCCATACTTTCTGAAATCAAAATATCAATACAGATTGTTTTGTTGTTGACTTTTGTTTCTCCTCGAACGAGTGGGTCACGGTTAGCCATTGATAAGCTGCAGGGGCATGACGGTATATTGTCCATTCTTTTGTGCTGGAACTCTACTTCATGTATATGTAACTTGTACCAAGAAAGGCATTGCACAGCATAGTTCACCTTACGTTTATTCGAGGTTGTCAGCGGTTTTATGATCAATCCATCCACACCTGAACAATGTAAATTTATCACGATATACAAATTATATATTCGACTTCAGATGTTCACTTTCCTTCTTGTCAAGAAACTATTTTATATCACCAATAAAACATAGTGCAGGTTGAAAATGAATAATGATACATTACATCTTATATCAAAGCATTACCATATGGATGGTGATAAGTTAATGTTAACTACCACACTGAAATGTCTATATATCTATATTTATTTCTTTCGTTTCCAAATAAGTTTGATGTCCAATGCCAGACTTGTATACTTATGACAAACATGTAGGCGTACCTTTTGTATGCCCATATGCGTCTAACTGAAGAACGGGTTGTTTGAAAGAAAAAATGTTGCTATATAGCAGTTTTCCTTGATCAATAACGCCAACAAACACGTCGGGTCGATTTGCATTCATCATTTTCCAGTTCATCATTCTTTTCCCGTAAATAAAGATCGCATGTGTGGATATTCCATCTGATGCCATGACAAGTTGAAAAGTGTTTTTCTGAAACATATTGTGTATAGGAATTCACACATAAATGCTACTGTGTTTGTTTCTGTATTATTTGAATACCTTTATGTTGAGTTATAACTATTTGTTTTGATAAGAAATTTAATGTTTAAATCCAAATAAATCATTTTTCTGTGCTGTTCTGTTTTTATATTTATAGCCTTATTACATATTGAAATCTATACGTCTCAACCTAAAAAACTCAAAATAAACAAAGTTGTTCTTGTTTCTGTAAGATTGTTTAATCAACAAACCATGATTCAGTGATACTTTACCAGTGTTTGCTGGAAGGACGTTTGATACGGCAACATATTGCTCCACGTTGCAATTAATGCAAATTTAACGTCGAACGCCTCATTGTTGTCCGTTATGGAAAGATATTGTTTGATGAGAAGCAAACTAGTGTCATTTAAAGTGCTAGGCTTTGTCAGTGTATCCAAAGTTCTATACGATACATTTCCGTCCAGAATGTTGGCATAGAACGGCGCAAGTATGGCGCCTCCATTAACAACAGACGCGTTCGAAGGTGGGTTCGGATTGGCATATTGCATACCAATACTCACATACCCGTTTGTACAAACCTGAAACATTCAATCAAGGTCATAAAGCATTTTCTTTCAAGGTATTCATTAAATTTACATATTTGCTATTGCAAAGTCAATTACTTACATACAATCTTGTATACATTTCGTCTTGTACCGGAAAACCAGGTTTGAATTCCACCTCATTACCACACTGTGTATTTGTATTTAAAAAGCTGTCACCAGCCTCTGCTCCAAACGGAAGCAGTGGCACTGAAGGCGAAGGAGAAATTGCGGTGTTGAGTTTGAAGTATCGACATGAAGCCAGAACAATAGAGAAAATGCACTGATCAAATAAAGAAAAAGATTGCTTACTGTTAACTCGCTATTATGAGCCATAGTTATATGTCAGCTAATAATGTTGTTGAAAATGGAAAGCAACAATAAATGATCGAATTACAAGATGTCAAAATGTCAATTGAATAATGGCATGTCCTAAATTCAACAATGTTCGTGACGATATAGAGTCAAATAGGTGCTCGGATATTAGAATACTGTATAAAGTATTTCCTTAAAGAAATGCAAATTTTATTTACCTGAGTTGCAAGTGTGTGTTTTGCGATCCAAAATGCCCGTTTCACATGTACAATATCCATCTATGCAAACGGCCCTTTCAGTGATACAGTTCGACGATGTCTTGCAGGCTGTACCTATTCCAGCTGAAACAACAAACCGATATCACATGAAAACAATGGGAATAGTCAGAACATAGTGTTATCTTGAAGTAAGTAAGTTGAGTGAGTGAGTGAGTGAGTGAGTGAGTGAGTGAGTGAGTGAGTGAGTGAGTGAGTGAGTGAGTGAGTGAGTGAGTGAGTGAGTGAGTGGGCGGGCGAGCGAGCGAGCGAGCGAGTGAGTAGGTAAGTAAGTAGGTAGGTAAGTAGGTAAATAAGTAGGCAGGCAGGCAGGTAAATAAGTAAGTAAGTAAGTGAGTGAGTGAGTGAGTGAGTGAGTGAGTGAGTGAGTGAGTGAGTGAGCGAGTGAGTAGGTAAGTAAGTAGGTAGGTAAGTAGGTAAATAAGTAGGCAGGCAGGCAGGTAAATAAGTAAGTAAGTAAGTAAGTAAGTACGTAAGTTAGTAAGTAAGTCAGTATGTCAGTATGTAAGTAAGTAAGTAAGTAAGCAAGCAAATAAATAGGTAAGTAATATAGTAGTACATATATAGCTGAAAATAACACCCATTCCATCGGGTCTTAAAGCTGCACTCTCACAGATTTACCGTTTTGACAATTTTTTTTTAATTTTTTTGTCTTTGAATGCGTTAATTTTTGCGTAAATAAATGCAAACCGGTAATATAAGACTGCTGATAAAAAATTAAATCGCATATATTCATATTTAGGTTCAAAAATTGCTGTTTAATGCATTTTTCTTAAACCGTTTATTATGCTTTTAGCCATAAAACATTAATTTTCGAATGGAAATATGAAAATTCTGCGATCTGATCTTTTGTCAGCAATATCACTAGATTGCAGATAGTTACGCAAATATTTGCTCTTTCCAAGACAAAAAATAAAAAAGTTGTCAAAACGGTAAATCTTAGAGAGTGCAGCTTTAAAGGCACCTTTATATTAATAATTTCAAAGCATTTGTTCGAACGTAAACATATTATATTAGTATGAAAGTCGCAGTGCTGTTTCTCTTAAACAAAGGGTTCTCAAAACATTTTTTTTAAATGTAAGTAATACTTAATAATTACTAGTATACATAATAATAATACATTATTCTTTATACGTTACTACCATTGCATCCTAAAATGTCAAATCTCATAGAAATAACGTTGCTCCAGTCGGTGGGATGAATCTGTACACACAACGCAACTATCCCCCGTGCTAGTGTGTTTGTAACGACGGTATCAGGATCGGACCCACCGGTAAACATCTTAAAAGAAACATTTTATACTTTTAGGAATTAAAGTCATTTCTCCATCGAGAGCGCATGGAGATAACGACCAAGCCATGCCTATCACGTGACATATCATTTGTTTGTTTATAACTTTCCCAAAACTTAAGATTGAAATAAATCGTCTGTGACCTACATCTAAAGTAGTATTCAGGAGATACCTTGTCGGTTCCATTCGCAGTTTTTATCACGTCGTATATTTTGCAATCTTGGCTATACAGGAATTTAAATGTTTTGATAAATCGAGGTGAAAGGCTTATTGCTCCTTGCGTTAATATTGCCCTTATCTCCTTCTTTTCTTTAAACTCTATCTGTAAGTATAGAAAATATCATTTATTATTCAAAACTGTCGAACTTACATTACTTAATGATAAGCTTTCGTATGTCTGCTGCATATTTGCACATCCATACATTTAATGTGCGAGTTACTTATTTATTTAGAGTAAACAACTGCGCTGAAATAGCCGTAGTTCATTGCAGCATTACCGTCACGAATTGCTTCCGATCTTGAACTCCTGCCGTCCACGATCCGCTCAATGTTGTTCTATTTCTCTTAATCTGGTAAATGGAATCTCGATATTCGGCAGACATAACTTCTACCACTTCTCCACTAGACGAGCCTGCTATACGACTGCCTCGGACAAGAAACTCATTGCAGGACTCTGTTTACAGATATTTGTAAGCGTATATTTGAAGGAAGAATTTCTAATTATTTTGAATTACCAAAGATCAACAGGATTTATTTCCATAAGAGAATGCTCCCACATCTACTATGTAAATTAAAGGCGATCAGGACAATACCGGAATTTTTATTACCAATTAAGATTGCAAGAAGAAAAGATAAATATTTACATTTGAATGACATTATCATGTTATGATACAAGTAAAAAAAAACAACACATATATGTTGGCTTCATAAGATTTGTGTTAAAATATATGTTAAAATATGTACTTAATGAGACACATGAAGCGTGTTCCCAAACCCCAGAAGACAAACACCTGACGCTCGTCCTACTTGCTGTATACCCTACATGACATTTGACTGTTGACGTTGCGCTATATGTTGTTACTCCGTTATGGTCCAAGACGTACGCTCCTCCTACAAGCTCTTGAGGGCGACCGCAATCTAGATAAAATAACATGAAATAATGCCACGAACTGAGCAATGAAAACGACACAAATGGATTAAGTTTGCGAGCATGTGAAGACTTGTTAAACTATTATAAACACAAGCGTAATGACATGCTAGGGCATCCATAACGCTGTGATCTATTCTGTTCTTAAGGTCGGCGTTACAATAGAGGATTTTTGACGCCTTGGTTAACACCGGAAGAGAATTAATAAAATAGAAACGCTAAATGTTAAACATCAGATATTTATTCAAATTTTACCTTTAAATTTTGATTATAGACGGGCAACATTTGTCTTAGAAAAATGTTTTTCAAGAAAACAGGTTTTATTGACAGTTGTTCCTAGACACATTTACCATCATGTAAATTTTAAAAAAATCACTATAACCTATAGGATTGCACCGGTTGGTCGCTCTATCGGCAATGTAGCCTTCCGAACAAACGCACCAGTTGCCAGTGCACCGAGCGAGCGATGTATAGCACTGGGAGGATCGGAGACATCTTTCACCTAACCGCTTGCCTGGAAAGTCTGTCAAACATGGGTTTTAATAGGCATTGCATAATTGAGTAATTTTGATCAGTATATCCAATACTTATGAATATCTTATATGTATGTCTTCATTTTAGATTAAATAAGATACGCAATAACTGTTTCATGAATTTGGTATGTACATTAGTCTTCATAATGAGCAAAACAGGATACGATGAGTAGCATACTTAAAAAGATAAATATAAAGCCCAAACAAATGTTGTCCATGATAATAAACATTGCCTATTAAATGCCCTAGGTGCACGAATTTCTATGAACTATTAAATCTATGTTTCTATACAAAGTATCGATAAAGAATAAAGCTTAAATCTTAAGGTTATTTTATGAATCGGCTGAAATAAAT
Organism: Mya arenaria; assembly: GCF_026914265.1. Classification (NCBI taxonomy): domain Eukaryota; kingdom Metazoa; phylum Mollusca; class Bivalvia; order Myida; family Myidae; genus Mya; species Mya arenaria. Next base: position 82,730,027 of record NC_069127.1, on the reverse strand, counting down.
CAAATACTATTGTAAGAAAGCAACATACTTTCACAACACCTTCCTTCGACGGCCGCCGGGCAATGGCATCGGCCTCCGCTGTAATAGCCACCGTTGTAACAAAACTCGTTGCAGTCTTTAGAAAACCTTTTCTTAACGCTCCAGACGCAGGAATAGCAAAAATGTGACTTTCGTCCCCCACCGCATGGTGAAGAACAAGAACTCCAACTATCGCAGTTGCCATATGATTCCCATTTGCACAAATCTGGAAATCACAAATATCTAGATTGAATTCAAGCAGTTCTAACTCGTACCTTATCTCATAAAGAAAAGTACGGTCTGGATGGGAGATGCTTCAGAAGCCTTCAGAAGCACAAGCAACACCTTAAGTTTGAAAATACATTCGAAACTCGTTAGGCCAAATAAAAAATAGGTGCGTTTCAGGTAACACTGCCAAAAAATAGGGTAGGTAGGTCGGAATTTTTTTTTTTTTTTTGATATATTGATTTCAGTAACTGTTGACTCAGAAAGTAACAAAAATAAAAGTCATCAATTTTCAGGTTTATCAGTAGTTTTTAAACATGTTCCATGCTTCAAAGGAAACATTATTTATTTGTCTGGTTAAATACTTTGACAATGATGGTTGGATTTCAACTAAGTTACGGTACACCACTCTGCTATTATTTAAGACTTTCCAGGAAAGGTTTTACTTTTCTTTATGCACCCTTTTGCTTTCAATCACCCTCTGTAGAATGCTAACCTTCCTGTAACATAATTACATGAAGAGTGGGACAGCAAATTTACCATATAAGCCATCAGCCAAGAAAACCTCAATGCTGTCAAGAGGACCTGGGGATTCAGGTTTGAAGAACAAGTAACATGCAGGTTTTCTTGTCAAAATTGCACACTTAAATCTGACATATCAATCCGAAAGTCAGTATCTGACACATTTGTATCTGACAAGAAAATATAGTTCAAGAATTGAAATATACCTGCCACACAAGCACAAACTACCCTTAATTTACTTTAGAGTTTGGACAATCTAAAAATTCGGACATCCATTATTATTTTCAAAAATAATTTATTTTAGGTACCTAATTTTCGGACACCCAAAGGACATCGATTGTAACTTTTACAGTTACTAAGTCTCACAGACAAACATTATTGATCTTTATCGTTACAATTCCTGGCTAGATTACCTAACCGAATACATCACTGTGATAAGTTAGTTAGTTACTACCCATCCTAAACGATTTATTGCCTGTTGAAAAGGATGTGTGATATATTTAATGGAGGATTAAGGAAACAACAATGGCAATCAAGAGATAAAGAAAACACAAGACATGACATGTTTGTAAAACTATCCGCCAATAAACTTTCAAACTTGTACCACACTTTTAATATAGACTTTATGAAGCAATAATCGTACAGTAATACTTATTGTAACATCAATAGAACAATAAAAATCAACACATTCAATGATACAGGTAACTATTTAATGTGTTGAATTAAAGTTAGAAATGCAATACTAAAGTTTCAATCGAAAACACCACTCAGAAACATTAATCCTGCATAGCAATAGCCATGCTCTCCATGAGATCCTCGAGGGTATAACTGAGAGTTATGTGACGTCACACAATGTGACTGTTTGATCTGAAGCCGATAAAAGGTGTTTATTCTTTTCAATGCATGTATAAAATGGTGTTGAATGGGATTTTAATTAACTTGATGAAGGAGTTACACTTATAGGCGTAATAATCATTGATAACTACGGATAAATTAATAAGTGGTAAAATGCTGACATGAAGAAAAAAGGCATGTTTATCATACATGTAGATAAAATGTAAAAATGGGTTTTTTCTATGAATTCGGAGAGCGAAAAATTAATTATTTTAAGGTGTCCGAACTCTAAGGTGAAGTACGGTAAATACATTCAGAAATCCAACAATAATATTGTCAACTTTACGTACATACATTTCGTAACAAATGCTTTTCGTACCCAAATCACAAATTTTTCAGGGAAAAATAGGTTAGGGTCGGCGGGAAAAAATAGGGTCGGTCGGGTAACCTGAAACAGACCTATTTTTTATTTGGCCTTATGTCAAAGTCTACGGGAACTCGATATATACTCCGAAATAACGAACATTCGATATAACCGACAGTTTTAAAACAGTAGTTTCGGTTTAATTGAAACTGTGCTCACAAAAAGGATAATTTAATAAATGTATAATAAACACCATTCCGCTCACAAAGTGATAGATACGTAATAAATCTCTCGATGATAATTTTCTATAGACGGATATTTGCCAAACGAAAGTATTTCCGAACAAAAAAATAGTTCAATGGGTGACAGCGTTAAGGTTCTAGATTTTACATTAAGAAGACAATATTATAGTTTCTTTTTCTACTACCGACCTCACATATTCCTTATATTGAAATATTAAAAAGTGTTCTCCTTATTTTCAATTAACTACAATTTGAATATTTCTGAATGTACCTATAGGACGCATTTGTTTAGATATCACTGTAATATTTCCAATTTAATGCACATTTGGGTTTCTCTAAGAATATGCTTCTGATATGAATAAAACAAAACATTCACCTGATTGTGGACAAAATATCAAAGCCACAAACATTATCCATAACAGTTCCATTCTTTGTAATTTCAAATTGTTTGTTTGCAAAACTGTTCAATTAATCAATTATTATTTTCTTTAATTATTGCCATGTCGATGATATTGAATGCCAATTTGTGTCATAAATGACGTTAACAATGAAGTGTTGGAAAACGCAATGATATTCAAGTGTTATTTTCATAAATTTTATTCCTGTTTTATCGCATACTCTGGTCCCCAATAGTTCAGATATAGTAGATATCGTAACCAATCAAACCCATCGATATCAAGGGTCTCCCCCCTAAAACAGTTCAGTAAGCCAGCATTATCTTATCCTTGAGTGTTATGAACATTTCGTAATCCTCTCAAAGATAGATGTAATGACCTTTATCTTTGACCTACATCTGGTACAAGAACAGTAAACAAAATAGTTGTTCCAATTTTGCGAAAAGTTATAGCACAATCAGTTTACGTCTCTTATCTTATTTAGCCGAAATAAACTTTTTTTAAAAATAATCATGATTATCATAAAATGCCTTCCTTTGAAAGCATTAAAACTCTTAAGATAAGAATATTACACAAATTAAACGAAAACCAAAAATAGTGAGATTAGCTTAATCCTGTAAGTATGGACTTTAACATGTTGAAATTGGGCCCTTTTGTAATTTAGTATTATAAATCAAAACCATTAACTTGAACGACGTAAAAATTTGTAAGTACCAGGAATGGTAAATGTAATACTTAATTGGGTGCGCCAGTCTTGTAAGTTATCAATTTTCGTTAAAAACATTTTGCACCAAGCGGAAACTTATCAAACATTAATGCGTCGTGCGGAATTTTACCCAACATTGCGCCATGTGGAAAAGTACTTGCTTTCATAGAAGTACTTGGGGTTTACCTATACGTTTATTATTATTTGTTTTATTGATAAATTTCCACAAGTTAATGCATACCTATATAAGATTTACCTCTTGCGTTTTATCTTTATTAAGGATTGTTGGGATAAGAGTGAGGTTTGTGCTCATAAACTGGTTTAAACCCCCAGTAAATTTACATTTTACTGACCGTTCCAAGGCGGTACCGTACAATTCTTGATAAACATACCTATTTTTCTATAAAGTATATGTATGCACTGTGCTGTTTGTGAAGTTTTGTGCTGTTCTTCTATGTTTCTTGTTTGTGATTTTGTGTTCTATGTCTTTGGCGTTTTCCCAGTGCCACTAAACCGGGAATATGTGCAAACGTTTTGCTACTGAGCTTGTTTCTGTAGCTTTTTGCATAAATATTTGTACAAGTGGCGCAGAAGCACTATATAAACGATATTCACAGGACACTTTTAAAGAAAATCTCTTGCAAAATTGGATAACTAAACACTATTTTTTAATTCTAACATCTCGACTTAAAAAAAATGGTTTTGTATATTATCTGTTTAAATTTACATATTTCTTGAAAGAAACATGGTGCAAATAAAATCTGTAAACTTTATTATTGTTGATACCTTTGCTTCAGTTAGAATTTAAGAGAATTATAAAATTAAAACAATTTCCAGTGTGGAATTCAAATTAGTTATTTGCCACAAGTGCCGTTGAGTATACATGTATGATTGACTCGACTGATTTTAGATGTATAGTAGATTTTAAAATTATCATATCCAACGTGTTTTAAATCGTAAATCTTAAGAACAGAAACCCAATAGAGAACGGCATGATCAGATAAATATTACTGAAAAAAGATAAATATCTTAAAGGAAATACATCCATGTGCCAGACGCAGTAGTTCTAACTAAAATGCTTCGAGCTGAATGCTGAAGTACATGGTTGCTAAACAGAATTATTTCAAATCTTTGAAATATTTAAAACTATGTATGACGGCCTTATCGCATATATTTCAAATAGAATTGATAAATATGTAACATTGGTAAAAACCGTAGATGACTGAATAATATGGTTTAAGATTGTTGGTCAGTTAGTGTGTTTAAGTGATGACTTATATGTTTGTCTTTTGTTATAATATTCCTACAAATAGTAGTCATAAAGGTATTGCTTATAATGATTTGTTCGATAAAATTGTGAATAATATGATTATTTTTGAAAATGATGTCCAAAATATAAATTATATGATAGTAGGGGATCTAAACAGTAGGGTAGGGAAATTACATGATTTTGTTGAAATGAGTTTTTTACAGAATTTTGACCTAATGCCTGACGGCTATTTTGCAGACAATCTTTTACGGAGAAACACTAACGATTTAACGATAAACGAAAATGGAAGGTTACTTATTAAATTTTGTAAGCTGACGGGTCTACATTTATATTGCAATGTAAAATCAAGCATAAAATTTCAAAATGGGCTAGGTGAGACATTTGAATGCTCAATAGGGACACGTCAGGGGGACTACTTGTCTCCATTATATTTTCTATGTATATAAATGACTTAGAAGAAGATTTCTTACTGAAAAGGTTCCAAGGACTTAATATTAACACACTCAAACTATTATTGTATGCCGATGATTTTGTTATATTTTCAAATTCAGAGGAAGACCTACAAAAAGGCTTGAATACTATACAAAATTACTGTCAGAAATGGAAATTTGTTGCTAATATTGAAACCCCCCAAAGATTATGGTGTTTTGGAAAAGGGGGAGATTAAGAAATAATTTGAAATTCTATTATGATAATAAAGAAAGCCATATTTAAGCTTAACAAATGCTTATCAAAATTTACAGATTTGAAAGTAAGCCACGTCTTATCATTATTCGATAAATTAATAACTCCAATACTAAATAATGGTTCAGAAGTATGAGGTTTTTCGAAAGCAGATGGACTTGAAAAAATCCACTTCCATTTTTTAAAAACACTATTAGGCGTTAAACTATTAACGCAAAACAACTTTATATATGGAGAATTAGGTAGAGTTCCATTGTTTGCCCATAGATTGACATCAATCATACGTTTTTGGTTGAAAATAACAATGACGGATGACAGATGAATTCCATTTTCTCTTAGAACGTCCTTTATACCATGAATTAAGACTCTTATACATTAAGCGATATTATTGGCGCAATCCAAATATTCCTAAATTTATCGAACTGATTTCTGAATATACTGAATATAGCAATAGACACTTTTCTCCACTAACTCTATTTTTCAGTATTTTAAGCAAATGTTTGATAACTTTACTTTGTTTATACATTATGATTAATTTTGAAAGTTGTTCTATCGGAAATGTTTTTATCACATGCTTACCCTTGTTTTCCGTGTAATATACCCATTACGAATATTTTTATCTTACACATGTGTAAGATAACCTATCAGACATTTCGATTGGCCAGACTAATCACACGCAACCTAGATATCCCTCCGCATTGTATGTAAACAAAATGGTTTAAATGCCAACAAATACTTACTGTATTATAATGAAGCTGTAAGACTTTCGGGAGAGAAATGGCTAACGAATCATAGTGCCAGAAAGCATCTTTTACACACACTTTCTGATAACAATGTTCCGCCAACCAGATAATGCAGATTACTAGTCACAGAAATATCCAGTCAGTCAACAAATACAGCCACAATAGTGACAAACACCACAAGAACATTTCAAACATCTCCATCTTGACCAACACAAGCAATATGCAATCAATGCCATTTGCTTGCCAATTTAATCAGCTGTCGGTTACCGAAAACACAAATACGAATTCCGCAGCACAGACATCTCCTTACACATCACATGGCGGCTAGAACATCATGTTCTTTGGAAACATTCCTGGTGGAAATTATTTTTTTCAACAGCAACATCCTTGCAGTACAGAGTAAGGCTTCGCCGTTATCATCTGCATGTTGTGAAACACCATGTACACCAAGAAAACGCTGCAAAATCATCGTAGAAAGCGACAGCGAATAACTTTTAAATCCGTGCACACAGAAAACTTGACAGACCGATGTAGGTCACATAAACCGCGTAAATGCATGTACTCTGAGTGTGACGTCATCAAATTGTGTACTTATTGGTTTTTTTTTATTAAATTCGTTCGTTATTCATGTTGTTGGATATTTTACTACACACTTTTGTATGTGTGACTTGTTAAGCGCTTTGTCAGCTTTTAAAACTTGATAACTGCTAGTTACTTTTGTCATTTTAATTTGGAACTATTTATATGGCGCATCGTTGACATTCTACTCTGAGTACTTTGGCTGTCAAACAATCCGTTCAGAAAGTGGAACTTAATTAGTAATAAAAACACCGTTTTAAGCATGTGATAAAAAAGATCTGACACTCGTTGTCATTTAATTCAAGAATTTTATTAAACTCGTCCATGAAAGTTGTTAGTAAGCGAGCCTCTGGCGAGCTTACTAACAACTTTCATGAACTCGTTTAATAAAATCTTGTATTAAATGACAACTCGTGTCAGATCCTATATATATACTGTACATGTTTATATTATATGTAACTCATGGGCTGTAAGCTTATAGTTAATAAAATCGTTTTCTTCTATATCATAATGTAGACTCTTTAAGCAGAAACATCAAAATACGATGTGTTTATGACCTGACCCAAAATGACCCGGTTTATTCAAGATGGCGGACGAATCAACAAATGTCCGTGAAATTTCCGATGTCAAGTGGGATTTAAGGCATCAAACTGGAGTTTAACAATGGATTGTTAGTGCAAAGAAGGTGAATTAAGAATAATTAACCGAATAACATCATCACCTTGTGGTCATATTGGCTGAATTTAACGCAATACCATTAATGACCGAAACACATCTGGTGAATGGTCTAGTCCATATATACAGCCGCTTCAGAGTCTTTGACGATTTTTAATTTGGCGACTCTGCTTTAGGGAACAAAATGAATATCCAAATGTTAAAAAAGTTCCCTATACACGCATTATTGTGCTAGTGAAAGGTCATGGGCAGCCACTATTAAAAGTAAAATTGCAATAAAACACGGAAATACGAACTTAGTGAAAATCCAAACAACAATAACGTCGTTTTGCTTCGTGCTTCGTAGATGTTAATAATGGTTTGCAATAAAAAACAACAAATCATTCAAGATTTGAACATGTTAAGTATTATCCAAAAAGAATGTGCTTTCAGGGTAATATTTTAGAATTTTGATATTAATTTGTTCCCTTAATGCCATGTTGACTGATTCATACCACTGTAAAATATTTTCTTCGACTGTAACACACACAATTATTGAACACTGCAGTGTTAAATAGAAACACAAAAGTTACACATAGACAAAAAATAGATAATGCATACCTTAATTGTCATGCTGAGAATATCATTACTGTATACATGTATATAACTTAACAGATATTTACAGTGTTTAAGTAGCCCAAAAATCCTTATTCACCAAATAAAATTTAAAAATACTAGAATGTAAAATGAATTTGGACATTTTTTGGCAATGTTTTCAAGTACAATTAATTAAAATGTTCTGTTGCATTTTTGGGAAACTTATTCTCATTGGTATTCCTATCAAGCATTATACATGTACATGTATGTCTTCAAACGATCGATAAAAATAAGCCATATTACTGTAATGTGCGAGGCCAACAGATCCCTTTAGAGAAAAGCATGCTTAACCCTGAAGGGTCGACTGGTCTTTTATATATAATGTACATATATTCTCCCTCCACATGGAGACCTGGTTATGCAAATTTGCATATATACACAATGACATCAACATACGATGAACACACTTCCGCCTATAGCGGAACGTTACATTACCCTTAGGCCACAACAAATTGATCATTTGTTCTACGGATTTTGCCCAAAAAAAGTAGGAGCGAGCGAGCGAAAAAAAAATTAAAATACTCTTTTTAAACTTCAGGCAATTCAGAGGCGAGCGCAATGCGAAAAATTAAAAAAAAATATATAAAAGTTTATTTCTTACCAAATATATCATGCAATATGTCAAGAAATGCTTTTTAATTGCAAACATAGTTTCTTAGTTTAAATATAAATTAAAAGGTTTTGATTGTATCACATGAAAATCTGTCTCAATATATAAAAAATGGCAATAAGATCCAGTGCTTTACTATTGACTTCAATTTAAGCATGGATATATTGTAGTCTAAAATAATAGACGTGTTATACGGGATTCTTCCAATCCCTAACGTCTAAACGGGAATGTGCAAAAAACGGGGGTGTTTTGAAAATATTGAAATTGTTTTAAGTGAAGTATTTTATGGTTGAAATTGATCATAAAGAGTTATATTCATATTTTACCATGTAAGTGAAATGTTATTTTGCACTTAACAAGCATTTAATGCATTAAAACAAGTTGTTTACATTTCCAATAAAACGAAAGTTGACTGACACAGAAAACAATTATGCGAAGGAGAACAACTCGATACAATCGTAATAACTCGGCCTCCTCCGACAAAGCTTCGAAATAGATCTCGTTGCACAATCGTAACAACTCGGCCATGGCCGAAATGTTCCGAGCGATTTAAAACTGTGCCCTGAAGCCTTGCAGGTGCCCTTCATGTATATATCGTTATGTTTTGACAGAATGAAATGAAGAAAAGCCGTCAAACTCATAATTATAAGTTGGATATTTATTTTTTGTGTACGGAACTAATGTAAAATAACATTATCTGGTAATATTTCTTGTTTTTATGATATTTTATAGACGCTATATGCTTTAACCCGGAATTCTGATCGGAACAACTACCCACTTTTGGGTACAATTTGTACGTGAAGGATTTGCCATATCAAAAATCTAAAAAAATCCGTCAACGTACAATTATTTGGACTAGGATATATTGTAAAGACAACATTCCTCATATTAACGGGCAATTATTCGAAGACCAAAACGAAAACTATTGTATTCATCCCGTAACTTAATACTATCACAAAAGAATTTTTTTTAGACTAGTAAGAGTAATTCATCATTTGAGCATTTCCAAAAATTGGGTCAGATCTATATTTGAACCTCTTGAAGCAAATGATAAGGTTGTAGTGACTTTGACATTGAGAATTAAAAACTGAGAAATGCATTTTAGAATTTAAAAAATAACTCACGGAAACATGTTCATTTGCTGTAAGTCGAGTGTCCGTGTATTTTAATATAAGTTTTGCACTCAAAATCTGATTTAGTTATTATTTAACACTAAATTTTGAGTACAAAACAATGAATTACTTAAAACACACATAAATAATTATTGCCTTCGACGCTGTGAAACTGTTGTTGTTTACTGAAGACTATAATCCATTGACTATGACACTGATTTTCAATTTAACATGTGTATTTTACATTTACGAAAACTGAAAGTATCTTAATTAATACCGGAAATAAATAACAACGGTGCGTCCTGCAAAATATTCCCGACAAAAAAGACTGTCAACAAATATCGGCTGTTTTGCGGTTACCCGGACCTGATTTTGTCCTGACACGAGGAAAGTTTGCTCGCGGGGAATGAAAGCATTGAAATAACTTCAAAAAAGGGCGAAGTCGACGTTGCAGGTTTAAATTCTAAGTAAAAAAACTTCAGAAAATAGAGGAAATTCAGAAGTAAAAAAAATAATAATATGCACGGCGAAATAGTATGTGCGGGCGCAAAAAAAAAGTTTTTATATTTTTTTTTCGTTTTTCGAATTTTAGGTGCGGCAAATCCGACGAACAAATGATCAATTTGTTGTGGCCTTATTTGTTATTTTAAGTTATTTCTGAAGACAGTGTGAACTATCAAAAAAAGCAGTGTCTGTCATTTGGTCTGCCAGCCTCTGATTTTTTATCGATCCGAAGAAAAATTTCCAATTTTAACATTGCCATGTTTTGACAGTCTTGCACAATGAGTGACTTGTGATCAAAATTGTGCTTGGTTGATTTTGTGGCAATGTGTATATCTTTGATTTTACTGATTTCTTAGTTATTGTTCCGCAGGAAAAATCATTTGAAAATGCCAGTTAAAACCTGACACACATAAAATGCTTTTCCTTCAATACAATTTCGATATTTTCAAAACACCCTATTTTTAAAAAACCTTGATTTGATAGATCTTAACAGATAAAAAGAATCCTATGTTGAATATCTATAAGTTAAGAAATAATGAACCCCTAACAATCAATAAACCTACATTTAAGCCAATAAAATTTCAGATAGGCATAAATTAAGTGCTAGACTTAATCATTAACAATTTCGACCTTCTAGGTTGTTTAAACCTCTGCTGCCTACTGCCACTAACCTTATGCACAATCCCAGCATCAGAGTATACGTTGACAATGTATCAGACAATGAGGTTGTATTCTTAGTCAGTAAGATGACCTGAAGTAATTGGCTTAATGATTAAGAAGGGCTCATTATCTACAATTACTTCGCCCATTCTTAACAATGTCTTTCCATTAAGATTTTGTTTCATGTTTTCTGTTACTTGTATACCGTATATCCGGTTAAATACAGCCATCACATTTTTTTCTGTCCTAAATAAACATGAGGTTTATTATATATAATGTTGGTCTATTTCTATTGGCCAGAAAATATATTACGTCTCAAACATGACACTACGCCATTTTTCCATTTTCCAAATTTATATTATACCAAAAGGCGTCTATATTCGGATTTTGATGAATATTCTGATGAATAAATGAATCATTTAAACATGTAAACATACACTTTTGTGAAGTTTGCAAGTTATAGTTAAAAATTATTTAACATTTTAAGTATCTATTAAGTTGGACAATAGTGGAAACTCTGAGAGTTCCTGAGGCATACACTTCCGATATTTTAAATTAAGGAAAACTTTCTCTAAATTTGTTAATGGTCATTATAATCTCATATCAAAGTACAATAGTAGTCTTAAATCGTTCATTGCTGATAGTATTGCTCATCCCGATTTTTATGGTGATGTTTTAAAGAAAATTCGTAAAATTGAAATGTTTCCAGCAGGCAGTTGGGCAGATAGACTTAATTAATTACTTTGATATTATTTAAACCGTGGATATAAAGGCAATATTTTGAAGAGCACTTGCCTTCTTGTATTTGAAGATGAATACCTGAAACAAAATATTGGGTTGAATATAGCATCCTTTCATAACTAAATTTTCAGTGCTTTGATTTTTATGAAGAATTTGCTAATTCATGTTATCTTTAAAACCGTTTTTGGCGGACACGTGTTGACGGACTCCGAGTGTTTTGGCTGTGACTTAAATTTCTTCAAATATTTTACGTTTTCAAATCATTTGGAAGGAGAGAATAGCATATACTAGTCGCTATTATTTTTAATAATGTTTTTCTTTATTTGTTCCCAGTTTTAGTACAATGATGCTTTTTATTATGAAACTCTATGATCACACAGTTTTAAACCTTTTAAGGCAGACTGTGTGTGAAGCTTTTGGTTTCTAACGATGACTGCATCGTATCTTTGAAAAGTATTTGCATTAGGTGCTCTGAATTGTTTCCCTCCGACTGCAGATAGAGTTGGGATCTCTAATCATAGAAGTTCTTGGGGTTTACCTTTTCGTTTATTATTATTATTTGTTTTATTGATAAGTTTCCTCAAGTTAATGCATACTTTGATAAGATTTATCTTTTGCGTTTTATCTTTATTAAGAATTGTTGGGATAAGAGTGAGGTTTGTGCACATAAACTGGTTTAAACCCCCAGTAAATTTACATTTTACTGAACGTTCCAAGGCGGTACCTAACAATTCTTGATAAACATACCAATTATTAATATATATATATATTTAGTATTCATGCACTGTGCTGTTTGTAGAGTTGTTGTGTGCTGTTCTATGTTTCTTGTTTGTGAATTTGTGTTCTATGTCTTTGGCGTTGCCCATTGCCACTAAACCGGGTTTATGTTTAAACTGTTTGCTACTGAGCATGTTTATGTAGCTTTTTGCATATATATTGTCGACGTGATACATACGTTACAGGTTTAGTAGGTGACCTAGTATTGTATATATGAGGGGGGGGGGCAAGAATGAATCCATATTTAGGTTCGAGCTTCGCTCCAACCAAATATAGTTTCCTTTACGCCGAAAATCCATATCAGGTCACCTACTGACCATGAAACCTATAGTATCACTCCACATGTTTGTAAACAAATTCATTGGCAAAAATAGTTTTAACAAGCAATATTCAAATGATTATTTGTCATTTTGTATTCTTTGTGATGAAGACTGATATAAAAACAGTTAAAATTAAATTTGATAGACTGTTTTATTCAACTTGTCCAGGAAATATGTGAGTAAGCTCGACAAAGGCTTACTTACTTACACATTTCCAGAACTTGTTTATTAACTGTATATTTTGTAATGACAATTGTATTGTGCAATAAGATTCATGGCTACCATTAAAGGAAGTTTGGAAGCACATTTACTCCCAAAAAATGTGCCCAAATCGCGTTTGAAGTACAAAAACATCTACTTTTTGGAGGAACTGTTCAAAAGTGAAGGCTTTGAAGTTAAGAATATCACAAACAGGTGTCAATGTTATTTTATGGCCACATTCTCAATAAGTCTTGATATCAAATGAATTCTTTAAATACACTTTTGTGAAGTTTGCAAGTTATAGTTACAAATTATTTAACATTTTAAGTATCTATTAAGTTGGACAATAGTGGAAATTCTGAGAGTTCCTGAGGCATACACTTCATGTTTCAGAGGAAAACTTAGATATTTATGTTGAGGATTTAGTTCCAGTTCATTCTTCTTAAAGGAAGCCCTGCTAAGATATCATCACCTCCTCCACTTAAAATGACCCTTTGTCTTAATGACATGTGATTTTCAACACACATTCGAGAATGTTTCATCTAGACATTTCCTACATGATAATGCATTATCTGATACATTAAACATATTCTCAGTTTTATTAATGCTGACTGTACTTGCTTCCTTGTATCTATTTTCCCTAAGTTTGTAAATATATGCAATACACAAAACTAGAATATGCACATCTTTTTTACATTGTATGTGGGTGCCTATTTGTATATCCTTTAAATATATATAAATTGACCATGGATGATTCCATACTTTGAAATACATTAACTAATCAATAGTATAACCAATCAATAGTATATTCTATGATGTTCCTGTGTCCTGCTGTTCCTTTCAAAATGCTCAAAGTGAGCTATTGTGATCATTATATCCAGTTTCTATCATGCGTAGTATGTCATCAACAATATATTACGATTAGGCTAAGCATACCATGTCAAGTGACACCTTAGTAAGCTCCGACAAATATGCAAAAGTAGACGGTAAGAGTATCCAAAGTTAATTTCAATAAAAGAACTTATTGAAAAATAACAGCTAGAATTTTCTCAATGGAAAGCCTGTCTATTTTTTATTTCAAATTTAGGTTTATTAACAAAGTGTGCATTAATTTGTTTTAAGAAAAATCTCAAAACTCAGGGTTTCCCTGTTTTTCCTTTTTTCTCCATAATGAACAACTCATTTTATACTAGTTTAATGATTTATTAATACTATTATATTAACCTCGTTGTTTCTTTGCAATGTATTAATTTCGAAATGAAATGAAATGCAAAACTGTTGTAACAAGCAATAAATGAGTTACAAATGATCATAACCATACTCATATACTTTGACATTTGTGACATCTGAATGAAAAAAGCAGTGTATAACAGTATTGTTAATAAGAGCAGATTGTAGAATGTCATGGCGGGTAGTAACAGGCAACTGAAAGGCCCCGCCTTATCTTGAAGCTGATTTGTCAGCCGGGTATCGATCGAGTAGTCTGACTGGCAGGTTGCTTCATGTTTGTTGCTTGAAACAAGATCTTTCAACCCCCTGGACAATTATGATAAAATTCAAGGGGGATGTTCCTTGGGTGGTGCCCTTTCAAAGTTGTTAAAGATGAATTCAATTTAGAACTCTTGTTTGAAACCAAAAGGAAAAAAACAGCACTTCCTGACAAAAAACGTAAGGCCTTCAGCTAAAATGTTTGGTGTAAAACCAAGATTATTCATTTAGAGCCCCTGAGGTCAAAATATAAACGATGTCCATGGAAGACCTAGACCTTTTGACATACTTTTTTTTAAAAAGCTTCATCAATGAAATTTGGACAATCTGTACAGTTTTGAAAACAAATATATATATGTCGTCCTCGGATGACCCTGACTTATATAATATTTAAAGCTATAGCAATTTAGACGGTTTTTAAAACAATAATTATTGTTGTTATTTGATGACCTAGGCTGTGACCTTTTAGCATACATTTAATTTTGAAGCTTCAGTCGTGAAATACAGACCATTTATTCGAAAACAAAATTTAAAATTTTGCTTGAATAATGTTGATTTGTCCTTTCGACATACTTTCCTATTTTTTAAGCTACTTCAATGAAAGTTGTACCATTTGTACAGTTTTCAAACCTTGAAGCAATATTGTGCTTTGATGACCTAGAATATGACTTTTTGACATACATATTATTTTTGAAGCTACCACAATGAAATTTTGACCATGTGTACAAGTTTGATAACAAATATCAATATTGTGCTTAGATAACCTTGATTATTACCTTTTGACCCTCTTTCCTATTCTAAGGTACGAAACGCAACGAAAGTTAGACCATGTGTAAGTTTTCAAAACAATTATCAATGTTGTCCTCGGATGTCCTTTACTGTGACTTTTTGACCTTCTTTCATATTTTAACAGTTTGGACAAAATGTACAGTTTTTAAAATAATTATAAATGTTGTGTTTGGATGACAATAATAGTGGCATATTCACATACTTTTTTTTACTTTTGAAGCTACTGCAACGAGATTTTGACCATGTTTGGCAAACAATTTATCGTTGTTGTTCTCGGATTACCTTAACTAAGGCCTACTTTCTTAATTTTGAGTAAAACATTGAACTTTGGACCATGTGTACTGTTTTGAAAACATTTGTAAATGTCGTGCTTCGGTTATCTTAATTGTGTCCTTTTGGCGTATTTGTTATGCTACTGGAATGAAATTTGGACCTTGATGCAGTTCTGCAAACAAATATTAAAATTGACATGGCTAGATGACCTTTTTATCAACTTTCTTATTTTCAAAGCTACAGCAATGAAATGTGTATGTTTTGAAAATAAATATCAGGCTAAGATATTTGGTTTAAAGCATTGTCTAATTGTCGTCACCTTAGAGTGTTCAAATCATGCCCCTAAGTTCAAGATTGGGTCCAATTGATCACCTGTGTTAATAAGAGAAAGAACCTAGTTCTAAACTTGCAGCAGACCGAACGATGGCACCGTCCATCAGCACTTTCAGTGCTTTGATTAGAAACGGTGGACTGTTACGAAACTATGAAAACTGACATTTGGTATAAACGTTTATAATGCTGTTTATATATACACGGAGCTACTAATTCATCCACAATTGTTTTCGACACAAGATTAAGATAAATTGGCAGCTCAACTAACAATAACAGCGTGACGTCGTATTTTACGCTTCCCTATTCTGCACAATGCTAATACCACCCCTCAATCCAATGGATATTACTCCTGCAAACATTTATACTTACTGCCGAAAATGGTTCCAAGCTCAAAAATCTAATGTTTCCATTTGACACTATCAAAAAATATTTGCAATATGATTAAACAAATTTTATATATAATTTTGAGAATACCCAATTCTAGGAATGCCAATGTTACTAAATGATTGTTAGGTTACAAGTTTAAAGTACATGCTATCTATGTATGACTTTCGATATACATGTGTACATTATTATCATCATCATATATATATATGGATAATTTAAAAAGATTTTGACAGAGACTAATTTAATGTTTTTATAAAAACTGGCAGGAACCTATACACAATTCAAGCCGATGTTTACATTATAGACATTTTAAACCAATCTTCTATTAGAAATACTCTTTAAATAGAAGATAGCATTTTGTAATTTTCGATGTAAAAATCATAAATTACGAGTTGAGATTGGACGTAAAGGACATGTGCGTCTTGCCCAAGCTGGAGTAGAATACACTTTAACAATTTAGCAAACCAGCAATAAAACAGTAAAAGAACTTGCGCAACGTGCATTTATTGAACAAGGCATTACACTATCTAATATGTGTACTTACATTTTATGCCTATCAATTTTCTTTTCCATAACAGGCAGGGCGGGGCGGGGCGGTGAGGGCGGGGCAGATAGCAATCATGACATGTGTACGCTATGTAACACATACAAAACTTACATAGGTTGTAAAGAAAAATAAAGTTTTATTTTAATTGTTTAAAAACAACTGTATTATAAAGATTGATCATATTTGCAAGTGAGCATATGTTTTACTGAAAGGTTTGTTAGTTGGTAAATGCATCATTAGTTATATGTACGATGAAACATTAATTATACTAATACATCAAAGTATTCTATATCAATACAAGACTACAATAAAATATTCTAGTATATCACTTGGTGTGCCAAGATGAAGATAAAATAACTGAACCCTATTGGTGATCAGAACGTTATTGAATCGAACAAAACCTTATGTGATAACAATCACAAAAAAGTTGGCTAACCGGGCGATTACAGCATTATCTTTAATACTAAAGAGCCTATTCGTGACAAATCAAAGACATGTAAACCAATTAAACACTTTTCATCGGAATATTTGGGAAAACTGAATTATCCCTTTTCTATAGAATGTATTATGCAATGGAACTCATTTTACGATCAAACAAGCAGACTAAATGGTTTCATTAGTAATACGAGTAAGTTTAAACATGATATATGCGCTAATATCTATCTTAAAATGCAGTAGAATATAATGTGCCAAATGATTAGGGACGAAGCAAATAAATTTTTTGGTTCGGATTTCACAGCAAGAGAAAAATTAAACTGTGTCTGGTTATTCCATTTCCAGTTTAAAAACTATCGCCATTTCGCATCATCATCATCATCATCATCATCATCATCATCATCATCATCATCATCACCACCACCACCACCACCACCACATGTAATTGCCCTGGTGGTTTTATTAAATTTAGGATAATGTTAAAACATAGTGTCTGTCGGGGACCCAGGAACAAACATTTTTTGCTACACGTAATAGAAATAATGACAATTTAAAATTAAATTCGTCTTTCTTCTGATCGATTAAAATACAAAGAAACTTAGTCAAGCTTAGCCAATTGAATGAATAGTGTTTTAAGCTTTTGACAAGTGGACAATATGTGCTCAAATCAGTGTAAAGGCAATTTGTCGTATTTTGGAGGCTAAAATATGTTCCGCTTTATATTTAATATTATATAATTATGCTAGTGTACATATTGAGATCGTGAATTCCGGACTGAAGTGTTACCCTTCTCCTTAACATGGCTGAGAAAGAGGAAAACGAGGAAAGTAAATTGGAAAAGAATTCGACAATGATGGAAGAGAAATACAAGAATCACCTTGTTGGCTCTAGAATTAACTTTTACGAAAACAAGACACGATCAGACATGTTACATAAACCAGAAGAACCGCGCGTCTCGAAATCAAAAATCCCGGACGTTCTATTACTAGACGCAGGGAGATTAATGGAACAAGAAGGAGAAGAAGCCAATATAAAAAAGGAGATTGCGGCAACGAATATATCTAAAAGAAAACGTTTAATTACAAACCTGACTCAAAAGCCACAACACGTTAATCAAGAAGCCACGGAAACCAGTTCAGAAAATCTTGTAGCGGGTGACAGTGATAGTGGAAGCGAAAGTGCTTTAGACTTTAATATTACTGCCGAACATATCTATTTTCCTCCAGATTTTGAAAATTCAAATATCACAGATCGTAAATCATTCGCTACTTATGCTGATGATATAAGCCAGGGCGAAGGATACGTTCATTCAAATTCAAGTCGATTTGGCAGTTTCAACGCTAGTGATAGCGAGTTGCAATTCCAGCACAAAATTGCCTTATATGACATAAGTCAGAAATCGGAAAAAGAAATGATCAAAATAGAATCGGTCGTGTCCGACGGATTAGAGATGGTTAATGAAGGCATTGCGGACGGAATCAGTGAAATTCATAACCAGATTGACGAAGCAGAAACCAGATTGAAACATATATATTCAAAAATAGATTTGCAAGGAGATGACTCTTTCAGAAATTCCCTCCGAAAGACACGAGGATTGATAAAACCAAAGAAATCTGGTCGACCTAGCATATTAAATATTTTTAATCATGCTAAACTTGATGAAGCTCAGGCTAAATCCGATGTAGATCCGGATAGACATAATGAAGAAATGGGTACGTAAACATAGCATGACATTAACCACACAAAAAAACTCATTGAGTGAAACGCATTAAGTTATCTAGATAATTTTACAGCTATCTATACATGAACATGCTCGTATTTGTAATTCAGACGAAAAAAACTATGAAACAATGGTTAACAATGCTCACTTACAGCAGTCAATTGTTCAGCTTTATCTAGTTACAGACAAAACAATGCATACCTGGAAGTAAAAGTTGATATGAAATGTAATATCCGTTCTTTATTTCAGGAAAACTACATAACCGACTTGCTGAGTATTATTTGGACAGATTTGACTCTGTGCCTTTATCTCCTATAAGTCCAGAACACGATCAAAAGCTAACTGCGTTGTACGTATGTCCTGAAATTTGTCGACAAAAGGTTAGTCAAAAGGACAAAGACTATTCTGAAAAGGTCCATGTCGACAAATATAAAACAATTTTCTTTCCAAACGGGATTCAAGCATCAAACATTTATTTACAAGGGGACTCGGGAAGCGGAAAATCAACGTTTTGCAATAAGTTAGTAATAGAATGGAGCAATAATCACATATTGAATAAGTGCGATTCGCAACCATTTCCGACTGACGAAAACTGTTTTACAGATATAAACATTATCAAAGATTACAAGTTTCTGTTCTACTTGGATCTTAGTGAGCCAACCAGTGAATGCTCGATTGAAAAATTAATTCGGCATCAATTCTGTTATGAACTTTATCCGGAAAAAGACCAACAGAAAGCGTACGAGCTTCTCGAACACGTACTTGAACAAGAAAAATGCTTAATTATACTGGATGGATTTGAAGAGTGGACCCATCCAAACATTTTACAAAGCAACTGCAGATGTAGAAAACATGACAGATCAGAGCCATGGAGAGATAGAGGATGGAAGAAGTCAACAATACTTACCACATGTCGCCCATGGAAATTAGCCGCAATTCAAGTGAAAGATTCCAAAATTGACATATTGCTTGAAATATCTGGGGTTTTAGACAAACGTCGTCTTGTTGAAAGAGTACTGTTTTGCTTAACGCAGGACGTGTCAGAACGTATGATTGATAAATGTTGTGCGTACATAAAGCGGAAAATATTCGACGAGAATATGTCGGTGCCAATCTTTATCATTCAGCTAGTATGCCTTTGGTATTTTGGCAAACCGGAAAGCGATTCATCTTGCGAAGTATACGTGAACCTTTTTAGTGTTCTTGAAGCTCGTTTTCAAGACGGCCACGTCCCAACAACTGAAACAAGTAATTCAAATCGGTCACACGGTGCACAATTTGACAGAGGTACACTGCTTGGTGATGTGTGGTTACCACTTGCAAAGGCTGCCTTTGAATTGTTATTTTCTACACCACCACAAATATCTGTCATTTTTGAAAAGGAAATGGCATTAAAATATCTAAACGAAACTGACATTCGCCATGCGCTAAAATTAGGAATTCTAAGGGAACGAAAGGACTTTTCTTTATTGAAAAGAAGGTCGCATATTTCCTTTGTGCACAGGACATTTCAAGAGTTTCTTGCAGCATGTCATTTGTCCAGAAATCCAGATTTATTTGCTACTGTTGTAAAACCCTTCATAAGCCAATCAAAAGAAAACTCAGGACCGTTTGAGATACAACAACTGATAGTTTTCATTTGCGGACTAAATCAAGACTTAACGGAGGAAATGTCGAAATGGATAGATTCAACACTCCACGAGAGCCACTTGAAGATCTATATGGGAGACTCCTATCGTTACAACGTTCCTTGTCCAACCACAGAGCAAATCAATATTTTGCAACGACTGATATTATCCGGATATTTTGAGGCGTTGAGAAATGGAGAAGATATTACAAAAATATATCTGTCACATTTTATGTTTACCGAAAAGATTAGTGCAATTGATATGCAGAATTTAAAGGAAATTATCTTGATAAACAAGGGCAATATTAAGACACTCTACCTGGCTGACTCCAGAGGAGTGTTTTCTAAATCTGATATTCAAAACATTTTACACACCGCCAAAGGTTCGTTATTGTATTTGAAGATTCACGGATTGGTGGGTCATTATGATATTTCTGAGTGTAAAGAACTGAGGCACTTATGCATTGGGAGAGATGACAACATGTTTTTAAATATGAACCTTGAAAGGTTGGAAACTTTGGAGTTATATGATGTCTCAGAAGAAACGACTACACGGATACTGAACATGCTTCGTCCAAATGATATTCCATTGGAAAATCTTGTTGTTGATCGAACCGATATGACACCGGGACCAGAACAACTTTTAGAAAAAGGGATTCCTTTACTATCCAGTTTAAAGTATGCCTTTATTGCTAATGTTGATTGTTCAAGATCGGGTATTTCTTGCAGTGAATCAATAACTCATATTTCATTATATAATTCTATACTCTCCATTGAAAACTTTAAAAAGATGTGCGAGTGCATTGAAAGGCTTCCGCAGGAAATCAAAATTGTGGTCAAATCCTGCGCAATTGAACCGGACCAAGATTTTCAGCATTACAAAGGACACTTGTTAAATCTTAATACATTTTTGTGTCTGAACTACAAAGAACAAAACGCCAGTGGGTCTTTAACTTGAGTAAAAGACGTCTGGAGGCAATCACAGAAAATCGATGTGGAAAAGCAACGATTTGGTTATCAAGTGATTTTAGTATATATATACTTCGCCCCCTTTTTTGTCTTGATATATAATGCTGTAATCGAGTTGAATAAAACGGAGTTAAACTGGTATGCTATAATAATGGTTTTCGTATGCACCCCTCAAATGAATTGTTTAAGTATTTTTGCTGTATGCTTTCAGTATGTTTTATTATCGGTATTGCCCCTTGACTCCATGATAATGTGGATGAATTAATACTACGCAATATAAGGTTTATATTTCCTTCATTTTTTTGCCATGAAACGTTTACCTCAACAGATTGATGTATTTCTTGAGTATTAATAATTATTTACATAAGTAAGATTAGCATTTGGATTTTTTTTCTAGCATTTCGTCACCTAAGTGCAAAAACTCAATATCTGCTTCTATACGTATATGCAGTTTTTGAGTTATTGCACAAGGGTGAAGATATATACAACAATAATACAATGTATCGAAACTGACGTACAAGTCCAGTTTCCAGAATTTCGAATATAACATTTAAACATAGCATAGAACCATGTTTAAATGTTAAATTGAACCCCACTTTCTATTTCCCCCTCGTTAACATCGTGTTAAAAGAAGTTGAAGATTGATTTATATAAATTGTTCAAAGTGATATGAGAAAAAAAAAAACAGACCCGTTGATTCCTCAAAGAAACTTCTTAAAAATGTTCTCCTTGAGTCATCAATTATCCTCGGAACAAATTCATACCTGGAAGAGAGTTTCAACCTTTCAGTCTCACTGTAGCAAATCTCTCCTTGGTACAAATTTGATCCAATCATTCTGGATGACACGCCCTCCTGGATGACACGCCCTCCTTTTCTACCATAGCTACCAACATTACGTTCAAATGGATAGACGGACTGTACATGAACACAATAAATGTTTAACATAGGTACATCGTGTGGCATATTGTTCTTTACGGACATACACAACCTATTTTCCGGAAACCCTTATGGCGTATGACCATAAACAGCGTGTTTTTTCAATGACAGTTCAGCTTCAGAATGCTGTTGTGTACCGCTATCTATGCTGATTGATCATACCGGGATTCCAAATAAATCTATTTTGGGAATAGAGTATAATCGGTGTACATTTTCTACACATTCAGAATAGTACAGTATAGTAACATCTCCCCCAATAACGGTTTAATTCAATAATCTATAAGGTGTCACCAAGAAACTCCCAAATTGTTGAATGATTTGTATTTGCAGTCAAGTTTAGTAACGTTTTAATAAACTAATTTTATCAATCAAGCACAATCAAGGCCTCGTAAGTAAAACTTTTTTTTTATTGTACATACGGGTCAGTATGTTTTTTTTTATCTTAAAGATTTACTATTGTAACCTTATAGCAAATATTTAAGATAAAAATACTGACCGCGTAAGTGTTCGGGAAAATCCTTTTCAAAATTATGTATTTTTGTACCAAACTTTCAAATACGTGCAGGTAACTGTACTAACCAGGTTACTGAAGAAACCGCTTTTTGACGAGGGTTCGTATCAAATACATTTCCGTCTGTCAAATGCATTAGCTTAAAGGGTAAAAATTGATAAATCAGTGCGCAGTGACAATATTTATCAGAAACTCGCACGCACATTATTAGACATACAGTGGACGGATACACCTTTACTATTGAAACGCTCCGATGTCACAAAGGTTAACAAAGTTTAGCTAAAGAACTTCAGCGAACACGTTATATATTACCTTTTTGGATGTGTTTTACTGTGTTGTAAACATCAAAAAAATAAATATCAACATTAAAGTTATGGAAGCCAGAACTAAACAAAGTTTATCGACATAGTGCATTCAGGGAAACCCTTACACACAAGGAGTTTATTGAGAAGCCCAGCAGAATTCAAAATGGGAAGCAATAAAGCGAAAGTAAATGGTCCAGCTAGTCGTTCTTTGGTTTTCAGACTCTAAACGTGGTAAAAGGCCATTTAAGTGGAAGAAAAAAATTGAAGCAGAAGACAAGTCATGCATGTTAATACTTATGGCAAAACATGGAGTAAGGTATCACTATGTCATGGAAAGAGGACCAAGAACTTGATCTAGAATGCTTGTGAGTTTAGTGAGACAAGGTGTGGTGAGTAAATTCACTTGAATGTTTGTCTACAGCAGTGGAAGAGAATGAACCCTTCTGTCAAGACTGCAAAATGATGTAGTCCTGCATGTAATTCTTTAAACCAGAAAATTGTTATATATTATTCACCGTATTATTGTAAGTATATGAATTATTGTGCAAATTTGAACGAAATTAATTTTAATTCAATGCTTATATGAAAACCTACAAAACCAAGCCGAGTAGCCAATTTATGGTCAATATTGCAGTCAGGCGCACGCGAATGGTCAATATTGCAGTCAGGCGCACGGGAATGGTCAATATTGCAGTCAGGCGCACGCGAGTACACGGCTGAATCCACATGATTCTGACAAAAAAACAAACAAACAATTCAGCCAATGTTACAATACATGCTGTTACAGACATGGACGTTAACAATGAAAATGTAAGTATACAGTTCGTTCGCAAAAAAGGACAGAAAAGAAATACCATAATCGGTGTTAATTTGTTATTTATTATTTGTTGATTTATTACCCTAAAACTGTCCATTTTCCAGTACTAACAAAAAAAAACTCAGAACGCCAAGAATGCTACAGGATAGCATCATTGTTTTCACAACATTAAGGTGGGTTGCATGCCCCCAGATCCTTTTGGCAAAATTATTAATCCAAGTGAAAAGAGTGCTAGCTACGCCCCTGGCAGTCATGTAGCTAATTGTTGCCGATATATCAGAAGGCTATGTACGTTTTAATCCTCTTTTTCAGTCAGATGGCACATTACCACAATATGTTTTACCCGATTTGGGAAAACCTACAAATAGGGGTATGACTGTAAATGACTTAGTTATTAAAGGATATCATGATTACAACACCAAGCCTCTGTATACAGCACCACCAACTAATTTAGCAGTAGACAGGGAATTTAGAATACGAAAGATCCCAATGCATGCTTAGTGTGGTTAGCAGCAACAGATACATTTCCGAATCACTGACACACTCTGTTCACAGGAGAAATGAAAATCGTAATAAAGAGTTTGGCTAGCCTTCCAAAAGGTCACGTGCCAAAGATATTGTCTAGTCATTTTTGTTCAGTTTACAGCCAGCCAATTCCTAGTTTTTGTAATAGTTATAAAAGTTTTTGCAAGTGATTTTTATAAAGTTCGTTTCTCAAAAATATTGTTTATAAAAATGTGACATTTCATAAAACCTGAAGATGTGCACTAACTGAGGTTTGAAAATGTAAAAATAAAATTGTAGGAGCATATAAAAATAACTTACGACATCACATCTGATGGCAACGCAGCATCACCAATTTCTTTGGAAATAGATGACATTCCTCAGAAGTTGGTTCTCCTCTGTCTCCATCGGTTGAAATATAATGTTATGGGGGAACTTAAAAAGTGGCTAAAATAAGTGAGACAAATGTCAAAATTCATAAACACTTGCAGATGCTAATTATGTGCCTCTATTTGTGTTGTAAAAATGTGAAAACAAATTGGTATTTTAATGTATGATATAAACATTAAATTGTGTAGTTACAAAGACGTGCAACGCAGCCTTATTTAAGCTCAATTGATTATCATACATGTGCATTTTCATAGTATGTGATTACTATATCAGTGTAACTTGGTGCAGGTTTACTCATTAGATTATGAAAGTTTTTTTGTTAATATTAAATATTGAAACTTTACCTGGCATAATGTTTGTTATCACTAAGCTGTCAAATCTGACAGCCTATGTGTGCTTTGAGAAAGTCCCCAGCACGAAGGCCTGACAGTGCGTTACGTGATTCCTTTACGGGTGAAGGTCTTTCGTAAATTGGGAAACCAAAACACTTGTGTAAAAGAACATTGTTATGTATGTAAACAAGGTATTGAAATGACCTCAGATGTGTTATCAAATAGAGAGCAATATTAGTTTCCGAAGTGATTCGTAAATGAAGAATAAATCAGGTAGGCTTAATAATATTTGTTTATTAGTGAGAATGTTTAAACTAGTTTAAAGCTGGCGATACATTGTTGAGCAGTATATATCGCTGTAAAAGTAATTATTTTCGTTTATACATGTATCATTGTATGATGTACTGAACAATTACACTTCCTGTATTTATTTCAAGTAAGACCATATTATACAAATACAGAATGTGATGACCTTGGACAGATTTTCGGTTACTTTACTTAATAACCTCTATCTAAATCAGGAATATTTGTTATGTTAACTTGAAAATTTATTCCATTCATACCAGGAACAGACATTTGAAAATGGAGTCCACACAATCTGCCACGAGTACTGTCTCTGAAAAGGCCACAAGTCTAAAGATTAGGTACAGAGGAACACAGGCGGGTGGACAACATGACAATCAATCAATCTCTGAACAGCCTACCAAATGCCCAACATCCGCCCAAGGATCGAAGAGTTCAGCGACAGCGGAGGTAAAACCTGTGACATTTGAGGCATTCCAAGACGTACCTTTTAGTCAACATTCTACTTTTATCAATAAACCAAAGAAAAATAAAAACCAGTTTGGACCTGGAATGTCAAAGAGAGTACAGAAAGGCGGTATAAGGCAAACTATTTTCTCAAACGATGGCAAAGACAGACCTAAAGTTAATTCGGCATCAGAAAATTCCGAATCCAGGCGGGAAGACAATGTTGAGTCTGGACCTAATGTATCGCACTCAGCACAACAATCCTTAACAGCTGTTACTCTCATGTCACCAAAAGGCGAAATGGACAGAGATACAGTAGATGTGCAATTGCTCAGAGAGGGTGCTCAGTTCGAAGAAGGAAGACATCTCCAAGCAACAGTAAAAAGCAAAACATGTGTAAATGACAATAACTCAATGATGAGTCACCCGCGCACAAATACGAAAGGACAACTAATGGGCGACCTTACATCTAATGGCAGCACAGCAGCACCCATTTCCTTGGAAACAGGTGACCATAATGCAACGAATTCAGCACGTTCCTCAGAATTTTGTTCTCTTCTTTCCCCATCGGTCGAACTAGATGGAGGGACATTAGAGGTGCAAGAACTCAGAGAGCATGTTCTGTTAGAAGAGACAGAACCTGAACAGGTCAGAGAAGAGAACATCAATTCTGAAAAGCACGAAAATAAACTGATGCTTCAGAAGCAGACTATTACCGGAGTTCAATCGAAAGAAGACCTGGCACCTGATGACAGTGCAACTACATCCGTTTCTTTGGAACCAGATGCCAGTGCTTCTTATAAACTAAATTCAGAAGAAGAAATAACTCAAATCCATGTTAGAAACATTGTAGCAGATGAATCTCTAGAGATGTTGATGATTTTTCAATCAGAGGCACAAGCAATCACTGATAAGCAGTTGACAAAGATCAGCTCTGCTACTGCTGACCTTTGCATTCAGGATAAGCAGCATTTAAGATCGTCTACGGGTGACATGGGATCATGTGAAGGTATTTCGAAGTGTTTTTATATTCCATGTACAGTTGAATGTCTTAAAATACCCTAAATAAGTACTTATTCAAAGACAAAGACTTCTTTGAGGAAAATGTTAAACTCTCCAAAGACAACGTATAATGATTTATTCATACCAAATTCAAATGTATATTATTGTATAATGTAAGATTAAAATATCGAGCTTGTTTAATATGTCTGCTGTTCCATCGGTTATATCATCTGTTTAACGGCCTATGTAAACTGACATAACTAGTCACAACTCATTTTTCAGGAAAGAAAGACTTTGTGATTCTTCATGCAGATTGCGATACAGAACGTACACACGATTACAAGGAACACCTAGAGGATATAACCAGAGATCCAAACATCCGCCCACCGCTGTCTGTTGATTTGTACAGCAGCATCGATGTAAATAAACCAGGACTACAAGGACTAGAGAAATTGTACGACACTTACAGAAATATTCTTGTTTTTGTGACACGTGCATTTGAATCCGATTATTACGCTAAATTTCAGAATGAAATTGTTCAGACTTTCGGTTTACAAAGTGGTCCTGAGTGCGCATACCGGGTGCTGCCAGTTTGGCGAGAGTACGAAAAAAAGCATAGTACGATAACTGCTTTAAAGTGTCTTCTAGGATTTCCGTACGTATGGTTTGCTGGTAAACCAGCAATGAAGAGAATTTATATCGACATTGTGAAAACCACTGTTGTAAAGTCAAGACGAGAGATCCCATAGACTGAAATCTTAAAAAAAACGTTTTGTCATAGTATGTATATAACACAAATGTGCCTTACATTATTACAAACCGGTGTTTGAAATCGTCTTAAGTTTGATATCATATGCAAGGCAACTAAAAATTCTTCCAGAAAAGGAAATCATATAAAGCGAACACAAATGGGCACTATCCATCCTTGCAGCACAATTGCAGTTTATTTAATGATGTATGGTTCAACCTAAGCAGGGGCGTACCTGAAGCATTTAAAACTGT
Source organism: Mya arenaria (assembly GCF_026914265.1). Taxonomy (NCBI): domain Eukaryota; kingdom Metazoa; phylum Mollusca; class Bivalvia; order Myida; family Myidae; genus Mya; species Mya arenaria. Next base: position 82,702,091 of record NC_069127.1, on the reverse strand, counting down.
ACGCATGTAAACCTGAATGAGGTGACAGCATGTGAAGGGTTTCTTTATTTTTCGGTCTGCATATGTTATATGGGGTGAGAGCAGGCTGGTAGGATTGTTTTTTAAAGAATACATTTATAAAGGAACCGTATTCAAACATTCATGAAGTCGTATAACAAACAACTTTAACCAGTGAACAGCAGTGGTTTTTTGGTGCAATCTACTGCCTTCTAAAGGCTGTTTCCCCTTGTACATTTTTCCCAAATAATGATATTTTTTACCCCAATTTGATAAATGCAGATTATGTAAATGAATAAAATAGCAGTAAATTTCTTGAAAGATAAACAAAATCTTTCACAGCATAAGGTATGCATTTAAAGGTGAAAACATGAATATTTGCCATTATATCTGCTATTTCGTTCAGATTTGGTATTTTTCCCAATTTCGACTTTTGCAAGGCACAAACGGTAAAAATATTTCCCCAAAAATATCACTGAACAGGAACATGTATATACAGTATACACGCACTAAGTCTTCATTTTGGCGCCTGAAATGGACTATTTAAGCACTTGCAAGCCCTTTCGATGAATTATAAAATAATGCGTACGCCCGGTCGTACTGTAGTATGCATAGGAACGCCCCTGCTAAACTCAGTATAATTATTTTAATTATTTGATCAAATATGTGGTTTCTGCTTGCTTTTGAACTCGTTGTGCCATAATTCTACAGATATGACATTAAAACCCAAAGAAAGAGCGTTAAAAGTTGTGGTGGTCATTTTTGTACGCTAAAACATGTTAGATCAACAGGAAAGGGAAACAAGAAATAAACTTAAACATACTAAAAATCCTCAAGAAGTATCTATCGAATTCTCTAAAAATCCTGTTTATTCTAAAACTTCTAAGCATTAAATAATTCGAAATTTCTACAACATTCTAATCAAACCCTTATGAAAACATTATAAAACATTATTGAGGGAAACCACAGTTTACTTTAATAAAATTAGGTTAACTAACAATGAAACTAGATTATTAAACAAATCTAAAATACACATACATGTAAACGTATGATAAAAAATTAAAATATTATTCCCATTTACATCCTGTCTTGTCTTTCCCAAATGTTAGAACTTGTACGTAACGGGCACACAAAACACACAACACTTCAGTGTTGAATCAAAAATTTAATCACTGTTTTGACTTATATATTAATAAGGGGTTTAGGTTAAGAGTTATGTAAGGGTGCTGAACACCGTTCGTTTTAGGTGCCCCCCTCTGCCGTCGTGGAAACTAAAGTGGGCACCCTTCTGCCCTCGTGGAAACTAGCATTGGCACCCTTCTGCCCTCGTGGAAACTAGCGTGGGCACCCTTCTGCCCTCGTGGAAACTAGCATGGGCACCCTTCTGCCCTCGTGGAAACTAGCATGAGTACCCTTCTGTCCTCGTGAAAACTAGCATGAGTACCCTTCTGCCCTCGTGGAAACTAGCATGGGCACCCTTCTGCCCTCGTGGAAACTAGCATGGGTCAAGACTGTCAAATGTTTTTTGTTGTTGTTTTTTATTCAGACTTATGATATGATTATAAATACATACAAACTAAACATGTTGGTATTACTTCAATTAAAACAATTCCTATTAAACATTGTAAGTCAAAATCAAAATGTTTCACAGTTCTTCACAGCCCATTTTGATGTGCTCTTTTCTCCCTTAGCACTCTGTCTCTCTTTTGCAGCTTTTGTCCTTAACTTGAAACCCTAATCCCTATGCAGTATATATCTGTCCTTTTCGTTTTTGTTGTGTATGTATCCTCCCTGGTACACGGGAATCCCGATCAACATCCGGCAGTTACGCGGGTACACGTACACGTACGTCAGTGGGAACCAGTGCACGTGACAGTCACGCATGGCGTCCTCAAACACGTGTGCGCGTACTAGGTTCAACTTGTAATTGCCTTCTAAGAAAACACTATCCTCCGTTTTGATGTTTAAACCATTCCCAAGTAATATCCAAAAGTGATCAGCCAATGTTGCTACCAATATGATTGGAAGTTCAAATTCTTCATATATCAGTTTTATATTGATGTTGATATCAGAGATTGGTTGCATATTAAGATTGTACCGATCTAAACGTTCCATGATTTCGTTTCTATTCCCACCAAGCACCACAATGGGATATATCAGTCGCCTCAGATTTGAATGACTTTCAATACCTAGTTTAATGTAATGTTCCTCGCTGACGTATGTGCCTGTAATATACTGACAAATCACATATATTGCCCGCGCATCGTTTTGTATACCAAAGAGAAGTCTCGTCAAAATTGGTACTGAATGGGGTCTTTTCTTTAAGTGTCCAACATTGTTACATATAAACTCCTTGTCACATATTAACTGTGAATTCAATCTCGAAGTAGTGATGTTAGACTTTAACTGTTGATAATGTTCCTTGTCTGCTGGGTTATTTCCATATTGTGAATCGTCTTCACTCGTTCCCGGGCTTGCCGTGTCCTGACCTGCAATGGCAGCGGACGCTTGATCGCCCCTTTGGTTTCCCGAACTTATTTGCTTTCCTTTTTCTATGTTTTCGTGTCCCATTACGGCTTTATAACAGCGGTCGGGTAACGTCAGCTAACGAATCTGTATTATAAAGTAGATAGCAATGAATGATGGTAGTTACATTAGATTTACCTTGCTAAAAATTAATAAGGATATGTACAATAAAATACGTAAAAGAAAGAAGAAAGAAAAACTGTTTTATCTAACTTACAATCTAAATGAATAATAAAATGCACTGAGCTATTTGTCTAATCTATTTTAGGTGATTATGTAACTCAATATCTAGAACATTACAGATTGCGTGCATAGGAAAAAAACAGTATTCATTGTATAAACATGAATTCGTGTAAGCCAAAGCTTAAAAGCTACAATCTTATCTTACCTTTTAAAACAAAAACCGTGAAACCTAAATTCAATAAATATTTCAAAATCCGCCCAATGTAAGGTTATGTGATCACGAATATTGATTTTGGCGGCTTTTCAATATAAAATTATATATATTTTTACTTCCTAGACATTTAATAAAAATATGATCTGTTAAATTGCGCTGTTATGCTGCATTCAAGTAATAAATACCGTTTTTGATGTATCCAAATGCACAGTAAAAGCTAACTTTGAAGCGAAACTACGTTAATGAAACTAGTTCCAAAATACGGCGGTTAAGTAGTCAGGGCCAGCATTCAATAAGCAACTTAGATTTCAAACTTAAAATCAAGATTATATACTGGGTGTTTTGATTGGTAAGCATATTTAGCTCACCAATAGGCTGAATGGAATCACTGAGGCATGTCTTAGGATAAGGATAAGAATAATATTATCATAATTGCAAGCAACAAGTCAATTGCTTCTTTCAGTAACTGAATTAGAGAGTTCCTCAAATTAATTGAAGATAGATAGATAAACTTTATTCCTCCAAATTGGAGATCAAAGTACCTTCGCAATTCGAACTTCAAATATTTGAGTTCATGTAGATTAAAATTGTTCGTTCCATAGACACACAGCATTCAAATAGGGCTAGGCACGAAATAAATGCCAGCCGGACAGCAATGCATATGTTAGAAATTAAGTATCGCAAAGACAGACAATTTGATTAAGATATGCCTGTCGTCAGACAATAAATAGGCGTGACAAAACAAATGGTGGTCATTGTAGCAAGAGTTCTGCTTTAAACGGACTAGTAAACATCAGATGATATAGTTGCAAGAATAAATGAAACTTACATAAAATTGATACCATTGTGTACAACGCATTGAATCTCTCCTACTGGTGGATCATATCACTTACAACACATGCATCTTTCGCTGTTTTTGCGCATTTTTCAAATTCGAAATTTACCGGGGTTGTCTACATTTTACCGTGATTTACTTCACAGGTCAAACATCCGTTCACAACAAGACCACGGGCTCATTGTAAAAACTGAATTTTACCCGGTATAGACATACTGTTAAGCAAAAGAAACAAGTGACTTGTTTCGAACACTGACCTAACTACATGTAGACTTAAGATACGACTTACAGTCCTCAATGGAATGGAACACAGCATTTAAAACTCACTCGGGGACATATACGTTCCCACAATATGTCTGTATGGACCGTATGAGTCTGCAGTTGCTTTAGGGCTGTGGCAGGACAAGTCTGCGGTTGCTTTAGGGGTGTGGCGGGACTAGTCTGCGGTCGCTTTAGGGCTGTGGCAGAACAAGTCTGCGGTCGCTTTAGGGCTGTGGCAGAACAAGTCTGCAGTTGCTGTAGGGCTTTGGCGGGGATATTCTGAGGTTGCTTTGGGGCTGTGGCGAAACTAGTCTGCGGTTGCCTTTTGGGATGTGGCGGGACAAGTCTGCGGGTGCTTTAGGGCTGTGGCGGGGCTAGTCTGCGGTTGCTTTAGGGTTGTGGCGGGGCTAGTCTGCAGTTGCTTAAGGGCTGTTGCGGGACTAGTCTGCACTTGCTTTAGGGCTGTGGCGGGACTAGTCTGCGGTTGCTTTAGGGCTGTGGCGGGACTAGTCTGTGGTTGCTTTAGGGCTGTGGCGGGACAAGTCTGCAGTTGCTTTATGGCTGTGGCGGAACTAGTCTGTGGCTGCTTTAGGGCTATGGCGGTACAAGTCTGCGGTTGCTTTAGGGCTGTGGCGGGGCTAGTCTGCGGTTGCTTTAGAGCTGTGGTGGGACTAGTCTGCGGTTGCTTTGGGGCTGTGGCGGGACAATTCTGCGGGTGAATTTTGGCTCTGGCGGTACAAATCTGCGGTTGTTTTAGTGCTGTGTCTGTGGCTGCTTTAGGGCTGTGGCAGAACTCGTCTGCGGATGCTTTAGGACTGTGGCAGGACTAGTCTACGGTTGCTTTAGGGCTGTGGCAGGACTAGTCTGCGGTTGCTTTAGTGCTGTGGCGGGACAAGCCTGCGGTTGCTTAAGAGTTGTGGCAAGACAAGTCTGTGACTGCTTTAGGGTTGTGGCGGGACTAGTCTGCGGTTGCATTTTGGCTCTGGCGGTACAAATCTGCGGTTGTTTTAGTGCTGTGTCGGGACTAGTCTGCGGTTGCTTTAGGGCTGTGGCAGAACTAGTCTGCGGATGCTTTAGGACTGTGGCAGGACTAGTCTACGGTTGCTTTAGGGCTGTGGCAGGACTAGTCTGCGGTTGCTTTAGAGCTGTGGCGGGACAAGTCTGCGGTTGCCTAAGAGTTGTGGCAAGACAAGTCTGTGACTGCTTTAGGGTTGTGGCGGGACTAGTCTGCGGTTGCTTTAGTGCAATGGCGAGGCTTGACTGTGGTTGCTTTAGTGCTTTGGCAGGGCTAGTGGCGCAACTAGTCTGCGGTTGCTTTAGGGCTGTGGCAGGACAAGTCTGTTGTTGCTTTACCGCTGTGACGGGACTAGTCTCTGGCTGCTTTAGGGATGTGGCGGGGCTAGTCTTCGACTGCTTAAGGGTTGTGGAGGACAATGCTACAGTTATCAGCAGTTGCTTTAGGGCTTTAGGGGACAAGGCACCTGTTGCTTTAGGGCTGTGGCGGGGACTAGTGGCGGGGGCTAGTGGCGGAACTAGTCTGCAGTTGCTTAATGGCTGTGGCGAGGCTAGTGGCGGAACAAGTCTGGAGTTGCTTTAGGGATGTTGCAGGGCTAGTGGCGGAACCAGTCTACAGTTGTTCAAGGTCTGTGGCGGGGTTAGTGGCGGAACTATAGTATGCAGATGCTTTAGGGATGTTTCAGGGCTAGTGGCGGAACTAGTCTGCAGTTGCAGAAGGGCAGTGGTGGGACTACTAGAGGTTATAGTGGCAGGATTAGTATGCAGTTGCTTAAGAGCTGTGGTGGGGAAGTGGAGGAACTAGTCTGCAGTTGCTTAAGGGATGTGGGGGGCTAGTGGCGGGACTAGTCTGCAGTTGCTTAAGGGCTGTGGCGGGGTTAGTGGCGGAACTAGTCTGCAGTTGCTTAAGGGATGTGGCGGGACTATTCTGCAGTTACTTAAGAGTAGTGGCGGGTCTAATGGCGGAACTAGTCGGTAGTTGCTTAAGGGCTGTGGTGGACAAGGCATTGATTGTGTAATGGTTGTGGCGGGGCTAATGGCGAAACTAGTGACGGAACTATTCTGCAGTTGCTTTAAGGCTGTGACTGGATTAGTCTGCAGTTGCTTAAGGGCTGTCGTGGGACTACTCTGTAATATGGTTAAGTGATATGGCTGGGAGGTCTGCAGTTGCTTTAGGGCTGTGGCGGGACTAGTATGCAATCGCTTAAAGACATTGGCAGGATAAGTCTGCAGTCGCTTGAGGGCTGTTTTGGGACATACCCAGATAAAGGAGAGGGTGTCACCCAACAAGGCGACATGAAATTCTACCTTAACCAAAGGACCGGGAAAAAGAAGCAATATCAGTAATAGGCCTCGTGGAATTCCTACGTTAAATTTTAGACGAGTTTACATTGAACATTTGTACACTTAGCATGATGGATACGTATTTCAATTTTATTATATATATATATTTGCTTTTTAAATTTTATCCGATTTAACTTTAATAGTTAACAGTGACTAGCGGCTGTTAATAGATTTGACCCTTGGGTCAGAGTTCTTGTAACATGCCCTTCCACTGAGCCACAAACAATAAATGTGGTACTAGGGAATCGGGAAGTCTCCTCCGATAGTGTTTTGAATTTGTTCTTCGAATTGCTGCTATACTGACTATTTATTTGTAAATGAAAGTCAGTTTATTATTGTTGTTTAATGTTGCTTTATTTCTTATGGAATCCGAATCAAGTTTGCTCTCCTTGTGGAATCCGGAGAACATAATCTAGGCATCCGGAATAACGCAAAAAAAAAGATCAACAATTTGAAGCCAGAAACGATTTATTTGGATTTTATGAGACAAGGTGTCCATGGTTGCACGAGTGGTTCCTGATATCTTTGCCCATGGGCATAATAAGGATTTCCAGCAGGGCCAAATAATTTGATCTGCTTATCTGGGATGGGAGAAAGAAATGTCCCATGACACTCCGGACAAAGGGCCTTTTAACATAGAAAGTTTAAGCGATAGTGTGAATATTGATGGTCTACCAGCAGGCATCGTGCTTCAGGGTCGTTCTAGACATTGACGAACGATTTCCTCTGGCGGAAAGCTGACCAGCACGGGCACGCTTCGAGTTTTAGCATGGGCTTTGGCAAACGATAACGATTAACGTGCAGTCTGAGAAAAGACCGGTCGCAAAATGAGGTCGATGAATATGGTTTTATACCTCGTGGGAGTTTAACAGGTGTTGCTAGACGGTTCTGTATACGCCGGCGTTTCCATTGCTACAAGACACCATGTATGGCTGAGCCGTGTTTATATATACGGTGTATACCAGGACCTCGGCATCTTCAAGGCATATACCCATGAAAGTTTGATATCATACCCAAAAATTCTAATTCAAAAAATATGATCTGTTAAATTGCGCTGTTATGCTGCATTCAAGTAATAAATACCGTTTTTGATGTATCCAAATGCACAGTAAAAGCTAACTTTGAAGCGAAACTACGTTAATGAAACTAGTTCCAAAATACGGCGGTTAAGTAGTCAGGGCCAGCATTCAATAAGCAACTTAGATTTCAAACTTAAAATCAAGATTATATACTGGGTGTTTTGATTGGTAAGCATATTTAGCTCACCAATAGGCTGAATGGAATCACTGAGGCATGTCTTAGGATAAGGATAAGAATAATATTATCATAATTGCAAGCAACAAGTCAATTGCTTCTTTCAGTAACTGAATTAGAGAGTTCCTCAAATTAATTGAAGATAGATAGATAAACTTTATTCCTCCAAATTGGAGATCAAAGTACCTTCGCAATTCGAACTTCAAATATTTGAGTTTATGTAGATTAAAATTGTTCGTTCCATAGACACACAGCATTCAAATAGGGCTAGGCACGAAATAAATGCCAGCCGGACAGCAATGCATATGTTAGAAATTAAGTATCGCAAAGACAGACAATTTGATTAAGATATGCCTGTCGTCAGACAATAAATAGGCGTGACAAAACAAATGGTGGTCATTGTAGCAAGAGTTCTGCTTTAAACGGACTAGTAAACATCAGATGATATAGTTGCAAGAATAAATGAAACTTACATAAAATTGATACCATTGTGTACAACGCATTGAATCTCTCCTACTGGTGGATCATATCACTTACAACACATGCATCTTTCGCTGTTTTTGCGCATTTTTCAAATTCGAAATTTACCGGGGTTGTCTACATTTTACCGTGATTTACTTCACAGGTCAAACATCCGTTCACAACAAGACCACGGGCTCATTGTAAAAACTGAATTTTACCCGGTATAGACATACTGTTAAGCAAAAGAAACAAGTGACTTGTTTCGAACACTGACCTAACTACATGTAGACTTAAGATACGACTTACAGTCCTCAATGGAATGGAACACAGCATTTAAAACTCACTCGGGGACATATACGTTCCCACAATATGTCTGTATGGACCGTATGAGTCTGCAGTTGCTTTAGGGCTGTGGCAGGACAAGTCTGCGGTTGCTTTAGGGGTGTGGCGGGACTAGTCTGCGGTCGCTTTAGGGCTGTGGCAGAACAAGTCTGCGGTCGCTTTAGGGCTGTGGCAGAACAAGTCTGCAGTTGCTGTAGGGCTTTGGCGGGGATATTCTGAGGTTGCTTTGGGGCTGTGGCGAAACTAGTCTGCGGTTGCCTTTTGGGATGTGGCGGGACAAGTCTGCGGGTGCTTTAGGGCTGTGGCGGGGCTAGTCTGCGGTTGCTTTAGGGTTGTGGCGGGGCTAGTCTGCAGTTGCTTAAGGGCTGTTGCGGGACTAGTCTGCACTTGCTTTAGGGCTGTGGCGGGACTAGTCTGCGGTTGCTTTAGGGCTGTGGCGGGACTAGTCTGTGGTTGCTTTAGGGCTGTGGCGGGACAAGTCTGCAGTTGCTTTATGGCTGTGGCGGAACTAGTCTGTGGCTGCTTTAGGGCTATGGCGGTACAAGTCTGCGGTTGCTTTAGGGCTGTGGCGGGGCTAGTCTGCGGTTGCTTTAGAGCTGTGGTGGGACTAGTCTGCGGTTGCTTTGGGGCTGTGGCGGGACAATTCTGCGGTTGAATTTTGGCTCTGGCGGTACAAATCTGCGGTTGTTTTAGTGCTGTGTCTGTGGCTGCTTTAGGGCTGTGGCAGAACTAGTCTGCGGATGCTTTAGGACTGTGGCAGGACTAGTCTACGGTTGCTTTAGGGCTGTGGCAGGACTAGTCTGCGGTTGCTTTAGTGCTGTGGCGGGACAAGCCTGCGGTTGCTTAAGAGTTGTGGCAAGACAAGTCTGTGACTGCTTTAGGGTTGTGGCGGGACTAGTCTGCGGTTGCATTTTGGCTCTGGCGGTACAAATCTGCGGTTGTTTTAGTGCTGTGTCGGGACTAGTCTGCGGTTGCTTTAGGGCTGTGGCAGAACTAGTCTGCGGATGCTTTAGGACTGTGGCAGGACTAGTCTACGGTTGCTTTAGGGCTGTGGCAGGACTAGTCTGCGGTTGCTTTAGAGCTGTGGCGGGACAAGTCTGCGGTTGCCTAAGAGTTGTGGCAAGACAAGTCTGTGACTGCTTTAGGGTTGTGGCGGGACTAGTCTGCGGTTGCTTTAGTGCAATGGCGAGGCTTGACTGTGGTTGCTTTAGTGCTTTGGCAGGGCTAGTGGCGCAACTAGTCTGCGGTTGCTTTAGGGCTGTGGCAGGACAAGTCTGTTGTTGCTTTACCGCTGTGACGGGACTAGTCTCTGGCTGCTTTAGGGATGTGGCGGGGCTAGTCTTCGACTGCTTAAGGGTTGTGGAGGACAATGCTACAGTTATCAGCAGTTGCTTTAGGGCTTTAGGGGACAAGGCACCTGTTGCTTTAGGGCTGTGGCGGGGACTAGTGGCGGGGGCTAGTGGCGGAACTAGTCTGCAGTTGCTTAATGGCTGTGGCGAGGCTAGTGGCGGAACAAGTCTGGAGTTGCTTTAGGGATGTTGCAGGGCTAGTGGCGGAACCAGTCTACAGTTGTTCAAGGTCTGTGGCGGGGTTAGTGGCGGAACTATAGTATGCAGATGCTTTAGGGATGTTTCAGGGCTAGTGGCGGAACTAGTCTGCAGTTGCAGAAGGGCAGTGGTGGGACTACTAGAGGTTATAGTGGCAGGATTAGTATGCAGTTGCTTAAGAGCTGTGGTGGGGAAGTGGAGGAACTAGTCTGCAGTTGCTTAAGGGATGTGGGGGGCTAGTGGCGGGACTAGTCTGCAGTTGCTTAAGGGCTGTGGCGGGGTTAGTGGCGGAACTAGTCTGCAGTTGCTTAAGGGATGTGGCGGGACTATTCTGCAGTTACTTAAGAGTAGTGGCGGGTCTAATGGCGGAACTAGTCGGTAGTTGCTTAAGGGCTGTGGTGGACAAGGCATTGATTGTGTAATGGTTGTGGCGGGGCTAATGGCGAAACTAGTGACGGAACTATTCTGCAGTTGCTTTAAGGCTGTGACTGGATTAGTCTGCAGTTGCTTAAGGGCTGTCGTGGGACTACTCTGTAATATGGTTAAGTGATATGGCTGGGAGGTCTGCAGTTGCTTTAGGGCTGTGGCGGGACTAGTATGCAATCGCTTAAAGACATTGGCAGGATAAGTCTGCAGTCGCTTGAGGGCTGTTTTGGGACATACCCAGATAAAGGAGAGGGTGTCACCCAACAAGGCGACATGAAATTCTACCTTAACCAAAGGACCGGGAAAAAGAAGCAATATCAGTAATAGGCCTCGTGGAATTCCTACGTTAAATTTTAGACGAGTTTACATTGAACATTTGTACACTTAGCATGATGGATACGTATTTCAATTTTATTATATATATATATTTGCTTTTTAAATTTTATCCGATTTAACTTTAATAGTTAACAGTGACTAGCGGCTGTTAATAGATTTGACCCTTGGGTCAGAGTTCTTGTAACATGCCCTTCCACTGAGCCACAAACAATAAATGTGGTACTAGGGAATCGGGAAGTCTCCTCCGATAGTGTTTTGAATTTGTTCTTCGAATTGCTGCTATACTGACTATTTATTTGTAAATGAAAGTCAGTTTATTATTGTTGTTTAATGTTGCTTTATTTCTTATGGAATCCGAATCAAGTTTGCTCTCCTTGTGGAATCCGGAGAACATAATCTAGGCATCCGGAATAACGCAAAAAAAAAGATCAACAATTTGAAGCCAGAAACGATTTATTTGGATTTTATGAGACAAGGTGTCCATGGTTGCACGAGTGGTTCCTGATATCTTTGCCCATGGGCATAATAAGGATTTCCAGCAGGGCCAAATAATTTGATCTGCTTATCTGGGATGGGAGAAAGAAATGTCCCATGACACTCCGGACAAAGGGCCTTTTAACATAGAAAGTTTAAGCGATAGTGTGAATATTGATGGTCTACCAGCAGGCATCGTGCTTCAGGGTCGTTCTAGACATTGACGAACGATTTCCTCTGGCGGAAAGCTGACCAGCACGGGCACGCTTCGAGTTTTAGCATGGGCTTTGGCAAACGATAACGATTAACGTGCAGTCTGAGAAAAGACCGGTCGCAAAATGAGGTCGATGAATATGGTTTTATACCTCGTGGGAGTTTAACAGGTGTTGCTAGACGGTTCTGTATACGCCGGCGTTTCCATTGCTACAAGACACCATGTATGGCTGAGCCGTGTTTATATATACGGTGTATACCAGGACCTCGGCATCTTCAAGGCATATACCCATGAAAGTTTGATATCATACCCAAAAATTCTAATTCAAAAAATATGATCTGTTAAATTGCGCTGTTATGCTGCATTCAAGTAATAAATACCGTTTTTGATGTATCCAAATGCACAGTAAAAGCTAACTTTGAAGCGAAACTACGTTAATGAAACTAGTTCCAAAATACGGCGGTTAAGTAGTCAGGGCCAGCATTCAATAAGCAACTTAGATTTCAAACTTAAAATCAAGATTATATACTGGGTGTTTTGATTGGTAAGCATATTTAGCTCACCAATAGGCTGAATGGAATCACTGAGGCATGTCTTAGGATAAGGATAAGAATAATATTATCATAATTGCAAGCAACAAGTCAATTGCTTCTTTCAGTAACTGAATTAGAGAGTTCCTCAAATTAATTGAAGATAGATAGATAAACTTTATTCCTCCAAATTGGAGATCAAAGTACCTTCGCAATTCGAACTTCAAATATTTGAGTTTATGTAGATTAAAATTGTTCGTTCCATAGACACACAGCATTCAAATAGGGCTAGGCACGAAATAAATGCCAGCCGGACAGCAATGCATATGTTAGAAATTAAGTATCGCAAAGACAGACAATTTGATTAAGATATGCCTGTCGTCAGACAATAAATAGGCGTGACAAAACAAATGGTGGTCATTGTAGCAAGAGTTCTGCTTTAAACGGACTAGTAAACATCAGATGATATAGTTGCAAGAATAAATGAAACTTACATAAAATTGATACCATTGTGTACAACGCATTGAATCTCTCCTACTGGTGGATCATATCACTTACAACACATGCATCTTTCGCTGTTTTTGCGCATTTTTCAAATTCGAAATTTACCGGGGTTGTCTACATTTTACCGTGATTTACTTCACAGGTCAAACATCCGTTCACAACAAGACCACGGGCTCATTGTAAAAACTGAATTTTACCCGGTATAGACATACTGTTAAGCAAAAGAAACAAGTGACTTGTTTCGAACACTGACCTAACTACATGTAGACTTAAGATACGACTTACAGTCCTCAATGGAATGGAACACAGCATTTAAAACTCACTCGGGGACATATACGTTCCCACAATATGTCTGTATGGACCGTATGAGTCTGCAGTTGCTTTAGGGCTGTGGCAGGACAAGTCTGCGGTTGCTTTAGGGGTGTGGCGGGACTAGTCTGCGGTCGCTTTAGGGCTGTGGCAGAACAAGTCTGCGGTCGCTTTAGGGCTGTGGCAGAACAAGTCTGCAGTTGCTGTAGGGCTTTGGCGGGGATATTCTGAGGTTGCTTTGGGGCTGTGGCGAAACTAGTCTGCGGTTGCCTTTTGGGATGTGGCGGGACAAGTCTGCGGGTGCTTTAGGGCTGTGGCGGGGCTAGTCTGCGGTTGCTTTAGGGTTGTGGCGGGGCTAGTCTGCAGTTGCTTAAGGGCTGTTGCGGGACTAGTCTGCACTTGCTTTAGGGCTGTGGCGGGACTAGTCTGCGGTTGCTTTAGGGCTGTGGCGGGACTAGTCTGTGGTTGCTTTAGGGCTGTGGCGGGACAAGTCTGCAGTTGCTTTATGGCTGTGGCGGAACTAGTCTGTGGCTGCTTTAGGGCTATGGCGGTACAAGTCTGCGGTTGCTTTAGGGCTGTGGCGGGGCTAGTCTGCGGTTGCTTTAGAGCTGTGGTGGGACTAGTCTGCGGTTGCTTTGGGGCTGTGGCGGGACAATTCTGCGGTTGAATTTTGGCTCTGGCGGTACAAATCTGCGGTTGTTTTAGTGCTGTGTCTGTGGCTGCTTTAGGGCTGTGGCAGAACTAGTCTGCGGATGCTTTAGGACTGTGGCAGGACTAGTCTACGGTTGCTTTAGGGCTGTGGCAGGACTAGTCTGCGGTTGCTTTAGTGCTGTGGCGGGACAAGCCTGCGGTTGCTTAAGAGTTGTGGCAAGACAAGTCTGTGACTGCTTTAGGGTTGTGGCGGGACTAGTCTGCGGTTGCATTTTGGCTCTGGCGGTACAAATCTGCGGTTGTTTTAGTGCTGTGTCGGGACTAGTCTGCGGTTGCTTTAGGGCTGTGGCAGAACTAGTCTGCGGATGCTTTAGGACTGTGGCAGGACTAGTCTACGGTTGCTTTAGGGCTGTGGCAGGACTAGTCTGCGGTTGCTTTAGAGCTGTGGCGGGACAAGTCTGCGGTTGCCTAAGAGTTGTGGCAAGACAAGTCTGTGACTGCTTTAGGGTTGTGGCGGGACTAGTCTGCGGTTGCTTTAGTGCAATGGCGAGGCTTGACTGTGGTTGCTTTAGTGCTTTGGCAGGGCTAGTGGCGCAACTAGTCTGCGGTTGCTTTAGGGCTGTGGCAGGACAAGTCTGTTGTTGCTTTACCGCTGTGACGGGACTAGTCTCTGGCTGCTTTAGGGATGTGGCGGGGCTAGTCTTCGACTGCTTAAGGGTTGTGGAGGACAATGCTACAGTTATCAGCAGTTGCTTTAGGGCTTTAGGGGACAAGGCACCTGTTGCTTTAGGGCTGTGGCGGGGACTAGTGGCGGGGGCTAGTGGCGGAACTAGTCTGCAGTTGCTTAATGGCTGTGGCGAGGCTAGTGGCGGAACAAGTCTGGAGTTGCTTTAGGGATGTTGCAGGGCTAGTGGCGGAACCAGTCTACAGTTGTTCAAGGTCTGTGGCGGGGTTAGTGGCGGAACTATAGTATGCAGATGCTTTAGGGATGTTTCAGGGCTAGTGGCGGAACTAGTCTGCAGTTGCAGAAGGGCAGTGGTGGGACTACTAGAGGTTATAGTGGCAGGATTAGTATGCAGTTGCTTAAGAGCTGTGGTGGGGAAGTGGAGGAACTAGTCTGCAGTTGCTTAAGGGATGTGGGGGGCTAGTGGCGGGACTAGTCTGCAGTTGCTTAAGGGCTGTGGCGGGGTTAGTGGCGGAACTAGTCTGCAGTTGCTTAAGGGATGTGGCGGGACTATTCTGCAGTTACTTAAGAGTAGTGGCGGGTCTAATGGCGGAACTAGTCGGTAGTTGCTTAAGGGCTGTGGTGGACAAGGCATTGATTGTGTAATGGTTGTGGCGGGGCTAATGGCGAAACTAGTGACGGAACTATTCTGCAGTTGCTTTAAGGCTGTGACTGGATTAGTCTGCAGTTGCTTAAGGGCTGTCGTGGGACTACTCTGTAATATGGTTAAGTGATATGGCTGGGAGGTCTGCAGTTGCTTTAGGGCTGTGGCGGGACTAGTATGCAATCGCTTAAAGACATTGGCAGGATAAGTCTGCAGTCGCTTGAGGGCTGTTTTGGGACATACCCAGATAAAGGAGAGGGTGTCACCCAACAAGGCGACATGAAATTCTACCTTAACCAAAGGACCGGGAAAAAGAAGCAATATCAGTAATAGGCCTCGTGGAATTCCTACGTTAAATTTTAGACGAGTTTACATTGAACATTTGTACACTTAGCATGATGGATACGTATTTCAATTTTATTATATATATATATATATTTGCTTTTTAAATTTTATCCGATTTAACTTTAATAGTTAACAGTGACTAGCGGCTGTTAATAGATTTGACCCTTGGGTCAGAGTTCTTGTAACATGCCCTTCCACTGAGCCACAAACAATAAATGTGGTACTAGGGAATCGGGAAGTCTCCTCCGATAGTGTTTTGAATTTGTTCTTCGAATTGCTGCTATACTGACTATTTATTTGTAAATGAAAGTCAGTTTATTATTGTTGTTTAATGTTGCTTTATTTCTTATGGAATCCGAATCAAGTTTGCTCTCCTTGTGGAATCCGGAGAACATAATCTAGGCATCCGGAATAACGCAAAAAAAAAGATCAACAATTTGAAGCCAGAAACGATTTATTTGGATTTTATGAGACAAGGTGTCCATGGTTGCACGAGTGGTTCCTGATATCTTTGCCCATGGGCATAATAAGGATTTCCAGCAGGGCCAAATAATTTGATCTGCTTATCTGGGATGGGAGAAAGAAATGTCCCATGACACTCCGGACAAAGGGCCTTTTAACATAGAAAGTTTAAGCGATAGTGTGAATATTGATGGTCTACCAGCAGGCATCGTGCTTCAGGGTCGTTCTAGACATTGACGAACGATTTCCTCTGGCGGAAAGCTGACCAGCACGGGCACGCTTCGAGTTTTAGCATGGGCTTTGGCAAACGATAACGATTAACGTGCAGTCTGAGAAAAGACCGGTCGCAAAATGAGGTCGATGAATATGGTTTTATACCTCGTGGGAGTTTAACAGGTGTTGCTAGACGGTTCTGTATACGCCGGCGTTTCCATTGCTACAAGACACCATGTATGGCTGAGCCGTGTTTATATATACGGTGTATACCAGGACCTCGGCATCTTCAAGGCATATACCCATGAAAGTTTGATATCATACCCAAAAATTCTAATTCAAATATTAACTTTAAGACCCATTATTCTCATATAAAGAAACGTTATGACCAAGTGACATGACTGTGTCGAAAAATGTGACCTCTAGTTTTAGCATGGTATCTTTTATACTACAATGTTCATTTTTCAAAGTATTTGAAACTAGTATAGTAACTGTCCAAGATCCTTTCAATTTGTAGCCCAATCAATCTGCTCCACATTTTACACTAAATAGTATGCTTACATTCCACAACCTTTTTATGTATTTTTTTCAAATTCTTCTTTTTAAAAACTAACTTAAGCACTCGAACTTGACTGAATGTTTCGACTTGTCAAGGACACATGGGTATACCAGGCATCAACATTTTAATTATCATTGTCAATCGCTCTATGCAATAATTTGCTAGTCACAATTATCAGCCAGGTCGACATTTACAATGCTCTGATGGACACTATCATTATTATTAAAATATAAGTTTTGTCACGGACCTTTAGGTTGGTCCGTGGTTTTGTTTACATTGCACATAAATAAGCAAAACCCCAGTGTATGCTAATAGCCATAGATTTATTTCTTATTTCATTATCAAATAGCTTTTACAAAGGATCAAGGTCTGTACAAATGATGTTTATTTTCTGACAACAATACCGCCTGTGTTGACAGGTATAACTAATGTCACCATCTGGGCCTAACAAATATCGCCCCACAGGCTTGCAGTGCATAACAGCAAGAAAAATAACTGCCCTGGCTGGTCCGTGGGTAGCCTGGATCCTTATCTGCTGGTGTGTTTGTAAAGGAATTTCATGATGCAGGAAAAATTAATTTGGAAGTATATTAATCATAACGTATTTCATTATGAAACCATAAACAAGTAAAAACGCAGAATCATATTATTTCTCTTTTTCTCTTCTTTTTATCATCTCAGCACTTTAAACTGAATTGTTACATCTTCAAAGTCAAATTTTGGAAACAAAGACACCAGCAATCATAGGAAACCAGCACAGACCCTACCAGTCAGGGCTTGTATCAAATAAATTCTACGACAAAAGTAACATAAATTTACAAAGTAGGATTACCTATGTACAAGTCCATCTAGTGACAATAGAAAATCTCAACCAGGGAAACACTGGTAGAAGGATAGCTACTCTTTGTGCATAAAACAGCTTATGAGAACCAATGATTACAAATGGGCACAAAACAAGACTTCCTTAAAAATACAGTTTACACAAAATACATGTCTTTAATTGAAAGAGTGATAAAAAAACTGTATTAACATTAAATTGTATCAAAACTTTACTATCAAAAGAGTTCAAAAACAACAGACAATTAAATGGCTTTGTAGAACAGCAGGTTAATATCAGTAAGAAGGACAAAATATTTCTAATGAAGTTATCCAAGAACCAAATTAAGTATGAGATTACGATGATGGGCGCCAAAAATAAAGCATACAATATAATTATGGCTATAACAATTTTCTATCACAATGTGAAGCTACAACGGACATGGAGTGAACAGAGAATAATGAGATATAAGAAATATAATTCATGTTCACGTACTACTGTTAATAAATTGACCAGTCGCCATAGTAATTATTGTAACTTTTCAAGATTATTTGGCGGAAGATTTCCATTTTATCCATGTTATTCATTTACATAACCGATCAACTGATTGCTTGATTGACAACCAACAACTGGTAATTTTTTCTGTCTAAATTAATCTGTTAAAAAAATGAACTTCAATCTCTTCATTCACAGTAAAAAAACACTCAAGATGATGTCTTCAAATAAACTAAAAGATGTGATAACTAAACACATGCCCTAAAATACTTTCATGCCATGTTCAACAACCCCTGGCCGAAAAAGCAAGTTATATTACAAATAAAGAAGGGAAGAGAACAAAAATAATTGAATATTGTTTAGCCCCAGGAAAGCCCTACCATGTATCACAATGATCTATTTCTATTCTCTGCATAATCACAACAATCATGACTTTAACCTCACCCTATATATAAACTACAACTTCTAGAAAGTACCATATTTCTGCATCAGCATTTTTTTTTTCCTGAAAACGTTACCATTTTCAATTATCCCTTGCAAATGCCTTCACATTGTCAATATTACACCAAACCTATATAGAAATGTTAGCACACAAGAAAAACTCTTTGAATCCCATCATTTCTTCTCCTCCATGAGATGGGATCAGGACTGCCTAGTCTGGGTAAAGATGTCAAGGTTATCTTCTACCACGGCCAGCAGGCGTTTGTTAAGGAGCCGCTCAAGATGTTCAGAGATGTCGGGGTAAGTCTCGAGCGGGGCGGCGATACACTCTAGGGGCAATGTGGCCAGAATGCCAGCAAACTCATGGACAAACTCACACCTGAAAATGAATATGTCATGGATAATTTATTCTGAAAATGAGAAAAACAGACTTTTTCTTATATTTTTCTTTAACCAAATTTGAGTGCTGGGGAGCAACGCCTTTTCTTGTCTACATTTCATTAAAGCTGGAGTTATGGGCTTTCATATGCATGTATGTATTGTCTTTGGCAACAAGTGCACCAAATATTTTTGAATAACTTGGAACAGTATTGGTTAAGTTTTTGCAATACATAATATTTTATTTTTTTCCCATTTTTTTCCAGTCATTTTTGGTTTAGATTGCTTTTAGATTCATAGTATCTCAATTATTATTCGTAAATAACTTAACTGCATTCTTATATCATGCTTGTAAATTTGTATTACATATGTCATACTATGTTATGTAAAATGCATTAGTAGTGCATGTTTTAAATCAAAATTTTCAACAAAAAAAGAAAGAAAAGTTTTTGCAATACTTCACAGAGGTCTACAAGGCTAGGATTTGTTTTCCCCAAACAGACAAGCTAAAAACCATGGTTACCATTCGTTCTGTAGGTTGCTATCAAGGTCCACAGGTGAAAGTGTACTGTAGATCTTCTCTCCTCGGTGTAGCAGGGCACACAGGATTGAACTGCCAAACTGAAAACACACCAGATGAAAATTTAGAGCAAAGTTGAGATAATACTTTGAAGTCCAGTAAGTAAAGTTTACTGCATTTTAAGTTTGTAAAAAAGAATGAATGAGATTCAATACATTACTTTACATAGGCAGAATGAAGTCAAGCATGTACAATCAGAATAAAGAAATGAAATAAGCAATGACATCATAACCCCATGCAGCTCTTGCACAATAAGCACAAGTTTCTCTCCACAGAAGGACAAGGGCAACGTAAATATTACAAAACCATACCCTAGGTAAATACCACAAAATGATGAAGTAAAGAGGTGAGAGACTGTACCTTGTTCTGCAGTGCAAGGGCAATAGGTTTGGTTGTGGAGGGCGTGTCTTCCTGCTGTATGTCCTCTGCAAACATGACCACTGTGGCCAGGTTACATCCTTCGATCACACTCGCACAGGGAACAAACAGCTCCTCTAGGTGCTGAAACAGAATGGATATAAAATAAACATGTCAAACAGTTATTTTTTAACATGTTTTTTTCTACACCATTTTTTTTTACTTGTTTTGAAATCAGACAATTAATATAACTCTTATATCAGATTATGATCATTAACCGTTTTGTTTATCGGGGTAATAAAAAAATATAGAATCCAAGTCCATGTCTGTTTGTGTAATGCTTTCCATCTTGAGCAGTCTTCAACACTTATCCTAGGCTATGGATATTTATATCAGGTTGGTTCTGTGTTATGTCAGTTCAATAAAGTACTCTTTCTTCGCAGTTTAATTGTAACTAGGGACCATTGTCTGCATAGAACATAAACCCAAACAAGAACAGTAAAGAGTTCTTTTACAAGCATTTCAATCTTCATTTTAGAATGAAGCACTTCCATCTCACTCACAGTAAACACAACTTAATCAAACAAACATAAATATTTGATAAATGACTTATCGGCATCCTTATTTTACATCCAGTTAGGCTGTTTTACCAATGAAATGAATGACCAATATTTGCCTACCTCATCTGTCTGGTCTTTCTTCATGAGCTGCTGCAGATTCTTGCATACCAGAGACACAATGCCCACAGACTGCACCTACAGTGGAACAGAAATGTCAGAATATTGTAGTTAACTAACTCATTACAAGCAGCAGAGATGGCCCAATGGTAAAAAATAATTGAATAATTGTCCATGCGCACCCAAAATTGGTGATAATTGAAAAAGATAATCCATATATATAATTTTTTATTAAACTTTATTATCTACCTTTATAAATTCACACCATAAAACACATGTAACACACAATATTGTAGATCCTTTTTCAGTCATATCATCATATACCCAAATTGGTGCTGTGAATGTACAATATAATAATTCAAGCTTTGAATGTATTCTTCTGTGATTAAATATGTTGGACTAGTTGTAAAATACATAAGACATAGAAGTTGTTGAAGTAAACATCAATATTAAGCAAGAAAATGTACTTGCAATTATTTGCGATTTGATGATCACAAGTGTTGCCTATTTCGATTAGATTATTGATTAAGGAATTTGTCCGAGCGTACTTGACTTATTTAATAGTGCATGCTTTAACCTTCTATATCAGCATCTCACTTACACATGTTTGGAGATAAACAGTCTTTATTAAAACTGCAGATAATAATAATTTCAAACTCATTAATTTCTTCAGCCTCTTTTTAATTCTAGCTCAATTGTGGAGTCAGCTACACACAATAAAATAATATGAATCCTTCTGGGCACAAACCAATACCAGTGTCTTTATGTGAGTGGCCAAGAGAATGTGGCCCTGGTGGGGCTCGCACCCTCAATATCCTGGGTGAGATGTGGACACTGACACCACTAGATCTCTCTCATCCATAGAAGGCTTCAAGCCATCAATGTATATATATATATTTAATTTTAATTGGTAATGGGGCAAAATGAGGAAATATATATATAAACTGCACCACTATCAGGCCCTTGTTACAATAAAAATAGCAAGGGTTGAGATCTCGAATCTCTGTACTAACCTCATTTGCAGTATAAAAAAATAACGTCACTATCAAAGGTCAATTAACACAGATTCTGCTCGAATTTTAACAAGTATCCCCACACACTCTTAAGCAGCACAAAATTTCCAACAAAGATATCTTATAAAACAGGCCATCGCTAATACTGTGAAATCATTAATGTTCGTGGGCATGAAATTTCGTGGTTTGCCGAAAAAAAACAATTTCGTGGGTACTTGAATTCGTGGATTTTCATTTTGAAAAAAAATAATCGAAGATGCGATCGTCCTAGATCGTCTGCATAATATCCACGCGCTGGCCCTTGATTTCCGTCTTCTACGACTCTCGGTTTATGACACTCGCTAATGTGGTACGACATGCCAACTAGTGCATATACCCATGTCACTTATCAATTTAATTGGGAATAAAGGTAATAAAAGAAGATGTACCCTGATCATAAATACAGATAGGGGAAGCCATTGAATGCCAATTAAGAATTTTGCAAACTGTGAAAACACCGAAAAGGTGCGTATATTGTCACGTTCAGTGCTTAGTAACCTTCAATGTACTAGTAATCGATTAATTATTTCATTAAATAAAAAAATCGAGTATGGACACTCATCACGCACATCTTGTAAACTTGGAGATTTTCATTAACAGCACACGTTTAACCATGTGCTTATAACTGTCATTTGCTGCATAAAACACATTTAATTGATTTGGTTCATTATTTGTTAAAGGCAGTTATAATATATTAACAGAATAATGATCGTAGGTTATACAGTGAGACAGGTTTTAACACTGTATACTGTGACCTCTGTAAAGAATATACTAGAGTATGTACGTAACAAGGCAATTGAAAAAGTGAATAAAGGGTTTATATTTCGTGGGATCTTGAATTCGTGGATCACCCAACCCACGAAAACCACGAACATTAATGCCCCACGAACATTAATGATTTCACAGTATCAGTAGTTTTCACAAATATTGAACAAAGCAAGAAGTGTACTACAAGGCACCGGAATGCCAGAAGGAACCAGACCTTTTAAACCGTAATAACACTTGGTACCTTAGGGTGTTAACTCTGTGTAGACAAGCATACCTTATCCAAGCATGGTAGAGCCCTACGAGTGAGAGATCGGCCCTTCCTGACGTTCATGTACTGCATGAAGGACGCAGAGTTGCCGTCACACAGCAGGTAGTGGAACAAAAGGTCCACGTAGCAGGAGCGCTCCTCCAGTAGGGGCTTTCTGTTGGGGAAGGGAGATATTCCGGGATAGTGTATGACACACACATTTGTTCTAACTGATAATGTTAGTAGTGAATTCGATTGTTGCATTTTTAAGTAAAATGCTTGTGTCATACATGTATGACCTTGGTAAATTTTCAGTGGGTCTGGTAAAAAGATACAAAATTTACAATAACAAAGCAGTAGCAGTCATTCACAAAATCAATAAATCCTTCCTTACAGGTTTTGATAATATTTTCTTTCCAATTTATATGACAATATATGAGTTTAATGCTACCGTGTGTTAAACTTACGCTGTATCTTCAGGAAGTGCTAGAATCTTGGTTTCCAAATCCTCAATGATCAGGAGAATGTTGTATCCCTGTAACACAAAACATCACAATATCTGCATCAAAGGTTTTTATTTATATCAATCTGATATTGATGATACTGGTCAGATAGATGTAAGCTGGTATCGGCCAACCTTAGATCGACAACTTTAACTGGTATTTTCTCTATACACTTTATGTACCAAATGTCACCATGTCTCCTTTTTTACATATGTGAAAGTGAAAAAGTCAAATATAGGGAAAACAGTAGACATCAAAGTTGCATAATGCATATCAGAATTATTTATTGTCTATATTCAATAGAGTGATACAATGCAATAACAGAATACACCGGATCTGCACACTCTAGGGACAGTGTGTAACGCTACCTTTTCAATGTCCATAAGGAGTTGTCTCGACTTCCTCAGCTCTTTTCCGACTGTGGACTTGGTCTTGGCTCCTCCTTTGTCTGACATGCTCTTGGCCAACAGGTCAATGATCTGGCGGGGATTATGAACACTTGATGTTGTTAGCCGACCAAGGGATCCTTCAAACTGGGCTGAAAACAAGAAACAAAAGGTTTTTCTAATGGTATTTCACTTTGAAGATGAGTAAATGCTGCTTGGTCAACAACATAATATCAGATGCTGACACCATAGAGACATTACATATATGAACCATGTGCCGCAAAACAAATGCTTGTCTGTTGATTTTCAGTAGAAAAAGGGGCAATTCATGACAATTATTTAAGGCTAAGTAATGGGCTTTTTTAAACATGTGAAAACTGTCTCTGGCAAAATGTAAACTATGTTTCATTTAAATATCTTGAATCAGTTTTGTATACCATGTGATAAATTGTGACATAAATGATACGTTGGAAGGCAATATTTTGCCTCAAATGAAGAGTTTAAACAAGATAACTTTCCTATTTCTTCACCATTTTAAAGGAAACATAGCGCAGTGTACGCTGCTTACGGAGCCCCGCCTTTGGACTTTTACCAGAGTTTGATTGAGAGTGTAGTTTCTTAGAAGTGTATGATGAAACTAATCACCTTATCAAACTCTGGTAATAAAACGGCATGGCTCTTAAGCAGCTTTGTTTCATTCAAAATGGTGTACTTAAAGAAAAATTATCTTTGATTTAAGTCTTTATTTTAAGCAAAATATTGCCTTCTGATTTCGCATATATGATGTAATAAAGTAATTTATCATGTGGTATACACACACTGATATCAGAAGACATTATAACAGTCTGCATCTTAATCTTCATATCAGAAAACATTGCAACAGTTTACAACTTAAACTTCATATCAGAAAACATTGTAACAGTCTACAACTTAAACTTCACAGTCTACAACTTAAACTTCATATCAGAAAACATTGAAACAGTCTAACTCTTAAACTTCATATCAAAACACTGAAACAGTCTACATCTTAACTTCATATCAAAACACTGAAACAGTCTACATCTTAACTTCATATCAAAACACTGAAACAGTCTACATCTTAACTTCATATCAAAACACTGAAACAGTCTACATCTTAACTTCATATCAAAACACTGAAACAGTCTACATCTTAACTTTATATCAAAACACTGAAACAGTCTACATCTTAACTTCATACCAAGAACAATGAAACAGTCTACATCTTAACTTCATATCAAAACATTGAAACAGTCTAATTCTAAACTTCATACCAAGAACACTGAAACAGTCTACATCTTAACTTCGTATCAAAACATTGAAACAGTCTTATTCTAAACTTCATACCAGAAAACACTGAAACAGTCTACATCTTAACTTTATACCAAGAACAATGAAACAGTCTACATCTTAACTTCATATCAAAACATTGAAACAGTCTAATTCTAAACTTCATACCAAGAACACTGAAACAGTCTACATCTTAACTTCGTATCAAAACATTGAAACAGTCTTATTCTAAACTTCATACCAGAAAACACTGAAACAGTCTACATCTTAACTTCATATCAAAACATTGAAACAGTCTACATCTTAACTTCATATCAAAACATTGAAACAGTCTACATCTTAACTTCATACCAGAAAACACTGAAACAGTCTACATCTTAACTTCATATCAAAACATTGAAACAGTCTAATTCTAAACTTCATACCAGAAAACACTGAAACAGTCTACATCTTAACTTCATATCAAAACATTAAAACAGTCTAATTCTAAACTTCATACCAGAAAACACTGAAACAGTCTACATCTTAACTTCATATCAAAACATTGAAACAGTCTAATTCTAAACTTCATACCAAGAACACTGAAACAGTCTACATCTTAACTTCATATCAAACCATTGAATCAGTCTTCAATGTAATTCTAAACTTCATACCAAGAACACTGAAACAGTCTACATCTTAACTTCATAGCCAAACATTGAAATAGTCCAATTCTAAACTTCATACCAAGAACACTGAAACAGTCTACATCATAACTTCATATCAAAACATTGAAACAGTCTATTTCTAAACTTCATACCAGTAAACACTGAAACAGTCTACATCTTAACTTCATATTAAAACATTGAAACAGTCTAATTCTAAACTTCATACCAGAAAACATTGAAACAGTCTACATCTTAACTTCATATCAAAACATTGAAACAGTCTACATCTTAAACTTCATACCAGAAAACATTGAAACAGTCTACATCTTAAACTTCATACCAGAAAACATTGAAACAGTCTACATCTTAAACATCATACCAGAAAACACTGAAACGGTCTACATCTCTTAAACTTCATACCAGAAAACATTGAAACAGTCTACATCTTACAAATCATTAAAGTAGTCATCATCTTCAGCTTCATATCGGAAAAGATTGTAAGAGTCTAACAGTCTACATCTCACAGTTGGCCTATAATAACCTACATATAAATGTGTGTAGCATACCAGGTTTGTAAGCCCTGTGTTCCATGCGTGCCATGGAGGGGATGACAAGTTTTGAGTTGCTGGCACCTCCTTCCTTCTCCTGTTCACGAGCCTTCTTACGCATACACCAGGACTGCAACACAGATATCTCACTTATAAACACTTAAACAGCTGACAGTAGATTTAATTTTTGCAATGTAATTATTAAAAATGTATACAGACTACATGCTATTCAATCCCTTTAGGTAGAGATTTTGAAAAAGTTAACTTGTTTTCTAGTCAATAACAACGAAAACTTTGCAACATTTATTTCCAATAGTTTAAGCTATTAACAAGAGTGCTGGGCTTGTCTATTGATTTCCAGTTGAAATATGGGCAACGGCAATACACAGCAATTATTAAAGCCCAAGTTACAAGACTTACTATATGTGCATGTTGTCTCTGGCATCATGTGTCCCAAGTCTTCTAAATATCAATGTTTTTAAGATATAGGCAAGTTAGTTTTTGCATGCTGACGAGGCAGAAGCTGATGAAGCCAACGACACCAAGGCTATGACAATACCTTGACTCCTTTGAAATACAGACACGGTAGAGAAAGTCATAGATAAGCCTACAGTGTAGTAGTAGTCATCCTCCAGTGGATTGTCAGTCTGAAGCTGAAGCAGCTGTATCTTGATGATCCAGTCTTTTTCCTTCTGGGCCATGAGCCCGTCATAATCATCCTGGTCCTTACTGCCACGTTTTCCTGCTGATAGGGGGGCATGGTCGCCGTGAGACTCGTGCTTCTGGTTGTACGGGTAGCGGTAGTAGCGGTGCTCCCTGTGCTGCTGCTGGTGGTCACTGCGACCAAGCTGACGATGTTCACGGTTGTACGGACCTTGCATGTGAGGAGATGACCTGTGCAAGGGGAAAATAGATGTCAGAGCAAAAGTCTTTGATTGAATAACAATTATCATATTATGTTTCTACATGCATGTTTACAATCTAGGTTAAAAACTTTCTTCATCAAGTCTATAATGTTACTGCTCAAGGGAATATCAAAGGCCAATTTAAGAAATAAAGGTAAATCTTGCATGAACAAATAATAATATATGTTAAATAATTATAAGATGCAATTGTTAGCTATACCAGTGGCAATAAATATCTCCTGACTACGCCTATACTCAGGAATGGTAAAATGTTGAGTTGTGGAATTAAGAGTGAAATGTCAAGTCCAAAACAGCCTAAGTTTTCCATTTCATGACTGTAGGACTGTAGGATTTTGGCCTGAAATCGACCTCAGAAAAAAATGTCAAAAGCTTGTTACTATTTGTAAGATGCAGGCATTTTTTAAACATCGAAATCTGAAGGAAAAAAGTGCCTCTTAAAAGCATTTAGGGTAAATAACTCTTGCAAGACTAAGCAAAATGTAACAAAAAATGCAGATGCAAATTTCATGTGTGTAGGTGCAATACTTTTGGAGCTATATGCAACACAATATTTTGTAATGGGACATGACATATGCAACTGCAATATATACTGGTAGCTCTAGGGTAACATCTATCTGGGGGTATAATTACAAGATTTGGGATACCGGTAAAGCAGTGAACTTACTGGTACATCATGTTGCCATTGTTCCTGTTATTGTCACCATAGCTACCAGGGGGGAGGCATCCTGAAATCAATCAACACAATGCATAATATTGCTATATGTACCAGCAAGACAGAGTCCTCTCATTTTTTAACTGTTCAACCTGCTGCAGTAAAATTCCGGTTTTACCTTCCACATTGTAACAATAGTAAAACCATTCAACATGAAATAAATTTATCCTAAGATTACAGAGGTTTTTTATGATTTCACCTTTGTCTCTCTTAAATGATAACCAATCATAACCCTACCTGTGTAGTAGCTGTTGAGGACTTTGTATGGGACCCTGAGGACTGCCCACCATTGCCTGGGGGCTAGAAAAGGGGCTCCCTGAGGGGGGCAGACCCCTCATTCCCCGTGGAATACCAATGGGCTGGGACAACCCTGGACCTGGAGTGCCTGCAATACAAAATAAAGGTTCATAGGGAGAAATTCCTTACATTTTATATAAGCTCCCTGATTATTTAAAAACCAGTGCATGTAGGCATAATATGAAAAAATAAATACAAACACATTAAAGATGAGAAACAAATACATCATAAAAGAAGCAAGTACGTAAGTATATTTTTTACTAGTCAAGTACTTGTGATTATTTGCAATAAAAAGGCAGTCTTTGTTATCAACATAAAAATGATATTCTAGTGCATTAGGTATTTAGGTTTTATGAAAAAGTTGTAGTAAGACAGTTAAAGGGGATGTGAGACATATGAACATGAACGTATGGTTATTAGACTGTAACAAATGGAAAGTAAAAACATAAACCTGAAATGTAAGCATCAGAATTAGTTCAACAGTGATGAATAACATATTGTAAACAATGCCACCATTCATGCAAACTGCAGGTACCTATATATCTAACATGACCATTTGCTGGAGAGAAAAATCTAGCTGGGACATGATTCCCCAGTCCAGGAGTTGATGGTCCCACCATGGGGGTTCCTGGAGTCCTAGGCCCCATGGTCTGGGGGGAGGGGACAATCCCCAAGGGTGGGGGAGTGGGAGACCTGGGCACTGGGGATCTCCGGACATATTGGAACACTGGGCACAAGCAACACAAAACAAGTTTTAAAACCAATGCCAGTAATCTGTTTCTCAATGGATATCTCATATTTCAATAATAACAAGCTTAACAACATTCAGCATGAACATTTAAAGAATAACTATACAAAACTATACAATGTGATGCACAATATCACAAACACATGGATTAAAACTTAGTATTTACTGATAATTGATATTTGAATATATATTTAACATAGTTTCTTGTGATCACATACACCTGATCAATCAATACATATGGGTATTGTTACGTTAGCAGTACTAAACATATACCTGGTGACTGTCTGTTAAGAGGAGAAGCACCACTTCTATATGGCGGAGTTCCCACAGGCATGGCGGGGGATCCCGGAGCTACAGATCCCACTGGCGGGATGGGCATGCCCCTGGGTGGGGGAGGACGGCCAGGGGTGGAGGGAGCACTGCCTACCAGGCCCGGGGGGCCACCAAACACTGGGGACCGATGACCGTTTACCATTCCCTGCATGGAGCTTACTGGAGCCTGGAAAAAACACTTTAACTTTCTTATTTGTTAAAATATTGCATTCATGTGCAATCTGTAAAAGAATCTCATCTTGGTATGAAAGGCATCTTATCTAAATTCATACATATATAATCAGCACAACTTCACCTCATTCGAAGAAAAGAAACATCAAACCAGATAATGTAAGTCCCAAAGTTGTGTTCAATTGTCATGTCCGTACATTCATGAAACTATAAATAGTCTACAAAATAAGGTTTTTATTCTGTCTCATGGTTTCAAATGAAAAGCATTAATAAAATTTCCAACCAACATGAAGCAGATGCATGTTCAGTTAGCTAGCACAAAGCAAGAAACTTCCTTTAACTTGTATTACCATTCTACTATGGGGAGATCCTTGGAGGGCTGGAGGAGGCACGTTGTATTGAGCTGCCGACACTCGATGTCCATTCTGCAACACTGATGAGAAAGTCTGTGAGACTGGCTGGCGGACGGGTGGGGCACTTGACTCCCCTCGTAACTGTCTCTCAAGCTCCTCAGCGGTGAGGATGCGGGGTTTACGCATCAGGGAGTTCTCGATCTCCTCAAGGGTCTGGGCTTTAGGAAGCTGCATTGGCGGGGCCTTGGAATGGGGACCGTGAATGTGGGCGACTGGGCAATCCTGGGAGGATGCAATATTGCAACTTAATACACGTAATGACGTTGTTGGTCAGATAATATTTAAAATAAATGCTAAACATCTATAAACGCACATACTTATATAAAGTTAATCAAACTTTAAACAATCATATACATGTATATTCAAACAGATTTTATAACATATCATCAAGTTTTTGTTAGAAAAATTGTTAAATATGTCAAACATTCATCTTTGTATTAACAGAAATAACTTGACCATTGTTCACTGCATAATATAATTTTTATACCACCACATATAACATGAACTTGTATGAAGTTTATAACCGATGGTGCATGCAGTTTTAAGTACAAACTTCTCTGACCACTGAATATTGTAGGGATTGCACACGTGAACGTACAGTGTTGGAACTCTTGGCGAGGTCGAACATGGCCTGTATGTTGTTGACATGTGAGGGCGGATGGTAGGGGGACTCCTGGAGTGGGGAGCCCCAGATGTTCTTGCTGGTGGGTGACATGAGCTGTTCCGCGTCCAGGAAGCTGGGGGGAGACGCTGGACCAAACAGGCTGTCAAGGGTCTGCTGCCGCTGCATGGTGATAAATGTTTGAAAGCTACAGTGCATGTGTCCATTCATTATCTCATAGCTCATCACATTCATTGTAATTGAACACAAATTGTACTTTCCTAATGTCAAAAGGCATATTCAGTTGCATACAAGTGAAAATGGATTCTCATAACAGTGTCAGATAATGCCTTTATCTTGTGCTTTTAAAGGAAATGGTTTCTGTTATTTTTTTGAATTCATAAATTCATTACAGAAAAACTTCAGTGGGAATTGAAAACCCAAATTGGAGAAAACTTTAGTTACCTGTGGTATAGGTTTGGACCTGACAATGGCGGGGTCAGGGTCATCATCATCCACCATCAGCTGACTGATACTCTGCTCCATATACTCCTGTAACAATAAATAAAAACAAATACTGCATTTTGTTCTTTTGAGTGTTTGACCACACATTTAAAGCAAAGTAGATAGTTGATCTGCAAAATGGATGTTTCTGAACAAGTTAAACTGAACATTCAACTGTTGTACAAAAAGTTAAATGTTTGATGCAACAAAATGTTGTAACATTAACAATGCTCCAAACAAACCTTCAGGTGCATGTATGCCAATTTTTTTTGTTTCTACAGAAATATAACATTTTTTAAGAAAATTGTGTCTTATCTAAAATGCCTTTTAAATACCCATTATAGAAAGTTGAGTAAATGCTGAGCCTTGGAGTATTGCTTTGGTAGCAGTTCTAAAGGCGAAAATACTTGTGATTTTATTGTACTATTTATTAAAATAAAAGTTTTTACTATTCACCTCATGTGAGCGGTACACTTTCTCAGCAGTGTTGAAGCCTGAGTCATTGTGGCGGTCTGACTCCAGCACCTCCGCAAACTTCTCTGTCTGCTCTTCCCAGTCAAACTCCGCTGTAAATATGGAAATAAGAGATGAAAATATGAGCATAGTATGTGAATTGAAGCCTGCTAAATTGGACACCAGATAATACAATTGCAAGAAAATAAGAAAATTGTAATAAAATTGATATTGTTGTGTACAACTCATTGAATTTACTTATATTGAATTACATTGCTTACGACTCATTTATCTCCTGCAGTTTTTCCATATTTTTCCAAATCAAAATCTACTGTGTGTGTCCATACAGTTAGTCCCAATAAGTTTAAAAATAACGTCGGTATATTTATCATCGCCCATCATGTGACTTTCACATGCTTAAATATACACACGTTCTGGCTTCCCAAAAAGAACAAACAGTGCAAGGAAGCGGAAAACTGCTGCAAAACAACGTTAACACAGAGCCCGACAGATTAAAATTAGTGCTGAAATTGATCAATGGAATTTTATAAAAAGATTAACCCTGCTGAAAACGTGTTGGCTTAAACCCTTATTGACCGGTTAGTGTGTGAAACGATCACGTGACTTGCAAGGTGTTCAGTAAATTCCGCGCTATTTTTAAACGGAGAAACAATTTCACACTATTCTTAAACGGGAAACTCACATGAATTCAGCTGAGACCACGTGTGAGCCAACAAGATTGTTGCGTTTATTCCTTAAATCATGTAAAATGATGTATTATCGGCCACATACTAGCACATATTGACAATTCTAGGTTTGTTTTGAGAAAATCATTTATTTGTCGATTTTGATACAATCTGGTGTCTACTCCCTTTATTTAGATTAAATCATAAAATTGAAAAAAAGACTCAGAACCTCACCAAAAACATATTTAAAAGTTTTCTAGAACTACTATGTAGATGACCTTAAAGGTGCATAATGTAGGTTGATGTAAAAAATCTTTCTTTTTTAATCTTAATGCATTATCACAGTGATTTTTTTGGGGAATTATTTTTACCGCCTGTAAAATTGGGAATAAACTTCGGGAAAAATACAAAATCAGGCCAAAACAGCTAATATTATGGCAAATATACATGTTTGAACTTTTTTATGCATACATTACGCTGTGAAAGTTTAAGTCTTGTCAAGATTTTGTTTATATTTCAAGATATTCATTGCTTGTTTATTCATAAACGTAATCTGCATTTATCAAATTGGGAAAAAAAATATAAAATTTTGGGAAAATGTACAGTTTTTCACAAGGGGAAACAGCCTTTAGAAGGCAGTAAATTGCACCAAAATCAACCAATGTACGGTTTGAACTGGATTAAAATTTTTATTGTGTTTAGAGAGCATTTTAGGGTATATTTGATGTACTTTGATTACAGTATTTCAACAATATTTCAATGGACGAGAGTCTCAGGTGAATTTTTTATATGAAAAGGTCATAAAAAGGCATGAAAAGCCATTCATACTTTCTACACATCTACAAGCAACAAGTAACATGCTAAAAAATATGTGAGATGTCAAGTAAAGCTGTTTATAAACAAGTATTTCAATTTTGTTATGATTTTTAATGCATATTAAGATATAATAAATGTTTATTGCCAACTTTCGTGACATTTTATGGCTTTACCTTTTTTAACTTTAGTCATACTGGTTTTATTCAATAAAAAGTTTATTTTGTGGTCACAGGGATGTAAATAGTGATTTCAAAATGTGGGCCTCTCACCAGAAAATTGCCTCAGGGAAGCAGGTTTTGAGCATAAGGGAAACCAAACCTATTTCAATTGATTGCAACGAAACTGTTCAATGCTTTGAAGTATATGCATTCAGTCTGTGCCCATAGCAATATATCATAGAAAACTAGAATACTAGTGTACCATTGCCAATATCCCCGAATGTCTCCTCATTGAGGACATCAAAATCTTCTTCTTCCTCTGGAGCCTCTAGCAATTGGTTGTCATAACTTGACACTCTCGAACCTAGAGCCTGTAAATAAAACACTACATGTGTGATACAATGGCAATGTTAATTATCTAAAGCATGTGTCCGTTTTTTTTCCTTCATCTGGTAAGAAGGAACCAACTACATTCTATGCAAAGTAATTTTTATACAGAATACCAAAAATTTAGAAAGATTACTATTGAATTTGTGCTAGTGCTGTTAAAATATCGGTCAATATGCACATTCCACCTTGTGTAGTTGGTATAAACAATCTGATTGGAAAGATGCTAGATTGTTTTGGGAATAGGGTCATTATTTAGTCTAAAATAATAGACGTGTTATACGGGATTCTTCCAATCCCTAACGTCTAAACGGGAATGTGCAAAAAACGGGGGTGTTTTAAAAATATTGAAATTGTTTTAAGTGAAGTATTTTATTGTTGAAATTGATCATAAAGAGTAATATTCATATTTTACCATGTAAGTGAAATGTTATTTTTCACTAAACAAGCATTTAATGCATAAAAACAACTTGTTTACCTTTCCAATAAAACGAAAGTTGACTGACACAAACAACAATTATGCGAAGGGGAACAACTCGATACAATCGTAATAACTCGGCCTCCTCCGACAAAGCTTCGAGATAGACCTCTTTATACAATCGTAACAATTCGGCCATGGCCGAAATGTTCCGAGCGATTTAAAACTGTGCCCTGAAGCCTTGCAGGTGCCCTTCATGTATATATCGTTATGTTTTGACAGAATGAAATGAAGAAAAGCTGTCAAACTCATAATCAGAAGTTGGATATTTATTTTTTGTGTACGGAACTAATATAAAATAACATTATCTGGTAATATTTCTTGTTTTTATGATATTTTATAGACGCTATATGCTTTAACCTGGAATCCTGATCGGAACAACTACCCACTTTTGATACTAAACAATTTGTACGTGAAGGATTTGCCATATCAAAAATCTAAAAAAAATCCGTCAACGTACAATTATGTGGACTAGGTCATTATTTGGCCACTGAAAAACGGGTGGAAAATCACTGCATATTGAATAATGACTGCACCTATATTCAATATCAAGTACATTATTTTTCCAAGAGATCGGATTCTTTCATCCTGATTTTGTAATAAGAATAAGATTTCTTCGCCTTATCCCAACAACAAAAATGTTTCAAAAACTGAATATTCCGTTGTGTTCATATAATGGACAAGTTGAAACTTAATGAGCGCATATTACCCAAACTACAAAATAACACACTATAAATCCATAAATTGTGTAAAACAAACTATTTTAGAGCCATGTCTTTCTGAAACACTGACAAAGTGATATGGGTGGGGTACAAAATATATTTCTTTACTTTCAATTTAATTGTAATTAGGCATACATGTCTGGTATTTTGGGGGTTAAACTTTGGTTAAATGAACATTTAACATATATGCAAAATGATAAGGTTGTTAGCCTACAGAATAATCGTCCAAACACGCATCTGCCATCTCATGTCATTTTTGTGAGCTTTCCTTTTCATTATTTTCATACCCTCCAACATTAGCATGTGGGTATTTTGTTTTTTAAAAATTGAGCAAAATTGAAAAATCTTCCAATCTACTGTCACTTTCTAAAACCAAATGAATTCAAGTGTGACAATCATTTCGTTTAGTGCATTTTATTTCGAATGATCTTTTATTTGTAACTTTATTCAGAGACTTTATTTGACCTACTTTCTAATTGAGGCGGGAGACACCGGAAATTGCCGATAGTCTTTCGGAAAACGAAAAAACACAGCTTTATAGCCATATTTTTAATTATATCATTGTAATTATGCCATTAATCAACATTAAATGATATCATCTTTACATATTTATCATCAACTATAGCGTTCATCTTCCGCAAAATCAAGATTTAACATTCAAGATGTCGGAAGTCGACATTGCCGAAGAACTTCCGAATGGTGACGATTCAGCTTTCGAAGAACAGCCAGCTTCGGAAGATCAGGCTGAACAGAGTTTGACAGCTCAGACGATTCCAAATTCTATCCCAATTGTTAGCGAAAATGAAACTGTTTATGTGACTTCAACAAATGAACACGATCTCTTACATGCAGAGTTCAATGGAATTAAGGGTGCACACATTGTCATTCACGAACAGTTGGATCCTCATTCGGGGTTAAAATCACCCACAACACCCTTACCCCCACCTACCCCTGCCACGCCCCTCAGCAAGGAAAGAGGCTTGAAATACCAATGGGATGAGACAGTCGATCAGGACATTTTACCTGTTCGGTGTAAAACTACAAACGGAGATCTGTTTAAATCTAAATTTGGATCTGGTATGACAATTATTTCTTGGAAAACTTTTAGAAGTAATGCTCAGATGCAAACTTTCAAATCTGTGATGCTTCCACTTCGTATAAAAATTTCAAGCTCATATATATGTCAACTCTGTTAGCGTTTTTAATCCTTTATTAGATATTCTATTCATGGCTTATAACCATTTTGTTAAATTACATGTCAATTAGTTAATAGATAATTAATCTCCAATTATAATGGTTCTGTATTTCAGGTGGAAGAGGGAAATGTATTCGCACTGGTGATGAGTGGTTTACACCGAATGAGTTTGAGCATTACGCAGGAAGAGCGAGCAGTAAAGACTGGAAAAGAAGCATCCGTTATGGTGGACGAACGCTCCAGTGTCTGTTGGAGGATGGAATACTGCAAGCCCATGCCACGTCATGTACATGTGCTGCTTGCTGTGACGATGACAATGTGGTAAGTTAAAACTAATATGGGTTATAAAATTATGGGTGATTGCACGGTGATTGAATAATCTTCCATGAGCACAATTGATCCATAATCAATTTTCATCAAATTATACCAATTACTTGAAAGACATAAAATCCCCGAGTATAACATCAATGGTTGTTGGATAACATGATATATCAATGCTGGTGCTATAAATGTACCATACTAAAAAAGCAATTCGGATTTTCGTAATTTACTCTTCTGTCAATCAAAACATCAAGCCAATTTTCAAATATATCAGGCATAGTAGTTGTGTTAGTAAAACTTGTGTTTTTTAATACCAATGTAATGTGTGAATCCAAAGACGCAACAGATCCTTTGAGAGAAAAGCATGCTGTACCCTGAAGGGATCAACTGAGCCGCATCGTGCGATTTTGGGCCTTCGGGCATAATTATTATAAATGAGATAATCATGAATAAAAAGTGCCATATATTGTGATTTTTTTCTATGTATATCAATTTCTTCCAAACTTCTTTCTTTTAAAGATTTGTCATTGGTGCATCATTTTCTCGAGGATTTATGACAATTGACTTTCTCATGTTTCCATAGCAACCATTGATTTCGTCCCGACATACTTTGACTGCATTAATAGTTTGTGTTTAAAACGGCCAAATGTATTAAAAATACAAAAATGATTCAGCATTTTTATCTTAATTTATGTTCTTAAAGATTTTGTGTTAAGAACATCATTTAAATTATAAGTTAGTAGTAATATTGATACGTTAATTTTGCACGTCATTTGAATAATGTGCTTTCATAACGACGTCATGTGAATGACGTCATATTTAGTATTCAAAAAGCGTAATACATGGTCTCACTTATAAACACGTAACTTACGCAATTTAAGTGATATCATCATGAATTTTTCAGAATTTCTTCCTGAAATATCATTTAATTCAAAAACCTTAAAACGTAATAATAGCAAATATATGTCCGAAGGCCCAAAATCGCGCGATGCGGCTCAACTGGTCTTAATTATATACAGTATATTCTCTGTCCACACGGAGAACTGGTTATGCCAATTTGCAACCAAGTACATCAACGTACTATGAACTCATTTCGCCCTCAGTGGAACGTTACACCAATATAAACTATGGAATCTGAATCTGAATTGAATCGACTGTGGTAGTTAATTTTGATCTGATCATCAATGAAATTTGTCTGATTATCCAACAAAAATTGTAGCATCGTTTTATGTCTGTTGCTTACATTTTCCGAATTTTCGTTGGAATAAATGTTAATTTTTACATGTTGATTTGTTTATGAATATGATTTTGAATGCAAATCAGGACATGGGATATATCAGAAGTCAAGCAAGATGTCCAATCTTAATATTATGTATACTTCCAGACTGGTCCGGTAAGGTTATTTGTGCCATACAAGCGAAAGAAGAGAGACAGTGACCCAGGCACCCCGTCCACACCAACAGGCAAGAAGATGAAGAAATCTCATATTGGTAAAGTATTAGTTATTTTTTAGAGGAAAAGTTAAATCATTAGTACAGGTAATCTTGCTAACAAAATTACAAATAATGATAATATTAATTTAATGTTCGCAGAAAAATTAACATTTAATTGACACCTTTCAGGACCATTTGAATATTCAATTACTCAAGGAAAAGGAATTCTAGACAGCATAAACTATTACTGTACTTGAAATAAGTTCTTCTTATGAAAGTGTATGTCAAATTTCCACTATATATCTTTTCATAATCTCCCTTCTGTCTGTTGTTAGTCAACTAAGAGCTTCGTTCACCAAAATAAAACTTCATTCTTACAATTGTTTTTCCAGAGACAAGTATGGCTCAAGCTTCTGCCAGTTTTCCCCATCCAGTGAGACTGGCCAGCGCCAACCTAAATGGGGAAACAGTCCACATTCTCACATCTGACCCACTTTCAGGAGGTATTGAAATTACATGATATCATTCTTGCATACCGTATGGGACTTGACGCACAATAACTTGCCAATTCATGATATTATGATGTACCGTTTAAATAATTGTTGTATACGAAATAATATTGAATAATTTTAATTGTCAATTGTACAATAATGAAAATTTAAAATAATAAACGTTTTATGATACACAATATCCCAATCTTCAACTGCCGTTTTAACCCGGTTTAACTCAATCGAGTTGATGTGAGTTATATCCCTTTCTTAAAAACTTAAACAAACCATTTTTTTCTCATTTATTTCTCTGAAAAGCCAAATTCGGTCAGAAATCAAATTCAGAAAAAAATGTAATGAAAAATATTGTTTGTAAGACGCAGGTATACTTTTAGACGTGCATCTTATAACTAGTCATTTAAGGTACTATTGTTATTTTTTTAAATATTGATCCTAAAGATTTTTTTCTTTTACCTATTGGAAGTCAACTGTATTTTAATATTGACATGATTTCATTAAACTGTGATGCACACAAGTGACTGTGTACAAAATGTCAAATTTGATAAAATTCATAACAGTTTCATTTATAGTAACAAAAAGTATCAATCATGTTTTTTGTGCGCAAATGGGAAAATCAAATCAACCAAAACTGGAAATACGTAGAAGGTACATATAAGGTCAACAAGTAATTAGCTCTTTAGAGTACAACATTTTCCAATTGTCAGCTTACATTTACTACATATTTTATCCCTTAACAAGTTCTAATAATCTAGAATTTAATAGTAAACTGGATCATACAAGATTGAAAATGCATTGAGGGACCTGTTCATATATTATAATTGTGCATAAATGTGAACAAAATACAAATGAGAGCTCTATTGTTAATCATTATTTATAAATGTGAGAGAAAATGCTCTATTTTGCTGATAACCATTAGTAGTGCTATTGAAAATTGAATTATCTCAATGCTTAGATTTACAAAAGTCTGTTCATGTAAGTATCTGTCAGTTGCTGTTGGTAACTGATCATAAATGGCAGTAAAATAGCTCAATATCAACCAAGTTTTAAAGAAAATTGGCAACATAAAATCTGTCTAGGTCCCTTTACTGGTCAGAAAAAAGCACCATCTTACTTCAGTTTGGTAACATTCTTGGTATGTTTCAGAGACGGTGATGGTAGCACCAGTTCCAGTGAGCGGTCAAATGAGCCCAGGTGGAAAGAGCATCACCTTCAACATGGAGATGCCTGAACACAAACAGTGGTGGCAGCTTGAAGAGGTCTGCTTATATTCTGTAGCGTTGTCGATGTTTATTACCATGTATTTGTTTGGTAACAGGGGGCAGCACAAAAAAATGACTTTAAAGTTTTATCCTTAGGACATTTTATTATAACCTATTAAATGTTTTGTCATGAGATCATTTTGTTATTAACTATGAGTTTCACATTCAAAAGTGGTGGGTCTTGTTATTTATAGTAATGGTATTAAAGATGAAATATTTTTTTAAAATATGTTTATTTTGGATGAGTTATAATCCTTCTTAAATCTGGAGGGAGTCAGAATAGACACACTAAAGGTTCCATCCTCTGACAGTAGGTAATGTTTGAAGAAATGTTTACCTATATGTGTTTCTCATAGTGGGTTGAATGTATCATTTTATCTTGGTAGATGGCAAACAGCCTGATTCAGCAGGCCAACCAGTTCAAGATGATGGTGGAGCAGGTGAAGCAGCAGTCTCTGGCATACAAGGAGGCTGCAGTGAACCAGGTCAGACAACAGATGGAAAAGGTACTGAAATAGTGTACAAGATTCATGTAGGGTGACTTCTTCTCTAGGCCTCATATAATTGATACCTATGTGTATTGGAAACTTCCTTCACATCTGCTTATAGCTTTCTTGGCAATAGAGCATGAATTATGAACACCTGTCTGTATTGGAAACTGGCTGTGATATCAAGCATTATACTTGGAGGTTACCAATACAGTTTTGCATTCATCCTTGATGTACTTTATTGTAAAAACGAGTGTGTAACCAAGTCCCAGTGTACAGGCAATCAAGATATGTTATCTTTTAATACATTTAGGTGGAGTTTGAAGTGGCATGGTTCTCCTGAAACCATATGCTTAATGATATTTGACAAGAAAATCTGCCACTTATAGACAATTTATGAACATTCATGGGAACATATTTTGTATTTCGCGAAACATTATACAAGGGCTGTTTCGAAGAAAATTATTGGTTGTGTCGTAATATGATGGACAATTGCATTAACATTAGTTATACCTGGATTCTTGACAAAGTATATTATGGGTGAAAAAGACATATATTTTGGCTATTTTTTGTTCGATTTTAATCAGTTGTTTTTCTTCATGAACAAGCCAACCGGGGGGGGGGGGGGGGGTTGTCCTATTTACAGTGGAAATTCACCCCAAAATAATTAGAAAGACAGCTCTGCATTCCAGAGTGTTATTGACATTCACAATTCTATTCAGATGATCAACCAAGCGAAGCAGGAGGCCCAGATGCAGCTACAGAGGACAATAATGGAGGAGCGGTCCAAGCAAGAGATGGCAATACAGAATGCCATTGCCCGTACCAGGAATGAGATGGCTGACAAGGAAGGGGGGATAACTGTGGTCACGTATGAGGGCTGGACGGGCCAGACCCCACAGAACATCCAGGGCCAGCTGCCCAACATCATGGTGGCCACAGAGGCAGAAGGGGAGGTGAAACAATGACTAAGAGGCTTTTTAGGCACCTGAATGAACAGGGGCTGGATTGAGAGTTTAACAGTGTTGGCGAGATTATATCAATTGCTTATGATTCCATGATCTGGAGAAACAAGAAAACAGGAGTAATTTGATTTGGAAAGAGCAGCTATCACACAGGTTCAGATTGAGTATTTTAAGTTTTAAATGTATTTTGATAGTTTTTATTTGTGTAACATGTATTAAAACCATTTCCTATTCTAGTGGACAAGATGTTAATGAACATACTCCGATATCTATCTTTGTTCTGTGAACATGTTTATCATTGGTAGGTTCATAAATTCATAGAAATAATGTATGAAAAAGGGATATATTCATTTTTTGTATGGGATTTACACACTACTTGAATGTAAAGTACATTTCATTGTATGTATTTAATTGTGGCATTTATATCCATACTGTAAATAGGTATACTGAATTGCTTGTGCTATTTTAGTTCTATTTAAGTAAAAAGAACAAAATTAATTTGCGCAAAAGTCAAAGTACATGGTGGCCAAGGCATCAGTAGTTCAAAGCTATATTGCAATCTGTCAAAAGGGCATATTATTTGTATAATGTTTATTTGTTTTACCATTTTAAATACTGTTTTATCTTTCAATTGTGTTTAAAATTATTTGAAAAAAGTTGTGTTTTTAGTGAATATATGTCGAGCTAGGAGATTATTGAAATCATTTTGACTGTTATTCATTTAATCAGTGCTTAATTTTTATTGATACTCTTATTCTCATTTATTTAATTGATCACTCATGCATAATTGATCATAGTTTTATTCTTAATTATTGTTCAGACGCATGCCTCCACCAATGGGATTGCGGGACACATTCACATTCAGTATGAAGAGCTTTGACAACCGAAAATACATTAAGCAGAATACAACGCCAAATTTCCATTTATCAACGCCAAATTTCCATTTATTAACAAAAAATCCAACATATATCCATTTAATCTTCAACTAGTTTTATTAAGTGTGTTATTTTGAAGCTTGCACATGTGCATTGCCTAGCATAGAGGTATTGGATATGCATTTTGCGCTGAACACTGAGAAAGCATTTATTTCTTGTCTTCTAAATGATTGGTTGGCTTAATTGTTTTGAAGATCAAGAAGAGCACTTACTCTTACCAAGCATCTGGAGCATGTCATTCATTGTAAATGTTTCATTATTTGTATATTTTGCATTGTTTTACTCATTTCTGTACATACTGATTTCATTATAGGGATCATTCATTCACAACATTCGTTGAAAAACTCTTTACAAAATTTTGTGTATGGTTAAATCATAAATGTAATAAAAAAATAATACTTAATATAGTAATGTTATAAAATTATTCACCAACTACAATTACCCAGTAGAAATCTTGAGAAAGAAAAAGAAAAAGTTGATGTCGCATAGTGGGCATTGAAATTATTCTTTATGGATTTTCTTGGAAGATCTGTTCTAAGTGAACTACATGTATCTTATCTGTGTTTATGAACAAACTGACAGATATGTGTTTGAACATAAATTTGTAAATTTAAACCTAAAACTCCCATTAATTTTTCGGCAAAAGGGATTTTCAGTCATATTTAAATATTCATAAACCAGAATTAAATATTCATAAACCAGAAAACTTCCTTATTTGAACTCTAAATGATGATTTACCATTGTTAAGCAGTTTGTTCATATTACACAGGCAATTGAATATTTCAGTACGTGACTCTAAAAACTTCCTTGTAAGGATAGACCGCTAAGTTGAACAGTATGTTTGCCATGTGATTATGGTGTTAATTTCTTATCTGTGAAGTCCCACTGCAGATGCCAAACTTGGTTATTATGGACGCCTTTCATAAAGGACATGGATAATTTCTCTAAATCACATACCGGGTTGAAGCCATCTGCTTTAGTTTACATTATTTTATTTTTTTGCTTGATTGTGATGAGAGCTGACAGCTGATTTAACCACACATGAGTTCGTTTTCCTGGGAAGAAACAAGCACTGGTGTACATTTTGAGAGGCCATGAAAAGGTACCCCTGGTCAAGACAAATCCACAACCTCATGGGCAAGAGTCTGACACCTGTAATACTAAACGTTGATACACTAAGACATTTTCGATGTCTGTTTAGTTAAAAAAAAGCTGCTTGTCACACGAGTTATCAGCGGCTTACCTGCCCACATGCCTATACGCCCGTGTGTATAAATGAAAATAAGGACTTTAAAAAATAAAAATGGTTTTAAGGGGGAAAATGGATTAAAAATCAAACCCTTACCCGGATGAGGGGTAGACTATACACAACTGACGAACACATTAATAATTTTGAGGTATACGTGATAAAAAGTTATTTACCTTTTAATATTTAATTGTCAATTTCGGTTTTCTTTACCTAAAGTACGGTATATGAAAAGTTAACGCACTAATGTCCCCCTTGGCACATACTGCTGTATCTTTACGATATCTGAATGATGTTTGTAAACAAGTTGTTAGAGTGGTAATTTTTAATGTTAAATGTCGTCTCCACCCTATCCTGATGTTTTTCGTGAATCGTCTGCTCCTCTGTCATGCCAAGAAAAGCTATCTTTGTTAGAAGAGCGATGGGATGCTCAAGAACAAAGTTTCCAACTAGGTTTGTATTTGATTTCGCCCAGTAATAAAGCTGCCCAAACCTGAATACACCACACATACAACAGATACACAATTTTAAAATTGCTCGAAAGGTAGTCTCTATATTGAAGTAATGTGCATGCAGATGCAATTAAAATATTTGAGTCTCATATAAAACAATGTGTCATCCATCTTTATCCGTTTATTTAGTAGGACTACGCTTATCCCTCATTTAAGTGACTTCTTAATGTTGTGCACATAATTTATTCATGTCTAGAGTATTCAGTATATCTTCTTTTTTATGAAATTGGGAACAAATACAAATTTCAGAACTGTGGTGACATCGCTTGAGCATCTTGCTGACGACGGGGATACAAAGGCATCTGGTCATAAAACATCAGTCATGCAATTCAGCTTTATTGTGTCACTGGCAGCAGCAGAACACGTACTTTCTACCCTTGTTCCATTGTCGAGGCTTCTACAGGTACATCGTGTTTTAGGGGAGGTAGCGGTTTTAACCCCCAATCAGCCTACTCAGATTTCTGGTACATTTGTTACACTTTGCGGTCTGTGATTAAAAAAGTATTTGGTAATTCACCATGGAATTTTAAAAAAAATTTTTTTTAAGTGCTTCTGACTATTTTCTAGTATCATTAATTAAAAGCTACATATTAAGTAGGTAAGGGCATATATATATATATATTGTGTTTATTATATATAACTAAATTTGTGGTCCAATTTATTTGTCCACATGCCTTGTAATCTATTGAACAAGCTATGTCATATTTTCAATTGTTTTATCACAGGTGCAGAGAACAAATTTACCCGTTGAACAGTGCAGGGAATTTTTCGGAGGGGGTTCGATCAAGTTTGGACGTTGACGAGGCAACTTTTCTAAGGGAATGTGCAAGGTGGCGAACTTGGTGGACAGGCGCAACATTTGCAGATGGCTGCCCAGATGCTCCAGAGAAATTGTCTGATAGCCTCCATCTGGCTAGGCAAGAGTCATACCCAAGCATCAGAGTGTGCATGATGCTTCTAAGTGTGATGCCAGTGTCCATAGCAACCGCAG
Organism: Mya arenaria; assembly: GCF_026914265.1. NCBI lineage: Eukaryota > Metazoa > Mollusca > Bivalvia > Myida > Myidae > Mya > Mya arenaria. The sequence continues at coordinate 82,658,298 of NC_069127.1, read as the reverse complement.
AGAGGTCATTCTCTACCATGCGTCGTGTAAATACACTATATCTGAGGAGCACCATGGGAACTGACTGTCTTAGTGGTCTCGGGTTAATAAATATATACCAGGAGAAAGAGATCAATGTCGAAGAAGTTGTTCATACATTGCAAATAGAAAGAGTCGCAGGCATTGGTTTTTAAAGTGTAGAGAGAAAATGACAAGGATTTTTTTCACCATGCTATCATGTATTTTCTTTTTTCACGAAAAGATAATTAATGTTTTAACTGTAATTTCTTTACTGTCTTGTTTTCATTATAAAGATCACTCAAAGTGGCTCTTCGAGCACCCCTAATTACAATTTTTTCCCCGTACCCCCACTGGCAGAAAGGGGAAACCCACTCCTCCAACCTCCCCCATATATGCATATATACCTCAAAATAGCCCAGGGATGCCTCTGCTTATGGCCCTTGAATTGTCATAACTTTGAACAAATTCGCCTTTCCTTTGTTCCCTTTACACATTAGATCCACAGAAATCAGCTATTTCTACAGACAAATACATCCCTGGATGTGCCCATCATATTTTTCACTTTTTTTTGCATTTACTTCCTTTCAAAATGGAAACATCATTCTGTGTAAACCAAGTCCCAGTGTATAGGCATTCATGATTGAAGAACAACTGAGCAAACAACTTTCAATCCTTCTTCTTAAATGAATTTTGAAAGAAATAGAACATTTGGCTGTTGTTGGGGGGGGGGGGGGTGAAATTTGAAAATAACGTTTGTGTTCCCTCAAAAGGAACCAGGGATTACCTGTCCTTCAAGTAATGATGGCGCCATGAACAAAACCTTGTGCAGACAATAACATTAAGTATTTATTAACCAAGCATGAACTTGGCGTCAGTTTTGGTGGGTATCGTGTTTTGATTGTGAGATCAATCGCATCCCTATTACTATAGATTTGCGAATTACATTAACAATATAGAAGTTGGAAGTCTTGTTTAGACAATAACTATTTATTATCCAACCATTTTGAAACTTGGTAACAGTGTTTGTGGGTATTATGTCTTATGTCAAGTTTGATTATAGGGTTAATCAGAAGAATAGCTGGTTTAATGTTTTGTGCATAACCAGATTTCTTTACAAATCTTAATGAAACTTTTTGAAACTGTTTGGGCTTCATGCTTCTGTAAAGTTTGACCTTGGGGTGAATTGCATTTTAAACTCCAGAGTTAAGCCGCTATTTAATTAAAACTAGACGCTGTCCAACTCATCGAAAAGGCCTTTGACACAGACACAATGCTCTTCCATGCATTTTCAGCACAAATAGCATGGAGGTGAACAATAAACAGATAATTATTATATTAATTATGACAAAGCATTTGGGTAAGGTTCTACTTGGTATTAAATATAAAATAGAGGTGCACCTCTACATTTATAATATAACGGTACTGAATTTATCAATGTATCAACAGTACTCTTTCAACTTTTGACCTTTAAATGTGACCTTGATCTCAGAGGTACTGACCTGGGTCTTGTGCACGACATGACGCCTCAACATGATGAAATTTCATGGCAAGTTTTCTTTTTTTAAATATTATAATGGATGGTCATGAAACAGCCTGGACAAGGTTGAGTCCAGACTCACAGATTTGCGAGTCCAGACGGACAGATTTGCAACACAATGACACACACGGAACCACCATTGTGACAACTATAGTAATTTATGTCTTCAGGAGTTCTTAAGTTCACAATTAGTCCTGATATTAGGATAGAGAGCTAATAATTTCAGACATTTGTGCAATAAGTAATAATAATGATTGCTTTTTGCTAAGATATTTGCATCAAAAACAGTAGAAAGTACCTTGAAATCAGGAATATGAATGACTCTGGAAACAGTTTTAAATGGGGTCTTAGCCTCCAAGCCCTGCTTTGGACATGGATATGTCATTCTCAACCACTCCAGCCATCAGTATTTTGCAGGATTGACAATATGATTGGTGAGAGCCCCTGGACATGACTTGTGCAGACAATAACATTCTAATTATTTATTATCCAATCATGATGAAATTTGGTGATAGTCTTTGTGGACCGGTCAAATTTGATTGTCGGGTAAATCACACCAGTACCTCCAGAGTAATGTCATTTTTTATGTTAAATGATATTTCGTTTATGCATAATGCAGACAATAATCAGCATTTATAAACTAATTAGGATGAAACTTATAGACAGTGTTTTAACTGTTTGTTGGCTTAATTCCTCAGTCAAGTTCAATCTTTGCACAAATTATTTCAGTAAATCTCTAGTAATTCCCTTTTTAAATCTAAAAATAGTAAGTTTATTTCTAGTACAGATAACTTCCCAGAAAGTATATGTTATCAAATTATGATGAAATGAATGATGGGCATAATGTCTTGGTCACTTTTCGTTGTGGAGCTAATTAACTTTGTAACTCCAAGAGTTATGCCTCTTTTACACTAAAAATTAGATTTGTACATTGTGGAGACAATCATAATGAAACTTGGTGACAGTGTATTTAGGCATATCTCCATGACCTTTACCTTTGACCCCAAAACTATGGAACTTATCATTGGTCAACAAAAACAAATATTTCCAAACAATATCAAACATCATGACCCTGACCTTTGACTCGGAAAACAATTGGATAGTCTAATGGTCAAGTGCATCATACCACTGAAGATTCATGGTCCTAGATTAAATGCATGCCTGTTTATTGTGTAAACACAATTTTCAAAACGCTGTTGGATATGACCTTCTAAATCAAACCAATACAGGGCATCTGTTGGTCAAGGCAACTTGCTAGTTATAAAAATCCATCCAACATCAAACCATACATTGATGTGTATCTGATTAAATTATTGTGCAGTCAAGTTAATAGTCTAAGGGCCATTCATTTGTCCCTCTTTAATGTGAACGTAAACTCTTGATAGAAGTCAGCAAAAGATATTTATATAGCTATGTTTAATCAAAGCTTAATAAAAAACAGATATAGACTGCTGACACACAGTCATTTCACTACTAACTTACATTACAACTTTATTTATATTTTCATTCAATAAGGTAGCTTTATAAAAAGGCTTGAAGTAAATCCATCTGAAGCAGCCACTATCCATCCAATGATGCTTGAAATTCACTCCATCATTTATTCATATACTAATAATAACAGTTCATTGCTTTCACTATATAACAGTTCCATGTTCTAATATTGGACTTTGTTAGGTTTATCTAGGGTTGAAACTTCTCCCCTTCGGTAACTAGCCTCTCGATTTTTCTGAAAAAGATCAGAATATTCCATGTCAAGACATAATTCAAGCACAATACAGACACCCTCACCACATAACATAAGAACGTATAATCAAATAACCTACATCACAAACATGATAACATAACATACAGCACAAACATGATAAAAAAACACATATCACAAACATGATAACATAACATACAACATAAACATGATCACATAACACATAGCACAAACATAATCACACCACAGACATGATACCACCACACATATCACAGACATGATATCACCACACACATCTCAGACATGATCACATCACAGACATGATAACACCACACACATCACAAACATGATCACATCACAGACATGATACTATCACAGACATGATACCATCACGGACATGATACCATCACGGACATGAGACCATCACGGACATGATACCATCACGGACATGATACCATCACGGACATGATACCATCACAGACATGATACCATCACATACATGATACCATCACATACATGATACCATCACAGACATGATACCATCACAGACATGATACCATCACAGACATGATACCATCACAGACATGATACTATCACAGACATGATACCATCACAGACATGATACTATCACAGACATGATACCATCACAGACACGATACTATCACAGACACGATACCATCACAGACATGATACTATCACCGACACGATACTATCACAGACATGATACTATCACCGACACGATACCATCACAGACATGATACCATCACCGACATGATACCATCACCGACATGATACCATCACAGACATGATACTATCACAGACATGATACCATCACATACATGATACCATCACGGATATGATACTATCACCGACATGATACCATCACAGATATGATACCATCACCGACATGATACCATCACAGATATGATACTATCACAGACATGATACCATCACAGACATGATACCATCACCGACATGATACCATCACAGACATGATACCATCACAGACATGATACTATCACAGACATGATACTATCACAGACATGATAAACTTTATAATTTCATGTACAGCATGGACATGATCACATAACACATAGCACAAACATGATAAAATCACATGTATACAGCATGGACATGATCAAATTACATACAGTATTTTACCTTAATATGATATATATATAAGTTGAAGCTAACACCTGGGCAACGGACAATAATTCTAAAACTGCCAAAGACAAAGTTTCAATAGAATCCCACCAGTAGTTTTACAGTTTATTCTCTTTACTGGAGTATGTGTTAGCACCCATAATAAAATATATGGTAAAGGGGAGACAATTTGGTAAGAATGGAAAAATATACCGGGGTATCAACAGTTATATTTGAAAAAAACACACATCATGTTAAATAAAATAACTATCTGAGCTGAAACAAGTACTGGTTCGATGCAGAAACCCTGATGACTGTATTTTCCATTAGTTACGAAATTGGGTTTAATGATAGGGCTAATTATAACGTAATAGAATGCATTTTTTACATTTCCAAGCCTGTTCCTCAATTATGGGAAAGCAGAAATGGTATACTTGACACACCTTCATCATACTGCTCTATGATTATGTTAAGTTTTATTGAAAACTTAATAAAAGCAACCAAGTTGAGGATGAGTAGGGATGCAAACGAATATTTGAATATTTGATCGAACGTTTGATATTCGAATGTCAAAATCGGTATTCGCAGTCTTTGTCGTAACTGGGTTCCCCGAAGCCCGGGACAAGTGAATACTGTTTCGGGCAAGTCAAAATTCCCAGGTGGTTGCCCGAATGGGCAAGTGCATTTTTCCGAAATTTAGATCCCTCTGTTCTCATAATTTCTTTAGCAACAATTCACAAATCCTGACTGATTGTTATTATTATATTGGAGTATTGGCTTTCGTACATTCACGCATGAATTGGTTATTTTGGGCAAGTAAAACTGTTTTTGGGCAAGTGGTTTTCTTCAATTACTTGCCCGAAAGGACAAGGGCTGAAAAAAATTAAGGCAAAGACTGTATTCGAATATTTGATGCTTTTTTGTTTGAAAAAATAACTTTTGCCTACAACTGTGTTGTTGTATATATTCGCTTGTCTTGTTTTTACAACAATTTATCCGTAATGACAGAGGCTTGAATGTCAGTGATGACACTATACACGCGTCACATGTTAATAAGGGACATATTGTGGGGACTATAAACAGTACCCTTAATTTTACGAAACCTGACTAATAGACAAGTGACATCAAACAAGTTTCAATTATTTTTGGTAAATCTTAATGACCATGCCAATAATTTATAAAGGATATACGGAATCAGCTACCAAAGTGGTCTCATGACTGCCAATTAAGCTGTGCAGTATAACTCGAATCGCAGTTATGATATGAATGACATTTGCTGGTTATGTGCTCTAAACTGTTTTCCGTGTTTTAATATTTATAACGCTCATGCTTTGAAATGTAACTGTATAGAATAGCGTTTTAGGACATTGTTGTACAATAGATGAGTCAAAATTCAGGTTTTTTTCCATATTTATATTCAGTAGAGATCAATCCCTTAACGAGGCTGCTTGACATACAGAACTACCTGTTACATCACGACATTCAACCGGGAATTTACGATCACAGCCTTGTTTACAAATAGGAATGCTGTTAAATTGAAATTAATTTGGGGTTTTGTTTGTTCAGAATATTTTGCCTTTTGTTGGATTTATTTTCTGTAAATGGGGAATTACAGAGGCTAATTTTGGGAAAAATCAGTGTCCGTCGCATAAACCGGTTATGAAAAAAGCCCGTGCTATATCTGTAGCGAATAATAATAGCATGGGTGAAAGTTTGAATTTTTCAAAATACTGAAAATAGGGTGTTTGCATAGGGAAATGCCATTTTTACAATACATTATATAGGATATTTATTTTCCAAAATACTGAATTCAGTATTAATACTGAAAACTTTCACCCATGTAATAGTTCTTTACTACATTTCTTAAATATTCATTTTGGTAATCAAATATTCAATCAAAAGAATTACCGAATATTCTAATATCAATTTTGCCATTCATTTCCATTCCTTTGTTAAGAGTTAACTGATGGACTAACAGACTAACAATGTGATTATTATAAAAAGATAACTATTATGTCTCCCTTCTTGGGCATAAAAAACAAATTATATACAAGTATGAAGTTTATATATACAACCAATGTGTTATAGTAAGAGAGACAGCAGCAGTTACCTACCCTTTGGTTGTGTACAAGATATGTGAGGAGGGTTACAGGTAGAATCAGGGTGAAGAACAGGTACTTTGTGCTCCTTATATTTGGTTTGAAGTTTTCCCCAATGGTGTGACGTGCCGAGAACCATCTCTGCAGAGCAGGGTCAAACTGAAAAGTTTACAAAAGTTAGGATTTATAGAGGGTGTTTTTTTTATAAATAAATTGTGAATGATTGTAAATTACAAATTTAAAGGCCGGATGCATGAACCCAAATATCTTACCGGACAGCCATTAAGCCTATTTGGCAGAGGAGGCGTGGTTAATCGAGTTTATGAGGTCTGCTCAGGTCAGCAGTTTTGAGTTGTAAACATTCACATGGCTTGTGGTGTTATATGATTCTGATAGCGGTAAGAAGAATTTGTTCATTGGTTTCTCATTTGAGAATTGATAAATTAGTTTCATATACCATGACAAATACTTCCGCCAATAATTGTGTTATAATAAGCCATTTGATAGTATATATCAGCCCAGTTAATGGATGTTTCCCCAGCATATGTCCATTAAAACCTCATGCTATGATAGTAAACCTATAGTAAACAGGAATCGGTAGTGATATTCGGTTGGCTGTTAGAGGGTCATGAACTTTCAAGATCTGTGAGTCAACATTGCTAGGAAATTTTAATTTGTTTGACAGTTATAAAAAAATAATATTTGAAACTAGTCTTTATAACTGTTTGAAACACTTGAAATTCACAAGATATGTTTATAATACATTAAATGAAAGATGTGAGAACTTTTAGCAATTCACATTTTGGTAATTATTTGTATATTTAAAAAAATGCACTGGCAGTCTGTATTGCAGACAGCTCTGCGAGGTAAAGTGAAATGGCCATTTTTCTGACTGTCTGCCTTTTATACTATTACACCAGCCTTTAACATCTATAGGTCTGTTTGTCATAACTGGAATATAGTTCAAACCTTCAAAAGTGTGTTTCATTGTTACTGTATATTAAAATTGTCAATAATCAAGTTTTAAAAAACTAGAAAACCTAAGTGAACTCGATTGAGTACAAAGCAAGGCTAACTGCAACATTCTTTCAGATGGAACTTTCAAGTTTATAGATCAAAATTCTTATTTTGACTGAATATTTGAGACAGAGTGAAGAATCATAGGTAATAAACACCTTTGAATATTTATTTTAGTTTCATTATTGTAACTTTTAACAATTTCCGAGTTACGACCAACTTACAAGCTCATGTAATTGATGGCCAAGATGATGAGGATGACACCAAGACTCCCGACACCAGTAGGTACTTTGTGGATGAATTTACATTGAAAGCATCCTCAAGTCAAAATGTTTATGGTTTGGTCAAAATGTCCCCATGTTGTTGTTTTTTAAATATTGTATTGTATTTGTTGTTTTCACTTTTGGACATAAGTAACTACTTGTGAGTTGGTGAGAAGCAGCCACTCAGTTTATATCTCAGTGAAAGAACGATTGATTTAAAGTCAGCAAGGCAAGAAACAATAAACATGAAATAAATGTAAACTCACAGATCTTTATAACCAACAATATTTTTAACAAAATGTATAGTTATAAAACATGTTTATAATGTTCAGCAACAAATCATAAAGACATATATATCATAAACAAGGATCATAAGCATAATAGAGAAGACGAAGACAGATATAATACATTCACATTTAACAAATAATACATGGTGACAGGTGATAAAATGATAACTTGCTAGGAAATGCTCCACCGCACTTCACGGAGCCCTGAAATCAATCTGAAGCACCTTCCAGTGGGGAACTTATTCAACCTGCTGGACAACAGGAATTTACCTGACCCCTAAATACAAAAGGATATTTGTGTAGTATTTAAAATATAACCAAACAAGGACGGAAATGATTCCCAAACGAACTTTTGTAACAAGATACCAGGCTACACCATGCTGGGTAGGAAAGAAATCAAATCTATTGACGCCTGACCTTGCCATCCTCATTCCTTACCATTCCATGACAGCATTATATTTTCAAACTGAGCAAAATTTACGCATATAAGTTTTATATTATGATCTGGGATTGAGTTCTATAGCACTGCTGGTCTGACTGACTGACACTTTCTCGCTCAGTTGCAATATTTCCTATGGTTCACGAAACCGAGTGACTTTATGTCAAAGGTAAACACTGTTTTCTTTGACATATATGCGTTTGGACAAAATATGATATAGAGTTTAATAAAAATGTTTTTTTACAATTCTTGATTTATAGTGTAGTGTGTGTGGGTAACTACCAGACGGCTGGTCAGGTTAGAGGCCTTACTTATGACCCACCAGTCATGGGTTTGAGCCCCACACTTGGCACAATTTTCGTCTAAAGGTTTACTTTAGTATCGTCCAAAAACAAATTTTAAAAATAATTCCTAGAATGCAAAACAATTCTCAGTGTACGGACGATGACAGTATCTGACTATGGCTGAAATTTGTAGAAATTAATCAGTATAGTACCGATACCGTGTAGCGGTGTCGAATTACGGAGGTTTCGTCAACTCTCCAGTTCGTCACACTTGTTCTATATAGTAAATTGCCAAGATGTTTCGTCACACCTATTAGCGGTTTCGTCAACTTAATTGTTTAGAACTATTTCACACATTTATGCAAAACCAATTAGATTAAACAGTTGATGACCCAATTAACCGCACGTGTCAGCGTGTGTGTGGGTTTTAATGTGATAGTGCTAATGAGACATCGGCGTGTGTTTGTACGTTTCTATCAGTTTGCCATCTTAGTGATGGATGTCAATAAGTCAGATTGCTTAAAAGCAATGTTCGATCTTGTTTTGTCACCAATCATGGCCTCTATAACCAACTGCGTACATTGCTCTAAAATAGTAACTGCTCGCATGCATGCGATCTCTTGCGACGTGTGTGAACGTTGGCAACATCGTAAATGCAATTCAGGGGTATCTGCGCAGCAGTACCAACTGATGGTAAAAAATGAGCTAAATCTGGCATGCCGATACGCCTGCTGTCTACAACGTTTGACATCAGAGCAGCCGACGAAGTAGCAGACGATGACGCTGACGAAGTAGCCGAAGAAGGAGCAGATGACGAAGCCAACACAGTAGTCGCCGCCGACGAAGTAGCCGGCGACACCATCAGCACCAACGCCGTTGATGGAATCCTGGAAGATCGGACGTTTGACATCTCGAACAGGAGCTTCGATCGACCCCATCATCCACTAGATGAGTAGCTACCGGACAGGCCCCTAGACAAAGAGGTTCCCACTGATTTACCGGTGACTTTCGAGGTCGTAGAGGGTGGCAGCAAGCGAGGTGGCCGGAAGCTCGTCAGTAGTGCCGGATACACATACACAGCTCGCCGTAACAAGGGTGGTCGCACTTACTGGACGTGCAGTATAAGAAGCAAGAAGATGACTTGCCCCGCAAGCGTCAAGCAATTATGGCGATATGTTCACTCCAAGCATCGTCGGTCATGTCCATCCGGCCGATCCCGGTGCCGCCAAGAAGATAAAGATATCTACGAAAGTGAAGGAAGCGGCTAGGGAGCGTGTCTTCGAGTCCGCAGCAAATATCGTCGAGCGAGTTATGAAGCAGATGACGACACCAGATGACTTCAGCCTACCAAAGCCTGGAAACTTGGCGCGAGCGGCAAACCATCACAGACGGCAACGCCCAGATGATCCAGCTGACCTTGAATTCCAGTTGGAGCGGGAATTCATCGGCGAGGAGTTTATCCTTGACGATATACGGGTCGACGGTCAGAGCCATATCATCTTCGCGACGCAGCAGCAGCTACACCACCTCCGACAGTCTAGGAGACCTTCAAGCTGGTGAAACATCCGTTTTATCAGCTCGCCACCATCCACTGCTTTGTAAAGAAGGGTGAGGACACAAAGCAGGTCCCACTTGTCTACGTACTGATGTCACGAAGAACTAAACACGACTACATAGAGGTGCTGAGAAGTCTGCTACGACACATAGGCCAGCCCTTGGTGGAGTGGTTCATGCTGGACTTCGAGGCCGCCACATGGCAGGCAATCCGAGAAGTTTTCAGCGAACATCTGCTGACCCGCATCCAACGTAAGAAGTATGCTTCAATTCATGGACGACTCTTCGACGCCTGGGACCACTATGAGGAGGACGAGCTCACCACCATCGTCCAACTACTTCGGACGATCAGCAACATTGCGGGACTGGGACCAACGACTCCTTCAGACGACGTACACGACGGTGACATGACAAATTAAAATCAGAATCTAACTCATGTCCATTTATTTTTCATTATTGACTTTGTCCCATATATGCCCATGAATTTCATAATCTGACTAAGTGTAAAATGCATAGTCATGTATGTCACATAAATAAATATATTGAGATTGTTGTGTAAATGATGTGTCAAATATTGTGTTTATTAAAGTTGCATAAATAACTGTTAACTTTTTAACTTTAAGATTGTTGAGTTAAAAATATGCTATCCTGTTTATATTTATTAAATAGTAAACACCAAGATTTCTTCACTTATTAACAATGCTATTTTAAATAAAAAATATGCAAAAACACGGTTTTGAGTAATAAACGATTTCACACACTACGCATGTCAACATACACATCAGAAGGTAAAATATTCAATAAAATGATCTAGTCTACTAAATTATTCCTTTCTTCCTAAATTGGTGTTTGCTCACACCTAATAAATTGGACATAATAGTTGCATTAATTGCTACTTATAATAAGGTTGACGAACTGTAAAAATATGTTGACGAAACAACTACCCATTTTGTACTATAAAATAAGGTAGACGAAATGGTAAGGTGACGAAACATCCGGTACCCGCGGTGTCAAACCCTAGCTTACTTAGTACTTACAACAGTGCCACCATAACCACCAGCTCTCGGGTCCTTTAATACTCGGAATTTCATTTTTCTCTCTTCAACCATTTGTTTCCGCTTTGCAAATACGCTCATATCTTTTTCGGATAAATCGAACATCTTTCGAGGATCCCATTTCTGGATATCCCCAGGCATTTTCAGTTATTTTTTTGCAAAAATGCGATATCCGAAAAAAAACCAAGGTCGCTGAATGTGTTTACATTGGTAAAGCTTGTTCCAAGGACAAAATTAACCCAAAGAAAATAATCTTGAACAAAGTGTATAAATCGGTGACCGCTTTTCACTACTATAGATCTCATTTTTTAAAAAAATAAATCTATTTGAACTTTCACAAAGTTCTATAATTCAAAATGTTTCATCTGTCTTATTTTGTAAATGTACGATAGATATGATTATTTTTCAGATGCATTTTAAACCATATCATTTATAGACTCAATTGAAAGGGCTTTTCCTATTTGTTCAAATAATTTTGAAATATATGCCTCTTTGGCGTGACGTTACTTATAACCTACATGTACTATAGTAATCCTGTCGAACCCACGACCGCCGGAACACTAGACTGGCGTGTAACCAACAGAGCTAGCCGGGCGGCTGGTTAATTCTTACACTCATACAGCATTTACATTGAAGCTGTTATACATATACAATGGTTATTTCATATATTGTTTGTTAAAGCTGCACTCTCACAGATTGAACGTTTTGACAACTTTTTTATTTTTTGTCTTGGAACGAGACAATTTTTGCGAGAATCCATGGAAACCAGTTATATAAGAATGCTGACAAAAAATAGATTTTAATATTTAAGTTAAAAATAATGTTTTAAGCATTTTTCCTAAACCGTTAGTAACGGTTAAAGCCATAAAACATTAATTTTCGAACGGAAATATGAAAATCTACGATCTGATTTTTTGTCTGCAAACTTATATCATTGGTAAAAAATTGCTCGTTCCAAGACAAAAAATAAAGAAGTTATAAAAATAGTATATCTGTGAGAGTGCAGCTTTTAAACACAGTCCGTTCAAATGCTCGCATGAGCTTATATTGTCTTGTTTATATCTAGCTGACTCAAAATAAAACTTATCTTATTAGCTTTTTTTTGGCCGAACAAGGCACTACCCTTGCCTTTTGCTTCTGACACCAGTAAAGCAAACCTGGGAGGAAAAGTGCACCCAATGTGGCGGTCGAACCCACGACCGCCGGAACACTAGCACGGCGCTCTAACAAACTGAACTAGCCGGGTGGCTAGTTCTGTACAAGCGTATATGTATGATGTTATATACTGCACTTGTATGACCACCGATGGAATTTGCTAATATCGTTTGGTAACCCTACTTGAAAAAAGCAACCAAACTATTTCCATGTATCAAAGATCTCCACTGCTAGTCTACAATGAATGTTTGGCTAAACTGGCATTCCCTTAGTTATAGAAAGTCGCGAGCTAATGTTACAAACTTTTAAAACGCATAGACAATTTAATAAGTGCAGTTTTGTTCAGAGTAACAACATGTAATTACTTCAAGCCTCAGCAGCAAAGGCGTAGAACCACATTCGCACTGCATCAGTTTTAATCCCGTGTTTTTAATACGTGGAATTAGTTGCCACAGGATGTTGTTCAGGCCAAGGATTTGGAAAACTCTAAGATCATATTTGATAGGCATGCACGGAAAAGACAATATGATTAATTAGACTCAAATAGTTGTTGTTAAGAGACAGTGTTACATGACCAAACAACATATACCACTTCACCATACTTTATGGGTTTTCACACGATATGTATTTGCTATTTTGAAATAAACTATAATTATAATATTTTAAATGTGCTTTTTTGTTGGAGAATTATTCCATATGTAAATTAATTAAAATACCAAATTGCCAAACTCTTATAAATTGCTCTTGTGTTATATTATCATATTTACCCAACTGTAGTTCCACCCCTGAAGTCCTGTGATCATACCTATTCATCCGAATCCATACTTTTTGTACTAACCTTTAATAAACGACTGTTTCTTTCCTTTAAATTGTATTTCATTATTTTTTAAATCAGCATATTTTAATTGTCTTTATACATTAATTTAGTATTTGAGATTCCCATAGTAAGTGCTAAATTGCAACATACAGTCTGATTTCTGTTTTACCATGTTCATTATTTGTTATATTCGTGGCACTTTCGATATACAACTAGAGACGACCAGTCGTAATTATAGTATTTATTATAATTATCTTTAGGAGTATGGTTTCAGTTAACTCTCGTGTACACACATTATTGAGATAGATATTTACTTTTAAGAAATCGCGTCAAGTTGTGCCATGTTTCACGAGAGCAGGAAGTTACGTTTATGGTTAAACGACGCTGACCTATTTTTATTAATCTGTCTTGATATTCTAGGTTGTTGGGCATAGTGCACAGACGGAATGTAATTCTGCTTAAAGCTACGTACAGTGGTTGTTTATTGTGCGTCTGTGTTTATCACAGCCACAGATGACTACCATTTAAAGTTCCACCATGTGACATACTTTTTGAGCTGAACGGGACACAATGTCTTACAGACAATGTTTACTAAATCAAAAGCCATAACTAAGCAGTGTCAAAAACCCACAAAGGTGCACACCGATGCATGCTTACCAATATTCTTCTGAAGTTTCATGACTCTAGGTGTAACACATGAACCTCTACAACATTACTGTATGTTACACAATATTGTGGCCATTTGTACAAAGTCAATGGCCATATTTATTCTCTGACCGAGTGGAATGCGAAATAAAATCACAGGTCCTTATCAACATTCCTTAGAAGTTTCATGAGGGTCGGTCTAACACGTTTGAAGGTACATGCAACCAAATATCTTAAAACAGAATATTTGTTAATGACCGATTGAATAACTATATTATCATTTTTCTTAAGTTTAAACCAGTATTTTAAAATACGTACGTATCTATCAATATGTAAGGGGTATCTACCCAATTCACCATATATATAGCAGCGTTGGAAGTTGTTTGTCTAACACCAAGTATAGCTTTGCAAAACCTCAAATGTATCCTCTCCAACAAAATCCTCACAATTGGAGAGGATACATTTGAGGCCTTTAAAGACCTAGTTAAAGGAATGTTTGGCATGATAATCCCCTGCTGTGCATCTCCTGCTAATCGCACAGTAGGGGTCAATTTTCTGTGTATTGGTTTATTGGCTCAGGACAATTTAGGGTCCATTTTTACAATAAAAGATCGAAAACTGCACAGCAGGATACTCAGATAGGAGATCTGACAAGCCAATTAGGCAATAAGATTAAGATCAATCAACAGAGGTTGTGTATTAATACACGTTTTTTTGTTGTTTTTGTTTTTTTCTGGGGAGGGGGGGGGGGGGGGGGGGGTCTTATAGAAGGCTTAAACTAGCAGGATACTCAGATCGGAGATCTGATAAGACAATTAGGCAATTAGATGAAGGTTTTTACACGGATCTATACATAGTTTTGTTTCTATACAGGGTTGTTGTTTTTTTTGTTTTTTTTTTTTTTTTGGGGGGGGGGGGGTCACTTCTAGAAGGATTAAACTAGGTCTTTAATGGACCTGGAGTCACTTATAGAAGGATTAAACTAGGTCTTAAATTGACCTGTATTAAAAAGAACCATCATGTTTGTACTCCCATGGATTATCCTAGATTTTATTTTCGTCTTTGGTAATAGTTCAGTGAAAATTCTCACCTGCATAATGAGGATTCGGCCAACCAGTGTAGGTAGTGCTCTTATTGATCAAGCTCTACATTTTGATGTACCGGAGACCGAAGTTTATTCTAAATTATCTTTCCTTCAGTTTTCCTTTGAGGTAAAAGCAGAAGATATTTTGCGAAGAAAACTTCGTCGAACTGCATTGGGAATATTTATTAGGTAATTATAACGAAATATCACCTGACAGGTACACTGGTTGTGATCATTTAATAAACTATTCTTCCGCTATGTTGAATTCATTCTGATGTATCCGTCCGTTGCCGCAGTCTAGGGTGATATTGGCTCCAGAAACTTACGTGTTTGGGGTTGTTTGGTGTATCTTACCAATATACAATACTTTCGATACATAATTGTTAAAGGTGTTGTTTAGTTATAGACAGTATTCCAGGTCTATATGTTTTATTATATGTACAAGAAGATAATGGTGGTGTATTATTCAAAATTATCACTGTAAATGTTCAACAAATGTTAGTCCAAATAATTGTACGTTGACGGATATTTTTTAGATTTTTGATATGGCAAATCCTTCACGTACAAATTGTTTAGTATCAAAAGTGGGTAGTTGTTCCGATCAGGATTCTGGGTTAAAGCATATAGCGTCTATAAAATATCATAAAAACAAGAAATATAACCAGATAATGTTATTTTATATTAGTTCCATACACAAAAAAATAAATATCCAACTTATAATTATGAGTTTGACGGCTTTTCTTCATTTCATTCTGTCAAAACATAACGATATATACATGAAGGGCACCTGCAAGGCTTTAGGGCACAGTTTTAAATCGCTCGGAACATTTCGGCCATGGCCGAAATGTTCCGATTGTATAACGAGGTCTATCACGAAGCTTTGTCGGAGGAGGCCGAGCTATTACGATTGTATCGAGTTGTTCCCCTTCGCATAATTGTTGTCTGTGTCAGTCAACTTTCGTTTTATTGGAAAGGTAAACAACTTGTTTTAATGAATTAAATGCTTGTTTAGTGCAAAATAACATTTCACTTACATGGTAAAGTATGAATATAACTCTTTATGATCAATTTCAACCATAAAATACTTCACTTAAAACAATTTCAATATTTTTAAAACACCCCCGTTTTTTGCACATTCCCGTTTAGACGTTAGGGATTGGAAGAATCCCGTATAACACGTCTATTATTTTAGACTACAACAAATGTATGTATGTACTATGTTAGTTAGCTACAATAATGAGCGATCAGGGATACTTTTTTTTATTATTTTGACTTTTCTTATGTATCCCTGAAACGCTACAACTCTCTACCATTTAACACTGGGTGAAAGAATATTTAGTAATATTATGCATCGATGTTGAATAATAATGACAAAATTGTTCAATATATACCTGACACTGATCTTAGTCCAAATAATTGTTAAGTTGGCGGATTTTTTTTTTACGATTTTGATATGGCAAATCCTTGATGTACAAATTATTTTGTTAGTGTGTAGTGGGTAGTTATTCCGATCAGGATTCCGGGTTAAAGCATATTGTGTCTATAATACAGATGAAACGATTAATCGCGATGTGGATTGAACCGTGATTTTTTGGCCTCGATTCGATTCGATCCGTAAGGTGTCAGTTTCGGTTCGATTTTTTATTGTCAAATAGCTCTCAATATAATTATTTACTTGTCGAAACAAACCATTCAAATTCCGATGTAAATTTCTAGTCAGCTGTCAAAATAAACGGTATCGGGAGTATTTTAATAGAGGCGCAACGATTGGCGGAATACTTCTGTTCCAGCCAATCGTATCGGGTGTAACTCACGACGCTACTATTGATCGTCAAGGCGCTTGCTGTTATCTGATTTGTATTGTGGCAAGCGTCTGCGTGTTCATTCTTGATTACGATGTCGGAACCGACTGTAAAATTACGAGCCGCTCCAAAAAAGTATCGTTCCAAAGTGTGGGAATACTTTGGATTCAGAGATGGAACGTCAGACGAAGATAATAAGCCGACGTGCAAAGTTTGCTACGCAGATATTCTGTGTAAATCTGGGAACACGACTAATATGTCCAATCACTTAAAACGAAAACACTGTATTGACATTTCGTCTGCTTCGAGCGCAACCTCTGGTCCGCAATCTACCCCGGTAGGCAAACCATCAGCAAATAAGTCATCCAATGCTAAAATACCAGACATGTTTAACATGAAACAAAAGCTATCTACTTCAAATGACCGCCACAAAGCACTGACTCAGGCAACGGCAGCATTCATACATGTAGCTATGGACATGAGACCTTTTAGCGTAGTTGAAAATAAGGGTTTTCAATACCTCATGAAGATTGCTGAGCCACGCTATTGCCTCCCTAGCCGGACTTTTTTTTGCCAACACTGTACTCCCAGGTATAAATAGTAGGGTAAAGAATAGGGTAATGAATGAGCTTAGATGCTGTGAATCATTAGCAATCACAACTGATTCTTGGACGTCAAGGGCAACTGTGAATTACTTGACTGTAACAGCTCACACAATCAGCACTGACTGGGAAATTTCTAGCTATACTTTGGAGACTCAGGCATTCTCAGAATCCCACACAGCAGAGAATCTGTCACTTTCTCTGGTTGACACTGTAAAACGTTGGAATTTGGAGCGTCATGGAAAAGGACCCACAGTTACAACGGATAATGCAATGAACATTGTCAAAGCTGTGAGGTTGTCAGAGCTGAAGCACATTCCTTGTTTTGCCCATACTCTCAATTTGGCAACACAGAAAGGGCTTGGAATCAAAGAGATGGACCGTTTGTTAGGAAGAGTTCGGCGAATAGTTGGGCTATTTCATCGCAGTACAACAGCAGCCGCAGTTCTGAGGTCATTGCAGTCTCAACTTGGTTTACCTACGCACAAACTTCTCATGGACGTTGCAACTAGATGGAATTCTAGTTTCCATATCAGTGTTCGACATTAACGGGGTCCCGGGATCCCGAGGACACCAATTTTTTGGGAGGGACACCTAAACTTCGAAGTCCGGTATTCCGTCGGGACCCTTAAATTTCAGACCATTAAAGGCTAAATATAAATAAATAAGTAGCATTTCATTAATTTATTACCTTAATTCGGGTCCCCTTAAATTTCTTGACAGTGCATGTCAAAATGATACTATAATTATTATTATCGGACACACCAAAGCGAAAGTATAGCTGACTGTTTGACTATAGTTACGTCATGAATCTATAAATAAACTGGTCATTTCACATGGCGCATGCAGGTTATCGCTTCCGTTTTGTTGTCTACATTTTCAACAAGGTCAGAGGTGACAGAGATTAATTATCGGTAAAATACTTATGTGGAATTGTTTTGCTTATGTGTCAGAACCACCCCAAAAAGATGCCAACACTGGTGATACCTTTATGGTACGACTTCGAGTATTTACAGTAACATTTACGGCACAAAAGACCGGCATCATACATTCAGCATTCTTTGTTAATTTGCATTCAACTTATCAGTATTCTTTGTTAATTTTAAAGACATATATTTTAATGCTATGATCAAATCATAATAGAAATAAAATTTGCTAAGTTTTATTCATTATCTACAGTCAATTTATAAAATTTTACGACTTTTTGGCGCGAAAATTAACATACACAATTTTTGGTCGTCTGCTCTTCCAGTATGCACTACAGCTGTTGGGCAGTCTGATTGATTTATCAGCAGCTCTACTAATATAAATGCGTATCTTCCGAAAATCTAAAAATAGTAACAATATCAAGTTTTTGTTTACATTGTATCCATCTTTGTTTTTGACTGAAAAATCTTTGTTTTTGACTGAAAACAGAAGGGACTTAGACATTCTACCGCTTTTGAACCCAATCTACCAACATAGAGACCCAAATATACCTCTCTCCCATTGCCAGAGGTTCACATGTCTGACAATATAGTGCTACTAAACTTGTCATTACATGCTGCTGAAAACATGAATGATATGGTGTATACTTGAATTACAAATTGAAAGGTAAAAGACACTGTATTTGTATGTTGAATTTAATATTAAAACAGGCTCAACAGTGAAAAAAATGTAAAAAGTGGAAGGGACTCCTAATTTCATGAAGGGACACCTGATTTCAAATGTTGGTGTCCCTTCGGGATCCCTTGGAAAATGGTTAGTGTCGACCCCTGCATATGATTGAGCGGTATCTAGAGCAGCAAGCAGCCATCTTTGCCACTTTACTGCACAAAAATGTCAAGAAAAACATTGCAGATGTAATCACTCTGTCTGATACAGACAATCAAAATCTCGAAGCAGCATTAAAAATCCTTGGACCAATCAACACGGCTACAATTCTGCTATGTTCAGACAGCAGCCCAACTGTATCACTGATACATCCCATGAACGAGATGCTTTTGGTCCAAATGAAGATTATGCGAGGAGACAATGCTTTCGTCAAAGCCGTCAAAGATGCCATTGTGAAAAATCTTCTGCCAAGGTATTTATCAGTTCTTTGTGAGTTATAATTTGGATGCAAAATCCCCCTTTTTGAATCAAACTAGAGATATCACATTTTCTAGTATGAAGCTTTATATTATATTATAATAATTATTATAATAATAAACTTCATACTAGAAAATGTATTTTGCAAGACAAATCTTTCTTTGAAAATTAATTGGGCTAATTTTTAAATAAGTTTGTATATTTTTTCAATAACAAACTGTGAAACATTCATAGCTTTAGCAAACAGTTGAAACTTATCAGACAGCACCTGCTGTCCTGTCTGATATGGGTTAACTGTGCTTGTTGGACTTCAATTCTAATGGGCAAAGTAAATTTTTACATACCTTTCTATATTTTTGCATTAAATGTAAGTTTTTACAGGTTAAATTGATCAATGAATAAAATAAATGCTTACACTAGTCATTTGTATATTTACAGGTACGCAGAGCCAGATCTACTTGACATGCTGCATGTAGCTGCTGCCCTAGATCCTAGGTTCAAATCTCTGCCATACATTCCGGAAGGAGACAGACATGACATCTCCAAGTCTATGAGCAAAAAGGCAATGGCCATTGCTGTAAGTATATGCAAGCTGTACGGTTACTAGCTTACTGTTATCAACTGTTTGATACCACAACAAAAATGCTGACCTAGCCCTAGGCAAGACATAAGGTCGGCCCTGGTCGGGTCAGCATTTATGCATTTGGTAGAATACCATCAGCATTATACAAAAATGTTTACCTAAGTCATACTACTAAGTCATGAAATAATGTATCCTACATATTACACATATTTGAAATAGTAGGGTTAAAATAATTTAATAAAAACATGAACAGTTTATCATTTATTTCAGAGTATGCAGAGTGATGTGAAAGTCAAAGATGAGCCAAGCAGTCCAGAGGACAGTTCAACTGGGACAGCTCAGCTGTAATGCCTGCCTTACCAGCTCTTGAAGCACTACGATGCCAACCCCTTGATCAGCCAGAAGAACCTGAAGAAGAACCAGCTATGAAGAAGCCCAGATTGTCACCGGAGCTAAAGCCCAGATTGTCACCAGAGCCAAATTCCTCTGAAAATGCTCTAGAGAGTTTGTTTGGTGATGTGTTTGTCACATGTGTTGAACCTGCAAAATCTCTAGACCAGAG
Source organism: Mya arenaria (assembly GCF_026914265.1). Lineage (NCBI taxonomy): Eukaryota > Metazoa > Mollusca > Bivalvia > Myida > Myidae > Mya > Mya arenaria. The sequence continues at coordinate 82,637,598 of NC_069127.1, read as the reverse complement.
GGTTGACAGTGAAATTGCAGACTATGAGAAGGAGCCTGTGGTATCCTTAAAGTCAGATCCACTCCAGTGGTGGAAAGAGAGAGCTGGTCACTATCCTATCCTCTCCAAGCTCGCCAGCAGCTATTTGGCCATCCCAGCAACATCTGTTGCTAGTGAATGGGTTTTCTCAACTGCTAGGGACATTGTGAATGCACAGAGGGGCACACTGAGCAGTGACAATGTGGGCATGCTAATTTTTTTGAAAAAAAATCTTAAGATTTCTGACCTAAATGAATAAAGTATTCAAATGTACCATTTTAATGCTTTATTCCTGTAGGTGAAGTGGTTGTTCAAAGAATGTGCCTCTGTCCATTCACTATGTCAGCACTTCATTTGCTTTTGTTACTTGCTGTTAATAAATCTTATGAATGAAAGATATACTGAAGAAAAAGGCTTTTTGATTCAATTTCCTGAGGCTTATTGAGTGACAATGTGGACATGTAATTGTTTTTAAAAAAGAATTTAAATATTTCAGATTTGAAGGTCTGAAGAATTCAAGTTCTTTTTCAAAAGTTGTTCCTGAATACATTCTGTTTAAGACTGTGACTAGGATACTCTCATTGCTCTAGCTTCTCACAAAAGTATGTTCACACTATTGTTTGTGCATTACTCGACTGATATTACAAAAACAAATAATGTTTACAACTTTGTCAATGCATTTTTTAAAATTGCAAACTTTAATTGAATAGAATCGAAAATAATCGAATCGTGCTAACAAAAATCGAAATCGAATCGATTTTTTTTTAATTGTTTCACCTCTAGTCTATAAAATATCATAAAAACAAGAGATATTACCAGATAATGTTATTTTATATTAGTTCCGTACACAAAAAATAAATATCCAACTCATAATGAGTTTGATGGGTTTTTCTTCATTTCATTCTGTCAAAACATAACAATATATACATGAAGGGCACCTGCAAGGCTTCTGTTCACAATTTTAGAACGATCGGAACATTTCGGCAATGGTCGAGTTGTTACGATTGTGTTTACGAGGTCTATCTCGAAGCTTGTTGGAGATGGTCCAGTTATTACAATTGGATTTCCCGTTGGCATAATCGTTGTCTGTGTCAGTCAACGATTTTGGCCAACTGCTCATTACAGCACGAAAATGCATATTGCAGATTCTATTTAAAACTGCATGTCAACGAGTTTGACTGCATTTCAAATGGGTCATTTAATTTTTCAATTTGCCATGTTGCTTTTGTTTTGTTTTCCTTGTTGTAGTGTATGCGTATGTTCAATGTTCACTAATGTAATATAATAAATAAGAAACACAAGTGTGCTCTAACTATTTATTATGAACTACACTAAGCAATGTACACCAACAGACTGACCAGGAATACTCAGCATGCAAAGAGATAAAGATATAAAGTATAGTCTGTTTCTATAATCTGCAACAGTTTTTTGTAAACAATTTCCTGGATGTTTAGAAAAGTCATGTTAAGCATTATGGGTATCGAATTTTCACTGGAAATATCGCTAAATAGAATAAGAAAGTGTTTATTTATATGGCCAAATACATGTGTAGTTTTACACTTTGACGTAAAAAGCATGAGGCTGACAATGGATATTCCTCAGCCATCAATGCGTATATCATCAAATAGATAACATCAATTCACTTTAGCAAATAAATTTTTGTATATTAAAATTATTTAAAAAATTATTTTAGAACTGTTATTAAAAACAATAGAAATAATGCAATGCTGAGAATATATAAGATATCAATTTGCTATGAAGTTTCATATCCAGCATAGCATCAAATATTCAATGTGGTCAAAATTTAATGTTACACTGGGTGTTAAAAAGGTCAGTAATTTAAGTAAACAAACACTTTTGGCAACTTTGAAAGCATCTCGGGGGGAGGGGTCATAAAAGAACATACATCAAGGATTAATCAATTTGCTGGATGACACAGTATATTCCTGCCAATTTCTGTGTATTATACACTGGAACATCAATTATCAGCTTTTTAATCTGGAAATTGGTATTTTTTATGATAAATTGATCACAGCAAATGAAATTATGAAATTTAGAAGTAATGGTACAAGTCCATCTTTGAAATGCATTTACAGATGAAATCAAATCATTTAATATTTTATCATTGACACCATTCATAAGATAATTCAACAATATGTAACAAAATTATTCCCATAAAAAAGATTTGGCCACAATTTATGTGAGTATTATATTAATCTAAAGGTCATACTGGATATAAATTTTCAATTTTTCAATATCCCCAAAAAAACCTATACAAATAAGGACTGCTTATCAGGAAGTTAGCTATTGACTGGGAGGTCTTATCTGGCAACTTGCATAATATTGTGCTTAACGGTGAAACAAAAATATTATTGAATTAGTGTTAAAACTGTTAAAATATCAGTCAACATGTGCCTTCTCACCTTTCCTGCATGGTTTAAATTCATTGTGATTCTGCTGAGTGGGAAAACTAGAGACTAGCCTGAAAAAGCCCTGAATAATATCAGATTGAATGTTTGGTGATCTTAACCGCAGATATAATATTTTTCGTTTTATTTACAAAGAAAGATGTGGTAGACTTTTTATCAGCTTTTATTATTAGAGCTGTTAGTCAGCTATGTTCCCAATGCGGAATGGTCAAATTTAGTCAAATATCATAGTCTTACTTTCTCTGTCTTTTTTAAGCATTCTTGTTAAATCCAGGGTAAACTTTTGATAATTTTTTATTTCAGTCATGTTCAGTCAAAACTACATTTCCCTGCAGGATGATTGACCATGAAAATCTACTCGCCCTGCACAAAAATTACTCGCTCTACATGTTCACAAAATAAATCAGGTACCACTGATTACACGTTGGCTAGCTTTGCAGCCACTCAAATTTACAATCAAAGCAATGGTTTCAAACATAAAACCATAGACAACAAGTTTGATCCCCTCAATTATCATAACAGTGTTCTTTTTCCTAGTCCTGCATAATTCATTGATGGAGAGGTCTGGAACCAGACCGGCTTATTATAGATTACAAAGTTTAATAGCGCTCTTATACATGTAATTAATTAAATAATAATAATAAATAAGTTAATTATTGATCATTTGTTTTCTTTGATTCCCTGAGCTTATAATAGAATAAAAAGTCTCCGCTTTCAATCATGTGAATTTGATAAAAAATAAACTTGCCCATCATGAGGTCACACATCCGGTTTAAATTTGACTGTTTACATCCGGAATGTTTTTCGCAATCATTGTTTTGAAAAATAGATCAATTAATATTTCTAACTGTGGTATCTTATTGCCCAGGCAGACTAGATTTAATTTTTACTCACCTTGATATTCATGCACAAAATCGAGCAGGCAAGTTGATTTGAAATATGTTTTTAACCTGATTTTTCCTTGAAAATTAATGGGTTATAACCCATTAATTTTCAAGGAAAAATCAGGTTAAAAACATATTTCAAATGAATGGCGAAAAACGGACTGGCGGCTTGTTAACAATTCTGCGTTCAAGTTATTATTCCATGTCATAAAGTCAATATATTTTTTTTCCCAATTGCTATAAAAACATTGTCAGAACGCTTGTCCAGGGAGTGGATGTGACTGACCTGGCAGCGAAAGGATTCTGGGGGTTGTTTTAGCATACATGCCATATCTCCTGGTGGGGGGAAAAATTGCCCGGAATTTCGATCCATTCCCCGGAATAAAAATAAATAAATTTTTTAGTAAGATTTTACATCAGGCAATAATAACAAAGTGAAACCACAGTATGTGAGTGAAACTAAATGTAAACAAATAACTCCGAAAGAGAGAAATAAATCACAATGAATATTTTAAAAAAGGTTTGAAAAATGCCAAAAGGAAACTTTTACAACATTGGAAGTATTTAATTTATTTGTAGTAATAATCAAAGGCAAAGAAATATTACTATTTTGGAAAAGGATGAAATTAATAATATTTTTTCCATTCTCTTATTGTCTGAACGACATCATACCTGATAGTATTAAGCAGAATTTTTTAAAAGACTTTGGAGGAAGGTAAACCAATTTAATTGTCTCGAAAACATATTTTTCCAATGACATATTTTGTTTTGTGAGTGCATTGCAGTCTGACATGACAGTGTATCATAATAATATGATAAATCATGATCTATAAAATAATTCTGTAAATATTCAAAAAGTTAAAGGCTTTCATAGCAATAAATATATTTTTTCGTACTTGCGTCTAAATTTATATTGAAATTTTGCCAACTTACTGAATTGTCTTCAGAAATATGTCATGTATGGTTTAGACATGTCCATTTAGAAGATAATAATAATCAATATTAACAACAAATAAAGCCACAACCAAAACCAAAAGCAACTAGTTAATTTGTTTTAATCAGTTAAAAAGATAAATACAAAGAATATCCTTTTATTTTAGTTTTTGGTCCTTGGAGTCATTAGATCTGCGGAAATTGGCAGTCAAATCACACCCCTGATGTCTAAATTTTGTCTTGAACATTTTCGAATATAGGTCACCTCAGATCAAAAGTCACTAAGTTAAATCTTAAGAAGATTTATTCCATGTCATTAAGTCAAAAGTTTTTTATTCGATTGTTATGAAACTTTGTCTGAAATACTTGTCTTCATGTTGTCTTGAACATTTGTGAATATGGGTCACCTATGGTCTAAAACTAGGTCACTAGATCTAATCTTAGAGAGTTTTTATTCCATGTCATTTAGTCAACAGCTTTTATTCAATGAATATGAAACTTTGTCAAAATATTTGTCTACATATTGACTTGAACATTTATGAATATGGGTCACCTCAGATAAAAAAATAGGTCACTAGGTCAAATCATAGGAAGTTTTTTTTCAATGTCATAAGGTCAATAGTTTTTATCCAATTGTGAATATGGGTCACCTTGGGTTAAAAACTAGATCACTAGGTCAAATATTTGAAACTGCTTTCCCCATGTCATAAATTTACCAGATTTTATCAATTAAATCTTGTTCTGAAAATTTGTCTGCATTGTATCTTATATGGATATTGTGAGTATGAGTCTTCTTGAGATAAAAACTAAGTCATTCGGTCAAGTGTTTGGTAATATTTTTCCCTATTCTAGATTTAAATTAAAAAAATATTTAACTTTTTAAAAGCATTATGTGTATGAAATCATAGATGATAAAGTTTGTTATCTGTGGTCTCGGGGACTTATTTTTTAGGAAAAGCTGACATATATATATAAAATGTTCTTTTTTCCTCACACAAATGGAAAAGTTTCTGTTGTTCGTCATGAAATTTGATCAGGTTATTTGTATAATCATATCTCTGATAAGTATAAATATGGGTCTTCTTGGATAAAAGACTAGGTCACTAGCTCAAGTCTTTGGTTTGCAAAATTGCTTCTTCAACTAAAACATCTGGCTTCAATGCGGCAAAGCCACTTAGGTATCTTGTTGTTGACTTCCACTATTGGGAGCTTTTTTCTTGTTTCTTAAAACATTTTATTGTAAGAAGTGTGAATAAAAGGCTAGTATCAGTATTCATAAGACAACATTAAGTAATCAATCCCTTACTTACATGTAAGTCAAAATCAAATAAAACTATTTCTGTCTGTGCTTTCAACATTAAAGTAGGACTCGTGTTTATGTTGAAATTGAATGAAATGAATAATTTATGACATTTTTAAGTAATTGATCACATTAATGTTAAAGATATATCAATGTTAAAGATATATCAGCAGTTATGAAATGATGGAGATGGTGTATCCAGGGATACCAGCCCAGTGTCTGGCAAATAGTACTATAATGATGTCTATGTTGTCAATTAGTCAATCAAATTTGAGCATTCAGCATTTTGCTTACATGATAAAACTTGTATGGTCAAATGATAATAATCATAAATGATGGCAATTCTTGTCCTATTTGTCTGTGTTAGTGCATGTGATTTATGCACTATCTCGCAAGCAGAGTCTTAAAGGGCCTGTACACCAGATTGGCACCAAAAAAAGTTTTTTTTGTAACGAATCTCAGGACAATTATTTAATAAAATGTTTTACTCTTTGATATCAGAATTGTAAAAAGAATACCAAAATGTAAAAAAAAAAATAGAGTCGGAGACCGGGTTTGAACCGGTGTCGCCAAAATTGCAGTACAGTGTTGTATCCACTGTGCTACGAAGGCTTACCCTACGCGGTTGAAATATTTAAGCTATATACCTAACTTGGTAATATCACGTGATAACATCGACTAGACAATCACCCATCAGGAATGAACTCTACTAGGTAGACATACCTAGTAATCTTTTTTAATGGAAAAAACTGCAAAAAATAAATTAATTGTAAACTATGTGGTACTTAAGTTAGTAAGTTTCAATGCATTGTATACATCAATACCAAGTTTATGTCAGTTTTAGACAATTTTCTTTTTTGTTTCGCTTTTCATCATAAGGAGTACAGCCCCCTTAACCTCCTATTTTCTTTTTGTTTATTTCAGAAAGTATCAGATGTAGATTCCAATACAAAGTGGACACAAAATGACGTCTCCCAAAGGCTTTTCTGAAGTGCAAAGTAAGTCTCTAGGCTAACCATCTCTTAAACAAAAGGAGAGTGGAAGTGGTTTGTCGGTGCAGGTGTCAGCCTCAAGCCATGGGGGTTGTGGGACACAATGTTGTCACAATCGAGCTGAAATATGTTATATTTTTGGTTTCCTGCTGATTTGATGGGATGTTACTACTTGTGTATCTCAAGCCTCAATGACTCAAGAAGTAGGCAAGCAAGGTAAATGAAACTAGTTTTGTGGATAGGTCTTTAGGAGATTATGCACACCATTTGTTTTTGCTATATGGCAACAAAATACAAACTTTTGACTGGAATTTGCAATAACATAAAAAGTATATGCTAGATTAATGAGACTTAGTTTATAAACAGCCATTGGGATACTAGGCATGTCATTTTTTATGAGAAAAATTGTAGTTGCTCTGGCAATGAAAATACCACTTTTTGACTAGGTCTTGGCATAACTCAAAAAGTTAAAAATCTAGATACATGAAAGGTTAATGAAGGGTTATCAGCGGATAATGCATGTCATTCATTAGAGCTAGGATGTCAGTGAAATTGATTGTATAGCATGCCCACATGGAGACATACTTACAAATTGCATTTGGGGTATGCAAGGTCAAGGTCACTTTTACTAAAAATAAAGAAAACAGTTCTGTTCAACTTGATAAAGATCCATGCCCCTACATTGAAGGTCAAGGTCAAAGCAACCTTCTGAACTTATTGTGGTCTGTTGGTCCGTCCTGTTTTTGTCCACTCCATATCTTTCTCATTCATAGGGGATTTTAAAATTATTTGGCAGAAGTGACCACCATAGTATGTAAACATGTCACCCTTAAGACCAGTGTCCCTACATTGGAAGTTAGATCTCAGCAACTTTCTGAATAGAACTAAATATGTATTGCTATATATGCAGGGATAGTAATCACATTCTGTAATAGCTCAAGTTGTTTTAACTGAAATTAGACATGAAATTACCTATTTTGCAGTCTTTCAATAGACCAAAACGTGATTAGATACTATTTTAGGTATAGTTTTGTATTTACTTTTTCTGTACATTTTATATGCTTTCAATTGATACAATTGACCCAGCGTCCAAAATCCACATATTTGATTATCGGATATCTTTATGAGGTGAGATTCTTTCATGGATTCATCGATTTCCAGGATTTTGTTCATTATTTTACACTTAACAAATATCACCGATAGGTTAAAATGCAATCTAGGGCTCTTTAATGCTTCACGCTCAGGCCTCAGTTTCTCAAAACTTTTTAAGTCCCTTATAACAGGATTAAGCTAATCGCACTATTTTTCTTTGTCTTTATATCAACTTCAATCAGAGTTATTGGACTTTAAAGCGACAGTCCGCAAAAGTAACCGTATTTCAAAAGTTTTTAATAAGTTCCACATTGTTTCAGACCGACTCAACCGCAATTATTTTTTAAAAAATCGCTTTAATAACTTAGATTTAACAAATTGAAAATTGCCGAAAGTTGCTATTTTTAGACGGCAAAAGAGAAAGTAGGTCTACGGTTTTTCCGACTACTCTTGGGGGCGATACTATTTCCCGGTCCCGGTCTCATCCGGTCCCGGTCTCCTCCGGTCTCTGTTTTATAGTAGCTATCGGGTGTGATCAAAAAGGTGTTAATGACCGCGGGGGGTAATAGGATTACAAAAGATTACAGTTGATTAAAACATTAGATATTTGATGATAATTATGTCACTATTTATTTCAAATTTTATATCAATAAAACATAAAATAAATTTAGGCAAAGATAAAAACATGAAATATGCACATGTACTGAAATTAATGTCATGAATAACAAACACATTGAGTGTGTGTTTTTTTCATATTAAATTCAGTTATAAGTATACTATTGATAATAGTAATACAAAAAATAACAATGCTTGACTACATGTAAATCAGATATGAGTCGGATATGCAAACATGGAATTTTTCAATTGTAATCATTTATGCTTAAAATTTTTTATGTCGGGGTAAACATAAAAGGAAGAACAATAACATAAAATAACATAATTTAAAAGGTGCAATTCTAAGTTACTTCACACTCTAGCCGTCCTCAATCTTTTATGCAAAAAACATGAGCATTTGTACTGCATCGCATCTTTCTCTACACCTTTAACACGAATTGCATAAATAGTGTATAACAAATTGCATAAATTAAGACATAATGTTTATATATTTTATACCATTTTGTTACATATAAAAACAAATAAGATTGTCAAAATCGTGTTATAAACATCAGCAACACAATCCGTTGCCTGGGGCCATAAGTTATGAACCGGGAATTATGAGACCGGATGAGACCGGATTTTACGAGGAGAGACCGGGAAATAGTATCGCCCTGCGCATGCGCAAGAACTTTGGAATCCCACTGTTTTTTCTATTTATATAACCGTTAACTCTCGGGGGCCGATAGTTAAGAAGAGATATTGAAAATGACACGAAAAACTCATTTCTAGGTCGATTTGAACCAAATTTTTTTTGGATTCGTCAGTCAGGAATGCTTATCAACACATAGATGAATTTTATTTTTTTTTCATGGCTAATTTGCCCGATTTGCGGACTGTCCCTTTAAATAGAAATTAATGTTATGGTCATCACACTAAACCATATTTTATTGACCAAGATCACATTTAAGTATGTGTTTTGTCTAATTGTAATAATGGACTTAAGCCTATTTAGCTGAAGAAGTTTTGAGAAATTGGGGCCTGGAGCTTAAATCTGCACTCTCAGATATTGAACATTTTGACAACTTTTTTATTTTTTGTTTTGGAACGAGCCAATTTTTGCGAAAATCCATGGAAACGAGTTATATAAGACTGCTGACAAAAAAAATATCGTAGGTTTTTATGATTAAGTTCAAAAATTGATGTTTTATGCATTTTTCTTAAACCGTTACTGTAATGCACAAAACATTAATTTTCTAACAGAAATATGCAAATCTGCGATCTGATCTTTTGTCAGCAGACTTATATCAGTCGTTTGCAAATATTAACGCAAAAATTTGCTCATTACAAGACAAAAAAATAAAAAGTTGTCAAAATGGTAAATCTGTGAGAGTGCAGCTTTAAAGAGTACTTCCTCCCTGTGATCTCCACCAAGGCCTTGACCCGCCAAGGGGCCCAACTCATCTCCATGGAAACCTGGCGTGAATGTTGGCCATTCTCACCTCTGATTTATCCATGTATTCAGAATTTGTATAAATACTTTGGATTTTGATGGAAATAGAATGGTAAATTCAATGTACATTTTTTCTGAGAAAATTTGTTTTCGCTAAAATCAAGGTTTCGTTTGGTATCATGTTTTTCTACTCGCACGTTCTATCTAATTAAAAGTCAACTTGGGGATCTTAAATTGGAAGTAACTATGTTTATTTAAAGTTACTACCGCTTTGTGATTTCAAGTTAAAGAAAATAATTAAGAAAGACTCTTCTTAATGTGACTCTGTTATTAGGTTAGAAGAAAGTGTGTACACTTAACTTGGTTAATTCTCTGATAAATTTATTACTCGACAGCTTCCTTATATTGATTGCTGTCAGACAAAATACAATAGCTTGAAACTATCGAATTTTCCCCATCTATACTTTTACAATTGGAAATGACTGCTTGTTGAAGCTCTAATGTTTTATTGTGAGCATTAAAACAACTTTATCTTTGCCACAGTGGAAATTGGAAAATTGTGGCATGTTTTTGCTGTTACTGCGTTGTTAATGTAAATGTACAGCCATCCTTCTATGACAAAATAACTGTAACCATAGAAATATCGAGAACACTGCTTATTACAATGCACTCATTTTTGATTAACCAAATGTTATGCAATATCCATTGAAAATCATTATTATAACATAAATGTAAATTGCGTGTTTATCTGAAATAAAAATGTAAGTTCATGAGGACTCATTTTTGGCAGTTAATTTCCAAAAAACAAAAACCAATTCTGATGTTTGAAACATACGTCTGACATCGTTGAATTTTTCTATCGAAAAAAATTGGCAAAAGTCCCATGTTCATGTTTTAAATCTGTTTTACCCTGCATATGCATACGAGTGCATCCTAGTAATATTGTCTTGAGCATAACTTATCATTATTTGTTGAGGTATTGACTTACTTCGAGCTTCATATACAGCTAGATCTCATTGAGGGGAAGTCAGTGCACAGGAACCATAACTCTGAATGCAGTATTTTTCTAGTAATTGCCCTTTATTGATGTTTGTACTTATTTTTTGTCCAGAGCACAAGACAAGTGCAGTGCACAAGAACCATTTCTCTGGGTGCAGAAGTTTGAGGGGTATATATATTGGAGTAGCCCTACAGTGGTCGTCTGTCCGTTGCAATATTTCTTGTCACAACTTGAAAACCACAGGATTATATTTAGTTATTAAATTAAAGTTCATACAATGGTAAACCAGAATGAGAGGAAGTGCAGTGTACAAGAACCATAACTCTATTTCAGCTAATTACAGAGTAATTGCCCTTTGTTAATTTTCCTTGTCCAGAGCATAACTTTAAAACCATTGGATGGAGTTTGATTAAACTTCATACAATGGTAAAGCACAATGAAAGGAAAGGCAGCAGACAAGAACAATAAATCTTTTTTAGCTAATTACAGAGAAATTACCCTTTGTTACTTTTCCTTGTCTGAAGCATGATTTGAAAACTTCATACAATATGTATTATTGCACTATGTAATAGTTCGATAACATGAAGTAAATTCTTAATAAATAATAATGGGTGGATTGAGCGTTTGGAAAATGTCTATTGTTGTGTATTTAAGTGTACAATGGATTCTTATATTCAATGGTTACAATTAAGTGTTCTTCATAGAATATTATAAAAATGATTGGGCAATTGTAAGAAATTTGTTCTTGTAACTTCACTTTTCAGATTTTAAGTTTTTGTACAAAAGAATAAAACAATGTACCATATGAACAATTATATTGTTTTTACATAAAAAAATCCTGTAATTATGGCCAAGTTTTGGCCTCTATCAAAGAAATAGTTTGCATGTCCTGTGTCATTGCAGCAATCAGGGGTAATCGTCTCTCCTATGACTGCTCTAGTTTTTTTGCCCTTTGTTCATTTATGTTTGTCCGGAGCGTAACTTAAAAGGTCTTTGAGGTATTTTGACTTCAAACTTCATTTACAGATAGATCTAATTGAGCATTGCAGTGCACAGGAACCATAACTCTGTGCGCAGTATTTTTTCTGCTATTTCCCTTTGTGAAAGTGACACTCTTATTCAAAATCAATACATACACATGTTAAACAAACATAAATTTTAAGTGATACACCCTCAAATACTTACCAAATAATGCACCAATAGAAAATATTAATTACTACTAACAATATAATAACCGTGTATTTGATAGCTAAAAATGCAAAATTATTAAATGATTGGTGAATGCTAAAAGATTCACTGAGATCTACTATGGTCTCATAAGGTAGCAATACCATGTTTTCTGCATATTTCTTACAAAGTAAACTCGGTATCCTCCATAAGATCTATTGTTGACATTTTTTCATCCTTTTGCTATATTAAAACAATTGTATTAAATTTGTTAAATATTATTTTTGAGTAATTGTGCATCTTTAATTTTTGTTGTAAGGCGAAATGATAGTGTTCTTAATTTAGTAGAAGATATGCCAGTCTGTGACTGTACTTGTATTTATAGTAAATATCAAGTTTTTGCAATAGTTTGGGTGAATTAAAACACAATTGAGCACATCTATATTATATAAGGCTCATATTTGATCATAACATAGATTTCAAACACCATTTTTATGATATCTAATTTGCAAATTTACTGGGCTGAAAATGATCCTTAGTGTATCAACCTTTGTGTTGTGAATGCGGATTTCGAAATTACTGCTCACAATAATTATTGTTTCCAATTATAATTTGGGTCATTGTTGGTGTTTTGTGGAAGCCTTGATGTTGTTATCGAAGGCATTGTTGTTAAGATCGCTATGAATTTCCAAAATGGGAAATCGGGAAATCCTATTGTCAAAACTATTAAAAGAAATTTATGTGAAAGCAAATTATTCATGTTTCATACATATAATACACTATGTTACAGCTGATGATCTTGATTGTTCTATAGGAAATACAATGTTTGTTGACTTAATGGATATTGTGTCAAACAGATTTGGAAAATGTAATTAGTGTTGGGGCGAATGGACATTTTTTTGCCATGTCAAACAAAAAAAAACGTTACTAATAAAAAACATAACCAATAAAAATCACTAGATCACGATGCAAAAGCTTAATTATTGGCAAAATTAACTTAGAAACCACTCAAAGAAAAAACATTGGATGAAGCTCACATCAAACTTGTTATACACATGTAAAAAAAAAAATGCCAGTACATACATATGTAGCAAGTCTCATAGCCGGCTTATAAATTATTTGAAGGTCAGGTTATGACCATTCATCAACTAAGAGAAATGGATAGTCCTGGGATTGGTTTATAAAGCTGATTCTAGCTTGATTTTCATTAACCCAGCCAGATTTCTGATAAGCCTCCAAAAAATAAAATAATTTATTGGTTCCAGGTGAAACGTTTAACTGGGAGGAGTACTTAAAGGAGAGCGGAGGGGAACCTGCTCCAGAGACATGCTTCAAGCAGGTATGTACTGTATTTTTCCTAATAAGCATGTATGTTGTAATATACACACGGGAATTGTCAAGGGTATTTATTTTACTGAGTTGAGGGAAATCTGAAGGCAGCTAGTTTCTGAAACTGCAGGTATGTACTACATATGCCCTTATAGATGTGCATGCCTGTATAGATAACCAGGGTGTCTTTCTGGGATATTTTGAAGACAGGGCAGTCAGCCCTCGAGTTATTTTTATTCTTGGCCTGTATTCACATGCATGTTCTTTGATGTTTAGAATTATATGAACGTTGTCAACCCTATTGTATCAATGAATCTAAGATGTCAAATCAGACATGTCCAAATTGAAGGTTCCATTTATTTCAAGTTATTTTATGTCAGCACAGTAATAAATTGCCTGTTACATTTAATATTCAGCAACAAGTCAATAGCTATCACTTTGGTAGTTGGTTATTGTACACAGGCAGTATGTTGGGGATTAATGAAATGTTAGAAAATCCTGGGGAAATTTATCCATCAGTCTAAAACCAATACTTGCAAAACTGACATGTCGACAGACATCGGTGTATAATCTAGAATTTATTGTAATTTGCTTAGAAAGAAATGGGCACTTTTGGCTGTATATTATTTGAATCTCATCTGCAATTAAGCGTTGATCACATTTTTATGCCCCCTTTTGAAAAAAGTGGGGTATATTGTTTTGCACATGTCGGTCGGTCGGTCTGTCTGTCTGTCTGTCTGTCGGTCGGTCGGAATACCAAATGGTTTCCGATCAATAACTTGAGAGCGCTTTGACCTAGGGACCTCATACTTGGTAGGTGTATTGGTCATGACCAGCAGATGAACCCTATTGATTTTGAGGTCAGTGGGTCAAAGGTCAAGGTCAGTGTGACCTTTACATGAAAAACGGTTTCCGATCAATAACTTGAGAACGCTTTGACCCAGGGACCTCATACTTGGTAGGTGTATTGGTCATGACCAGCAGATGAACCCTATTGATTTTGAGGTCAGTGGGTCAAAGGTCAAGGTCAGTGTGACCTTTACATGAAAAACGGTTTCCGATCAATAACTTGAGAACGCTTTGACCCAGGAACCTCATACTTGGTAGGTGTATTGGTCATGACCAGCAGATGAACCCTATTGATTTTGAGGTCAGTGGGTCAAAGGTCAAGGTCAGTGTGACCTTAACATGAAAAACGGTTTCCGATCAATAACTTGAGAACGCTTTGACCCAGGGACCTCATACTAGGTAGGCTTATTGGTCATGACCAGCAGATGAACCCTATTGATTTTGAGGTCAGTGGGTCAAAGGTCAAGGTCAGTGTGACCTTTACATGAAAAACGGTTTCCGATCAATAACTTGAGAATGCTTTGACCCAGGAACCTCATACTTGGTAGGTGTATTGGTCATGACCAGCAGATGAACCCTATTGATTTTGAGGTCAGTGGGTCAAAGGTCAAGGTCAGTGTGACCTTAACATGAAAAACGGTTTCCGATCAATAACTTGAGAACGCTTTGACCCAGGGACCTCATACTAGGTAGGCTTATTGGTCATGACCAGCAGATGAACCCTATTGATTTTGAGGTCAGTGGGTCAAAGGTCAAGGTCAGTGTGACCTTTACATGAAAAACGGTTTCCGATCAATAACTTGAGAACGCTTTGACCCAGGAACCTCATACTTGGTAGGTGTATTGGTCATGACCAGCAGATGAACCCTATTGATTTTGAGGTCAGTGGGTCAAAGGTCAAGGTCAGTGTGACCTTAACATGAAAAACGGTTTCCGATCAATAACTTGTTTCTTGCATTTATGCTGTATGAACGCAGAAGAGCTAGAATGCAAATGATTTGCTCGCATGCCCATCTGCGATCATACAGTATAAATGCAAGAACAAATAAGCAGTATCTTCTGCATTTTTTTCGGGTATTTGTTCTTAACAGTAGTGTAATCGACAACATATTTTTCATACAAAAATAGCTGATATTGGTAATGTTGTATATCATTGGTTAAATGGTGTCACACTAATCCCACAGAACGCAATATTGAAGTAAACAATGATGTCATGTCTCCTTGTGTGTTACACAATATGAATGTCAACTTTTATCTATACTTAGGACTAGGCGAATGTAAATATCAATGTTTGAACATTACAATTGTTAACCATATCATTTTGCAGCATGTTATATTGATATATAACTAATCATGTATCATGTATTTTAGATGTTCTGTTTTTTTCAATGACTAAAATTAACTAAAAGTATTGTGATAGCCTTTGAGTTGCTGGCAGAGGCGTCGTGTAAAAACAATAGATTTGGTTATAACTCAAAAGCCATGAAGATATTTATTGTAATACACACATGTAAAATAGGCTGACAACTCTGGCTTCGATAATTGTGCAGTAATGCACCTTCTTTTCTCTTGAAAATAATTGATGAGGGTTTGCGTTCGGTCATGTTATTAGATTGTATTAACAAACATTTAACCTACAGTTCATTAGACACGGCATGAAACATAAACTGTGATTATTAAATCTATTTTTGTATATCAGGCCTCGACGCCACCGGAAAACACATTTGAGCCCAGTCAGAAGATAGAAGCTGCAGACCCCAGAAACTTGACATCTACATGTGTTGCCACGGTGATAGGCGCAGTGGGTCCCCGCCTGAGACTGAGGCTGGATGGTAGTGACAACTCTAATGACTTCTGGAGGCTGACAGACAGTGGAGACATTCATCCCATAGGTTTTAGTGAGAAGAATGGCGGACTGCTTCAACCTCCACTTGGTATTCATACTTCAAAGTCTAATGAAGACCATTTGATAGGCATTTTAAAGTCAAGTTTTAATTTTCAAAACCTTGATCTCAAAGCAACATATCCACCTGCTGTCATTGAAAATATGTATTATTATTTTTATACCTCTTTGGTTACCTCTGTCTCCTCTCAACGTTGAGTTTTACACACCTATCAGCTCTATAAACAGGGTATGATATAATTATAATTGCCTTACTTAGGGAAAGCACTTAATCCCTGCTTTGTCTGTGTGTCTGACCGTCCCGTTATTTATGTTCAGGCTATTTCCAAGGAACTACCGTCTTAAATTCAATTTTAATGAAACTTTCTGGGAAGCCTTACTTAAAAGAGGATAATTGGTATATTGTCAGAAATTTCTGGTTCAATGTTTCCACAGATTTTGGCCCCTTTAATTTCTATTTTTGAGTAACTACCAGCTTAAATTCAATGAAACTTAATGGAAATCTTTTGTTCAAAATGAGATGCACATTCCTGCTCCATGACTTTTATGCTCCTCAAAGGGTCTGTCACACCAATGGCAGAAGAAAAAATACTGATGGGATTTCAATGAAAGTTGACACTTAGATACAGGGCTATATGCACAAGTACATTATGGCTTCAGTCATTGTTGAATTGTCAATCACCCCCTTTTACTTGAACAGTATGCATTATAAGGAAGCTGCTTTTCTGGTCTATAACTCAAAAAATAATAAAGGGATTTAAAGTGACACAAACCTTTAACTACTTACTAAATAATGCATTTTATGGAAAATATTAACTCATGATAACAAGATTGTAACCAGGTATTTAATAGCAGAAAGCGCGAACATATTAAGTGATTGGTGAATGCCAAAATAATTACTGTGGTCTTCTATAGTCTCATTAGATAGAAATACTGTGTTTTATGCTCATTTTTATCAAATTGAACTCGCTATCCTTAACAAGAATCATTGGCTTTGACATTTATTCACCCTTTTTGGAAAATTAAAACAATATTATTAATTGTGGTAAATCTTATTTGGGAGTAAGAGTGCATCTTTAAATGAAACTTGGAAAATAGATGGATAACAATGAGATGAAATGAAGTGTGCAAGGGATTTTAGCTTACCTTACCAATTTGCTGAATTACCTCCACTTTACTGTATTTTTAACTTAAGTATTGTCTGGAGTACAAATTCTTTGAGGATTCGTTGATTGTCCTCAAACTTCATATACAGATAGATCTGATTGAAGAATCATGACTCAGTCTTTTGTTATTTCAAAGATGAAATCCTTTGTTGATTTTAATTCTTAAAGCTGCATTCTCATAGATATACATTTTTTACAACTTTTTTTTTTTTTTTGTCTTGGAAAGAGCAAATTTTTGCATAAATATCTGCAAACCAAAGATATAAGTTTACTGACAAAAAATCAGGTCGTACAGTTTCATATTTCCATTAGAAAATTAGTGTTTTATGTCTTTACTAACGGTTTAAGAAAAATGCATTAAATATCAATTTTTGAACATAAATATAAAAATCTGCGATCTAAGTGTTTGCCAGCAGTCTTATATTACTGGTTTACATGGATTCTTGCAAAAATTGGCTCGTTCCAAGACAAAAAATAAAAAAGTTGTCAAAACGTTAAACCTGTGAGAGTGCAGCTTTAATGTTTATTTTTAATCTTAATTTTGTTCGGATTTCTTCCCATGGCTTCCCCTGCATTAGCTTCAAACACTTTAAATTATTGTGGACTAATTTGGGCGAGAGATATCGCAGTCTGTGACTGCTTCTTATCCAATTTTCACTTCCTTTCGAGTATGCTCTTTTATTCTGTAAATTATGTGTCGATGTCTGCCATCCGCTCCATAGCATTATAATGAATAACTGCTACTTTAATAAACATCTTGATAATATTTTGCAATTTCCTGCTGAAGAAATACCCTGTCAGGAAGCAAACATCGTTTCCAACGAAAGCTTTGTCTATCAGTAATTTCCATGAGTGCATTTAAATGAGATATAATTATTATGTTTGTCTTCTGTGAGCTTTTTTACATGATTTTAATTCTGATGTTAGAAAAAAATATCACCTTGACTAATGGTCATTTGCCTTGGTTTATCACTGTCAGCCATCAACATATTGAATAGATTTGTACAGGAGTTTAGCAAGTTTAAAATATGTACCTGGATTTAAATTTTATTGTTTAAATGACCATAACCTCATGTTTATACACATATTTCAGGATTTCGAATGAACCCTTCCTCATGGCCAAGCTTCATGCAGAAGACTCTGAATGGGGCTGTGTGTGCTCCCAGCAGCTGCTTTAAACAGGTATGTTTTTCTTACATTTGCAGCTTAAAGACGATATTTTAAGGACAAAATCTTTAGTGTTTTACATATCCATATCTTTCTTCATGAAAATGCACATCATTTTACCTACGCAAACTAAGTTTGAAGATAAATTGGAGTCGACAATCTGTTGGTAGGTTGGTCTGTTTGCAAACTACTGCCACAGTTTGAGAGGTATCACCCTTACACTTGGTACACATTACCTCCATGATTGGAAGTAGTGCCAGGCATATTTCTCATGACTTGCTGCCATTATGTCCTAGAGTAATGTGCCCTTGAATATGATTTTTCACAGGGACCCAGGGAAACATTAACTGATAAAATAAATTTCAACATGAAATATAAGTTGTCTCCCTTGAAAACTAACCCTTTCAAAATAAATTTGGCTTATTTAGCAGAGTACAAAATATGTATTATTTTTAGTTCACCTTAGCACAAAGTGCTCAAGGTGAGCTATTGTGATCGTCCAATGTCTATCTTCTCAGATTTCTCAGATTACCCACAGCCCAGACCCATGATGTTTGGTTTGCAGCCTCCGGTAGTGGTCTTTTCACAGTGGCTTGATGACAAAGGCTCATTAAAGTCACAATAAAAAAATTCAACTAGCCAAAATTATATTTTATACATACTTGAACATGTATATCATCAATATAATACATTGCCATAAACATAAAATGAGATTTGAAAAAAAAAAATACCCTATACTGTAATATGAAACAAGTGAAGAATGTTCGCCCGGCGAAAATGTAAACAAAGACCAATTCTCGTCGAAAATGATAACTTCCAACTAAGCTACAAACAAAATACCTGGCTCATATATGCAGCGACCAGTTATGTGCAGGTTAACACCGGTATCCTTGTCGAGAGAAACAGTATACGACGAAAATGTTTCAAAATGCGAATTATCACAAGCGCTAGGAAGACATTGTGCTGCCAAAATGACGTAGTATCCGGCTCGCCGTCATCGATTAGCCAAAGCGACCGAAGGACGGGAACCACGGGAACACACAACACTTTTACATAGACTATCGTTACTTTACCTCAAAAGGTTCTCCTGTCAAATATTCAACCTGTCGTATAGTTTGCATTTTCTCAATTTAGTACGCTGTTTGTATCATGATTATTACGTTATCGTAAAAAACAACAAAATAGCATACAACAAGCGTTTTTCACAACGTCCTTCAATTCCTCAGAGACACCGAGCCCCGGGCTCTCCTCGCTTTCATTCTCAACTGGCAGGCTCAGCCAAACACACAAAAAATAATCCGTATTAATTGCAATAAAATTGCAGACAACACAGTGAGAAACGAGCGTGCCAGTTGAGAATGAAAGCGAAATATAATTTTGGCTAGTTGAATTTTTTTATTGTGACTTTAATGAGCCTTTGTCATCAAGCCACTGTGGGTCTTTTACCAATATTGTTCAAATTATGTCCCTGGGGTGAAAAATGGCCCTGCCCCAGGGGTCACAAGTTTTCTATGGACTTTGATAGTATAGTCTTTGGAGATCTTCTTCTCTGAAACCGCAAGGGCTAGGGGCTTAAGAATGTGTAATAGTTTGCATATATTAACAGTTAACACATTTTTAAAACCTGATATGAAGGGAGAAGTTCAGGTTGTGATCTCATTGGAACTTATTGCATAATTATTCTTTGAATTAAAAAGTACAACCATCTACAGGAGTGAGAACACAGATATACGTTACTAAATTAATTCAATGAGGTTTTCTCACTTCTGGCTCTGCACAGCTCCAAAACATATGAGGAGTGAAGTTAGCTAAATAGGCGACATATACCTAGTTAGTAGCATTGTCTAAATATGTGAATAATTTGTAATATTCTCATTGTTTAACATTTGTATGGAATTGGTACATTATCATCTACAAATGTGTTAATATTTGACATTTTTTCACTGCATTCTATATATGCTATTAGTGGTATTAAGTTTTTTTTCCTCTTGATTTTTCACTATTTTTTTGCCTGCGTCATAACTATGATAGCGTCCTATACACAGTGTATTATGGTAGCTTTTTGAATAATGAGAGATTTGTCTAGGCTGACGTAATATTACAATGAAGCGGTTGACAACGATTGTACTCTCACCAACCAGTCTGTAAATGTCTTTTTATAGTCACAAACTGGTTGCTGATGGTGGAACATGGATTGTCAACTGGTCGCATGACTATTCTCCAACATTTCGCTTGCTAAATTTACATAACATTTTCACGTCACCAGAAGTTGTCATTGTTAGCTGCAAATCCTGTTCATTGGAGGATGGGAGTTGGTCATAAGCTATGTGTGACTTTGGCGTAAACAAGAGTATATAACTCTAACATTATAAACATGATTTGTTCAGGACATATATTGATGATAAAAGATTTATCTTTAGGAGCCCCTTGGACCTAGGAGAAATGAGTTCAAGCCCAGCATGAAACTGGAGGCTGTAGACAGGAAGAACCCGATGTTGATATGTCCCGCCACAATAGGGGCCATAAATGGGGACCAAGTACATGTTAGGTAGGTAAAAGGGGCAACAAATTGAGGAGAAAATGCATGTCAGGAAAGGAACATTGGGGTCATAAAAATGGGGTCCAAGTTCCTGTCAGGTATGGAAAATTTGGGCCGTTAATGGGGACCAGGTACATGGCAGTTAAGAAAAGTAAGGGTCATAAAAATGGAGACCAGGTACAGGTCAGGTATTGAAAAGAGGGGTCATAAAAATAGAGACCAGGTACAGGTCAGGTATAAAAATGGGGACCAAGGACATGTCAGGTAAGAAAACATAATACATTCCATAGTTTTGATAATAGAACCCATGAAGAAATAAAACTTCAACTTACAGAATCTATTTATAAAGAAGTATTTTAACACCTAAACATTTATTAGATTTTGCGTTTGGCTTTATTAACTTAATTAAAAATCCAGTTCAGCAAGAAACCTCAGCAAACTGTTAAGCTCTGACCTAATTTCAGGTTTGATGGTTGGAAGGGCGCCTTTGACTACTGGTGCAAGTATGATGACAGGGACATATTCCCTTGTGGTTGGTGTGCTAAAAACGGCCATCCCCTGCAGCCACCGGGCCAGAAAGGTTCTGGTGAGTCAATTAGAAAAATAAAAATTCTAAATATAAATTTGAGATTTGTTTAATAGAACGAGCTATATACAACAAATTGCGAAATAAAATGGGTATTTAAGTTGTGATTGATTACATTTGTCAAATTATATGTCATTATTATTAAGACATAAAATCATTATAGTTCTGTCTAGGAGGTGGGGTGGGTGTGTGTGTGTGTGTGGGGGGGGGGTGTTTGGAGAGGTGTATGTTTAGTTAACGATGCCACTGGCCTATCTATGGGCCTTGGTCCAAATGAGAGTATCGGTCCTGGCATAGTGCACAGACATAATGTAACCCTTGTTAGAACTACCCTTATTCTTTACCATGCACCAGGAAACCTAGTTTCAGTGTTGAAGCGGAGGATTAAATCTGCAAGTTCTGATTGGAAGACAAGTTTCACTAGACCACTGATATGCCTCAAGGATCTCAGGAAGTTAATTTGTTTTCCTCTCTTTAATCCTCCATGTCTGTCTATTTTATGTCAAAAATGTAAATTTATACCTCCGTTTGTGTTGACAGGCGCAGTAACCAAGCCCGGGCGTGGCAGATTGTCTGACAGCAGCACGCAGGGCCTGAACCCAACCAGTCGAAACTCAACCCCCAGTAGACAGAAGAGCCCCTCCCCTGCCCCAACCCCCACAAGTCCCAGGGTGAAGGAGGAGCATTTATCCCCGAGGGAGGCATCAGTTGTCACAGTTACTGAACCTGACACCAGCTCCCCCTCACCACCTGCTGGTTTGTTATGTTGCTGTTTTAATATTTTGGTCATGGTAGAAGTAGATAATCGGACAAATTTCATAATCGATAAAGAATCGAAATGGACAAGTATAATCGGTCATCAAATAGGAAACAATAGAAAGTGTATCCCAAAACCTGATATTGGTAGGAAAACTTCATTTATGTTTATTGCAACAACTTAAAATAATTTGTATATATTTCATAATTGGCCAGATGTTTATATTAAAGGATTAGATGGAAAAAAGGATCGATATCTTTGTACATTCAAAGCACATATTTTGATACATGGTAAATGATTTTTTACACAATATCATGTATTGTATGTTTTTTTAAATAAAATAATAAGTTAAATGAAGATCTGTTTTTGATCATCTTATCAATTATTGATGTTTGCAGACGATTTTTCAATCATCATTCTCTGTAATTCATGGTGTAATTCCATTTTTTATAGTTAATTAAGTAAAATGATTTGTATAAAAAAATACAAATATTATTTCTCGATTGAACATATCAATATGTGGGTTGAATTTGAGTTTTTGTCTGTATTTATTAATTTTAGTCAACTTTGGAGTCTGAAGTGGCGGATATTAGTCAATTGAAACATTGCTGATTTTGCGTTAATATCTGCAAACCAATGATAAAAGATAGCTTAAAAAAGATCAGATCGCAGATTTTCATATTTCTGTTTGAAAATTTATGTTTTATGGACTAACAGTTTAAGAAAAATGCATATAACATTAATATCTGAACTTAAATATAAAAATTAGTGATTTTTAGCTCTACTGGCCAAAGGCCAGAAGAGCTTATGCGATGGTAATGTGTACGTAGTATGTGCATCCGTGCGGTCGTGCGTTCGTGCGTCTGTAAACAATTGCTTGTGAACACGATACAGTCTTCAGTTTTGATTGTATCTCGATGAAACTTGTACAGTATATAGATATCCATTAGAGCTCGGTTCCTTTCGAAAACCAGCCAGATCCGTCCATAAATGCCTAGATTATGGGCCATGAAAGTTTTAAAGAAATGCTTTGTATTTTTAGGCAGGTCTGCATGAGCGAATTCTATTTTTAGCCAAGTTTACATGTACATGTAAATTCAAGTCTAGAGTTAAGGGAGACAATTTGCAAGTCTAGGATTTTGAGAGACAATTTGCCTTTTGCTTCTGCAGTTGGTTTTGTGAATTACTCTGCCTTGTTCTTGTTGAAAGCCCAAAGGCCATTTTTTAGCTTTAAGTTCTGTAGTTTGCACATTCATCTTAACTAAATTGGTTTTGAATGTTTAAGTTATGCACCTGGTGTCATTACTGGCCACACCCAGGGTTCACAGGTTTGGTAAACATAAATCTGGAAAGGTTTGAAAATCTTTTTGTGTGTTCGTGCATCCATCTCAGCACAATTGATTGTGAATGTTTGTTCAAATTGATCAATGTTGTCCTAGGATGCCCTTGACTTTGACCTTTTGACCAACTTTTTTTAACTTTTAAAACTACAGAAATTTTTACTATGAGTACAGTTTTGAAAGCATTTTTTTTTTTTGTCAGATGACTTTTACTTGGCACATATTAAAAATAGTTCATGCAACTAATCTGCTTACAATACTTTCTGGGCTCAGATGTTGAACGTGCTACGTTTTCAGGTAACCCAAACACAAAACATAAAGTATATGTCTGTTGCCTTTTACCCATACATACATGCTCTGGATTGATATGACCACAAAAGCCATGCCAGTAGAGCATAGGCCCTTTTGGGCCTCTTGTTTTTTGTCAGCAGTCTTATGTAACTGGTTTACATGTATTTTTGGCTCGTTCCAAGAATTTTTTTATAAAAGGTTTAATCTGTGAGAGTGCAGCTTTAAGACTATTGTTAAGTACTAAATTCCAAATGAAAACAAATACCTCTCTTGTTTTAATGTCTTGAAAGTTTGATTAATTATATACTGAGATCAATATTCCCAAAGATGCGTATTTTCCATGTTAAATGCAGTGTGCATGTACTAAAGCGTAGGAAGTTCTCTCGTTTCATGTAAATGCTTTCACCTTGTAGTGTGTGTGTACATCAACCATGGTTGTAACTGTGGTCCATACCTGAACCAACAGCGGATCCTCCAGCTGCCGTCCCAGTATGGCCCTGGAGTAATCAACCGTGTCCTCTACGACATCCTCAAGGGATGCATGGAGTGCGCATTTACCGAGAAGGTCGTGTATAACCTCATACCAGAAGGGCACGGCAGGGTAGTCATTTCAGGTAAATTAAAGAGTAAAAACAACATATATATTTTATAAAGCCTGGTACAATTTCTCCCTATTTGAATTTATTTTTTTCTGAAATTATCCTTGAAATATATAAATTAGAGTTACTATTAGTAAAACATCCACACTTTTGTTAAATTTTTCCTTAATTTTGTATTGATCTTTTCAAAATGATCAGCATAGATTTAATGCCATTACAAAGTGACTTTCTTGTGTACAGTAAAACTGCGATCGCTCGAGGTCGCCAGGGACCGAGCCAAAACCTCGAGGGAACCGATGTTTCGAACATCCCGATTTTCAATTTTCCAGTTTTATATGAAATATCTTTCAGTGTATTTTAAGTTTGAAGTCGTCAAACAGACTGTTTACTAAGACACCGATTATGTGTTGCGTTGTGGAAATCGCTAATATGTTCAAAGGTTGACGTAAACTAAATGTAAAACGCAAAAGAAAAAACAATAAATGAATAAATAGAAATGTTTATTTTAACAAAAAAGCACATTTTCGTAACAAGCAACATTTGAATGACAGTACATATTGTGGCATTAGTCAGATTTAAGTTTCGCTTGCGAAAATGTAAACAACTAGCAATTGTTTATTTATTTTGGAACACGCGGTCGGGAAAAAGTGTGAAATTATGTCCTCGAGGGAGCCATATGGTTTTGTGCACGATTTGTGTGCTTGGGACCGAGGATATTGGTCGACTGCTCGACATAATTAGGATTCGATGCAGCGTGGGTATATTTTATATGAAAATAGAAGGAAAAACGTTCGGGACCAAGCTCCGACCTCGAGGGAACGCCGGTTCTCGAACGACCGCTTGTTTGAGGAACGCAGTTTCACTGTATCAGTAAAAAATAATATGCATTGCACATAAATAAGTCATATCTTATTTAAGCTTAAAAAACTAAAGCTATAAATTATATGTGCCCTGCCACAACCTGTAAGCTGAAGAGAAGCCCATATCAACCAGAGCTTGAAGTTTGGTCACGCTATTATTTGACAAATCAAACGATATTTAGAAAAGAATCTTTAACCTTAACAGCTAGTCATGGTCACAAGACGTACACTAAGCGTGTGATAGGCGTGGAGACAGGGGACGAGTTCTGGGGTCTGCTGGACAGATTGTTTGAGGATCTCGGCTGTTGCCAGAACCTGTTCTCCACTAAACCACTCAACAATGTTTGCCAGAAGTGTTCCAGAGTAAGATCTGGTGAGTTATTTACAAGTTACATTAGGGTGACGTTAGTTAAGGTATAGTGGTCCGCCTCCA
Organism: Mya arenaria; assembly: GCF_026914265.1. Classification (NCBI taxonomy): domain Eukaryota; kingdom Metazoa; phylum Mollusca; class Bivalvia; order Myida; family Myidae; genus Mya; species Mya arenaria. The sequence goes on along the minus strand of NC_069127.1, from coordinate 82,611,917 downwards.
AACAAAGACATCGTTGATTCAAGCCAAACCAGGGACCCTTTCTTTAATGACATCAGTACTGGGTTCTACTTAGGGAACAGACTCAAACAAGATTCATATTAGTTATATTTACATTCACACTTTTTCTGTACAATAAAATTTGTGCTCATTTTGCATGAACCGGTTGACTTTTCATGACCACTGGAATTTCGTAAGAAAGACCTGAGTCATGCACATGTAAAACATGAATAAAAAATCTCAAGTGAAGTAATATATCAGGGAAAAAGGATTAATTCAAATGTTATTCAGTGAGAAACCTTTTTTTCTCCACAACATCACTGTGACCTCCTCAAGGTCATTGTGACCTTGAGCTTTGACATACTGATCTCAAAATCTGTAGTGGTCATCCAGCTAATCATGACCAACTGGCATACCAAGAAAGGAGTTCCTGGAGTGAAGCCTAACAAACATATCCTTTCAAATGCATTTATATTCTGATGAACGCAACATTTGAGAATTGTTGTTTGATTTTGCAGTTTGTCAATGATGTTAATGCTTTGAACATCACTACTCTTACACTGACCAGATGTTTTATACTCAGCAGTACTAAAACATTGAAATCATACTTGGTGTAACATTTATGCTTACTGTACACTAGTTTTGAGATGTATCTTTTTGATTAACCAAAACATAAGTGATAATTTTGTACATAAAATATTTCCATGAATTACATGTGTCATCTGTTGTATAGATTCTGAGGGCCAGCAGTCAGCAGATAACAGATCCAATAAGTCCAACAAATCCAACCCAAAACGCCGCTGGTCAACAGAATCAGCAGAGAGTTTACGCAACACGACTCATCCAAAACCTGTCAAGGTGCGACGCTCATACGAGGCTGAGGCGAGTTCGACGACTGTGGATCCTCGTGCACACAGGCCGGCAAACCCAGCTGATTGGTCAATTGATGAGGTTGTCCGACACATTTGTGATACTGACCCAGCTCTCGCCCCACATGCTGTGCTTTTTAGGAAGCATGTAAGTAATCAAACTCCACAGAGAGGTTACTTTGTCTACAGTATTCACTCAGTGCCACCAAGCATGTCACATGATGATGATCAAACTCCACACAGAGGTTACTTCCCCTTGTCTACAGTATTCACTCAGTGACACCAAGCATGTCATATGATGATGATCAAACTCCACACAGAGGTTACTTCCCTTTGTCTACAGTAATCACTGCCACCAAGCATGTCATATGATGATGACCAAACTCCACACAGAGGTTACTTCCCCTTGTCTACATTTAACACTGCCACCAAGCATGTCACATGATGATGATCAAACTCCACACAGAGGTTACTTCCCCTTGTCTACATTTATCACTGCCACCAAGCATGTCATATGATGATGATCAAACTCCACACAGAGGTTACTTCCCCTTGTCTACATTTATCACTGCCACCAAGCATGTCACATGATGATGATCAAACTCCACACAGAGGTTACTTCCCTTTGTCTACATTTATCACTGCCACCAAGCATGTCACATGATGATGATCAAACTCCACACAGAGGTTACTTCCCCTTGTCTACAGTAATCACTGCCACCAAGCATGTCACATGATGATGATCAAACTCCACACAGAGGTTACTTTCCTTTGTCTACAGTAATCACTGCCACCAAGCATGTCACGTGATGATGATCAAACTCCACACAGAGGTTACTTCCCTTTGTCTACAGTAATCACTGCCACCAAGCATGTCACATGATGATGATCAAACTCCACACAGAGGTTACTTTCCTTTGTCTACAGTAATCACTGCCACCAAGCATGTCACGTGATGATGATCAAACTCCACACAGAGGTTACTTCCCTTTGTCTACAGTAATCACTGCCACCAAGCATTTCACATGATGATGATCAAACTCCACACAGAGGTTACTTCCCTTTGTCTACATTTATCACTGCCACCAAGCATGTCACATGATGATGATCAAACTCCACACAGAGGTTACTTCCCCTTGTCTACATTTATCACTGCAACCAAGCATGTCACATGATGATGATCAAACTCCACACAGAGGTTACTTCCCCTTGTCTACATTTATCACTGCCACCAAGCATGTCCCATGATGATGATCAAACTCCACACAGAGGTTACTTCCCCTTGTCTACAGTAATCACTGCCACCAAGCATGTCATATGATGATGATCAAACTCCACACAGAGGTTACTTCCCTTTGTCTACATTTATCACTGACACCAAACATGTCACATGATGATGATCAAACTCCACACAGAGGTTACTTCCCCTTGTCTACAGTAATCACTGCCACCAAGCATGTCACATGATGATGATCAAACTCCACACAGAGGTTACTTCCCTTTTTCTACAGTATTCACTCAGTGCCACCAAGCATGTCACATGATGATGATCAAACTCCACACAGAGGTTACTTCCCCTTGTCTACATTTATCACTGCCACCAAGCATGTCACATGATGATGATCAAACTCCACACAGAGGTTACTTCCCCTTGTCTACAGTAATCACTGCCACCAAGCATGTCACATGATGATGATCAAACTCCACACAGAGGTTACTTCCCCTTGTCTACAGTAATCACTGCCACCAAGCATGTCACATGATGCTGATCAAACTCCACACAGAGGTTACTTCCCCTTGTCTACAGTATTCACTGCCACCAAGCATGTCATATGATGATGATCAAACTCCACACAGAGGTTACTTCCCTTTGTCTACAGTTATCACTGCCACCAAGCATGTCACGTGATGATGATCAAACTCCACACAGAGGTTACTTCCCCTTGTCTACAGTAATCACTGCCACCAAGCATGTCACATGATGATGATCAAACTCCACACAGAGGTTACTTCCCTTTGTCTACAGTAATCACTGCCACCAAGCATGTCACATGATGATGATCAAACTCCACACAGAGGTTACTTCCCCTTGTCTACAGTATTCACTGCCACCAAGCATGTCATATGATGATGATCAAACTCCACACAGAGGTTACTTCCCTTTGTCTACAGTAATCACTGCCACCAAGCATGTCACATGATGATGATCAAACTCCACACAGAGGTTACTTCCCTTTGTCTACATTTATCACTGCCACCAAGCATGTCACATGATGATGATCAAACTCCACACAGAGGTTACTTCCCTTTGTCTACATTAATCACTGCCACCAAGCATGTCACATGATGATGATCAAACTCCACACAGAGGTTACTTCCCTTTGTCTACAGTAATCACTGCCACCAAGCATGTCATATGATGATGATCAAACTCCACACAGAGGTTACTTCCCCTTGTCTACAGTAATCACTGCCACCAAGCATGTCACATGATGATGATCAAACTCCACACAGAGGTTACTTCCCTTTGTCTACAGTAATCACTGCCACCAAGCATGTCATATGATGATGATCAAACTCCACACAGAGGTTACTTCCCTTTGTCTACAGTAATCACTGCCACCAAGCATGTCACATGATTATGATACAAATCATGGGGTGACAATCAAAATGTTTAAATTTTCTTTCTTTCGGTTTTTAACCAGGATTTTAACAAGGTGGAAATGATTAGAATGAGGATGTCTTAGGGCAGGTGTTAAATATTGGTGTAGGCGTCACAAGTTTAGTTAGGATTAAAGGATAGTAGTTAAACTTGATGTGCTAGTAGCTTATGTGAAGCTCTAGCTTGAGATTGCTTTTTAGGGGGTTGTGTTCAAGGCCAAGGTTACTTAAAATAGAGAAATAGTTTCCGCCCAATGACTTTAATTTAAATACATGAAAAGTGAATAAACTTGGTGTGTAGGTAGCTTATGTGAAACTCTAGCTTTGGATTGCTTTTAAGGGGATTTGGTTCAAGATCAAGGTTACTTAAAATAGAGAAATGGTTTCTGCCCAATGACTTTAATTTAAATATATGAAAAGTGAATAAACTTGTTGTGTAGGTTGCTTATGTGAAGACCTAGCTTGGGATTTATATAAAGGGTGGAGGTGTCTAGGTCAACAATACAAGTTTTGTGTGTAAAGATAGAAAAATGGTTCCGACCAAATACTTTACTATCAGGAACTACATGAATATGCAATGGAGTATGGCTTTTGACCAACAGACTTGCATATAACACTGTACAAAAATCAATACACTATATACTTGACATATAAAACACTGCTACAATTTCCTTATTCACAGGAAATTGATGGGAAGGCGCTGCTGCTGTTAAACAGCGATATGATGATGAAGTACATGGGGCTGAAGCTGGGACCTGTCCTCAAACTGTGTAACCTAATTGACAGGCTTAGACAGCGTGCCAGATGAAGAGAACCACTTCAAACAAAGCTGCCAATGAGACATTTCTAAACTGAATACATGATCTGTGTCATAATCCAGATGGACCCAGCTTAAACAGTGGGCCAATCAAAAGATGCCAGAAACAGCCTAGTTTTGTTTTGTTGTTTCATATCAAGAGGCAGTGCTTTGCAAAATTGTTTGATCATTGTATAAAAATTGTTTGATCATTGTATAAAAACATGCTTATTACAGGAGGGCAATATACATGTAGATAATATTATTATAGGGCTAGGGTAGGGGAACTGTTTGTCATGGTGATTTGTTGGATACATTTGTTTTCCTCCTATTTCTTGTCTGTTAATGTGTTTATGGTTTAAGATCTGATCTTGGATTCAGAAACAATGAGCTGCTGGTTCTACTTATTGAAAGGTCCTTACTTATTGAAAGGTCCTCTTTTGCAAGGCCAAAAATAGGGTCAGAGGGCAAGATTTGTTTTAGGTAATGGAATGTCTTAGTACCATTTTCACCCTTAAAACTTTTGCCATTTTGCATCGGGCAACATTTAATTAGGGTGATGTTTAAAATCAGTATGTTTATGCATCTTTCCTGTGCAATAGAATATAGAAAAGATGTAATGAAAAGGAGAAAAATAGTAGGCAGGAAAAATTGTTCTGGCAGCCAAAAAAAAGTAGGGTTGGGTACAAGAAATTAGGATCAGGCGGTGAAAATGGGAAAAAAATATAAAATGTTGTGCCGAATGCTGTTGTTAAAACTTGTTGGTACCCTATCCAAATGTAATTCATGTAGTTGTGGACAAGTGGAGAAATGATTTAAGTGTTGAACTGTTCTGATAATCACTGTTGTACATATATATGTACACAGAACTTTAACCTATACTAGCTCAAAGATAATGAAATGTGGCAGCCATTTTGTGATATTCGAACAAATACTTGGGGTTTTGAGCCAGTCCTGCAAATTGAAGCCTTTGGTGGATTGTTCTGAACTTTGTTGAAATGTGAAATATGTGATGATGTGCTCAAAAATTTAAAATAAAAACAAGTACAGCTGAAACAGTTGTCTCAAATCTTGTTAGAAATACAGCAGATCACAAGTGTATTGGTTAATCTTTAGGCCCCAATTTCTCGAAACTTCTTAAGTTCCTTATAACAGGATTAAGCTAATCTCACAATTTTTGTTTTTCAATAATTTGCGTAATATTTTTTAATTTTTTTTAAGAGTTTTAATACTTAAGATAGGAATGATCTTTATTATAATCACAATTAACCATTTTTCAGCTATCAAAAATCAATTTAAGTATGTATCTTGGCTAATTGAAATAAGCTACTTAAGCCTGTTTAGCTTAAGAAGTTTCGAGAAATTGAGGCCAGAGCATTAATGATTTGAAAGTTAAAAACGAAGACATTAACAACATTGTTGACTTAAACAAAGTTCTGAAATATCGGCCCATAGTCAATGGAATATCGGCCCATAGTCAATGAAATATCGGCCCATAGTCAATGAAATATCGGCCCATAGTCAATGAAATATCGGCCCATAGTCAATGGAAAATAGCAAACACCTTTGAGTTGTCATTTTTTGAAGAAAACAATTTTTAATTAATCTATTTTCATCTGAGTTTCACTAAATGTAATTGTATGAGTTTTTCTGATATCTTTATATCTGTACCACTTAAATACACTTTTATTTCATCTGAAATTCTATACAGTTGTATGAAAAAACATTTCCTTATGCGAGATTGTGAAACTTTTTTGTAAAACAGTTTAAACCAGTCAAAAAGGGTTTCATAATTTACAGAGAAAGTTGATATTAGAGGAACTTAAAAAGTTTTTGCAAATCTGCAAGTTTTGTAATTTGAAATATCTTTTATTTGATTGTATCTAGCTAGTATATAGTTTTGCATCTGCAGTTTTGCAGTATAATTTTAAATTTAATTTTATAGCAATTGCAAGTGTTTAATGAAATTTTATGGATGTATTTATATATATATGAAATTTCTGGCACCAATATCACAAAAAAAAACCCGGCAAATCTCAATCTCGACTTATTTTACCATATATTTACCATAGAATGATTAAAAATCTTGCATGTTTTATACTTTTTTAAAATAAATTTTCTCATGTTATGTTTAAAAAAAAGATTTTGTCAATATTTCAAAGAAAACTTATTCTAGTGCAAAAAATATACTTTGAGTTATTATTAAAAAGAAATAAATTTTACTCAAGCACCTTTTTTAGGCTGTAGAATATTTCTCCTTGGAATTAAGGCCGTAGGTTTTGATCAACGTATTCATGATAGAATGCGGTATTAAAAGGTGAAAAAAAACATATATTATTTTCAATAACTTTTGATGCTATGTGGTAAAACTATTTGAGTGTGAGACTGAGATTTTACTTAAAGGGACACTCTTAGTCAAATCAATACATACACATCAATTTTGACTGATAAACTTTAAAGTACTTACTAAATAATGCATTTATGGAATATATTAATTACTGATAACAAGATTTTAACCGTGTATTTAATAGCAGAAAGCGCAAAAATATTAAATGATTGGTGAATGCTTAAAGATTTACCGGTACTGTTGTCTACCCATAGTAAGTTAGAACTACAGTGTTTTATGCTCATTTCTTTCAAATTAAACTTGGTATACTTCATAAGAACCATTGTTTTCGACATTTATTCATCTTTTTTGAATATAAAAAAATATTATTAATTGTGGTAAATCTTGTTTGGGAGTAAGAGTGCATCTTTTTAAGCATGCTCGTGATATTGGGGCCTTGTTAAAATCCATGCATGTTTGATTCCTTGTAGAAGACTGTACTCTGTTATGTTTGGCTCTTGTTGTTGATATTAGTCGTTTTTGGTGTTTGAAATAGTCAATTGTATCAATCAAACGAAATAACTGTACACTGATGGTCTTACTTAGTCAAGATATTCTGTAAATATAAGAACTGGTTGTTACTTGTAAAGAATGGTAAATATTGTAATGTGTATACAATCGAACCCCGCTGGCTCAAACTCCCAGGAACTGGCAAAAATACCTCGAGCCTCAGAGAATTCCATACACCTGAGAATGCTTATCAGCAGTATAGAGAAATCTGTCCTTTACATCCAGTTCTAGTCAATGAGGAAATCGAGCCCAATGAGTTCGAGTCAACAGGGTTCGACTGTAGAAGCATTCATCTGCTGTATTTGCTTTGTATTTATATGTGTCCTTTATGTTTGGTGCATCCTACACGGTCTGTATTTTGTGTATACAAGTTGCAGTCTGTTAGAACTGAAGTCTTTTGTCATAATGCTTTTTTTTAGTATCAAAATTGTGTCTCTGATAGTTACATGACAATTGGCCAGTTGTTCAGAACATTGATAACAGTTTCATGGATAAATTTGTGATGTCCAGTATTCTTGCAAGGTTACAGACAACTGATTAATTTATCAATAATGCTGTTAACAATGTTATTAACTTTAGGAAGTTCTGAACAATCGTCCCATTATTTGTCGGCCTATTATTGAACTATCTTTTCTTGTTCCCAGTTTTGAATAAGGCTTTTTGGACCTATGTTTATTTTTTTGGCCAAGAATTTCTGTAAGACATTTATTTTTTTATTTTATCAAAAAACAATATACATGTATTATTATAAACTTCAAACCCGGAGTCGTAATCTTGCATAGCAAAAACACTTGTATTAGGGTTTGAGCAAGAAAAGCCAAAATGACCAAAAAATTGAAAACTTCATACAGTTACATAGTACCTGCATGATATATCAAACCCATGTCCATTATGTTATAGTTACTCTCAACTTAAACTCCAAACCACCAGGTGGTTAGTTTGTTAGACATACCAGATATTGAATATCTTCTGACTACAGTCATGAATCATGTTCATCAATGTTTTTGTATCTGTACGAGAACAGTCACTCCTATGTGCTACAGTGTATCTGTACGAGAACAGTCACTCCTGTGTGCTACAGTGTATCTGTACGAGAACAGTCACTCCTATGTACTACATTGGATCTGTACGAGAACAGTCACTCCTGTGTGCTACAGTGTATCTGTACGAGAACAGTCACTCCTGTGTGCTACAGTGTATCTGTACGAGAACAGTCACTCCTGTGTACTACATTGGATCTGTACGAGAACAGTCACTCCTGTGTGCTACAGTGTATCTGTACGAGAACAGTCACTCCTATGTGCTACAGTGTATCTGTACGAGAACAGTCACTCCTATGTGCTACAGTGTATCTGTACGAGAACAGTCACTCCTATGTGCTACAGTGTATCTGTACGAGAACAGTCACTCCTTTGTGCTACAGTGTATCTGTACGAGAACAGTCACTCCTATGTGCTACAGTGTATCTGTACGAGAACAGTCACTCCTGTGTGCTACAGTGTATCTGTACGAGAACAGTCACTCCTATGTGCTACAGTGTATCTGTACGAGAACAGTCACTCCTATGTGCTACAGTGTATCTGTACGAGAACAGTAACTCCTATGTGCTACAGTGTATCTGTACGAGAACAGTCACTCCTGTGTGCTACAGTGTATCTGTACGAGAACAGTCACTCCTGTGTGCTACAGTGTATCTGTACGAGAACAGTCACTCCTGTGTGCTACAGTGTATCTGTACGAGAACAGTCACTCCTGTGTGCTACAGTGTATCTGTACGAGAACAGTCACTCCTATGTGCTACAGTGTATCTGTACGAGAACAGTCACTCCTGTGTGCTACAGTGTATCTGTACGAGAACAGTCACTCCTGTGTGCTACAGTGTATCTGTACGAGAACAGTCACTCCTGTGTGCTACAGTGTATCTGTACGAGAACAGTCACTCCTGTGTGCTACAGTGTATCTGTACGAGAACAGTCACTCCTGTGTACTACATTGGATCTGTACGAGAACAGTCACTCCTGTGTACTACAGTGTATCTGTACGAGAACAGTCACGCCTGTGTACTACAGCCATTGTTATGTTTGTACATACATTCTCTGTTATACCATTCTGCCATGTTTAGCGTGTATTATGCCTGTGTGTTCATTACAATTTTTCATTATTCTTGGTAGAGGTCTTTTTTGTTATTTCTACCTTGTGTGTATTTTGGAGAGAAAGGGTTGGGGGTAGGCTTGGTGTCATAGAACCGTATGAAACTTGGTACACATGTAAGAAATTGTTGCTAGAGGCAATAATCACATGTACATCACAAAGCCCAATATTCTGGCTTCAATAATTATTAAGTCTATAATGTGCCTTGTTTGACAGAAAAAAGAGACGAGCGTTTGCGTTCGCTCTGTGGCGCTCTTGTTTGAACTATACTGGACCCTAATAACATATTTTTGTCTATGTTAAAACTATTCTGGAGAAGGTTATAATTTATGCAATCAATACTGCGTCACCTTGATGTAATAACTCAATATCTGCTTATATTTCTATATTCAGTTAGTGTGTTATTGAAATAAGGTGACAAGTTTCACTGTCTGTGTATGTTAACAATTTTGTTTTGTCTTTGTCCAAAAAATGTTGTGCTAGCATAATATAATAGAGATCTTATTTTAAACACATCTACATGCTCTTGTTTTAAGCAAAAGTCTTTCAAAGACATGAGTTATAGCATATTTTGAAATCTGTTTAGCATATCAAAACACAAGAAACACGCTAGACTGAGTTTTATTATAAGTTATCTTAACAATAAGGTTTAATTTTTTAATAAGTAATGCATTTGATTGTAATAATAAACACCCATTTTAGAAATAAAATTGCACAATGGGACATAAATAATACACCTTTTTATAAAAAAAATACGGATCTTTCTCATCTTTATAAATAGTGTCAATGTATCTGGATGGCTCATTCTGCATACATGAAGTGTTAAAGAAAGAAATATATGACATTTTCCTATTACAATGTTCATGTTTTTGAATTTCTCTTCATACATGTACACATGAGTGTTGAACATAATGTATTTGTTACTGTTGACGTGTATACATGCTGTTGTTACTGTTAAAACTGACCATCTGCCTTCTCATCTGCTCTTTGAAGCCTGCCATACTGTGCATATACACAATAAACTCTCGAGAAATGACCTCTGGTGCTCACTTGTGATTTCTTTCCAATTTTCTTGACTTTGTTCAGGCAGAATCCCCAACATTTGCTGATATTTGTGTAATTTGTTAGTTGTATTGTGATTTAGTGTGTATTTGTTTTGTGATGTAGTGTGAAGTTGTTTTGTGATGTAGTGTGTAGTTGTATTGTGAGGTAGTGTGAAGTGTTTTGTGATGTAGTGTAGTTGTTTTGTGATGTAGTGTGTAGTTGTTTTGTGAGGTAGTGTAGTTGTTTTGTGAGGTAGTGTAGTTGTATTGTGAGATAGTGTGTAGTTGTTTTGTGATGTAGTGTGAAGTTGTATTGTGATGTAGTGTGTAGTTGTTTTGTGATGTAGTGTGTAGCTGTATTGTGATGTAGTGTGTAGTTGTTATGTGAGGTAGTGTGTAGTTGTTTTGTGAGGTAGTGTAGTTGTATTTTGATGTAGTGTGTAGTTGTTTTGTGATGTAGTGTGTAGTTGTTATGTGAGGTAGTGTGTAGTTGTTTTGTGATGTAGTGTGTAGTTGTTATGTGAGGTAGTGTGTAGCTGTTTTGTGAGGTAGTGTGTAGTTGTTATGTGAGGTAGTGTGTAGTTGTTATGTGAGGTAGTGTGTAGCTGTTTTGTGATGTAGTGTGTAGTTGTTATGTGATGTAGTGTGTAGTTGTTTTGTGAGGTAGTGTGTAGTTGTTATGTGAGGTAGTGTGTAGTTGTTTTGTGAGGTAGTGTAGTTGTATTTTGATGTAGTGTGTAGTTGTTTTGTGATGTAGTGTGTAGTTGTTTTGTGATGTAGCGTGTAGTTGTATTGTGATGTAGTGTGTAGTTGTTATGTGAGGTAGTGTGTAGTTGTTTTGTGAGGTAGTGTAGCTGTATTGTGATGTAGTGTGTAGTTGTTACGTGAGGTAGTGTGTAGCTGTATTGTGATGTAGTGTAGTTGTTTTGTGATGTAGTGTAGTTGTATTGTTATGTAGTGTTGTTGTTTTGTGATGTAGTGTAGCTGTATTGTGATGTAGTGTAGTTGTTTTGTGATGTAGTGTAGCTGTATTGTGATGTAGTGTGAAGTTGTTTTGTGATGTAGTGTGGTTGTTTTGTGATATAGTGTGTAGCTGTATTGTGATGTAGTGTGAAGTTGTTTTGTGATGTAGTGTGTAGTTGTTTTGTGAGGTAGTGTGTAGTGGTTTTGTGAGGTAGTGTAGTTGTATTGTGAGGTAGTGTGAAGTTGTTTTGTGATGTAGTGTGTAGTTGTTTTATGAGGTAGTGTGTAGTTGTTTTGTGAGGTAGTGTAGTTGTATTTTGATGTAGTGTGTAGTTGTTTTGTGATGTAGTGTGTAGCTGTATTGTGATGTAGTGTGTAGTTGTTATGTGAGGTAGTGTGTTGCTGTATTGTGATGTAGTGTGTAGTTGTTATGTGAGGTAGTGTGTAGCTGTATTGTGATGTAATGTGAAGTTGTTTTGTGAGGTAGTGTGAAGTTGTTTTGTGATGTAGTTGTTTTGGGATGTAGTGTAGTTGTTTTGTGATGTAGTGTGAAGTTGTATTGTTAGGTAGTGTAGCTGTATTGTGATGTAGTGTATAGTTGTTTTGTGATGTAGTGTAGTTGTTTTGTGATGTAGTGCAGCTGTTTTGTGATGTAGTGAAGATGTATTGTGATGAAGTGTGTAGCTGTATTATGATGTAGTGTGAAGTTGTTTTGTGATATAGTGTGTAATTGTATTGTGATGTAGTGTGTAGTTGTTTTATGATGTAGTGTAGCTGTATTGTGATGTAGTGTGAAGTTGTTTTATGATGTATTGTGTAGCTGTTTTGTGATGTAGTGTAGTTGTTTTGTGATGTAGTGTGGTTGTATTGTGATGTAGTGTGTAGTTGTATTGTGATGTAGTGTGTAGTTATTTTGTGATGTAGTGTAGTTGTTTTGTGATGTAGTGTGTAGCTGTATTGTGATGTAGTGTGTGGTTGTATTGTGATGTAGTGTGAAGTTGTATTGTGATGTAGGTTGTAGCTGTATTGTGATGTAGTGTGTAGCTGTATTGCGATGTAGTGTAGTTGTATTGTGATGTAGTGTGTAGTTGTTTTGTGATGTAGTGTAGCTGTATTGTGATGTAGTGTGTAGTTGTTTTGTGATGTAGTGTAGTTGTTTTGTGATGTAGTGTGTAGTTGTATAATGATGTATTGTGAAGTTGTATTGTGATGTAATGTGTAGTTGTATTGTGATGTAATGTGTAGTTGTTTTGTGATATAGTGTGTAGCTGTATTGAGATGTAGTGTGTAGTTGTTTTGGAATGTAGTGTAGTTGTTTTGTGATGTAGTGTGTAGTTGTTTTGTGAGGTAGTGTGTAGTTGTTTTGGAATGTAGTGTAGTTGTTTTGTGATGTAGTGTGTAGTTGTTTTGTGAGGTAGTGTGTAGTTGTTTTGGGATGTAGTGTAGTTGTTTTGGGATGTAGTGTGAAGTTGTATTGTTATGTAGTGTGAAGTTGTATTGTTATGTAGTGTGTAGCTGTATTGTGATGTAGTGTGAAGTTGTTTTGTGATGTAGTTTTGTGATGTAGTGTGTAGTTATATTGTGATGTAGTGAAGTTGTTTTGTGATGTAGTGTGTAGCTATATTGTGATGTAGTGTGAAGTTGTTTTGGGATGTAGTGTGTAGTTGTATTGTGATGTAGTGTGTAGGTGTATTGTGATGTAGTGTGTAGTTGTATTGTGATGTAGTGTGTAGCTGGACTGTGATGTAGTGTGAAGTTGTATTGTGATGTAGTTTGTATTTGTTTTGTGATGTAGTGTGGTTGTATTGTGATGTAGTGTGGTTGTATTGTGATGTAGTGTGTAGTTGTATTGTGATGTAGTGTGTAGCTGTATTGTGATGTAGTGTGTAGTTGTTTTGTGAGGTAGTGTGTAGTAGTTTTGTGATGTAGTGTGTAGTTGTATTGTGATGTAGTTGTTTTGTGATGTAGTGTGTAGTTGTTTTGTGATGTAGTGTGAAGTTGTTTTGTGATGTAGTGTAGCTGTTTTGTGATGAAGTGTAGTTGTTTTGTGATGTTGTGTAGTTGTTTTGGGATGTAGTGTGTAGTTGTTTTGTGATGAAGTGTAGTTGTTTTGTAATGTAGTGTAGTTGTTTTGTGATGTAGTGTAGCTGTATTGTGATGTAGTGTTTAGTGAGGTAGTGTGTAGTTGTTTTGTGATGTTTTGTGATGTAGTGTAGCTGTTTTGTGATGAAGTGTAGTTGTTTTGTGATGTAGTGTAGTTGTTTTGTGATGTAGTGTAGCTGTTTTGTGATGTAGTGTAGTTGTATTGTGATGTAGTGTGTAGTTGTTTTGTGATGTAGTGTAGTTGTTTTGTGATGTAGTGAAGTTGTTTTGTGATGTAGTGTAGCTGTATTGTGATGTAGTGTAGTTGTTTTGTGATGTAGTGAAGTTGTTTTGTGATGTAGTGTAGTTTTTTTGTGATGTAGTGTAGTTTTGTGATGTAGTGAAGTTGTTTTGTGATGTACTGAAGTTGTTTTGTGATGTAGTGTAGCTGTATTGTGATGTAGTGTTTAGTGAGGTAGTGTGTAGTTGTTTTGTGATGTAGTGTAGTTGTTTTGTGATGTAGTGAAGTTGTTTTGTGATGTAGTGAAGTTGTTTTGTGATGTAGTGTAGTTGTTTTGTGATGTAGTGTAGTTGTTTTGTGATGTAGTGTAGCTGCATTGTGATGTAGTGTTTAGTTGTTTAGTGAGGTAGTGTGTAGTTGTTTTGTGATGTAGTGTGTAGTTGTTTAGTGAGGTAGTGTAGTTGTTTTGTGATGTAGTGTGGTTGTTTTGTGATGTAGTGTGGTTGTTTTGTGATGTAGTGTAGTTGTTTTGTGATGTAGTGTTTAGTTGTTTAGTGAGGTAGTGTGTAGTTGTTTTGTGATGTAGTGTGTAGTTTTTTAGTAATGTAGTGTGTAGTTGTTTTGTGATGTAGTGTGTAGTTGTTTTGTGATGTAGTGTGTAGTGAGGTAGTGTAGCTGTTTAGTGAGGTAGTGTAGTTGTTTTGTGATGTAGTGTAGTTGTTTTGTGATGTAGTGTAGTTGTTTTGTGATGTAGTGTAGCTGTTTTGTGATGTAGTGTAGTTGTTTTGTGATGTAGTGTGTAGCTGTATTGTGATGTAGTGTGAAGTTGTTTTGTGATGTAGTGTGAAGTTGTTTTGTGATGTAGTGTGCAGTTGTTTTGGGATGTAGTGTAGTTGTTTGGTGAGGTAGTGTGTAGTTATATTGTGATGTAGTGTGTCTTCTCTGTTTGACCTTTGTCTCTGCCTTGATTAACCTGAGGGACGTTTCAATGAAGGATTATAGTCGTTACTTCAATTATCTTAAATCTGTATAAACGTCACATAAGGCAAAACACCGATTTCTGTTATTTTCTCATCTTCTTGTTCATTTTCAATGTTGACTATAGTTCAGTTCACACAACTATAAAATAATGAAACTATGGCAATAAGATCATTTCAATTTACGACTAAAATCGACCTTGAGGTCCCCCGGATCTAGGTTGAATTCTAGGCTTCTGGGATCCTCCCCGCAGTTTTCATGGCGTGAATATATAAGTTGAAAACACTTCATGTCGGCGTTAACGAGGGTTCCAACTTTCAACTGCAACAATACACGTGGCGCAGTGTGCTTGTAATGTGGAAATATGAGCAACTACTTCAAACCGATGAAGTGAGGGGAGATAATCCGATCCCATTCACGGCCCTTCTGTCGGAGTCTGTATTAAGACTTGGCCAGTTGTCCAGTCTCCTCCCTTTGACTAACACTCGATCATTTTTTTTAAAATCCAAAAATCCATTCGGAGCTCCTCGGCCATTTTTATCGAAAACAACCTCGGGTGTATGCCGGTTCATCAGTTGAAGTAGTTCGTAAATTTTTGAATTATATCATTAATTAAACGTAGTGTTTTAGAGTTGTATTTATTGATATAAGTTTAAATTGATTGTCATTGAAGTGCATTATTGCAAACATAATGAAGATTTCCAAGAGTTAAGAGTTAAGTCATAAATTTTAAGAAAATAAAATAACTACGCGATCCACTTGCAGCGGACTTAAACGTACCGCTTTTTGAGTATGTAGACCGTCCAAATACATCCGAGGTTGTTTTCGATCAAAATGGCCGAGGAGTTCCGAATGCCAAAAATCAGTTTGGGGTAATGTCGCAATGTTTTCAAATGTTTTATTCAAAACAGGATCTGATACCCCTCTTACTTAAAAACCGAAAGCTTTATCATGTTTCATTAGAAAAAAAATGACGAAGTGTTTACGCCATGTCTCCATGAATTATTTAAAAAGAAAACGCGAAAGAAATGCCATCTGGTTTAACCACAGCAGCTCTGAAATGACAATTACAGGTGTTATCCTCAGGTAAGGTGTTAAAAACTTGATACATTCTAAAAGTATTGTTTTTCTAGTTTCCAAGTAAAATAGCTTAAATCGTTTCAAACCTTCTGCTAACCAAAGACTCAACTAGCTGGCTCCCGAAACATAATTTACTGTACTGTATGTTTAACCATTTCCCGTACTTCCGAGCGTTTAATTTCCAAGCGGCATACGGGATTTTTCCAAGGGATGTACTTGACAGAACCGTTAAAAATACGCCGGATCGCTATCACTAAAATAAAGATGTAAAGATACCCGATACACACGCATCCGAAAGTCTTATCTGCCCTTTCTCCCCATGTTCTTCCTACGCTATCAATTTTACATCTATCAAACAAATTCTACAGTCAAGCCAACTAATAAACCTGTTGATACAGCCATCATGACCGCAGTGATACTATCACGAGTTGACTTGAAAATATATCTAGAAATAATCAGAAATTTACCTCAATAATCTCCGCCGATTGGCTTATCGGACTCTATCGAGCTCTCGCCTTTTACTTCCGCTCGAAGATTAGCCTTTTCACTTAATTTCGTTCTGATTTCTGCATTTCTACATGAAGCATCATTCGATTTTATTTGATTTAAAAAAGAAATCATACATGTAGATGGATTCTTATGTTGTTCTCGCAAACTGATACGGACGCCTAACACATCCATTTTTCTTCGACCTGCTATTACATTTCTCAAAATGCAAGAACCCGGAGTGTTGCTGGTTCGTCCTATTTTCCTAATGACACCGTTTCAATGGAATATTTTGGAAAACATTGTTTACTTTGAAGTGTGGTCAAAACATGTATTTAGTGTAATGATAAATACGTACAATAAATAATACTCTTTACCAACGTTCTACGAATGCAGATAGTTTGCTTTGGTTTTGGGACAAGAAATGTATATATGTATAAAGTACATTGACCCCAGACATGATTGTACTTTAAAATCATGATGTACAAATCAGTTAGGTGCCAAATGCCAATCATTGTAACTTTGGAAAATATAGAGGTTTAGTTTTCCATCAGACAAAATCAGGTTTAATTATAAATCTTTTGTGTCAAAGAAAATATGCCTTCCTTTGAGGTTCAAGCCATTTAATTACTGTTATCACTTGTGCTCTTTCGCACGTATTCTACAAGTAGTTTATATTACATATTTGCATGCTGTATTTCATGTCAAAGTTGCTTTTCTCGACTTTTCAAGGACAGTAATTTGGGAAGAGAGCTGACAATTCAGACGCCAAATTTTACAATATATATGCAAATTGCATTTGAGCAAAGCTAACTGACTCTCTTCCACTAAATACTCGCGATTTATTTACTTTTATTGTAACAAAAATTAAATAACAATATCATTTTACTCGTTTATTTCACTTCTGTTCCCCTGATTCTTTTATGTAACTGAAACCTAAAGGCTGGGTGAGGTAAGAAACTTCGCGCTTTGTGATGAATGAATTATTGTAACGGAAGAAAGGAGATTAAAACGGGGTGGCATTGCATTATGAAATTTGCGAAAAGAGCAATAACGTAAGTTAATTTAAATTTTTATCAATTGTAACAGAATTGCCTGGCGTGGAGCCTCCGAAACAGCTGTCAGCCCAACAATGGCTGTTTGTCATCCTAGCTAATTGTATATTTCATTAGAATTTACTATGTCTTACAAATGGTTTGAATTTCAACCACTCTGGTTAACTTTGTTCCTGTCGTTGCAAGGAGGGCCGACGAGACATCATAAATCATAAACCCCGACGGCGTGCCCCATCACGAAAATATAACTAGCTGGTATCCCCCGAAGACGTCGCGGCGCGTGCTCCAGTTCCAAGATGTCTTTAGTATCAAGTTTTGTTTTGTAATTATTATACTCAATGCTGTATGTCACGTCCTTTAGTGTCAT
This sequence comes from Mya arenaria, assembly GCF_026914265.1. NCBI lineage: Eukaryota > Metazoa > Mollusca > Bivalvia > Myida > Myidae > Mya > Mya arenaria. Next base: position 82,594,252 of record NC_069127.1, on the reverse strand, counting down.
GGGTTATTGAAAACCACAGAGCCTTTTCAATAGTGTGAAGGTGAAGATAGTTGTTAAAAGTACAAAGAGTATAATATATAGCATAATCCCCGCCTCCATATCTAGTTTCTGTCCTCAACCTAAATCTGGTCAAGTGCCGAAGGTGCGCGGGTGCAAAAGGGTTCAAGCATTGCTCATACATATTAACCTCTGTACTAACAGTGTCTACTTATATTTAATGCATACCATCAGTTCTAAATCATGAGAATAAGTACCCGTTCACTTACTGTACACATTAGTTTGTAGAAACCTACGTAGTATTTGTTTGAATGGATATAGGTATTTGGACATACATTTGTATTGTAAAAAATAATTTGTATAAATTAATCTTCTGAAAACTTTTATTGCATTTCAACAGCTGCGCGTGCTTACATATCACCCAACTTTGCCAGCTGCTCTTGTGCTTACCTACCAGCTAACTGTGTCACCTGCTTTGTGTCTACATGCCAGCCAACTATTTCACATGCTCGTGTGATTACAAACCAGTGAACTTTGCCAACTGCTCTTGTGCTTACATACCACCCAACTGTGTCACCGGTTCTAGGGAATCCAATGTATTCCACCAACTGTGTCCCATGATATTGTGCTTACATACCGCCAACTGTGTCACATGATATTGCGCTTACATACCGCCAACTGTGTCACATGATATTGCGCTTACATACCGCCAACTGTGTCACATGATATTGCGCTTACATACCGCCAACTGTGTCACATGATATTGCGCTTACATACCGCCAACTGTGTCACATGACATTGTGCTTACATACCGCCAACTGTGTCACATGATATTGTGCTTACATATCGCCAACTGTGTCACATTATATTATGCTTACACTGCTCTTGTGCTTTCACACCACCAATTGTGTCACGTGCTCTTGTACCTTCATATTATCTTTGGACGCCGACTTAGTAGTAATCGCCCGTTTAGAATACTGTTTAGACAAAATGTTGATTGTAATTCTTACCAGAGTACATTTGTTGCTAAAAAATATGTATCATATGTGTATCCTGCATGATTATGGTTATCGTATTGGGCTGTCTTGTAATGGACCAGCAAGCTACCTGTTTATCGCAAGAAATGTATGATCACCCTAGTATTTTCACAGACAATCACAGTCAATTCATACACACCCTGCTCAATACATTTGCATACATTTGCGAATCATCTCTCTGGTTTCATTCAGTATTCCTGACCTATAACTCACTCAAAAATGCCTTATATATTTTAACACAGGCTTTCAGACAATAAGAGCTTCAGGTTTCCTTCAAGTGAGGTGGCTTATTGTCGCTTCCCATGGGCATTTTGGGAATGACGATTTCAGGAAAGAATTACGAAGCAAGTCGATCATTATAATAGCTACATATACAAAAAAAATCTCACATTTCTTTGGGAAAATGTTAACTTTCATAATGATGATAACAAAAAAGAAAACTTTAATCTCATAAGAGTCATCACCTTTCAACGGTGATACATTTTCTCACATGTTATAATTAATGTTAATTTGATATTGAGTATTCCATGAAATTGACAAGCTATATCTTAACAAAATTTCAATATGAATAAAAAATAAATTAGATTGTGCGTTTTTTTTTCTTTGTTAATTTCCCTGTCAAACATATCAAAGCAAAAATATCGAAAAAAAACACTGTATTCACTGTATTTGTTTATGCAAACAGAGGGGGTCTAATTCGCGTAAGAAGTAAAGCCCAGTTATTAATTTGACTAAAAGCGCATGAAATGACCACAGATTCAATTAAACGACTACCGGACAAACGCAGGGAAGCCTCAATCAGCACACCTGTAATTATGCAAGACACCTGTGTTCATCTCCAGAAGTTAATCTAGCAATTGCTGATCATTTCACATCGACAAAATGTTCACTTTTCCGCCTCATAAAAGAAGTCATGGCACGGAACATTGCCAGTGACAGTGATACGACAAACATGGCAAAACGCTGCTCCTCCTTCGAGATAACTCTATTTTGCGGATTAGTTTAGCTCTCCTGCTAACTAGTGCAGACCACCCAAATTAGGGGATGTCACTTGTTTATAGCCCTATATTTAAGCATTGTTTAAGAACAGATGAAAATAGGGCAACTTATCTAGTGACAAATCAATTGTTTTTATAGTGTGCCGTGTTACCTACCATACATGATAATTTTGATGTGACACGGTTTCAAACTTCCTGAACCAACAAGTACACTCATTCATAATGTTGTTGTTGTTTTATTCAATATTCTCAAACTGTATATAATCAATACGTTTTAGTGAACACCATTAAACCAGTGATCATATTTCAACTCAAAACCACCGGTCCAATGCTGGTTCTTTTACCGATAGTTCATAAACGGTAGAAAAATATTCTGAAATCGCAAGACAAGCAGAAAAATTAATATATACTGATGGCTCTGTACTTAACTGTGAAGACATCGGATGAAAGTGTCTGGTTTAAAATTTGGTAATAAATCATGCCTATAATGCGATTTTATTGAGAAGATCATCTTATCGTTTGTCAATAGAAACGGTTCTCGGATAAAACATTGTCGCAAGACTAAGGAACTAGTACAGGTGGATATAAACTAGGCAAGAAGTCGGCCAGGAACCGGTAAAAAGGGTAGGCTAGGAACCAGTCAAGAAGTCGGGAACCAGTCAAGACGACGGATATGAACCAGTAAAGAAGTGAGTTAGAAGTCGGATAAGAACGATGTATAATAGGAACCTGTAAAGAAGTCGGCAAGGAACCAGTTAAGAAGTCGGTTTGTAACCAGTGAAGAAGTCGGAAAGTAACCAGTACATCAAGTCGACTACGAAATAGTAAAGAGTCGGATAGGAAGAAAGTCGGCTATGAACCAGTAAAAAGTCGGATAGGAACAAAGTCGGCTAGGAACCAGTAAAAAGTCGGATAGGAACAAAGTCGACTAGGAACCAGTAAGTAAGTCGGATAGGAACAAAGTCGGTTAGGAACCAGTAAGTAAGTCGGATAAGAAGAAAGTCGGCTATGAACCAGTAAAAAGTCGGATAGGAACAAAGTCGGTTATGAATCAGTAAAAAGTCGGATAGGAACAAAGTCGGTTAGGAACCAGTAAATAAGTCAGATAGGAAGAAAGTTAGCTAGGAACCAGTAAATAAGTCGGATAGGAACAAAGTCGGTTAGGAACCAGTAAATAAGTCGGATAGGAACAAAGTTAGCTAGGAACCAGTAAGTTAGTCGGATAGGAACAAAGTCGGATAGGAACAAAGTCGGTTAGGAACCAGTAAATAAGTTAGCAAGTAGTCAGTAAAGAAGTCGGGTAGAAAACAGTAAAGAAGTCGGGTAGGAAACAGTAAAGAAGTCGGGTAGGAAACAGTAAAGAAGTCGGAAAGGAATAAGGAAAGAAGTCGGCTAGAAATCATTCAAAAAAGGGCTAGGAACCAGTAAAGAAGCCGGTTAGAAACCAATCAAGAAGTCGGCTAGAAACCCGGAAAGAAGTCCGCCATGAGAACTTTCTGTTGGATCTAAAAAAACATAAGATGAATAACTGATAAATTACCACAACTATTATTTTCACTGATTGTTTTAAAGACAAGCCAGTGGTTTGATCTGATTTCGTCCAATTAAGTAGCAACGGAAATAAGATAACAGAATAGAAAAACCAGAGCAAAACTTTCATATATTAATGATATTAAAAATTGAATGCTTTTCCTAAGTGAGAGAACAGATCTAATATACAAGTATCTTTGTAATATGTTCTGGTTGCAATCGTTCGTAATCTCAACATTTTATTAAATACAAAAGTCAAAATTGTGAATTGGACATTCATAGCTTACCAGTATAGATCTACTAATGTAATCTGATATTGTAATAGTTCCATCGCGAGACTCTCTGCCGTTGTGATCTCTTTTCGCTCTAGTGACCATTATGCTTCATGGTGGTGTTAGATGTTGTTTAATGCTTTTGTTCTTTGTACAGTAGTAGAACATCCTATACCTCCATCTTGCAGTCATAAAAATAGTACTTACATGTTTCATAGTGTATTTGACATTTAATTAATGAAGGTATTATTATTTTGAACTGTATAGATATGTGTTATGAATTTATATCTTTGTCCCCGCCAAGATATTTGAATTTTAATTACCTTTTTACATATTTTTAAATCTTGTTGAATATGAAAATATAAGGAATAAAGGTCGGAACTTAGCAAAGAACCTCGACCAATCCGCAGTTCTCGAGTTATCGCGTGTTCGAGTTATCGCAATTTTACTGTTTATACAAGTATGAGGTAAAAACCGATTCATTAGTATAACCCTTAAAGCCCTCTTGAGGTTGTCCGGTTAACGTAGTGGTAAGCGCACCCGGGCTCGATTCCCGTGAGTTTTGCTGGTGGTCACCAAGCCGGACAATTGGGATTTCTCAAGTTTTCCACATACAACAAGACCAGGCTTTTGCGCCAACAAGAGTGGCTTAGCTAGAGTTAATATAACTTTCTTCACAATGGCTGTAAAATAAAAATAAAAGGTTTAAACTATACGCTGACCATTCCAAGGATGTTACACGAACATCAGTTAATAATATATTTAAATGCAGACACTATTAAATCATCTTTGTTGTATTGTGGCTTTTTAGTTCCGTGTTAAGAATATGGGACGCCTATATCCGTGTGCTTCTAACATATTTAAATACATGTTTATCTCGTATTGTCTGTCTACAGAGCTACAAAGGTGTATATATACATATATTATATATCCTCGTATTCCTTGTCATGCTGTTGAGATGTACATGACTTTTTTTAACAAACTTTTGTTATGATTATGTTTACAATTTTCCGCCAATAATGAATCCACAAAATATATTTAAATGTTAAATGTTAAAACACAGGTGAAAACATGTATGACAATGCGACTGAATGGCTTGTCGGACAAGAACAAAACATGGGTATGTTGTCAGGAGGAAAGATCTTGCCAACGGAGGGATGGGACCAAACATTCTAGATGGTCGAGATACATGGAAAGCTGTACTCGCTTTTTACGAAACTTGCAAAAGAGTCTTTACTTGCTATATAGCCACAAACTGGATTGAATTTCAGGCTATCTTGATCATTCGCTAAAATGTTCTATTGTCACAGAACCCAGAGAGAAATGAAATACATTTATCGCCATATACGATCACGCTAAACAGTTTCACATCATGCGATTTCACTCTGAAAAAGTAACAAAATGTTTTATCAGCAAACTGGAATGCTTGGCGGTTTAAAAGGAGTGAAAGAGCAACAGTATATCAACAGTGCATCTGATATACGCGCCCAGCGAAGATGTAAACTTGAGCAAGCCTGATAAACAAAAGAAATGAAAATTTGATGTGAGATAGGACCTGTTTTGGAACAATGTAAGTGACAAATTGAGGGTTCCAGCCGATTGTTTGATACTTAAGACACGGAGAAACGAGTGTGTGAGGGGCGGCCCTGGTTCATGTTTCCGCGCCCTCATTTACCGGCCTACATTCGACCGTTGGTGTTGTGTTAGTGTTTAGTTGAGCGCTCTAGAGAAAAAATAGCTCAAACATCAAACAACGTGAGCTTTTCTGAAGTGTTACAAATCTATATGCAATTTAAGGCAGAGAAATCACACATTTCCCGATTGACGCAAACGTAGGTGTAACTTGTAACCGGGTGATAACAAAGCCGCTAACTGCATTGTGACCTATAGGAGGGGCATCCTTGTACGCATTAAGCGGACATTTTATCATTGAGTTTTCGATCCGTGGTCTAGTGGTATCACACTTGACAGTCATTCCAGGAGTCGCAGGTTCGGTTTCCCGCCGCACCACTAAAAATAATACTAATCGTCTTCCGGGAGGGACTTTAAATGGGAGTCCCATGTGAAAGTGCTAAACACTGATTCACGTTAAAAAAATCAAACTAGCTCTGACCAGGATTACATTCTATCTGTGCACTTTGCTCCTAAAACTTAAAATAAAATGACTAACAAACAAATCGTAGCACTCGCCGAATGGGCCTTGCCCGTGTGCGAGTATAAATAAATAAGCTTACACACACACTTAGGCGCGTAGCTGCCTATACGCAAGTACGCGGCCGAATTCACATTTTTCTGACAAAAAAAATATTGCAGTATGCGTACTTGACTACATGATCCTAAAACTGTCCATTTTCCGGTACTAAATAAAACACCCCAGAACGCCCAGATTGCACCATGGTTTTTCAAAATTGTCCAGGGGACATGTCCCCGCCCCCCAGCACAATAATGAATTCACATGAATAGAGAGCTAACTACGCTCCTGACACTTGAGTGTACGATATATCAGGAAATACAGTTAAATTTGCAGCGAAAAAAATTAATTGAATGTTTTACATACAAAAACAAACCAACATTGCCTAAAATGAATTCATAAAAGTGCTACTCAAACATTTATTGGCAATTTAAATAGTCCAATACATGTTCTTGGTTAAATGCTCCCGTATGGTTTCACGTGAGGTTTTTTTCCTGATATTTGATTTCCTGTTCGATGACACTTATCTGCTAAAGCTGCAGCGGTAACAGTATAAAAAATCCACGTGTCAAAGGCAAATCAAAGTTTTTGATATGTCAGACTTGTTCGTGTCAGCTCTGGTACGGAAAGCATTAAAAAAATGAAATTAGTTTTATTGTTTCAAAAGTTGAAAACAAAGACTATACTGCCCTATCGACAGCTGCCAAGAACACAGAGTTTGGGCCACGCCGTGTGAGTACCACCCCACTACCCATAACACGGAGTTTTGGCCCTGATCACGGAGTTCTGGCCCTGAACACGTAGTTCTGGCCATGCTGTGAGTACCACCCCTCTGCCCTGATCCCGGCGTTCTGGCCTTGCCGTCAGTACCACCCCTCTCCTGGACACGAAGTTCTGGCCATGCTGTGAGTACCACCCCACTGCACTGAAAACATACTTCTGGCAATGCTGTGAGTACCACCCCTCTGCCCTGAACACAGAGTTCTGACAATGCTGTGAGTACCACCCAACTGCCTTGAAAATGAACTTGAGTTCTGGCCATGCCGTGAGTACCACACAACTGCACTGAACACGGAGTTCTGGCCATGCTGTCAGTACCACACAACTGCACTGAACACGGAGTTCTGGCCATGCCGTCAGTACCACACAACTGCACTGAACACAGAGTTCTGGCCATGTCGTGAGTACCACACAACTGCACTGAATACGGAGTTCTGGCCATGCCGTGAGTACCACACAACTGCACTGAACACAGAGTTCTGGCCATGCCGTGAGTACCACACAACTGCACTGGACACGGAGTTCTGGCCATGCCGTGAGTACCACACAACTGCACTGAACACAGAGTTCTGGCCATGCCGTGAGTACCACACAACTGCACTGAACACAGAGTTCTGGCCATGCCGTGAGTACTTAAATACGGACTTCTGGCCATGCCATGAGTACCACCCCTCTGCCTTGAATACGGACTTCTGACCATGCCGTTACCACCCCTCTGCCTTGAATACGGAGTTCTGGCCATACCATGAGTACCGACCCTCTGCCTTGAATACGGACTTCTGGCCATGCCGTGAGTACCACCCCTCTGCCTTGAATACGGAGTTCTGGCCATGCTGTGAGTGAAACCCCTCTGCCCTATAATACCGATAAAAATATATTAGCGATAGTTTGGCGCTTTTACTGGGGAGTTTGTGACCACGTAGCCATTTAACATGATAAAGGTTAATACTTTGTTATTGTTTGTTTTCTAAAAAATAAATTTGATGCTAACGTTTATACCTCAACAGGACTTATTTTGGCAGACGACGTCACACATCTATCACCTAGTTAAATATGTCCATGTCATCGTTTTAATGTGCTGCAATCCTTTCAAAGAAAATATGTCAAACATGCAAATCACCATGAATCTCTTTTCTTTAAAATTCTATGAGAAACTGAATAAACGTCATTGCCAAAATAACAACAACTCAAACTTGAGGGATCTAGTGATTGTACACGGCAACGCAAACTATAGGGTTCTAGAGATCATACACGACAACTCAAACTTGCGGGGGATAGTGATCATACACGACAATTCAAACTTGAGTGGGCGAGTGATCACACACGACAACTCAAACTTGAGTGGGCGAGTGATCACACACGACAATTCAACCTTGAGTGGGCGAGTGATCACACACGACAACTCAAACTTGAGGGGGCGAGTGATCACACACGACAACTCAAACTCGAGGGGGCTATTGATCACACACGACAACTCAAACTTAAGGGGGCTAGTGATCACACACGACAACTCAAACTTGAGTGGGCGAGTGATCACACACGACAACTCAAAATTGAGGGGGCAAGTGATCACACACGACAACTCAAACTCGAGAGGGCTATTGATCACACACGACAACTCAAACTTAAGGGGGCTAGTGATCACACACGACAACTCAAACTTGAGAGGGCTAGTGATCACACACGACAACTCAAACTCGAGGGGGCTAGTTATCACACACGACAACTCAAACTTGAGGGGGAGGGGGATAGTGATCACACACGACAACTCAAACTTAAGGGGGGCTAGTGATCACACACGACAAATCAGACTTGAGGGGGCGAGTGATTACACACGACAACTGAAACTTGAGGGGGCTAGTGATCATACACGACAACTCAAACTTGAGGGGACTAGTGATCACACACGACAACTCAAACTTGAGGGGACTAGTGACCACACACACGACAACTCAAACTTGAGGGGGCGAGTGATCACACACGACAACTCAAACTCGAGGGGGCTAGTGATCACACACGACAACTCAAACTTGAGGGGGCTAGTGATCACACACGACAACTCAAACTTGAGAGGGCGAGTGATCACACACGACAACTCAAACTTGAGGGGGCAAGTGATCACACACGACAACTCAAACTCGAGGGGGCTAGTGATCACACAAGACAACTCAAACTCGAGGGGGCTAGTGATCACACACGACAACTCAAACTTGAGGAGGCAAGTGACCACACATGACAACTCAACATTGAGGAGGCTAGTGATCACACACGACAACTTAAACTCGAGGGGGCTATTGATCATACACGACAACTCAAACTCGAGGGGGCTAGTGATTATACACGATCATACACGTCAACTCAAACTTGAGGGGGGCTAGTGATCACACGATCATACACGTCAACTCAAACATGAGGGAACTAGTGATCATACACGACAAGTGAAACTTGAGGGGACTAGTGATCATACACGACAACTGAAACTTGAGGGGACTAGTGACCATACACGACAACTCAAACTTGAGGGGACTAGTGATCATACACGATTACTGAAACTTGAGGGGACTAGTGATCATACACGACAACTGAAACTTGAGGGGACTAGTGACCATACACGACAACTCAAACTTGAGTTGGCTAGTGACCATACACGACAACTCAAACTTGAGTGGGCTAGTGATCATACACGACAACTCAAACTTGAGGGGCTAGTGATCACACACGACAACTCAAACTTGAGGGGGAGGGGGATAGTGATCACACACGACAACTCAAACTTAAGGGGGGCTAGTGATCACACACGACAAATCAGACTTGAGGGGGCGAGTGATTACACACGACAACTGAAACTTGAGGGGGCTAGTGATCATACACGACAACTGAAACTTGAGGGGACTAGTGATCACACACGACAACTCAAACTTGAGGGGACTAGTGACCACACACACGACAACTCAAACTTGAGGGGGCGAGTGATCACACACGACAACTCAAACTCGAGGGGGCTAGTGATCACACACGACAACTCAAACTTGAGGGGGCTAGTGATCACACACGACAACTCAAACTTGAGAGGGCGAGTGATCACACACGACAACTCAAACTTGAGGGGGCAAGTGATCACACACGACAACTCAAACTCGAGGGGGCTAGTGATCACACAAGACAACTCAAACTCGAGGGGGCTAGTGATCACACACGACAACTCAAACTTGAGGAGGCAAGTGACCACACATGACAACTCAACATCGAGGGGGCTAGTGATCACACACGACAACTTAAACTCAAGTGGGCTATTGATCATACACGACAACTCAAACTCGAGGGGGCTAGTGATTATACACGATCATACACGTCAACTCAAACTTTAGGGGGGCTAGTGATCACACGATCATACACGTCAACTCAAACATGAGGGAACTAGTGATCATACACGACAAGTGAAACTTGAGGGGACTAGTGATCATACACGACAACTGAAACTTGAGGGGACTAGTGACCATACACGACAACTCAAACTTGAGGGGACTAGTGATCATACACGATTACTGAAACTTGAGGGGACTAGTGATCATACACGACAACTGAAACTTGAGGGGACTAGTGACCATACACGACAACTCAAACTTGAGTTGGCTAGTGACCATACACGACAACTCAAACTTGAGGGGCTAGTGATCATACACGACAACTCAAACTTGAGGGGCTAGTGATCACACACGACAACTCAAACTTGAGGGGGAGGGGGATAGTGATCACACACGACAACTCAAACTTAAGGGGGTCTAGTGATCACACACGACAAATCAGACTTGAGGGGGCGAGTGATTACACACGACAACTGAAACTTGAGGGGGCTAGTGATCATACACGACAACTGAAACTTGAGGGGACTAGTGATCACACACGACAACTCAAACTTGAGGGGACTAGTGACCACACACACGACAACTCAAACTTGAGGGGGCGAGTGATCACACACGACAACTCAAACTCGAGGGGGCTAGTGATCACACACGACAACTCAAACTTGAGGGGGCTAGTGATCACACACGACAACTCAAACTTGAGGGGGCGATTGATCACACACGACAACTCTGAGGGGGCTAGTGATCACACACGACAACTCAAACTTGAGGGGACTAGTGATCATAAACGACAACTCAAACCTGAGGGGGTGAGTGATCACACACGACAACTCTGAGGGGGCTAGGGACTGTACTCGACAACTCAAACTTGAGGGGGGCTAGTGAAAATACAGGACAACTCAAACTAAAGGGAACTAATGATCATACAGGACAGCTCAAACTTGAGGGGGTGAGTGATCACACACGACAACCCAAACCTGAGGGGGTTAGGTATTGTACTCGACAACTCAAACTTGAGGAGGGCTAGTGAAAATAAAGGACAACTCAACATAAGGGACCTAATGATCATACAGGACAGCTCAAACTTGGGGGCCTTATGATCATACATGACAGCTCAAACTTAGGGGCCTTATGATCATACAGGACAGCTCAAACTTGAGGGGCCTTATGATCATACACGACAACTCAAACTTGGGGGCCTTATGATCACAAGTTGTAGGTCAAACGCTTCACATCTATTATTAACAAAATAATTATATCGTTTTGGGAAGAATCAAATGTAATGTAAGATGCGCAGTTCGGATTCCGGAAGAGTAGATCAACGATTGATGCTCAGTTTGATTTGCTAAATTTTATACAAAGGAATCTAAATGAAAATAAACATCTATTGTGTATTTGTATATTTTAAATAGACATTTGATTGTGTGTATAGAAATGAACTGTGGCTTAAAATGTACAGATCTGGTTTTAAGAATAGTAAAAGATATGTAAGGAAAAGTTAAATCAGCTTTAAAAGTGTTAAATAACGACTCTGACTTCTTTGAATATGCTATTGATTTGAGACAGCGGGAAATTATTTTCTCTATTTTTAGAGGATTAAAAATTGTTCTTACAAACGGATATTATTTCTGGACTTAGTATAAATTATCTTATTGTTCTTTTATTACTACTTGCAGAAGATATTATATTAGGCACACCTGAAGATGTAAATAAGTCCTAATCTTTGATAGAAATATATTGTGATAAGTGGAGTCTTAATGTCAATATAAGTAAAACAATAACTGTGGTATTTCGCAAACGAGGTGGTCTGTTTAGAAACGAAACATTTACATACAAAAATAATAACCTAGATGTTTTAAATGACTTCAATTATTTGGCTACCGTTTTTAATTACACGGGTAAATTCGCACTTTATTATCTTATTGTAATTAGTATAGTATAAAGCCTAGCATTTAAGGTGTATTATTTGATTTTTTTTGGATCAATTATATTAAAGCTATGGATCTGAGATTTGGGGATTCGGAAAATCTAAAGAAATGGAAAGAATCCATTAAAACTTTTGCAAAAGAATTCTGAATGTACGTATTAATACGTCTAACTGTGCAGTTTATGGAGAATTAGGACGCTATTCATTGTTTGTATTGCTTTATATTAGAATAATAAAATATTGGAACAAAGTTGCTGACACTGACTTATACTTAAAAATAGTAAACAATATATGATGTATTTTACCGATTGCAAAAAATGGAAAACAAAACTTGGTTGCTGATGTTAAGCATCTGCTTAGTACATTCATTCATACATATAATGTACGTATCATTTATTCAGCATTAAATTTTGCAACATTAAGAATCTGCTTAATAAACATGGTTACGCATATGTTTTAATAATCCATCGTTGTATGATGTTAACACATGTTTTAGCCTATTTAAACAACAATTAATTGACACTGTTAAGCAAACATGGTGTAAAGACAAAACAAAAAGTGGTGCGTTAAAATGTATTAATGATACTATTAAACATTCATTAAACTACGAACAATACTTGAATGTTCTGCCACATGATTTAAGATTTTATGTTTCTAGAGTTTCGGCGCATTCTTTAAGAATTCATATTGGTAGATATGCAACTAACAATATACGCAGAAATGTATGTTACTGTGTTTTTTATTACTCCTGTGACTAAGAAGATTAATACCACTTTGTATTAAATTATCCTTATTAAATTGTTTAAAATCTGAAAATAAAAATACCATATTTAAATTATCCAAATATGTAAAAGAATCTGTAAAACATAGATTTCTTATAGTTATTAGTGCATGTATGCTCATCCTCATATTATGTATATATTTGCATTTATATGCGTTTTCTCATGAAACATTACTTGTTTCTATTTTTTCGTCCATTCTGTATTATGTGACATGTTGGATTCATGTTTGTTAATTTGTTAGACTATGTACTTTCTTGTTATACTTCTGAAAAATTATATTCTGTTCTGTTCTGGTCATACATCTTCATCGAAGAATGATTGCGCCAATAGAGCTTTGTATAAAAGAAACAAAATTTAATTATTACCAGCGAAACTCGACGACCATCTTACTTGATGCGCTCAGTACCGATTAACGGGACCCGTTTGTCTCATTGTGTCAGAGATGAACAAGTTTCGCGTGAATGTAACACATACCTAGAGTGTTTAACACAGAACATTATCAAACGTTCAAATTAGTAACGTACTGTTAACATGTTTTTGAAAACAGATGTGATGGAACAAAGTCTGACTGATTTAAATAACATACTTAATATTTATACGGAAACCCAAAGTCTTTGAGATGTCGACTTTAAACTCCATATATACAGATTTATTTTATTTTAGGTTAAGTGTAGTTCAAATGAACCATAACTCTGTCTTTGGTATACGTCTATACTTATTATTTCTGGAGCATAACTCCAGAAGTCTTGAAGGTATCGACTTCAAACTGCATATTACAGAGTGTAGTGCGCAAGAACCATAACTCTGTTTTTGATGCAATTGCCCTTTGTCCATTTTATTACCTAGTTTTAGTCTGGCATATATACTTTGACTTCTCCTGCTTTGGTATCTAACATTTAAGATTCTTCTGTACTTATTTCTGCAGGGAATATTGCAGTATGTGACTGCTTTTTGTTTTAATATTAATGTTTTTTGATAATATTTGGAGGTATGCCGATAGTCTTATGCTCCACAACTCCTTACCTGATGGAAGGATTTCACAATAATTTGTCAAGGATGTTAACTATATCAACCTGTCATGCTGAGTGCATGTCCCAGCTACCTACCTTGTAGGTCAAGGTCACACTTAGGGGTCAAAAGTCAGATAGCCATTGTGTGTGTCCGCTCCGTAACTCCTGTGCGGATAGAAGGATTACAAAATAACTTTGCACAAATCTTCAATACATTTCTGTTTGGTGAACATTCATGTGGAAGAGGATTCGAGATAGGTCCAACGTTCGGACGCGGCTGAGTGGACGGGTGAACGTCCAATACCTATCAGCGACATTCTGTATGGCGCCGGGGCATCCAAGCGGAAGCGGACATAAGGCTGGTGAAAATTCAAGGTGTCACCAGCAACTTCCTGCCTTTCACCACAAACCGAACTGCTTGCCATTCTTCCAAACGAACTAAAGGGAGGAAACTGAAATGAACATTTGGCGGGTCTTTCAAACATACAAACTGCTTCATTCATGCACAAAATACAGCTTATAATCAAAGCTGTGGGAAATATTCTTTTCAAAATGTGTGTTATCATAAATACAGCTCCGACAGACACTCTCGGTATACATTTTATATAAGTTTTATTTTAACTTTACGACAAACCAAGCTGCTACTCTAAATTTAACCATCAATAAAATAACCTTTAAAATTTAAATGTAAAAAACATGCTTAGAATCTACATAATAACCTAAAATGGCATTCACAAATTAATTTTTTGTTTGCAAAAAAATATCAACTCGAAATGGCGCTTCTGTAGAATATCATGTTTTACCTCATGTTTTACAATGCGTATATACTTCCAATACTATACTATTGTTATCCAATTTTGGGTAAAGATAATTGTAACATGAATATTGTAAAGACCCTGCAAAGAACTATTGCCAAAAAACTTCTTAAACAATCAAATGGAATATTGCGACAGCTTCAAAACATGACTTCTGTTTAACGAAAAAAAACAGGAACTAATTATGTAAAGGATTCATTTTTCCAGATGACATAAGAAATGAGAAGAGGTTAAAAACCTTTAGATATAAGTATAAAATTCATCTTTTAAATACTGCACCGCAGTTATTCCGTTACATATATTTACTTTTATGACATAAATTATGTTCCTAGCAACAATGTATTGTATATGATATACTTGATCGGGTTTCTGCCGGTGAATATTATTATTATTATTATTATTATTATTATTATTATTATTATTATTATTATTATTATTATTCATTTTTTTATTAAGCTTACTTCTAGATCAAGGTCACACAGGGATTTAAGTTAAAATAGCCTTTTTTTGTCCATTCAAGAATGCTCGTCAGTTAACCCTCTGTTAACCTCCTGTTTACCCCCCGTTAACCCCCTATTAAGCCCCCCGTTAACCCCATATTAACCCCCATTTTTATTACTAATATATGTTAAATGGATATGTTGTATAATATCTCTGTTGTTTTGTGACGATGTGTGTTTCTCGTTCAGTGTTGATAGACCTCTAGACAGGACCGTCGTTAAGTGTCGTTTTATTTTAACTTTACGACAAACCAAGCTGCTACTCTAAATTTAACCATCAATAAAATAACCTTTAAAATTTAAATGTAAAAAACATGCTTAGAATCTACATAATAACCTAAAATGGCATTCACAAATTAATTTTTTGTTTGCAAAAAAATATCAACTCGAAATGGCGCTTCTGTAGAATATCATGTTTTACCTCATGCGTATATACTTCCAATACTATACTATTGTTATCCAATTTTGGGTAAAGATAATTGTAACATGAATATTGTAAAGACCCTGCAAAGAACTATTGCCAAAAAACTTCTTAAACAATCAAATGGAATATTGCGACAGCTTCAAAACATGACTTCTGTTTAACGAAAAAAAAACAGGAACTAATTATGTAAAGGATTCATTTTTCCAGATGACATAAGAAATGAGAAGAGGTTAAAAACCTTTAGATATAAGTATAAAATTCATCTTTTAAATACTGCACCGCAGTTATTCCGTTACATATATTTACTTTTATGACATAAATTATGTTCCTAGCAACAATGTATTGTATATGATATACTTGATCGGGTTTCTGCCGGTGAATATTATTATTATTATTATTATTATTATTATTATTATTATTATTATTATTATTATTATTCATTTTTTTATTAAGCTTACTTCTAGATCAAGGTCACACAGGGATTTAAGTTAAAATAGCCTTTTTTTGTCCATTCAAGAATGCTCGTCAGTTAACCCTCTGTTAACCTCCTGTTTACCCCCCGTTAACCCCCTATTAAGCCCCCCGTTAACCCCATATTAACCCCCATTTTTATTACTAATATATGTTAAATGGATATGTTGTATAATATCTCTGTTGTTTTGTGACGATGTGTGTTTCTCGTTCAGTGTTGATAGACCTCTAGACAGGACCGTCGTTAAGTGTCGTTTTATTTTAACTTTACGACAAACCAAGCTGCTACTCTAAATTTAACCATCAATAAAATAACCTTTAAAATTTAAATGTAAAAAACATGCTTAGAATCTACATAATAACCTAAAATGGCATTCACAAATTAATTTTTTGTTTGCAAAAAAATATCAACTCGAAATGGCGCTTCTGTAGAATATCATGTTTTACCTCATGCGTATATACTTCCAATACTATACTATTGTTATCCAATTTTGGGTAAAGATAATTGTAACATGAATATTGTAAAGACCCTGCAAAGAACTATTGCCAAAAAACTTCTTAAACAATCAAATGGAATATTGCGACAGCTTCAAAACATGACTTCTGTTTAACGAAAAAAAAACAGGAACTAATTATGTAAAGGATTCATTTTTCCAGATGACATAAGAAATGAGAAGAGGTTAAAAACCTTTAGATATAAGTATAAAATTCATCTTTTAAATACTGCACCGCAGTTATTCCGTTACATATATTTACTTTTATGACATAAATTATGTTCCTAGCAACAATGTATTGTATATGATATACTTGATCGGGTTTCTGCCGGTGAATATTATTATTATTATTATTATTATTATTATTATTATTATTATTATTCATTTTTTTTATTAAGCTTACTTCTAGATCAAGGTCACACAGGGATTTAAGTTAAAATAGCCTTTTTTTGTCCATTCAAGAATGCTCGTCAGTTAACCCTCTGTTAACCTCCTGTTTACCCCCCGTTAACCCCCTATTAAGCCCCCGTTAACCCCATATTAACCCCCATTTTTATTACTAATATATGTTAAATGGATATGTTGTATAATATCTCTGTTGTTTTGTGACGATGTGTGTTTCTCGTTCAGTGTTGATAGACCTCTAGACAGGGCCGTCGTTAAGTGTCGTTAGGCCTCTAGACAGGGTCGTCGTTAAGCAAGGGCGTCGTTAAGTATCGCTAAGCCTTTAAGCAGGGTCGTCGTTAAGTATCGCTAGGCCTCTAAGCAGGGTCGTCGTTCAGTGTCGTTAGGCCTCTAGACAATGTCGTCGTTAAGTGCCGTTAGGCCTCTAGAGAGGGTCGTCGTTAAGTGTCGTTAGGCCTCTAGACAATGTCGTCGTTAAGTGCCGTTAGGCCTCTAGACAGGCTCTAAGCAGGGTTGTCGTTAAGTCTCTAAGCAGGGTCGTCGTTAGGTGTCGCTAGGCCTCTAGACAGGGTCGTCGTTAAGTGCCGTTAGGCCTCTAAACAGGGTCGTCATTAAGTGTCGTTATGCCTCTAAACAGGGTCGTCGTTAGGCCTCTAAACAGGATCTTCGTTAGGTGTCGTTAGGCCTCTAGACAGGGTCGTCGTTAAGTGTCGTTAGGCCTCTAAACAGGGTTGTCGTTCAGTGTCGTTAGGCCTCTAGACAATGTCGTCGTTAAGTGCCGTTAGGCCTCTAGACAGGCTCTAAGCGGGGTTGTCGTTAAGTCTCTAAGCAGGGTCGTCGTTAAGTGCCGTTAGGCCTCTAAACAGGGTCGTCGTTAAGTGTCGTTAGGCCTCTAAACAGGGTCGTTGTTAAGTGTCGTTAGTCCTCTACACAGGGTCGTCGTTAAGTGTCGTTAGGCCTCTAAACAGGGTCGTCGTTTTAGTGTCGTTAGGCCTCTAAACAGGGTCGTCCTTAAGTCTCTAAACAGGGTCGTCGTTAGGCCTCTAGACAGGTCGTCGTTAAGTGTCGTTAGGCCTCTAAACAGTGTCGTCGTTAAGTGTCGTTAGGCCTCTAGGGAAGGGTCGTCGTTAGGCCTCTAGACAGCGTTGTCGTTAAGTGTCGTTAGGCCTCTAAACAGGGTCGTCCTAAGTGTTTTGCTATAGTTTATTCATTGGTTTATTAATGGCATGTTTTAAGTCTTGCATAATCTTCCGGTTTAACTTTGTGTTACACTGTACAATGTTTGTCCTGATAATAAGTTATTCATGGTATCCAGTATTTCGTTTTCCATGAAACATTTCGATAGACTGAAAGTACAAGAGTACATGGACGAACCCGGCAGTGTTGCAGGTCGATTAACGTAGGGATACCACTATACTTGACAATGTAAAGAGTGATGGAAGATTGATGGAAGACCAGTGTTGTACATGTCTTACATTCTAAACTTGTTTTTGGTGAATTTCACCATAGACACATTTCCTTCAAACTTTGACTATGATTTTTTTTTATTTAAATCTTTCAGAGAATGTTATCCAGTATGTAACGAAGGCCTATTTTGACATTTATTTCGGTTTATAAAATCGATGTTAAATAGTCCATGCTTGTTATCCAAGCACGAGAAAGCTGTTGGCCATGTCGGTATAGGACTGAAGTAGAGAAAACAACTCTGTATAAACCTGTCCACAACTGAAACAAACCATCTTTTGATAAATAAACATAACGATGACTACCATGGCTAATAAGGCGAAGCCATCGTTGAGGCGAGTACAACATTTTTTTTTTCTTATTGAAAAATACCGTAAACATTATGTTTATACCAGAACTTAACCATGCAATAATTGATGAATGAAACTGAAATGGACCAATTAAAATAACGCACTCAATGAAGCCGCACCGCAGTCTCATTATTGGTGTACATTTCCCTCAATGAAACTCTACAACACTGAAACTGAGAGGTCCACGACAGACAGGAGCCCTTCTAATGTTACCATGGATACCCCAATCCTTTCTGGATGACCTTCCTGTTATTGTTTCTTTTATTGCGTGTGTTTTTGTACATTATGAACATTTTGTTTGCAGTTATATGTTATAAATGTCTGCATTTTCATAACGTATATTAAACATTGATGTCGATAGCATTATTATCTACTGTTACTTGTCGAAACAGTTGGTATAAATTTGTCAAATTTGAAAATAATTAGGTTCAAAATGTTTTAGAGCAAATTTCGATGCAAATGTGTTGCCTTGAGTGGAGATGAATTTCCGAAGAATTTGGGGATGATTGGAGGATCAATCTCAGACTATGATTGTCCGAAGAAATACCACATAATGGGAGGATTGGTGCTGACCGTGCGGCACTTTGGTCTCAATCAAACCGATACGGTCATGCACCACTATAGTGTTTTATCTAAAGGGTTATGGAATGGTGCTGCACGCTGTCCTTTTGGGGAAGCACCCTTTCTGCCTCCATGAACACCAGCATGGGCAACCTTCTGATTTCATAGAATTAGATTATTTAAACTGTCTAATATTTGTTTTGAGTAAAACTTATGGTATGATTATAAATACATACACCCTTGACATATTTGGAAGGCGAAACCTTATACTAATTCAATTGAACACACTGACATTTTCTGTCAAATCTTTCATGTACGACTTTTCCAAGTCTAAAACAATGTGCCCCTGTCTTTAGTAGCATCCTATCCCTGTTTTACAGCACCCGCCCAACCTGGCTATCACCCTTTTAGTACATTTATAATCTCTCTTCAATTACGTTTTGACTGTGGTCGGCATTTGTCTGTCGCCATACAATAAAAACAAATGAAAGTTAACATGCATAGCGTGATCCGATGTATGTTTTGGTTGACTTTTGGGCAACCCTGGCGTCGACGTTGCGCCACGAGCACCATTTGATAGTGACTGAGTCACGGTGAAGACTGGCTGCAAATTCTTCAACATCATTAAAGGGTATTAAATGGTCGGGTACAAAGGAGGGCGGAGCAACATGAGCCACAAGTAGGAATAACTATATTGTGTAATAGGTGAAATGGATCTGATTGATGGTTGACCGGGAGGATTTTCGGGTGGTTGGAGAGGAAAGAGTGATAGTGAAATTATACCTCGTAACTAATGTGGTTACGTTATGTACCTGTTAGCAATAAAGTTGAATGAAATTGTTAAAATGTGTATTTTATTCTATGGCCTTTGTACTAACCTGATCTCTAACATACGTACGCACTGACGTCATGAAAATGTACCTTATTTTTTGGTCAATTGCATCAAGCATACTTTTATGTTTATATCTTTAATTAAATCATTAAATCTATATCTCGTTGAATAGAATATTATTTTCAATTGCTTCAAGTAGAAAGTTGTTTTGACAAATAAGAATTTAAGAAAAACGTAATATTTTTTGTTATTAAATGGTGTTAGCCGTTTTCCATTGTTATTGTGATGTACATTTGCTTTGTTTTCTCAACACGTCCATGTATCAAACTCATCTAAAAGTTATATTGCATAAAAGCATATATATTTAAGAAATATACCACATCCCTAGGGCCATATCATATGACATTATAAGGACCGGCCAGTCAGCCAATGAAAGTGTTTATGGACCGAGGCGTTGGCTGACTGGCCGGTCCATTCATAACGCCATATGGCCCGAAGTGGTGTATTATATTTCTTATAGTATACGAAACATTTTATATTACCATTCAATGTTTTAAAGACCTTTTGACGTTTTAATTGAACTAGGCAAATACTGTTTACTTGCGAAAAATTTCGCCGTTGTGAAAATAGCAAGCATCATTCACTAGTTTATGACGTCACCGGTCCATATCATATGACATAAGCGGTCCATGTTATATTTTTTATAGCGAGGTTCCAACCGAGCAAAATATGATATGGACGTCATAAAACTTGACTTATTTTAATACAGTGACAGACGGACTGATATTCTTTATACACAGAAGGACACATGTATGTAAAGTATAATATTTAAATACTGTTCTTCTCTTGTATCTATTTTTTAGCTAATTCCTATATTTCAAAGAATTGAAATCACTTTCTTGCATTATACTAGGTGATGTTAATAATACAATTTAATATGATTGAATGATCACATCGAACTTTTCGAGCAAACACGTTTGCGTGTCTAAACAAGACGACAGTGGAATTTTCCTTCACTTGGTGACATCGAGGCACACTTGTAAGATACAGTAGTGGTAATTGTGCATGTAATATATAGTAACTCCTAAATATCGCGCTTGCATTAACACTTAAGTCTTATGTATGCCATTGTCTCGGTTTCTGATATATATTTATATTTACTGTTCTTGTCTTGTATTGTTTTTCAATTTTCCTTTTTTAGCCATTTTCTATATTTCAATACAGACACATCGGCCAAAGATTTTATCGAGAAATCATTTTTTTTTGCATTTTACAGTGGCGAAGCTACTTAAGAAATATTACACACCACTGAGGGTCATATGACATTATAAGGACCGGATAGTCAGCCCCCGAAGTTGTATATGGACCGCGGCATTAGCCAAGGTCAATTCATCTTCGGGGGCTGACTGGCCAGTCCTTATAATGCCATATGGCTCGGAGTGGTGTGTTATATTTCTTATATTATACCGAACACTTTTTTACCGCTTAATAATTTTTTAAAGTGCCTTTGATGTGTTTTATGACGTCAGCGGTCCATATTGTATGATGTCAGCGGTCCATATTATTTTTTGGCGAGGTCCGGATCGGCCAAAACCATGATATGGACCGCTGACGTCATAAAAACTGGATTTTTATTAAAATACATTGATTTACGGACCGATCAACTTTATATACACAAAGAAGGGACACATTTATGTAAGGTATAATATATATATATACTTTTTAGAAAAATGACAAAATCTAAGTACCCAAAAATGCAATAACAACTAATAGCTACTCAAACACTTTGAACAAGAGTTTGTGTTTTTTTAACCAAAGCAAGTTTGATGTCCCCAAACCCACATAGAACCATCGGGCCTATAAGTTTATTAGGCCTAGCTACGCCCCTGTTATATAAGGTATTGATTATAAAATTTGATATGATTGAATGATGAGGCGCACACTATAATGTGGAACTTTTCGAGGAAACATGTTCGCTTGTTACAATACAGTGGAATTTTCCGTGACGTCAATGCAAGGAAGAGAGTGATAATTGTGCATGTAATATATAGTAACTTCTAAATCAAATATTGCATTAACACTTTAGTCTTATACATGTATGACATTGTCTTAGTACACATTTATTGGTTTCTGATTGTGTTATCTTGACCGTAAATGCTCCTGGTTTGGTACGCGGTATTCAAAAGGGTTTAAAAGAGTTTTGTGCTGTTCTATGTTTCTTGTCTGTGATTTTGTGTTCTATGTCTTTGGCGTTTGCCCACTGCCACTAAACTGGGTTTATTTTTAAATTACTTGCTACTGAGCTTGTTTCTGTAGCTTTTTGCATAAATATTAAAAGGGTACTCCTGAGTCAACATGGTGGTACCCGGTATTCAAGAGGGTAAAAGGAGAAAATATAGCCTTAACTTAATCAAGTCAACTGTATATATAGACTTAACCTAACCCAGTCAACTGTATATATATATATATAGCCTTAACTTAACCCAGTCAACTATATATATATATATATATATATATATATATATATATATATATATATATATATATATATATGTATACATAGCTTTAACTTAACCCAGGCATCTGTATGTACAGCCTTCAACTGTTAGTATAGCCCTTATTTAACCCAGTCGACTATATATATATATATATATATATATATATATATATATTGCCTTAAATTGACCCAGTCAATTGTATATTTAGCCTTAACTTAATCCAGTCAATTATATATATATATATATACATATATAGACATAACATATATAACCAAGTCAACTGTATATTTAGCTTTAACTTAACCAGTCAACTGTATGTACAGCCTTCAACTGTTAGTATAGCCTTAACTTCACCAAGTCAACTGTATGTATAGCCTTCAACTGTTAGTATAGCCTTAACTTCACCAAGTCAACGGTATAGCATTCAACTGTTAGTATAGCCTTAACTTCACCAAGTCAGCTGTATGTATAACATTCAACTGTTAGTATAGCCTTCAGCTGTTAGTATAGCCTTAACTTAACCCAGTCAACTGTATGTATAGCCTTCAACTGTTAGTATAGCCTTAACTTCACCAAGTCAACGGTATAGCATTCAACTGTTAGTATAGCCTTAACTTCACCAAGTCAGCTGTATGTATAGCCTTCAACTGTTAGTATAGCCTTAACTTCACCAAGTCAACGGTATAGCATTCAACTGTTAGTATAGCCTTAACTTCACCAAGTCAACTGTATGTACAGCCTTCAACTGTTAGTATAGCCTTAACTTAACCCAGTCAACTGTATGTATAGCATTCAACTGTTAGTATAGCCTTAACTTCACCAAGTCAACTGTATGTATAGCATTCAACTGTTAGTATAGCCTTAACTTCACCAAGTCAACTGTATGTATAGCCTTCAACTGTTAGTATAGCCTTAACTTCACCAAGTCAGCTGTATGTACAGCCTTCAACTGTTAGTATAGCCTTAACTTCACCAAGTCAACGGTATAGCATTCAACTGTTAGTATAGCCTTCAGCTGTTAGTATAGCCTTAACTTAAACCAGTCAACTGTAAGTATAGCCTTCAACTGTTAGTATAGCCTTAACTTCACCAAGTCAACGGTATAGCATTCAACTGTTAGTATAGCCTTAACTTCACCAAGTCAGCTGTATGTATAGCCTTCAACTGTTAGTATAGCCTTAACTTCACCAAGTCAACGGTATAGCATTCAACTGTTAGTATAGCCTTAACTTCACCAAGTCAACTGTATGTACAGCCTTCAACTGTTAGTATAGCCTTAACTTAACCCAGTCAACTGTATGTATAGCCTTCAGCTGTTAGTATAGCCTTAACTTCACCAAGTCAACTGTATGTATAGCCTTCAACTGTTAGTATAGCCTTAACTTCACCCAGTCAACTGTATGTATAGCATTCAACTGTTAGTATAGCCTCAACTTCACAAAGTCAACTGTATGTATAGCATTCAACTGTTAGTATAGCCTTAACTTCACCAAGTCAACTGTATGTATAGCAGTCAACTGTTAGTATAACCTTAACTTAACCCAGTCAACTGTATGTATAGCATTCAACTGTTAGTATAGCCTTAACTTCACCAAGTCAACTGTATGTATAGCATTCAACTGTTAGTATAGCCTCAACTTCACAAAGTCAACTGTATGTATAGCCTTCAGCGATTAATATAGCCTTATCTTAACCCAGTCAACTGTATGTATAGCCTTCAGCTGTTAGTATAGCCTTAACTTCACCCAGTTAACTGTATGTATAGCCTTCAGCTGTTAGTATAACCTTAACTTAACCCAGTCAATTGTATGTACAGCCTTCAACTGTTAGTATAGCCTTAACTTCACCAAGTCAACTGTATGTATAGCCTTCAACTGTTAGTATAGCCTTAACTTAACCCAGTCAACTGTATGTACAGCCTTCAGCTGTTTATTTAGCCTTTATTTAACCCAGTTGACTGTATATATAACCTTAACTTAACCCAGTAGACTAGATATTTTACCTTAACTTAACCCAGTCAACTGCATGTTGGCCTTCAACTGTTAGTATAGCCTTAACCTAACCTAGTCAACTGTTGTCTCCAGTGTTTCTTTTTGAAGATCTGGATTGGGTCTTTGATTTTTGTATATTTAATAGTTTATTGAAAGTGTTATCCACATTTACAGATAAAACAATATGATACTAATGATCAAACCATGCTCTTAAAACTATTTGCAATATTGAAACTAATCTATATAGATATTAGTTGGAAATATTGCCCATTCCCATAATGTTATTTTGATGCATAAAAGAAAGAGAAACGTGGTATTTATTCGCGGCACGATTAGAGCATGATTGTGTTAACATTGTAGCAAGTTTTCTAATTTCTTTGAATGTTGTGTAGGCTTGAAGATAGGGGAAGAAATTTCACCGGTACTGTTTTTAGTATCTTTAGAATATCTCGATTTGTTATAATAATGATATTGTAATAATGGGGCATTAAGTTCCTCTGAATACTTGCAAAAAGCTTAAATCAGATTTGCATTGTTAAAGTTGGGGCCAATAAACATATAATTGCTGTATTTGGAAAACAAAGAACAGTTAAACATGTTGAAACGTGGACATACACTCATAATTTCAATAACACTGGTATAGACTAAACTGTGTTTAATCAGTTTGATGTAAAATCTCTCAAACCAAGCATTCCAGTTTTTTGTCGCCTTTGTCTCATCGGCCCTCAACAATGGTTGTGAAATATGGGATGTTGGAAAAAGTAAGGTAATTGAAAGAGTCCAATTAATGTTTTGTATGAAAGTCCACCTCTACAATGTCAATAGACGGTGAACTTATACTTGTAGATATCAAATGTATATAACATGTAAATATGAGGCACGGTGAGTTAACCAGTTTGGTGTAAAACGATAAATAGCGATATTTTTATTTTTTGTTCATTGTAATATATAGTAAGGAAGGAAAGTCTAATGGCTAATAAGGTGAAAATGATGCTGTGCACATTAACGAGTCGGTTTAAAATTGTCGCATTTATATAGCTTTTAGTTATCATTTTATTGATCTATTAAATCAATCTTGGTAAAACTTGAAACATAGCAGCCCACGTGTACTTTTTAATCTTGTTTCGAGGAATCCTTGTATTTCGATAAAATTTCTTCGAAGTGTGGTACCCTTTAAAGTATTCCTTCTGCGTATTATCATAACAATAAATTTGCTCATAATCAATGATATTGCACCATATGTAATAATTCTTAATTTCCGGTGCTTGAAGGTCAGACTATGAAGTCCTGTATTAATATAAATGTTGTTATTCGTTTGAAAAGTGTTTTAATCAATGAATAAAACAATCTTATGCATTGCAGATACCTTTGTTACAATGTTTGCAATCAAATGAAATCGACATGTCAGAGACGGCTGCAATTCTTCAATAGACCTTGCCGACCTTGATGTGCAAAGTCAAAACAACCACACGTGCTTGACTGTTTATCCCAATCGAAGAATACCCTGACAATTAATAACGGCATTGCTACAAATATGCCTATTGCATCTGGTAACATGTGTACCACATGTGAATATCTTGAACAAACTTTGAGTTATGCGAAAAACATTATTTGAAAAACAAACCAACTTAAAATATTACAGGTTCACACATTGACATCCAGTCCTATGTAGAGTTTCATAAGATTTCAAGATTTTAAAATCTATCAAACATTTATATATTTGGGTATTTTCATGTATTTCGACCTTGAAATTTAGAATAAAGAAATCTTAAACTTGTTTTACACATTTATTTCTTAACACAAAACAATCAGAAATACAATGTAGTGGTACTCGGGTATTTACTATTATACAAACACAAATACAACACTTTAAATACAACTTATATGTGTTCCGTTTATAATGTATAAATATGACTTAAATAATTGTACATACAAGTTACATTATATTAAATGCACATTACTAAGGTAAACTGTTAATTGAGACATTTATAATAGTCAGCGATGGTCAAAAATGTAATCGGCATCTTTAAAGTATAAAAACATATGATATTCAGAAAATGAATGAAAAAAATAGATCTTATTATCAGCTGCAAAACGTAAACACTTGTTAAATGAAACTGCAGGAAATACCATGTGTACTGAATAGTAGAATACATGATATGAAAGTAAACATGAACAAAAGTTATGTTTCAAAATATCAACAAGTAAAAATTAAAGCATCTATCTCTTCTAACAAAATATAAAAGTGATTGAATAACGAGTGCTTAAATCAAAATACCTCGGGACGGTCTCAGATTGGGAGCAGATGAACTAGTAAAGTTTAAGGACATTGCACGCGTATTATATTAAATATAGATACAGATATTATACCAGTAGTTATGCGTGATACTAAATGCAAGCAGGTATGATGACCATTTCAAATTTACTGAAATAAACACATGATCTCATATTAAATTCAATAATGATAGTAATTAGGGTATATGTCAACAATTTCACCACTTACTGCACCAACATTGCCAAAAATATACAAGGACAAAAATTAAAACCACTGCATCATGAAGAGTCTTTAATTTTAACATATTTACATAGGATTTGTGAGAACTATCCTTTTTGCAGATGTTACGCATATAAATGAAATGGCGCCAAATTTCTTATCATGCACTATCCATAATAGAAGCAAATGTCATAATTGTAAAATTAACTAAATTTTCATCAAACTATCATCCGTGTTTTTCCTTAGACTAAGATTACCAGTGGTAAGTAATTATGCTTTCCTGCAGTGTTCTGGAAGGGATGTCTTATCTTTAAAACTTGAAAAAAATTCATTTGCCAACAGATAAAATGAAGTATGATTAAAAAATTATACTTTTGAGTAAAAGACAAGTTTGGTCTTCTGTTAAAAATCAAATTATTTCTTATACTCATTTTAGGCTGGTGCAAAATTAATGACAAAAGTAAAGCTAATTGACCATGTGAGATTATATGCATCAAACTCAAACAGTTACATCATAACAGACAAGCCCTGTAACATTTTTGGAGAAATTATTTACATTTTCACCCAAATAATCATGACACAATCAGTAGATAAGATTTATACCAGTTTGCTGTTGAAAAATTTCACTGATTTTGGCAAATCTTATCAAGTAGATAGTCTTGCTTCTACATCCCATCTTTCAATTAAGAAATTAATTTCTTTTTTTTTCCTGCAAAATGTTCGCCGTTTTTCAAAGATAAAATGTATTTTATAACCTGGAAAAAAGTTACTGTAGTGTTTTCATGCACTGTTCATTTGAAACAAGAGCACAGCATGCGGATTCTGATGCTTGTCTGTTTTTTTTTTCTAATTTCCAAGGGACACAACTCAAGTATTAAGCTAGAGTTATGTGACTTGCTTAACTATTTTTCATTTTAACCTATGTTCTGTTCTGTGTAACAAGTTTCATATTAATATCATGTTGTTTCAAAATTACAGTATATATTAAAGATTTTAAATGACAACAACATCAAGGGCTTTGATAATACCTACACGCTCAAGAATGGCGAGCCTTCAAATGCAAATAGTGAGAACTATACATCCTCGAAATCATGAGTTATTATTCTTTTAGAAATAGCAATATATTTTGGCTATATTAAATAAGTTAGAACAAATGAAAACCATTAAGTTAGTAACACATCAATACTTTAAAATCAAACCAACAAAACCTAACAAACATGTTCAATACACAGACTATAAATAATATAAATATAATGTACAAACACCTTGAAATCAAAGAATGTGTTCTGTAATATAATAAGATTTGTTTTTATTTCTCATACTTGCATTCACATTTTTCTAACAGGCATGCTACATTCAAATGCAAATCTTTATACTATATTATTTATTTCATTATCATTATTATTCTCATTATCATTCTTATTATTATAATAATTATAATTATTATTATTATTGTATTTTTATCATTATTATTATTATTATTATTAATATTATCTTAATTATAATTGTTATTTTTCACTGCCAATTTTTTACATTTTGCAAATGCAAGGGACAATAATTATCCAATAAACTGCGAAACGTTAAATATAACCCTGAATAATTAAGACATTGGTCCATTAAGATATGTGAATGAATTACAAATGAGTTACACAACTATAAATGATTGTTCTATAACCATGACATTGCACAGACATTTTTGGTCATTTGGCGATCATAAATAACATACAAGAAAAACTATATGAGACTTCACTATGATCAAAGAATGATAATGATCAAAGCCTGTATTCATAATACATCTTAAGTAATTTCTTAACTTAAGTTGACAGCCGTAAAACGTTCAAAGTCAAATCTTAAAAAGGTACAACAGTTACTGTTTTTACAACATAACAGATTGTTTATTACATAGAAGTAACGAAAATGAAGTATTTAAGGTATTATTAAGTTTATATATAATCTCACTAGTGAGATACTGTAGTAAGGAAAAGATTTAAGTACGGAAATGACTTCAGGTGTTTAATGAATACCGACTCTTATAAATATCAAATGAGATTATCAAAAAAATGATTACAAACATATGATTCCAACTAAACCTACATAATTATGTTTTGATATGAATACAATGATTATCAGATGGAGATGTAATGAACTATTATGCATTATTCAATTGAATGAGTCAAATCCTTGTTATGTCATGTACACTGTCTACTAATTTGTACAATTAGATTCTAAAATAGTACAAAAAAACTGTCAGTAAAACTATAACATGTGCTGTTGTGACTTTAACAGTTTGTTGAGCAATCTAATGGCTGCTGAAAATGAAGCTGATTCTGCTGTAAGGATTGATGAAGTATAGAGCTGTTATCAGGATTTTCCATCGCTTGTTTCATTCTTTCCCTAAATAGGTCAATCTGCTGACCTTGAGAAAAGTCAGAGGTCGGAGAGAGTGCAGACTGATTTGAATGTTCAAGGTCATTCTGACCTACTGGTGACATGTGACCTTCGTCTTCCTCATCGAGGTCATCACTATGGTAACTGTCATATGTAGCACTATTGGGGGTCAAAGGTCGACTAGAGGAATCTGCCTTAGAATTTATCATGTCAGAGTTGTCCATTGAGTCTTCCCTATCTTTGTTCAATGACTCAAAATGTAATCTTTCATCAGTTTGATTTTCACTGCCATTTTCCAAGTCTTTTCTGATTGATTTATCTGTTGCAGAAGCCTTATCAAATTTTTCATATTCACCATTATCGATCAGAGCAATGTCATGCATATCACCAAATTCGCTCATCTCTTTTATAGCAGCCTCTGTTGTTCTTTGAATCAGCATGGTATAGTCCATACTGAGCCCTGAGGGAATACAGTTCCCAGTCTTCCAGTGTGTTTTCAGCCCACTCGCGCTGATGTATTTCCTGTTGCACTGTGGACATTCATACGGACGTTCGTTTGTGTGTAACCTCTTGTGAAGCTTCAGGTGGACAAACTGGGTAAACTTGGCTGGACAGAGTTTACACTGGAAAGGCTTTTCGCCACTGTGTAAGCGCATGTGTGTCTTGAGATTTGAGGTGGAGCTGAAGCGCTTGTGACAGACGGAGCATTCATGAGGTTTCTCACCCGTGTGCACCAGATGGTGTTTCTGTAAGTGAGCGAGCTGGGTGAACCCCTTGTTACACGTCTTACAGATAAAAGGCCTCTCGCCAGTGTGGGTTCTGAGATGAACCTTGAGATTTGATAACTGTCCAAATGTTTTCATGCAAAACTTGCATTCGTAAAGCATTTTACCATCTTTTTTCCTGAGAGGGTAAGGCAAGGATCTGTGGCCGCGAGCTTCAAAGCTAGACTTAGGCTTGCTAAGGTTGAGAATTTGTGATTCCCCACTGGGTGCCCCTGAGGTAGGTGGGCGGGGAAATGGTGACTGTTGGAGATGGGGCGCCGGATGGGGGAGTGGGGGCTGGGAGCCACCCATGCTCATTGGAGGGTAGCCAGGGGGGAACATTGGCCACGGCAGATGTTGGTAAGGCCCATATGGAAACATCGGGCTGAAAGGGTACATCCCGGGAAGGCCCGCAGGAGGGAAATACATGGGACCCGGGCCCGGAGGCATCTTCCCCATTGACCCAGGCATGAACTTAGAATACATGTCCTCAGGGTTGGGACCCAGAAATGGGTTCATCATCTGATTCATTGGTTTGTTGTCCATCATCATACCAGGAAACTTTAGAGGCAATGGAGCAAAGG
The DNA here is from genome assembly GCF_026914265.1 of Mya arenaria. Lineage (NCBI taxonomy): Eukaryota > Metazoa > Mollusca > Bivalvia > Myida > Myidae > Mya > Mya arenaria. The sequence continues at coordinate 82,563,328 of NC_069127.1, read as the reverse complement.
GTTCAGATGTTGGAATCTTGATATCCTTAGAGTCAGTGTCTGGTGTTTTGTCTGATTCAGACTTATTAATGTCTTTAATGTCAGGCTTGAAATCTTGTCCTTGACTCACATTCGGCTCTTTGTATTTATGTCTCCCTTCATCTGAGTCTTCACTGTTCTCCTTTACTTTCTTCAAGAACAGATTTTCATAGAATCCAGAGCTGAGACTTCGTTTTGGGGTGCTGAAATGAGGTTTAATGGGCGAGGGAGCCATGATGCTTGGCAAGCTGCTTTTCACAGAGGCTATAGGTGAGATCTTGCTGGTAAAGGCACTTCCTGAGCCAAAGTTGAACTTAGGGCTCTTAAATGGTGACAAGGAGTCGTCCAAGTGAAGAGAGCTCCTTTTTCCATGAATACCATGGTCCAAGTCATCGCTGGTGGGGCTCCCATCACGTTTATGCAGGCTGTAATCAATCGCATACCCATCCTCACGAACACCACTGTCGTCACTGTCGCAGTGTTCGTCTTTGACCCCATGACTCCTGTCCTTGACTTTGGAGGGTGATGACCCCTGAGGGGAAGGGAGGGGGTGGCGGTTGAGACATAAGTGGCGCTCTTCAATGTATGTGGGCAGCGGCATTGGTGTGGGCTGACCAACAATCTGGCGCTCTGGAAGGACAAAACATTTAGATATGATGGGTATTCATAAATATGTAGATGCGGATATAATTTAAAAAAATTGATATTCCAATGAGCATGCAATTTTTTTCATACATTGTAACTATAATAATATTATTTTCTCTCAAAACAGAAAAAACTACTTGTTTGAAAAAAAAAAAATTGATCTGCAAGTAATGATCTCAGATTGTAATGTGAACATAATGTTTTTACAAAACCCTGTCAAAACCATTAAGAAAGCATGGGTAATAGAAAAATAGCCTTATTCACAATTCAAGTAGAAAAGTTTTGTTCCCTTAATATGTACTTGAACCATGTATGGTATGAAAATCTACTCATTTTTACTTTCTTTTTATGTAAATATTTACATATCACCGAAACTTTAAAAGATCAAGAGGATATATGGGATTTTATGAAATTAGTCTGAGAGCGGATCTTTATGAAGTAATTTCAATCACTTTGAGGAACAATTAAAACTGTTAAACCTATTCGATCATCAGAGAAATGGAATTATTTATTAAATATATTACGTTTATCATATTTTAGAGTAAATAGGAATGTCATATGCTAATATATACCAATATTGACTGAATTCTCTGCTCTTTTGTGCCAAATCCTTTAATGTTTAATATCTTATTCTTATTACTTGAAAAAACTCTGCTTTCTCACTTTTCAAATATATTTCACATATTTATGCAAATAGTCTTAAACTTGATGTAATCTAAGACTAAAATTATACATCTTAGATGAAGAAAATAAAGTGACATGAATTTTGGTGACAGGACTGAATAGCGGATTTAAGTGATATAATTATTATTTTCACACCAAAAAAAGCGATCTCCTGTTAAGTAACTTTCATTTCATCCAGGCAATACGATCTGAAATGCATGTGGCTTCAATAACGGATTGTACTGCTCTGTCATTAAAGTGCACACCTTAAGAAAACAAACTCTACCTCCTATACATTTCTTGTGTCATAAAGGAGAAAAAACTGTGACAAAAACTCGAACCACGCAGACAGCTGTTGATTTTGAATAATTAACATAGAAATTAAAACCTTTATTTTGCCAATGATAATTGAATATTAGGTGGTTTCATTGAGCTCTTAATATTTACGAGTCAATTAAAAAAGAACGGGAGTAAGGAATTTAAAACATTTTGCATGGCTAAAAAAATAATAGTTTTGAATTTGACAAGCAATATCTTATCTTTCCTAATATCTGACTAAAGAATTGAAATAATACCAAAGATACATGTGAAGCTCATATTTCGTCACCTTCTCTTAGACAGAAACAAAAGACTGGTAAATTTTTATAAAATTTGATTTTGAATGTATCTTACTAACATCCAGTATCAGATTTCTCTCAACTTTTTTTATGTCATGCAGAAGATAATCTCAAATCCTAAAAAGAACAGAGTCTCAAGTCTGAGATCAGACTTAAGAGGCCAAATTTCAAACCTTCATATTAATTTCCTTCTAGTTAAGCTTTGATGATGCATTTTGCTAAATGTCATTATTTTGTATAACTGATATTTTTTCGCAAAAGATTGGTTAAGTCTAGGCTCAGACTAAATGAGACTGTTTTGAATGAATGGCCCATATCTTAGTGAGTTTTATGTTTGATGACCTTGTTAGTTGTCATTTCTTTGTATACAAGGTCATCCTTTAAACATGTATTGTCTTCATTATGGCCCATCCTGGACCTTTTTCAGTAAGTAAATGATAGGGAAATAAATTACCAATACTAGTTAAAATAATAGGGTAATAAAAGATAATTATTTTCAGTGGATATGTTGAGTCCATGCAAACAATTAACTCTTAAATCATTTTGTCGAAAAGTTCAACTTTTATACAACTTACTCCAAGCCTGAAGCATTTCTTCCCCGGTTTTTGGGACGTTGAGTCTCTCCGCGTACTCCCGACAGTACCAGACTAGTAGCTCTGTGTTAGGAGGAATCGGTTTTATCGTGTAAAAGTAGATGTTGAAATCAATTTGACAGGCAATCAGGTTTTGCTGATTGGAATTGTAGCTAAAGTTGACGTAATGCATCCAGTTGCTACGACTTGTGTCTCCGACATCCATGTATTTACATGTCCTGTTGTCTTTGAAGATCTGAAACAAAAAGGTTAAGGTCAATGCTAATGATTACCTAAAAGGTCAATGCTTAAGGTTACCTAAAAGGTCAATGCTTAAGGTAACATAAAAGGTCAAGGTCAGTGTTTAATGCTACCAAAAAGGTCAAGGTCAATTATCAAGGCTAACTGAAAGGTCAATGGTACAAAATAAAAACAATAATGGACAAGATCCCCTAGGCATGCCCTTTAGGTAATATAGCACAATGGATGCCAACAATATTTAACCTCTCAATAACTGTAGGCTCTTTCAATTTATGTCTAAGTTCTAAGAACCAGGAAAAATTATTTAAATTTATTAAGTATCTTTAAAAAAAATAATTAAAAATCATAAAATTTATGTCTATAGTCCTAAAAGTAAGCCATAGTTAAAAAGGTCCTTAAACTTTGCATGCGATTAATCGAAAATATCATTATATAATCATACTCTAAGATTTTCTTTATTCTGCTTGTAAACCAGGGCAAATTACTGATATTAATTTTCATATGATTCACTTTGATGATATTGTCACCTCATATTAAATGATTTTGCTGAATAAGTAAACATGTTTTACTTCTGAAAGTTGGAGAATTGCTCTCCAAAAGCCTTATGGTCGAGGGCTTACAAATTAATGAGAATTTATCTAATATGTTTTGTAATTTTATCATTTTTCGATGATTAATATAATATTCATCAACAGATATGAAAAAGAAATATTTTGCTTTGCGCCTTTTTTGGTTATACAAAAATGACTAAGTAACCAAAAAATCTGTTTTGTACCAGTAATTAAAATCTAGAAAGAAGCTGTCCTATTCTTTATAAAGAATATTCTCGTTATTCTCTTCGATTTTATCAGCGGAAACACCCATTTTTGTTCACAATGATGCTGACTACATCTCAGAGTGATTTAATTTCTAAACCGAATCAAGATAAGCCGTATTAAATGATTAATTGAAATTTTGATAGCACAAAACTAATTACTAGCATCTATTCTCACTTTCTATTTGAAATTCTAGACGAGTTTTACTCTGTACATATCGTCAACGACACATTAGATAATGGGTCTTCAGTCATAAATATTTTATCTTGCAAATTTTGACAGTTTTTATACAAAACTCTAAACATGGTATTGAATAGAAATATTATGAGTATTTAGGAACATTTACGGAAAAAGCGGCTATGGCTTGGTGTGAAAAGTGACATCTCTGAATGAGGCAGATCATCGTCTCCGCTTTATACAAACACCCAGATAATGCACTCTATATGCAAATAGTTTAATTCGCCATTGAGAAAAATATATAAATATTATGATATCATCTGAAAAAGGGGTTTTGACGGAAAGTCAATTTTATGCATAAAGGCTGCAGAAGCCATCGGTGATGCTTTCCCGATAAAATATTTATGAACAAATTTCCCATTACATCAAATTCTAGAGACAGGAATTTATAATTATTATAAGCCGAGATTTCATATTGACTATGTTGAGCTTTTCCCTTTGTAAGTATCAATTAAGATTCATGCATCTATTACACCAACTACAGCACAATGATTCATATACATCAATATACCATTCAAATTTACGTTTAAAATTGATTTAAATTTCCAGTCGAATCTGTTATACACGTTATGTAATATAATAATAATGACTTTGGACCATATACAGAAAGTCTTGAAAATTTCTTGTGATGAAATTTTTTATTATGATAAAAAAAGCATCCAAAGAAAGTGGAATATCCGGTTTGTAGATAATGGAGGCATGAATATATTTGTAACGTGATAACCCCGTGATCATTTTATCATTTCATTTTCATGAATATCAGAGCTAATGGATTTCAGACTTTATGATCATCTTTGTTAAAAGTTTAAGAAATGCTGATTATATTGATATCTACATTTTGTTCCAGAATTTTATTTTGCATTAAAAAAACAAAATGAGAAACACGACTTATGAAGTAATATTCATACCCTGTGTAAATAGTGCTTGGATACCATCCAAAGACTAGACTTGCAAAGACATAGGCAACATTCCTGTTGTTTTAGTCACTAAAGGGTCATTACATATCAGTTTCACTATTCTTAAAGCTAGAGTTATGAACCTTGATATGTAATATACACATATACAGTATATGTGTATTGTCTCAGGAAATAATTGTATTAAATTTCATGTAAATATCATGAGAGGTTTTTGAGTTATCAGGCCATGGTTCAAGTTTGTTCATGATGAGGCCAATTACTACACCAAAGTGTACCTTGACCTTCTTGATGAGCTCTTCTCTTCCAAAGCATAAATTCAGAGTCAATGTTCAGCCAGCTCGTTTATTAGTGACGTATAGAACTTACACTCTGCATCAGACTCCTTCAAGGATGTTTTCAACAGTGAATAATAAGGATAGTTCAAGAATAAATTCATTTGATGTTGTTTTTTTACCTGCCTTTGTACCATGTTGTAGTGTTTTCCATGTTTCGTCTACACATTAACTGCCATAACGGAAAAGTAACCATTCAATAACTTTGATGAAATTTCAAAGCTATTCACTTATAATGCGTGGTAGTTATTGAATGATGCCCTTGACAACACAGCACAAAGCAATCACGTTACCCACTACCCTCTGGATTGAAAGCACTTGCTCACAATTTCAATAACTTAGAGTCACTGTGGGTCATGTAGCTAGCACTTATTGTTATGATATAAAACCATAAATAACTGTTAAAACAAGGATGATATATAAACAATTATACCTTCCACAAGCATATTCTGTTTGTATCACCTCGGCGCACTGGTTCTTCAGGGGTGATGATGCCGTTAAGCGGGCCAAATCTAGTTCCCCGCGGAATGTAGTCCACACTCCACACTCCCTGAGCCTGAAAATACACAAAAACATTTGTAATTATACTAAACTTACTTTGGTTTGCATTATAAGGCTGTTTGGGTTCATGCAGTTTATGGAAACACTTTATCACAGCAGCCAACATATAACCTTCCTATCTAGTTTTTAAATTCTAGGCTTGCTTCTTGTAACCAAGTGACTGTCTGTGAACCATCATATATTCTATGCAAATTAATGTCATGACAACTAAATGACTTTACCTAATCTTGTAAAAAATACCACATTATTATCTACCTGTATAATATCTAATGATTTATGAAATAGATTCCACTTCCTGTTCAGCATTCTGAATACCAGGGAAATGATTTTAAAAAACAGAATCAGCAAATCAAACATGTTTTATACAAAGTTAAGACCAAGTAAAAGAAGATAACTGTCTCATTTTTTGATGAACCGATAACTAAGTGGCTTTGGAAAGGTTTGCAGTGGTTTTTCTTGTTAATTTCTCCGGTGCCAAGCAGCTGGGGAAGGCTCATACTGAACCATACCATCAACCGCTAGTACTGATAAGCAGTGTGGCTGGATCAGATGTTAGCCTGCAGGGGGGCACAGTTGCACGCCTGCCCTGCCCGATAACCTTCTGTATTGGCATCTAACAGAACCAGGGCCAGGGAAACTTATGGCATTAGGTGCTTTGGACATATTAATTACATTACACGAAAATGAGAGTTAATTGATGAGTAAAGGTTTATCAATGTCAACTTCTGAGGCCCTATTTTATTTTATTTTGTTTAGCCAAATAACTTATTAAAACTTGATTTTTATAATATTAAAAACAATTTTTTCGTGATTATCAAAAGGATAGTTTCCTTTCAAAATTTAAAGGAGAAATTAACTTATTTATACCATAACAAAGTAGCGTGATGAACTAATGATACTGTTTCAGGGATTTTCAAAAAAAATGAGAATGAAAATTATTCTTCATTTAAAATTTCTTTTCAATTTTCTAACCCTAACCCTTGATGGAAATTAAATCAGAACCGTATTATATAATCATCCAATCATCATCACTTGAAAGTTCAACAGAATCATTTTTCGAGGACATTATTAGACATAATTGTGATGAAAGCGAGACCTCTTCAGGTTCTCAACCTTAACCTTACGATCAAAACTTTCTTCAGAAAAGCACAATAAATAACAAAAATAGGTTGACCTGTTAAAAAATATTAGGGAAATTAACTTAGAATGAAGTATAAAAAGTAGACGATATCATCTTCAGAAAACTCCATAATTGAAGATTTCCATTCAATTGGTTTAGGACAAATTAAAAGAAGAAGACAGCAAATTTCCTCAAATATACACTGTACACATGCAACAGACAAATACAACCGAAACTATCCAATCTGAATAGAGCCCTCTAGAAAATGAAATTACATTAATTTGTCCATCCATAAAGTATAAATGGCCACAAAATAGAGGTTCTTGAAGAAACAGACAAAGCATGTTGAAGATCATCATCCTCACAAGTGCAAACCCCAAAACAGGAATAAAAATAATTATTACAAAGCATTCATAGCAATGTTTTCATACAATGCATACTTTTAACATGTTCTTTCCTTTAAAGTGACAAATACCTGCAAAAGTTGTCATTTTAATAATATTAAAGAAGTGTAATAATAATATTAAAGAAGTGTAAAACAACTCCCCAAGTATAAAAAAATAACAGAAAAAGATAAAAGGGGGCAGTAATATTTTAAGCAAAGAGTGAATATCCAGCACGATAATTGAGGGCAGAAATGCAATTTGAAAAGTTTACTACCACCTCCTCTTGAATAATGATATTTAAACAAAAATCAAACATTTGCATGTCCCTATCATTTTCACCTTATGCAAAAAGTGGGTTTAAGTAAACACTAGGAACCCCAAGAGAAATGAACACATATAAAAAAGTGGCAAACTGTTTTCTAATTACATAGTTTCTTAAAATGACAAAATCTTCACCTCAAGTTGGGTTCAACTCTCTCGTTTTTTTAAATAAAGAAAAGATACTGTCATCACCTTTGAATAATACCAAAAACAGTCCATCTCCTTTTATATGCAATATTTGCTACAACTCTCAAATTTAGATCCCCAATTTTCCTTCCCTATCTTGTTTCTTAATTCAATTAACAAAACATATCTCTTGCACATTTTTATGGAATGCGTTTTAGTCCAAATCAGCTCGTTGAAATCATAAAATGTGAATGGTAAGTAAAAGTCGGTAGAGCAAAGGCAAAAAAACAAGACTCCACTATCAATTGAAGTCAATTGGGCTGAACATTTGCACACGTTTCTTGTTATAAGGGAGATATTTGCAATGATACGCTGCCACTTTTGACATATTTTGCAGAAAAAACATATGCAAGGGACAGATAACTTGCACCTGAAGCTCTGATTGGAAAGTTCTTGTCAGAAGAAAAAACAACGCTCAACCAATTTGATATCAATATAGCTGTAACCCGACTGGTAATGCTTGATTTTTCTGACTTTTTGGACCTTAACATCATTTTTCAATACATCTGTGTCTGAAGAAAATAAAGTTTTATCAAGAAAATGGGAATCTATATGATTTAAAGGCCACCAGTAATTTCAAGTTTCAGTCCTATCATGAAAGGTTACTGTCAACTATTTTTTGGAATAATAAGAAGTAAATTTTGACCCCTCCAAGAGGAAAATCAAAACCACAAGCTCGTATGAATTGCTTAAAATGATGACAAAAAACACTGCAGAAAAATAAAGAATGTTCTTTTTGCATGAGAAGTCATTAAAGGACAAGACTAGTGTCTGTTCTTGATGATTATAAAATATTGGATTATTAATTTTACCATTTGGCAGGTCAGAAATGATATAAAAATTACCTATTATTTGGTAAAGTATATCTGCAGTTACCGTCTTTTCACAGACATTTGTAAAGGTTTCTATCATCTCACACATTTATTAAGGATAATCTTCTAGAATTTCGCTAATGCTGCTCCAAAGAAAAATTAAAATTATATTAAGCTTGCAAATTGACTTTTAATTTTCTTTAAAATCAATCAAATGCCATTCGTTTCTTTATGAAAGTTTTTTTTCACAATCACTTTGACATAAGTTTTAGTCAATTAAGGGGTATTAACTTTATCGTAGATCAGAGAATTAATTTTGAATTTTTGTTATTTTGCAAGTAAAGAAAGAAATCTCCAACTAATTATTCCCCTTTGTTGGCACCTCTCAGTTTTGACGGTAAAATGAATTTCTTGTGAAAAATGTCTTTTCTTTCTTCCACTTTAAAGCTGCACTCTCACGGACTGAACATTTTGACAACTTTTTTTTTTTTGTCTTGGAACGAGTCAATTTTTGCAAAAATCCATGGAAACCAGTAATTTAAGACTGCTGACAAAAAATAAGATTGCAGATTTTTATGTTTCAGTTTAAAAATTGATGTTTTATGCATTTTTCTTAAACCATTAGCCATGAAACATTAATTTTCGAACAAAATATGAAAATCTGTGATCTGATCTTTTGTCAGCAATCTTAAATCATTGATTTGCAGATATTTACGGCAAAAAAAATTGCTTTTTTCCAAGACAAAAAATAAAAAAGTTGTAAAAATGGTAAATCTGTGAGACAGTGCAGCTTTAAAATAATAAATTGTGCATTGAAAAAATATTGAAACTGTAAGTATAATTATGATAAAGTGGAAATATTATATATAGTCTTTGATAATAAACATTTCTATTTTTTGAATTGAAAATTTGTAAAATGAGTTTTAAAGTCATAATTGACTTTCACAAAAAATCTCTTTTTTTTAATGATGAATATCAAATCAATTATTTTTTGTAAGTATATATTATATAAATACAGTAACAGCTAAAAATACAATAGACGATTAGAGCAAAATCAAAATCCTAAAAAACATGCATGTAATAATTATCTTCTATATCTTACTCGCTTATCAAATAAATAATTTATTTAATGAAATATATAAATTTCACAAAAATGTGTAGGGCAGAGAAGAAAAAGATAACTCCGTAAGTTTTTGTTCTATTTTGCTGTTTACTTCATTTTCAAGAGGACTGGAAATCCTGATCAATATCTTATCATTACTTTCTCAATGTTTTAGCTAATTTTCATCCCATTGAATAAACTTTCTTTGGTTTCGTTCTGTTTGCCAAAGATAGAAATATAATCCTGTATTAAAAGTGATTGGCACATTTTAGTATTTGCTCCTTCTCCTATCTTTAACTTGTAATCGAAAGTTACCAAAAGTTGGCATATTTTAGGATTAAATTTGATAATGGATGCAAATTTCAATAAACATAAGATAATTCAATGACCATTAGATGTAACAGCACAAGTGACATCCATACTAGCGACACCGGGGGAAAATGTCCTTTTTATGTGTGAATGAATTATCTCCCTTAGAATATATTATGAATAGTGTAAGATTGTTTAAACTGGAAAAGATATATATCTAAAGTAAATTATTCAATAGTTGTTCCTTATCAACAAAACAAAGTTAGAACACAGACATGATTAATTAAATTTTCTTCTCTTCTTTTTTGAGGAACTAATTCTGAAATCAAGTCCCATATATGCCAGCAAGGCTCAAACAGGATAGGAAACCACAAAGACACTAGAACCAACCTCAGTGAAGCCAAACTTATCAGGTCACCAGCAGGAGATCACTGTATCAGATTGACGTTCCCGCGTCCAACAGGGACTAAATCCGTGTCCCCTTTCGTTAGGTCAATAATACAAGATTTAACAAACATACACTCAGGTCACAGCAATCAGCATTGAAATATCTTTATATATATAAGAGTTAAGCCACATTATACGAAACATTACTTAGTGTAAAGCTGCCAAAACAAACTGTTGTCTTATAGCAATGAAGACAGACATTGATATAGTTAAATATCTATATATAATTTTTTTTCTGATTCCAAATATGGGTAAAACCATTTGTTACGTACACAGAACAGGTATGTTAAAGTGATAATAGACCTTATATAGTGTAAGGATATGGACTGAGTAACGTTGTCATAGACAGTGGCAAAACTAGGGGATGAAATGATACAATTGATACAGTATCCCCCCCCCCCCCCCCCCCCCCCCCCCCCGATATGTATTGGTACACAAGCCTGGGGAATGGACCACAACTGAAAAACAACAGGAACATCCTTGGAAGAAGCCATCTCTTTTGATCAGTATTAATATCCTTACATTTAAAAGTGTTGCTTTGACGTTACTGATGAAAATCTTCCACCTGGTAATGAAGTAAAACTATCTGCATCTAGAACAAGCAAAGTGACCAGCCAAATGTTAGCAACAAGTGTATGATATCAAAACGACCAAATAACAAGATTCATTCATCTCTCACAGATGGTTTCCAGAAAAATCAAAGCAGATGATGATATCAAAATCTCTATGAAAAAAATAAGTTATATTAGGGAGATTGTTATCTGAAAGAAAAAGTTCAGGGAAATGAAATTTCTTTTAAGCTTTTTGCTATCTACCAAATTTGATGGAAAAAGTATGACTCTGATAACTTAACAGGTGGAAATGGAACAAACACTTGTGAAGCAGGCTGAAGAAAATCTTCTGAACTTATAAACGAGGACCCCCTATCCAAGGGAGCTCTTGTGTCCGACTGTGCCATGTCATGACCGGGCGGTACAACAGGTGAAGGCAGGGGTGATCACTATCACCACCATTAAAGGGACACAACTCGTTTATCACAGGCCAGGTAGCTAGGGGCAGATAATTGATCAGCACTGTGATAACAACCCATAAATCTATTAAAACTATGATAAGAAATATGATTGAAAGAATCACTTTGATATCAAAAGTACCGTTAAAATCATAAATGGCAGATGGTTTCAATGAAAGTTTTTTTCTTAGTTTTTATCAATTCTAAACTCATAATTTCCAAGGAAATTCTTCCTGTTAGGATTAAACTTTCAGGAAATGTCTTCAAACTTCAATGACGAGAAATCTTGAGATATTAATGTATGATTAGACGAGCTCAAGTCAATGGGCTCCTGGATTACTTGACTTAATCTCTAATCAACGAAAAAACATTGGACTTTCCGTAAGGAGAAAAATTGACAAATTTTGGAGAGAGTCAAGTTCAAATCAAAACTTTCATGTTATCGAAGAATTTACTCTTGACTTCAAAAGCAGACTAAATTATCAATCAAGGCAGCGGCAGTCTTTGTCATTTGAAGAAGAATATCATGATAATTTACACTCTCCAGGAGGTGGATAAAGCCAGTTCCTTTACCACAAACATACGCAGTTTTATGTACACAATTATTATTCTTATATTTGTACTAATATTCCTGTTTTAAGGTTGCACCAGCCCTGACAGTATGCGATATTCAAGGCCATTTTTAGTGTGACAATTTTCCTCATCTATAGCTTGCTTTATATCCTAAAGGTTAGTTTAACAGTGTCAAATTTTGCTTTTATCTGAAATTGAAAACATAAAAGAAGTGTTCAATTTTTTGTCTTTCATTATTTCCATTCTTTTTGCTCCTGTGATTTTTTAAGCCTTTTCATCATTATATTGAAATAAGGTGAATAGTAAAAGTAATGTTAACAAATTTCAGAATAATTCCCACAATTGTTCATTTTATAATAACCATTTATTGGGTTGAATATCATTTTAAATGATATATTCAGTCCAGAAATAAGTGTATTCAAAGTTGAACAAGTGTGAAGGATCTCTATTATTGATATAGGTTAAAACTGCATGTGATCTTATACAATTTTGCTATTCTTATGACAAGAAATTGTTGCGCGCTGCCTTTCATCATTTGAAATGGAATCATCGCCCTTTCATTTTCTTACAGACCACAGACATCAGGATCAAGCTATACAAACAGAGGCAAAAAATGCAAGTAAAGGATTAGATTTGAAGAGCAATATTTATCTTTTCCGCGTTTTTGAAACTAAATCAACTTGCACTCAGAAAATTCAATGCATTTCTTTATCCAGTATCAATCTCCAACTGTTGTGCCCTGTAATTATTTTTAAATGACTAACTAGAAAGTTTGACTTAAACCAAATCGGCGACAAAAAAACCACCACTTGATGACCATGGGAAAGCAGAATTGAAATATATCAGAACATTTAATATAATTGAGAAAATAACATACTGTCAACAAAATTCGCTAAACATCGAGACCACAAAAGTGAAAGCTCTGAGACTGCGTATTAAGGTGTCAAAATCGTTGAATTAAACATGGAAACGTGAGACTTTAACTCCGTACACTTTAGGAGAATTTATGCAGATAGCTGCAGCGATAAGCTACCAGAATTGGCCATATTTCACTGCATTTTGGCTGTCCGACAAAACTTTGGGAAATTGTCACCCAGGAAGGAAATGGGTGATTGTTGAAGTTTAGAATTTTCGTAATTTTTCAAGATCGCTTTAGGTGAAATTATAGCCCAGCTGCAGAACCCAGCCACGATGGATGCCTTCTGTTGACACTTTGTGTCTTATTAATCTCTTTAAAATCTTCTATACAGTGATATAGTGTTGATTTAGGACTGAAACGGCTTCTATTTATATTTAATAGATATAAGGACATCTGAAGATATAGTGCCTGAATTTTTATAATGTGTAATTAACATAATGTAAACTTTCTAAAGTATGATAATATATGGAAAGTAAATCTGCTGTATCAGGTCAGAAAACTGGCAACTTTGCAAGTTAAGGTTGTGATAAAAGTACAAGCTTTAACCTAAAAAATGATTATATATAAGGCCAGCAGAATAAATAATCATACCAAAATATTCAGAGATTTAATTTGGTGGTACTACGGTATATGATGCCACGTTATAATTAATTGAATGGATCATGACTTCAACATAAGTGTTCATGCATTATCAGTGAGTCTTTTAATCTTTTTGTTAACAGGTAAAAAACATGTTGACGATTTCAAGAAAACATTCTCCGGCCCATTACTTTCCCAGCGGGCTTAAGGCATAACCCCCCTCATTACAAATTGGTGGCAATAACATGCTTTCACATTCAAATACAGAACCACTTTTCCCACCTCCAAAATTGAAGAGCCTCACAACTTTTCAACTTCCTTTTGAAGAGTAGGAAAACAGAGATTTGACAAGCAGAAAACGATTGCTTTTTTATCAATCATTGAATGAAGAATGGAAAGTCAAAGTGATATTTATGACATTTTTAAATCTGACATCGGAAGCTGTATTAAAGGCTGTGAATGACATAAAATGCAGTTATATTTTTCTGAATCAAATTACCATTACTGTGTACAATAGCGTCATTTATAACACCTCAACGACTATACAATTACAATACAAACAAATGCAGACAATTTGAAGGAGATGATTATTCAAACGCCAAAAACTCATTCATATAGTCGAAACCCTTGTCCATTGAAAAAGACTGCACCCCGCAAGTTAAATTTCCTAGACTTTGCTCCTTTTTTATAAAAGAGTAAATAAACGTACAAAACTGCCAAAAAACTTGTGGCGACTTACTGTCAACCTATTTTGTGTCCAAACAGCAGGGTGGTGTCAGAGATGAGAATCAATCGTTTACTGTGCAACTTCCAGCCAGAAAAAAAAGCGTTAAAAATGAAAAATGTTGCTGTCACAATTTCTTTCATCATAACAATTTCTGGTTTCAGGTAGGGGAATGATCTTATTCATGGTATCTATAACCAATATGACAATTCTTTTAAGAATAAAATTTATTGGTTAAAACAAAATTAATGTTGCAAAGTGATAAAATTAACTTTATTTTTTTTCTTTACATATATTTTATTGGGAATAATTTCTGTCTTCATATTAAAAATGTAGCTTCATAAAACAACAATATCCTATCATTTAATTAAATACGTACAACATATATTTAACCTTCTATTAGTAAAATACATCAGCATTGATTAATTCTTTATAATTTATTTAATATCATACTGGAAAAACACAAGATATTTGGGATTTTCTTAGAAAAGTTACCATCATATGTGGACTGAGAGGTTATGATCATAATAAATGCTATCAGCCGTATCATTATAGCCCCAATAAAGATAATTTGAATTTTAAGCCTACAAATGTTTTTGAAATAAAACTGCCAGAATTCGAGAAATAACTGTTATATTTAACGTATTTTAACCAAGAAACATGTTAAATCAAAATGGTTAGCTATTGGTTCCCCTATTAAGTTGCTGTGTCTTTTCAAATGTTAGAATACAAACATTTATAGCTCTTTTCTTTTAAATTCCAGGATATATGTATAACATTATGTGATTTTTTTCAAATAATACATAAATCAGGAACAGATAGAGATCATTTCCGCGGATAGGTATCAACATTTGAGAGTAGATACTTTGCCAGGTTTTATATTTTAAAGTCTGTAAGTCAGCATCATTAATAGTATAACATATTTTTTTTTAAACCTGTTCTGTTTTTTTAATTCATTGAAAAAAGATGGTTTCTGGAAGTATTCGTCTATAAAGATAGATGTGGAAAATAAAACTGTGACTTTCCATCAATTTTACGAGAGAACCTGTGTGGTTCCCGCTTTGCTATCATTTGGACATCTTATGAGCAGAGCCTATCTTTATGACTGAGAAACGGGTTTGTTTTAATCATAACTTTCTCTGATATATATGTTTTTTGATGTTTTATTTCACCCACTTTGAGCACCTTAGGAGTCATAAACCTTCTAGATTGGAAAAAAGATTACTGTGTCAGATAGATGCTGACATCAAGGCAACAGAATATGACAAACCAAATTTTTTTATAGTTGTCCACAGTGACAGAATTTCAAAATTCTGTCTCTAATTATTATAACATTCATCGTCATCGTCACCATCATCATCATCTGCCTCATCATCATCATCATCATCATCATCATCATCATCATCATCATCATCATCATCATCATCATCATTGCAATAATCATATTATCATCATCAACAACATCAGCAACAACACCACCATCAACTTGCAAAACTTCGACTTACATTATCTGGCTGCGTAAGGGATGGTTTCAGGGTAAGGTTGCGAGGAAGGGAGGCCTGTGCTCGGTTTCGACACACTTTCTCGCATGCGCGGTCGTGCACGATGTAGACGCAGAACTCCTCAAACTCATCCTCCTTCAGCTGCGTCATGTCCCAGCCATCCTCAAGGCTGTCTGCAATTTACAAAATAAAAATATTTTGAGCATATAATTGTATCCCTCTATTTTTTCATTTTTAAAAAGACTTCATCTTGAAAAGTCAAGAATATTTACACAGAGGCCTTTTAATTCATGCATGTCCCTGAAGCACTGTAAAATAGAGCATTTTTTTTTACTTATTGCAAACAAATAACTGTGTTAGTATTAGCAGCAGGAGATGTAAGACATGGGGTACATACACTGTATAAAAATGTCAAATAATAATGTATTCATAATAATATTCATTTTTTACTTTTCTTTCACAGTTTGTGTGTTTGAGTCTAAAAACAAAAAATGTTAAAAGAAAGTTTAAGTGCAACTCATCAACGTTGCAGATCAATGTCCAGCTTTTATCACATGAAATAGTTATTATTATCTCCAACCGTTTTTTTCATACACTTTGCCTTTATATGAGCATTTACGGAAACTTAGGGTATTAATCAAAAGTGGCTTGACTCAATTGGGTAAATCTCTCTGAATAAGAGTAGCAATTTTAGATAAATTTAAGACAAGTGTGGTCAAAAACTAAATCAATCTTAAGTACCAGAAATTTCAAATGATAGTGAACTTAAAATTGATAATGGGGCCGACCAGTTGAAACATGTAAATGGAAGTTTCATTTTTTGAGGACCCTTTTGCAAATCTAATATAATCTCGGAGGGGTGCTCCAGATTTTGATTGTTAATATATCGAATTTGGCAGATATAAATAAGAGAAAGGCGCAACGAAAACTATGCAACTAAATTGGAGGTAAAAATGCAGCCAGTATGTCACTTCTTTAAAACAAAATTGGAATATTCTCGGTATTTTATCAACAATGAAATAGAAATATTTCATCGGAAGTAGCAAATTTCAGGTTAAGAAAAAACAAATTACAGTTAATAAATGCCAAAATTGGTCAGAGAAATAGACCTTAGACATATTTCACAGAAAAAGAACAGAAATATCTTCTGCTGCTTAAAATTAATTTTTAAATCTGCGGCTCTAACCAATCACAACTATGCATTTTCAATGAATTTTTTATGTCAAACTTTTTCAATAAAATTAAATATTCAATTTTTCACAATTACAGATATACTTAGCATTTATTATTATTAACATGAGCAAGGCTTCGAATATTTGGGTAAGGTTAGATTTTGGAATAATAAAATACGAAACACTACTAAACATGTTCAATTACAATACGATTTCTCAAAAATCAAGTTGTTTTAATCTCTCATAATGTTAAACTGTTCAAGCAGCATTAAATTTGCTACCTGAAGCAATAGAAAATGAGCATTCAAAAAAATAATCATGAAATTAAGATCACCTTACATCAATTATATTCATTAATTCATGAAGGTCAGGCGATTTGGCCGGTATTATCCAAATGTGAGATCATTACAGTAGTATCTTCATAATTTGACCCTTTATCATTGGTATTAGGCCACTTTCGGATGTTAATATGATACAGTAATGGGCGTAAAATGCCCTCCTCGCATGAAAAGTGAATTTGCTCACGCAGAAATAGTTGAATGTAAATCATTGAACAATAATGTCCTAAGTTTGACAACAATGTCTCTATCAAAGAGTGATAGCAATGATAGTAAATTATGAAATTAAAAAAGATATTAAGACTGTTACTCAGAATTGATGCAGTCAAAATTATGGTAGCTGTCAATTCCTATACCAAATAATTGTGGTATTTTTATTGGAAGGAAAACATATTTATTAATAGTTATGATTCTGAAGTTATATTCTACAATCAAGTTACACTGAATATCTAGGTACTGTATCAGTGACTTTATCTAGAACTTAATTTAGCTGCAGATGTGTATAGTTGTGATGACAAGAAATTACAAAATCCCAACCCTAGTGACAGTTCTGGGTAAATAGCAAGGTATTCCAGGTAAATGTCAAAGTCAAATACCGTTGAATTTGTATTATGTTATAGTGCTTTAATTACCTAGTTATTATTAAAATGTATTAATTCCATAACTAATGGTCTTTTATATGTCACTGTATGGGTAACATTTAATAATGTTATATTTTATTCTTTTCTGGTTAATACTAATGACATATCTTTAAAACAATACTTAATATACAAATAATGTGTGCAATATTCAACTTTCAATATGAACAATGCACCAAATGCGACTCCTTTTAACATGCCACATAACAGAATGATTACAAATATCTTAATTAAATAGAAATATATAAAAAATAAAACATCTTATTTAAAATCATACGCACCCAACAGCATCTGTCTCCTGGTCCTTTCTAAAAGCATCCTGTTCAGATTTATATCACCAAATATCATTTGTCCTTTTTGTTTTAAAATTCACTCATTCAGTTTTTTAAATAACAATAAATATTGTTTTAAAAATATAAACAGTTACTGCTATATTCAAATAACAAGTTCTAATGAAGTCTTTTCATCATTACCCGTGGATGTGTTTGCTTATGACTGAGAATGTTCATTTCAACCACATAACATGAAAAGTTTGCTTAAAAATGGAATTTTGCCATGCAATCTCAGGTATTGCACAGGAATATGATGATACAGCCAGCTGTCAATCAAAGCAATAAAGTGAAGCTTTGCAGTGAATATCTTATCAATTTCTGCTGGCTCCTCCCATTTAGCCAATGGAAAACCAATAAGAGAAATGGCAGTAGTTTTACTGTGCTGTGGTAACAGCCTTGTGAGAAATAGTGACAATGTGCCGATTTAAACGCCATTTACTAACAAAACCCCGCTCTATCTGTTTCAGAAAAGCGTAAACACATCCATAATTGGTCAGATAATCGCTTTTTCACGGTGCTCAGCTACTGAGATAGCTCAGAGAGTTTAGATATTGAGTGAGTGCCTGCATTGAAAATTTAAAAATGTAAAGTTTAATCTAAGGACACCTGTGATTTTGGGGCAAAAATCACTGAAAGTCAACAGGTCATAGGAAACCATCCAGTGTTTGGTTGTTTTTAAATGTGTTTAAAAACCACAGATTAACAGATAAATGTATAAGGATCCTTTCTTTAATTTCACACACCTTAACAAAAGCATTAACTTTTAAAACAATTCTTGTTTCATTATCTTTGTGTGAGCTCCGGGGCCCACCTGTCTTTAATAGTGTTTATTCTAGACCCTTTAAGGGTTTCCCTTAATGCCTATAAGAAATGATAACATGATTAAGATAACAACTTGTCATCTTTTTGATAAGTAAATTAGTTAAGGAAATCAACATTTAATTTCACCAATTACAGGCAAATTTGTTGAAACAATTCTAAATTGATTGACATTATACTCATATTTTATATCTCCCAATAGTAGATTTAAATTAAAATTTTGTTTCATTATATCCTGAATCCATCATTAACAACTGCGGAAGTTCCAGGAAATATAATTTTAAAAAAATACTCTAATGTGAAACATATAAATATGCCTGAAAAAAAAATCAGTTATTTTCTAATCAATGTTTTGACGGAATCCCATATTTCCTATGGAGACAGGCATGAAATACACCTAGAAACTGAAACAGCTCAGCCTTTCAATAACATCCAATATAAACAGATGTGAAATTTCATGGGAAAGGTGCGAATTAAAAAATATACAAAGAAATTATTTCCAAACCCCTAGGTGTTAACAAATTTACAGAGTACCTCCTTAAATCCTGAACTTGTGTTGCCGATATTTGGACACCCAGTGGTTTTGTAACAGTATTTATAGCTGTCAGTAGCACCTTCTGTACGTTTTGAGCTGCCTCATAGGGGAGGGCCTCTCCAGGCTCTACCACAAAATGAGTTTTGTCATATAGGTGAAGATCCCTGTTGTTCACAAGGATTGACAACATTCTCCTGGATACGCTGTATTTCACCCATCATTGATGCCTCATAGTGGATTTATCCAGATATCTTTTTGTTTAATTTAAATTATTTTTAATCGGTTGTCTGGTTAGCGCAGTGGTTAGCACACTCATTTCTCCCAGGTGACCCAGGTTCGATTCCAAGACTGGGCTCATGTGAGTTTGGTCAGTGGTGACCAAGCCGGACAAGTGGGTTTTCTCCAGTTACTCCCAAACATTTTCCCCCATAACACAAGACCACACTCGTGCATTATCATGCCAACGAGGGTGACTTAATATAAGTTATCATAGCTTTCTTCACAATCATAAAATATATAACGTTTAAACTATTTGTTAATCAATGGTCACAGCTTAGTGCCACTGAGTTTCAAACAAGTTAATCTACAACTATGTTTTATCAGCACCTCACAAAGTGTGCCACAATTATGTTCATTATGTTTTCTAACAAATTATGCATACGCCGTTTCATTAGATTAAAAACCGAGACCCCATCTCGGGAAAACTTTGCCTTTAGTAATTTTTTGAAAATATTTCTAAATTCAAAAAAGTATATGTTACTTAATACAACTTGTGAATTCACTTGCATGATAATTGTTCACAAGCAGACCGCTGTAAAAAAGTGGAAAAGTGAGTGTACTAGTGAAACAGAAAAAAATGAGCAATGAAGTTATGTAGTCATTCTTCAAAAGTTGTTAATTTCTCTAATAAAACAGTTTTGTATAGCCATATGCAGCGTTTTTAATTGTTGAAAAAAATGTAAACATATACTAATAGTAATTACAAGTACTTAGTATAAAACCATAGTTTTAATTAAATTCTTTCCTTTTAAATTTACCATTTTTTCCTCACTTATTATAACAAGTGGTTAAATATTTTCAAAAAATTGAAGCCCTTAACGATA
Source organism: Mya arenaria (assembly GCF_026914265.1). Taxonomy (NCBI): domain Eukaryota; kingdom Metazoa; phylum Mollusca; class Bivalvia; order Myida; family Myidae; genus Mya; species Mya arenaria. The sequence continues at coordinate 82,542,764 of NC_069127.1, read as the reverse complement.
ATGTAATGTAAAAGGGGTCCTTCTCTCATCCAAGTTGCTGTGGGTCCAGCCTCACTGTGGTCATATTCTCATGGACTCTCAAATTAACTTTTAACATCTGAAGGTTCCTTTTCATAGGTGCAGGCAGAAACATTTCTGACAATTATCAGCCAATTAAATAAATGAGAGGCACACTTGTTGCTGAAACCAATACATCACAGCAGAAACAGGATGAGGTGCCAGTCCTGGTAGAGACAGTTCCAACATGTCCACCATCAATCCAACATGGCGCACATTTATCAGATATGGCCGCCATTGCAGAAGCGACAAGATAGAAGAGTCAACAGCTGAGACTGGGGTGTGGACAACCCGCTGGGGATGGATGGATAGGGAATTAATTTGTTTGTATGTTTGAAAACTGCTGAGGAACATGGTGGGAGACAAATGAATTCAACTGTTATTCTTTTAACATGAAAACAGTGTAGCAACTGTTTGGATTCATGCTTACTGATATGTGGTTTTCTTAATAGAGCATTCTGGCATTTTCATATTTTGAAACTGTGTGTGTTTTATTCCTCTTGTCTTTAGGCACTTGTGGTAACATATCTTTTTCAAGATTCTGCTTAATTTCAACCCCATGATTTTATGCATGGTCTTGCTGATCCCCATCGTTGCACTCCCTGTTTTTTTTTTTAATTTTTCATACTTTTTAAATCTAACCATCAAAAGTAAAAAAAAGGCAAAGGAATGTATTGGCCTAACAAGTTAACAAGTAATAGTCGTTATAAAAGTGACACCTACATTCAAAGTGGCTCCTGTTATAGTCCCTCACTGTCACAACAGTAAGGGCCATAAAGCATAGTAGGGAGTGTATTAGGGCATCCACTTAAAGTAACTGATAGCCTGAATTACCTAATGGGGATAATCATTTACCAAGTAAAGAAAACATCGACATAGTAATAAATTAATTAGAAGTTATGGATTAAGAGTACTTGGGGTCAAAACTGCTTGATTAAGGTAATAAGCCACTGTCTTTTATGGTAATGTGTACAGATAATAATAATGAATGTCATTAATAAGATTTTCTTGATATATGGGTGTCAAATACCTTACATTATGATTAGAATGAATACTACTGAGAAATATATGATACCAGATCAACCAGCTGTACTTATATAAATTAATAATTAAGTCTCATTATTTATTAATCTACATATTTTTTTGGTTTTGTAACTAACAAGTTTCCATGGCAATAGATACTAAAAAATGACATAAGCACACTCATCCTCTCGTAATCTATTGTTTTCTTTAATTTCGTACCAAACCTAATACTTCTCTCCAATGATATCAATGAAAAAGCGGCTTACTGTGGACACCTTCTAATCAGCTTACAACACTTTTTAATCAAAACAAAACATCAGGATTTGATGGTAAAATAAGCAGCTTTCTTCCCTTGTCTTAATCATGATAAAGTACACAAATATGGTCATGTAAGTAAGATGAAAGCTGTATTATCTTCATATTATCTGATGTTAATTTTCCCTTGATCAGGGTGAGGTGTGACTATTGTAGCAGGATAAATCCTAGTTTGTTTATGTGTGTTGATCAAAGTTTGCCTGCGTCCATTGGCTGCTTTATGGCTTGACCCCGCTGTGATGCCATCACAACTTAAACTGTGTTGAAATGAGTGACATGAGATAGAAGTGACAGAAATTCACAGTCAAATCCAGACATTGGAAGACTTGAAAAAACAGAGTGAGATACAAGAGATCCAGGTGTGATACCCTAGCTCTTTTGCAAAGAGACCTCTTGGTTCTTTAACGTGATTGGTGTACAGCACAGGAAACAACTTTCCTGGGCAGAACTAGTATGGAGTACACCATTTTCCCAGTACTACCCTTTAAATGCCGAGCGCTAGGCAAGCGAACTTCTAGTGCCATATTTGAACATCTTTACACTAAAATACATCAATCGGCTTTCAAGGAAAGATAACTCATGGGTTATCTATCCTTCAATGCAAATTATTCTACAGTGTATTCTATGTCGGTAGTTGAGTATCATATTAAACCTCATATCAAGTGCACTGCACCATGCATTTCATCGCGCTTCTGTCACAGATCAAATGAAACAATTATCCACTGAAATCTTCTTTCTTAGGTGTCGAATCTGTTATTTCACACCTGTTTTGTCAATATTATTTTCATTTGTGTGAAGAGCAAAAATGGGCCTCGAACATAAATCATAATTGAAATGAAATCAAGCTAATCGCCGATGTTAAGAATATAAAATTTTTACAAAAAATGACACTAAATAATATTTGACATCATAATTAAGAATCAGCTCTCCTTAAATATTTAAAAAAAAAATGCCCTTGAATAGGGAATAAGTAAATTCTTTAATATCACAGCAAATGTGCACGCATATACAAAAGTACTTTAACCAGGTAGATTTAAATTTGGTCATGGACTTAAAATGCTGCAATATTGACCTATGTGCTGTCCCAATTTTAGACAGTTTAACATCCATTCTTTTGCTAGAACCTGATATACACCTTAGCAATTTTACCATTTGTATTTCAGAGTCCCTCATACTGAAGAATGCTTAAATATGGTCAGATCCTTTTTTTTATTTCTTAGTTTGGGCCAAGTTTTCAAGATTTAAAAATCACAACAGCATTATTTAATACACACTTGGAAGGATATTGACCTTAATTCAAATGTTTCTTGTAGTTTGTCTTCATTGATATTTATGTTTGGTACTCTGTAGGTAATTGCAACATATTTGTCAGTAGAAATGTGTTAATTAACATGAAGTGATACACAAAATCTATTGCCAAGTTGGTTTAAAACTGGCGGCAGTTCCCTAATTTTTACAATGTCAATTGCCAGTATTTGTATTAACATTTGGTACTAATAGGAGGTTGCAACAAATTAACAGTACCCAGATCCACATAGCGGTTACTTCCCTTTGCTGTAGAGTCACAGCCACCACACATGTCGGTTACTTCCCTTTGCTGTAGAGTCACAGCCACCACACATGTCATGAGATGAACAAGAAAATTATTTAAGTCATTTAAAAAGTGAACCTTTTCTTTCATTTGAAATTATATAACAATAATAAAGTATTGCATACATACGTGATTTAATTTTTTTTTTCTAAAGGTCTTAGATAGCATCAATTCAGGTGTTTTCATACCTGGTGTCAGAAATCTTCAGTGCTCATCAAGGGAGATCACTGGAGATTGATATACTATCTCATATGTGAAGTTGGTGCTTCTAACCAATATATGTCACCTTTCAGCATTGATATTTACTATGTCATTGATATTTTTTACAATGCCACTGCCTATCAATAGTACATTATACAATGGCTGTATCCATTTACAGTCTTTGACTTAGTGTTTTCAGACCACTGCAGGCTTGTCCGAGCAGGAAGATGTACTAGCCCTAATTAATTTCCACTAGACAGAACATATTTGATGTTATAATTTTTACTTCTATGAAAAAAACTCTTCACATTTGAAACAAGCTTTATTTCGTAAAACTGTGGCAACGGGTTGATTCATGAACAGGTTTTCTTTCGGGCTTTTTATTTTTAACAAAATATTTGCTAGATGTTGACCATCATCAGCAGTTACAGCCTTAAACTGACTCGCTCATGGTTTGTAAAATTACTAAATAAAGTGTGGCAAATCATAAGTGCTAAAGTGTTAAAACAAAAATACCAAAAGCTGGAACTCTTCAGCAAATATCATCTTTGAAGACCACAATTTTTATTAGCGTTAGTAATGTGATTGACATTATCATGTGATGTTATCAATGTATCCTTAACACTTTTGTTAAAGTCCCGGTGGCCGTGTGGGCTGTATGGCTGTTTTCTACTTTTTTCCTTGACTTCTCCGGCGTGGGTTCGAACAGTATTAAAACCAAAATACTTCATTTTGCTATAACTGTATTTTTTTTTCTGTAATTTCGATATCATAGAGTAAAATGATGATAAAATAAGTGTTTTCGGATGCATTACCGGGAAAACTAATTTTTGGCCCCAAAACACGAGCGAGTCACTTTAAGCTAACGGCACTTGTTGATCCTTGCTGCTTGAAACTTATGCTCACGTTTCGCCTTATTACGACTATTGGTCTTTTCTCTTCATAGTTCCGCCCATGTTAGGCTGCTGCGCTTTCTACTTAAACAAACAACTGCATAATTTAAACATATGGCAAGCATCCAGTCTGATAAGCCCCCATGTAATGAATAGCAAGGGGTGAGGAATTGACTCCCAGAAAACCCCTCAGAATGGTCACATGAACAGAAGGTGTGAAAAAGGGGGCGCCAGCAGTAGTTTGTCTTAATACATTAAGAAACGTAATTAAACAAAAATGCAGACTTTATTAACCATTAGATTCATGTGTGGTAGAGCAGCAGCCAATGTTTCAAATTGTGGAGTTAATATATGAAAATGTTCTCTAGCCTTATTGGCTTACCGACTTGGAATTTATACAAGCTCAAGCCATTTTGTTTCACTAAGCCACGCGGTTCCGATTTAAGGGTCACGTCAAGGACTGCAATGATGTCCTCCCTGTTTTTCCTTTCATTGTCTCCCAATCATCAGAAACCAATAGTTTGTTCAGTAGGTTTCAAGGAAATTTTGTAAAAATAAACCCTTATGCAATAAATACAATATATATCATAAATGACATTGCAATCATGAAATAATGTCATTATTTATTTTTTGATATATAACTAGTGAAATATCTATCCAAAAAGTGTGACTTGAAGTCATTTATAAATTGCGTTGAAAACGGCCGACCATATAGCGGTGTATTATGTATTTAGCGCTGTAAATTAAGTATTTATGATTTAAATAGAATCTCACATTCATGGTCAATCAATATGAAATTTATTAAACTCATTTACTAAAATTGCAAAAAAAACCTCGCCAATGATCGTTTTTTTATCAATTTTAAAAAAAACATGTCTAATAAATGCTATCTAAATGACGGCACTCATGTGAGATCCTCTAAATGCAGTATTCATTTAAACACTTAATGTCAAAGTAACACCCTTCCCTAAGGTAATAATTCCATATAGTTCATGCAGATTGGTCTCAGCTCAAGTACAAAAATATTCAAAAAGTATACTACTTTTAATATCATTAAATTATTTTCAAATCACTTTAATCTTGATTTTAGAAGAATGGAAGACAATTATTATGATACCGTAGAATCTTAAATTATACATGTCTTACCATACATAACAGCAATTTAGAAAACAAATATTTACTAAAAAAAATCGACATAGTTACCATTGTCATTAGATTGCGGGACAACTGACTGCCTTTCCTTGAAAAAAAGAAAACTGTTGGATGCTCATAAAATAGGCTTGCAAATAAAAGAACACTGAACAATAAACACATTGTAAAATTGTCCTCGTTTTCATGGTCATTTATATGAACCAAGTTTTTAATAACACCTTTTTAGCCCTTTTCTTGAAAAGTAAAATAGAGGTTTGGCATTATGTTATTAGAGGCATAAACCTATTAACTACACCACGCCCTAAAAGACAGTTAATTCAAATAAGCATTTATCATTTAACGTAAGGCAAATATTTTTACTATCGTTTATGTCACTTTCAGTGTTTTTCATATTTTGATATATGGCGGCCAAATAGAAGAGATAAAACGGATCATCTGTTTATTTACCTGTCAAATAAAATATGAATTAAATAAATATTGTGCTTTTTTTTCCATCATAATTACTATCATTAGTTGGTTTGAATTCAGACCAGATCGTTATTTTGTCCGCATTCAGATTTTTTCTCCATGTTGAACAAAACTTTTACTTGTTGTTGGTTTCAATGGCCGAAGACGATGAAAATATTCCATTTATAAATGTATGAATCAAAGCAAATGTAAATAAATGTGGATTTAATCACCTTTCAAAATTTTCCCTTTCTTATGATAAAATTAATGGGACCCAATGCAGCACAAATTTATCATTTTGATTAGTGCTTATAAGCAATATTTGAAATTGTTCATTAAATATAACAACAACTAACTCATCCTATTCAATAATGTCATACAGTTATTCAAGGAATAATTCAGGCTAGGTGACAATTCATTTAGCAAATTATAGGCTATGAAAATGTAAATGCAGAGTATGAAACCTGTCTAGACTACAGTTTTCTAACGATTATGTTGGAAATATTGATATTAAAAATGTAATAAAACTACATCAATGTAAGTTTTAATGCACACCTTCTCCGGCTACAGTGCACCAATTTATTATCTATTGTTATTTTTTAAATACGTTATATGTCTACCAATATTGGCTTTTTGAAATAATGAAGTAAAACTTTTACAATACAAGTAAATTTTCATTGCAAAAACTGCAACAAAATGTGCATTATATTTACTAGGACCATCGGAAAGATTAAGAACCCATCTGGGTAAATATTTAAAAAAAATATTAAATTATCTTGAAAATGAAAAGAAATGTAACCAAATTGTAAACATGGACAAACTTGTTTGAATTAGAGAGTCCTCATTATCTATCTAAATAAATATAATGGCAACCAAAAATCAATTTATCGCATTATTATCTGTATGAAGCTCGGTATTTACCATCATTTGATGGTATTAACTGATGCTTAAGTCACTTTTGTGAATGTAACAGCGTGAAATTGTCATCTTTTCACTGATAAAGAGCTTTCCATTACCCGTTGGGAAGTCCCGATATTGTTCGATTGTTTATTATTTGTGATAAAAGCTTATTGAATGAAATCGCAGTTGTCAGGGAAAGCAGGTACACACGGGTATCAGCGCGGAAACCCAACAGAGATGCTCGGTGAAATACGCGTAAATACGACCAACAATGAAGCCCTTTACACACCATGGTGCTGTCAAAATCGTGGACACTTCATTCAGTGAAATCTTTGCTGCGATGCAAGAGTGCTATAAGCAAAAGGCATTTTGCTATTTCATAATCGGGTAACTCATCATATCCAATACATGTTCAAGTTGCTAGGATGTTATAATCTTACATGTTTCTGCACTTGAAATAATGACTTTGTCATTTAAATAAATTGTACTACTCCAAATATCCAGTTTCAAATTTATCACTTTCCATTTTGAGAGTGGTTGAAATTTCAGTTGGACGGTAACCATACCTCATTTCAATTATTATACTTTTATTTTTTTCTTTACATTTTCTGGTCTTAATTTTTCATCTTTATAGAAAATGCATGTCGGATATGCAAATATCCTCCTTCATTGAATAATTGTATGCATAAATAAATTATAGAAAGGTAGTAAAACACAACTTATACTTCTACTTGGACCTTAAGTTACATGTGCAAGAAAATGTTGCAGTCGGTATTAAAAGATTTTTGCGAAATCTTTTTTTTCTTCACATGTAATCGTCAGCTCACGGACGTTGCACTCACTTTCACCTAAAATTATCTTTTTGCAACGTTTTAAATTAGTCAATAAAACAATGCCACCTTAAAACTTTCATTACTACCTTCTTATGCATGCATTCATAATACTTTTGATAACAAATCAATGCCAAGAAACAGAAACAAACATTTAGTGGAGGATGTTAGGGAAACAACATCAACAGATGGAGAAAATTACGAACAGCATTTTTCTAGTGGAAATCAATCATTGTTTCTGATAATGCCCACACAACTAGAAAATGTAACAACTCTGCTGCTTATGTCACGGAAATCGACAAGAGGGCTAAAAATGTGGTTTGCCTAAATGCTTTCAGCTCCGAAGAACTTTTGATCACTACTTGTGGACCGGAGAGTTCTGTTGCCATGGCAACAAGAATGCTGAGAGTGGAAACTACACTATTTTAAATTATTTTTCCGACTGAGAAGCTGGCGAGGAGAAAATTTGGAAAGCTTGGCAAATATGGCGGGCTTTTAGTATTAAGTGTAACATTTACTTTAAATGAACACCGGGAAATGCCAACTAAAAGTGGTTTTCCTTATCTTGTTTATGGACATTATCTTAAGAAGCCGAGAAAATAGGGATTGGATAATATTAAATATTTTTCACCGCAAAATAAAATAGTAGAAAAAGCAAAATGTGAAATAAAAAGAAAGTGAACATGAAAGTGAAGTATAAGTTTGGTTAACGTGGCATACAATTTGGCACACTTTTCTGAAACACTTGCGTAAACTGTCATTTAAAATCCTTTTTAGGCATACAATAAAAAGAAAAAAAATGTTTGTTTCAGTGTAAGATGGCAATATATATTTCACCCCTTGAACACCAAAAGTAAATATTTCACTTGCTTAATATAGCTTTCGGCGCTCATTCAGTGAAAATATTACAATCTTAAACTGAAACAATCAATTATCCTCTATATCTATTAGCAGTAAATAATATATGAATAAATAAGATGTAAGTACCTTTGATCAGCTGTTGGTATAAGTACAGTTGTTTGAATATACTCTGCATTTTTAAACAAATCCAACATTACATAAATAGTTTATAATTTTTGAAAGACTGTTATTCCTGTCCACTATCAAGCATAATTACAAAATGATATTTTACAAAGGACATAAATTTGAAAGCTACAGATTCTTATTTTTATTGGAAATAATATTTTCCCATCATTTTCTGATTAATAAATTTGATAAACTACTATGCGTGAAAATAATCAAATTACACATTCAATATAAATAAAATAGATAAACAAAATTAAAACAATAGATTTGATTAATAAGTAAGAGATAAGGTTGCAGAAAATTTTATAGGACATGGCATTTTAAGTTGTTGTCCCTTCAGTTGAAGAGTATTCTATACCTCCAATTGAAGAGCTCCAATTTCAAACTCCCAGGGTTTTTAATGTGTCATTTTTACCATAGCATAACATGGAGCTATTCAGGAAAGTAGTTAATTCATTGTAGAAGTAATATTTCCAACATCTAGCAGGGGGCACCGTCTGTAGCTCTAATGAACCACTATCAGTGTAATGATCAACTTGTTAAAACAATGGCTGTCGGGGTAAGAAAATCTGTCATCAATGGGACATAAACTGAAATTTTTAGACCAAAGTTTGATGCTCTCAAGCCAATGTCTTTTGTTTTTGAGATTATGAAGTAGATTTTTGTGTTTAAGTGAATATCAAATCACATTATTGAGTACTGGTTGGTCTTGAATGGGCACCAACAATTTGAGATAGTTCTTATGAAAATGGCCGTGAACATTCGATATCCCTGGGACCGTAAATGTTATGTGATGCCTGAAGATGATAATGTACAAAAAAAATAATTATATCACCAAATATTTATGTTCAACTGTTCCAATGTATTGTTATAGGTGTTTGAGATTGGACGGTTTCTATTATAGATAGGGTCACAATGAATTTCTTGGGTCACAAACTCAGCGATCTTCTGCACTACTTGCAACAATGACATCGTCAAAAATATATATCGTACACAGTCAACATCAATTAAGAGATATACATTTCATATTTAAGAAAATTATTATTAAGCTAACAGGATTTACTTTTATTGAGTATCTGGTTACGTTGTCATTTTAGCCCTATTAAAATAAATGAAACTAATATTTTTATTAAAAATAAATTAAAAATGTAAATAATGCTAATTGCTTTAACTTTTAAAAAAATGACATTATTATTTCATATCCATTAGTGCTAAATATTAATAACATCAAATGTGCAGTGATAAGATCGAAATTAATTTGAAACCGAATCTTTATGTACCACAAAACTTTCAATCTGCACAAACTGACAAGAGGTGCAATAACTTTATTGAATACAGTTAATAGAAATGGACCATAATATTCAAATTTTACAAAAGTAGTTTTAATTATCATTCATTTTGTTAAAAATTACCATGAGAAGAATCAAGCACATAAGACAGAATATAATGCATCGGCTGAGCCAGGATTTGATGTTAGAGGGGGCGCACTTGAGGGGCGCACCTCGGGGCATGAGCCCCCTCCCCCAAGAACCCCCAAAATTGGCTGTTAACATGTCAATGGGCTTTGGGGGACATCTCTTAGAAAGCTATAGCTAATTTTAGAATGAAATGGTGCATTATGGAGTAAATAATGCATAATTTTTCAACCAGGGGCCGTTACTATTCAATAAGCATCTAAGTGAATATTTTCAACTTAGTGAGAATTTCGTACTTTTTTACATTGAATATTTAATATACCCGCTACTTTTCATCAGATTTATTCATATGCATATATTGTTTAGACCATTTTCTTGCTTAATTTCATATTTTTGGTGTACAAACATTGTTCGTTTTCTTAAAATTCAAATTAGAAAAAAGGCAATTTTACACTAAATCGAAAATTGTTACTATGATGCTTTTTAAATACAGCTCCAGACTGACAATTTAAGAGGGGGGGGGGGGGGGGGCTAAGCCCCTCCCTGAAATCGCTAGTGTAATGTACCAGGAAGGCTCTGCTCAGCATTAAATGATTAAAATTATAATCACTAAAAACAAATGTATTTGTCTTTTTTTTTTTTTTTCTCAGATTCATATCAATCCCCCTCGTGCACCAATCAGGACTTCCATGTTTAATATCAGAGGGAGCTTTAATAATCTACCCTTGCTTGTTTTATTCACATTATGCCAAGTGACCCTGCACCTGAATTGCACTGTTTTTAAATACGCTGAGTTTCAATCTAAAATCTCAAACAGATACTGGAATATAAGCATAGGAAGTGTTCACCCCATGTTTCCATCTTCCTTTCTGATGAAATTTGCAGATATAATAAATATATTTCTCATGTCATAAGGTGTCAAATTATCGTAACATCTATAAAAGCTCGCTATCTTCTGGACGTGCCCCTACCCAGACCTATTCAAGCCTCCCCCTGCAGAGATGTTTCCAAAACTCATTAATTAGTCAACTGGAATCACTAAATCATGTTTTAATTCAGATAGGCATTAACAGAAACATTCTTTTTCGTTTTGATAAAATCAAATTTTTCATAAGCGAGAACATCAGCATTTAAATGAAACAGATACATGCATGATGAACAATGCGTCTGTCCTAGTCAGGAACCCTACGGCACATCCTTAGGTTAGCGACCGTTAGACCTTTAAGATGAATGTTTTTAACACCATGGGTCGTTTTAGCGTCTTTCGATAATCTTTCTAAATATCAATCAGGTCGAGCCCCAGTCGCAGAACCTAATAACTCTCCAGGACTAGCCATAAAGTAACCTGTTACCATCATTGAGTTTTGATTTCTACACGATAGGCGAAAAGTAGACAAAGTTTAGTTCTTCACTTTATCAAGCAGCATGGAGTTATCTCCCCTTATCCCTCTCTATCATTCTTATCTCCCCACCCACTAAGGTAGTGGATACGCAGGAAGAAACTTTCATTCATAAACCTCAGCCAATTTCATTCAGAAACTTTAGAGGTTGTTTTTACACAAGAAGTTTCAGATAAGACTGACTTGGCATCAGAATCGCAGATAGAATGATATTTCCGAATTTACGATTTGATCAGATTTATGATTTGGAAAAATTGCAAGGAAAAGTGGTGAACCTTGTTATGAATGTTCTTCATTCTTAAAATAACAAATCTTGATATTGCATCAAAACCCTTTATCAATATCAATCCAAGAGAGAGCACAGATACTCAGTTTTTTAAATAAAGTAATACTGAAGTGTATTTTGATGATTCATGAACAATTCTTATACAGAACTTAATAAATGTTACCATTGAGTGTGGGTACCAAGACCACTGGAACCATTCTCAGACGACTAGGAACTAACATTCAGGAACCACAACTCTCCCAAGCTCCACAGAACCTAAGCCATAGCTCTGAAATATCCTTTTTAATTCACTTTCACTTACAAAATACTATTAAAGCATTACATTCAAAATATATTTTCACAAAAAAAACTACCAGTCCAAATTTTAGCAAAGACTGCCTTTACAAAAATTTTTACATGTAAAATGTGTAATATGTCAAACTGGTTTCATTGCAAACTGGTATATGTTACTAAAACTGACACACAGAAGCATCATATTTTATTTTCATCATTTTACATTCACTTTCCATAAGCAGGATTTCTGTTTTTTGATGAAGGAAATTTTTCATTTTCAGGGGTCTCTGTGTTATCAGATTATATCTAATGATCATCATATAAACCATCGCCCAACAATGGGACGCTACAACACTTCCCCACTTTATGATAATTCACAGAGAATTTGAGATGTGAAATTTAAGAAGATAAGCTTTCATCTCAAAATTTAAATTCATAAAAAGGTATCTCATTTTAAAGAGAAAGTCATCCACCCTTTGCCAATTAAGTTTCTAAACCAAGGAACTTGATACAAGAACTAAAATAGGAGATGGTAAATAAAAAACAAATATACAGCCTGTCACATGCAGACATGTCAAAACTTTCGCTATATAGGTATTTAGACACACTTCATTTTCATATTAATGTTATTTTTTTATATTAAAGGACAAGAAAATAGAATCCTGTGGGTAATTAACCTTTTTCTCAAACATACTTCCATCTACTTACTTTATCTATAAAAAAAATCTTCAAATTTAAATTACATAATTTTCTTGGTTAAATTGATTCTACTTAATTACAGTCCAAAATGGCTTACAGTGCCGCTGCATCGAATGTCAAGACTTCTTGTTTAAAATATATAATCATCTACTCCTGAAATTGTGTACACAAAAAAACTTTTGTTTCAAATGGAACATGGGTCTACTTGTTGTTTTAAAAAGTGTATACATAAACTTCTTGGCTCTTAAACAGAACTTGTTGTTTGATATTGTGTTCACAAAATCTTGTTGTTTGAAATTGAACATGGATCTACCTGTTGTTTGAAATCAAACACGGAACTACCTGCTATTTGAAATGGAACATGTAACTACCTGTTGATTGAAATGGAACATGGATCTACCTGTTGTTTGAAATGGAACATGGAAATACTTGTTGTTTGAAATAGAACATGGAATTCCCGTTGTTTGAAATGGAACATGGAAATACTTGTTGTTTGAAATAGAACATGGAACTTCCTGTTGTTTGAAATGGAACATGGAAATACTTGTTGTTTGAAATAGAACATGGAACTTCCTGTTGTTTGAAATTGAACATGGAAATACCTGTTGTTTAAAATGAAACATGGATCTACCTGTTCTTTGAAATGGAACATGGGTCCACCTGTTCTTTGAAATGGAACATGGATCTACCTGTTGTTTGAAATGGAAAAGGATCTACCTGTTGTTTGAAATGGAACATGGAAATACCTGTTGTTTGAAATGGAACATGTATCTACCTGCTGTTTGAAATGGAACATGGATCTACCTGTTGTTTGAAATAGAACATGGATATACCTGTTGTTTGAAATGGAACATGGATCTACCTGTTGTTTGAAATGGAACATGGATCTACTTGTTATTTGAAATGGAACTACCTGTTGTTTGAAATGGAACATGGATCTACCTGTTGTTTGAAATAGAACATGGATATACCTGTTGTTTGAAATCAAACATGGATCTACCTTTTGTTTGAAATGACACATGGATCTACTTGTTGTTTGAGACAGGACATGGCTCTTTGAATGTGATATACACTTAAATGTGTTTTAAATGGAACATCAGTCTTCTGGTTGTTTAAAATGGTATACTTCTGGGATAAAATGGTACATGAACATACTGACAAATTAGAAATTCTATGTATTTGAGGGTACCCTCTGTTTTAATGTTTTATAGCATTTCTTGACAAAAACAAAATCTTGAACATGTGTTTGCAATGATGGACACTTAGGAATGTCTTGTTGTGTGTAGCACAAGCAGGAACTTCTTTTGATTTGGAACCTTATTAAGAACTTGTTTAAAGCATAATCAGGAACTTCTTGTTGTTTTAGACAAAGTCAGGAACTTCTTGTTGTTTGAAGCTTTATTCGAAAGTTCTTATTGCATGAAGCTTAACAATAGCCAACATCACATCATTTATAATGGCCCTGAATGATATACTTGACAAACTTGTGACAATGGGTCATAGAGTTCTGGTTCTTGTTCATTAGTTTACATTACCATTATTATAAAGATGCTTTAAGTTCCATTCAGTTTCTTTTCAGAATTTTTCAAGGTCTGAAAAAAGTATACCAACAAGCTGAATTTTAATAAAATTACAAAGGGCCATACAGTTTGACAATATCAAATTAGAGTCATATTACTTGTAACAAAAAAGTGAACTGTTACTAGTTAAGCTGTGGGCCAATCTATGAAGTTTCAAGTTGATAGCTACAATATTTTATAAGTTATTAAGAAGAAAACCCATAGAACATGTGGATTGACAGATGGAGGTTTTAACATTTCATCATATTAATGCAATAACTCAATAACTGTCCCTATTAATATATACAGATACTGAGTTATTGCACCTGGGTGACGAAAATTTTATTGCTTATGATGTTTTTTCTTCTTTCACAAATAGCTCACAAGGAGGTGCTTTAATGAGTTTTTCATATAGAAACTATACAGAAAAGCCCCTAACTCTAGTGTCAGTAAAACCTATAAACCTATATATATGTTTGTGCTGACATACAGACAGACAGACATGGGGATCAGATTAGAGCACCCACATATTGTTGCGAGGCCCTGATATTCAGAAATGTCTTGGTGTTTGAAGCATAGCCAGGAACTTGTTTTTTTGAAACATTATCAAAAACTTCTTATAATTTGAAATCTTATTGAAAATTTCTTGTTGTTTGAAGCAAAGTCAGGAACTTATTGTTGTTTGAAGTAAAGTCAAGAACTTCTTGTTGTTTGAGAAAAGTCAGGAACTTCTTGTTGTTTGAGACAAAGTCAGGAACTTCTTGTTGTTTGAAGTAAAGTCAGGAACTTCTTGTTGTTTGAAGCAAAGTCAGGAATTTCTTGTTGTTTGGGGCAAAGTCAGGAACTTCTTGTTGTTTGAAGCAAAGTCAGGAACTTCTTGTTGTTTGAAATAAAGTCAGGAATTTCTTGTTGTTTGAAGTAAAGTCAGGTACTTCTTGTTGTTTGAAGTAAAGTCAGGTACTTCTTGTTGTTTGAAGCAAAGTCAGGAATTTCTTGTTGTTTGAAGTAAAGTCAGGAACTTCTTGTTGTTTGAAGTAAAGTCAGGTACTTCTTGTTGTTTGAAGCAAAGTCAGGAATTTCTTGTTGTTTGGGGCAAAGTCAGGAACTTCTTGTTGTTTGAAGCAAAGTCAGGAACTTCTTGTTGTTTGAAATAAAGTCAGGAATTTCTTGTTGTTTGAAGTAAAGTCAGGAATTTCTTGTTGTTTGAGACAAAGTCAGGAACTTCTTGTAGTTTGAAGTAAAGTCAGGAATTTCTTGTTGTTTGAAGCAAAGTCAGGTACTTCTTGTTGTTTGAAGCAAAGTCAGGAACTTCTTGTTGTTTGAGACAAAGTCAGGAAAATCTTGTTGTTTAAAGTAAAGTCAGGAATTTATTGTTGTTTGAAGCAAAGTCAGGAACTTCTTGTTGTTTGAAGCAGTCAGGAACTTCTTGTAGTTTGAAGTAAAGTCAGGAATTTATTGTTGTTTGAGACAAAGTCAGGAATTTCTTGTTGTTTGAAGTAAAGTCAGGAATTTCTTGTTGTTTGTAGTAAAGTCAGGAACTTCTTGTTGTTTGAAGCAAAGTCAGGAACTTCTTGTTGTTTGAAGCAAAGTCAGGAACTTCTTGTTGTTTGAAGCAAAGTCAGGAACTTCTTGTTGTTTGAAGCAAAGTCAGGAATTTCTTGATGTTTGAAGCAAAGTAAGGAACTTCTTGTTGGTTGAAGCAAAGTCAGGAAGTACTCATTGTTTGAAGCAAAGTCTGGAACTTCTTGTTGTTTGAAGCAAAGTCAGGAACTTCTTGTTGTTTGAAGCAAAGTCAGGAAGTACTCGTTGTTTGTAGTAAAGTCTGGAACTTCTTGTTGTTTGAAGCAAAGTCAGGAACTTCTTGTTGTTTGAAGCAAAGTCAGGAAGTACTTGTTGGTTGAAGCAAAGTCAGGAACTTCTTGTTGGTTGAAGCAAAGTCAGGAAGTACTCGTTATTTGAAGCAAAGTCTGGAACTTATTGTTGTTTGAAGCAAAGTCAGGAACTTCTTGTTGTTTGAAGCAAAGTCAGGAACTTCTTGTTGTTTGAAGCAAAGTCAGGAAGTACTTGTTGGTTGAAGCAAAGTCAGGAACTTCTTGTTGGTTGAAGCAAAGTCAGGAAGTACTCGTTATTTGAAGCAAAGTCAGGAACTTCTTGTTGTTTGAGACAAAGTCAGGAACTTCTTGTTGTTTGAGACAAAGTCAGGAACTTCTTGTTGTTTGAGACAAAGTCAGGAACTTCTTGTTGTTTGAGACAAAGTCAGGAACTTCTTGTTGTTTGAAGTAAATTCAGGAACTTCTTGTTGTTTGAAGTAGTCAGGAATTTCTTTTTGTTCGAAGCAAAGTGAGGAAGTACTTGTTGTTTGTAGTAAAGTCAGGAACTTATTGTTGTTTGAGATAAAGTCACGAACCTCTTTTTCTTTCAAGCAATATCAAAAACTGGTCTCGTTGTTGGAACATTATCATTAGCAAACATAGAGTTAAAGCATCAAAAGCATACATTCTTCAAAAGGATATTTTTAATAATAAATTAATAGTGTAAGGGAAAATAATATTTTATAATGAAATTAAGGGTTACGCCTAAATCGCAAAATTATGCTCTCACCTATAATTATCAAATCTATACTCCAAAGACGAAGTAAATTTTCCTAAATCATCAAATAGGCCCATAATTTATACAGGGTTAACAAATACCGAAATTTATTACCAGCTGAAGTAGACAGAGGGCTGGCTGTAGACATGAAAAAAATTAGAGACACTTATACTGATGAAAACCTTGGATTAAGACAGTTTTCGTTTTAAATAATTAATCTCAATTTCTAATAATTAAGACCATCAGTGTGGCAGATACCTATTCAAACCGTCTTTGATGCTCCTTCCAGTGTTTGGTATTTATGAAATTGTAGGTTTTTACCATAATGATTATAAGCCGATGAAATGTCATAAGTCAAGCACACATACTTTCTAAAAACGTAAATTTTGATGGGTGGTTAAGATAGGCCGGTTTGATGTTATTGTACACCTATGTCATTTTTCGCACCTCTATATTCCATCATTTTCCTTAACTGATCATTTACGGAACCCCGCTTTGCAAAACATCTGAAGAATAGACATAAACTTTCATAAACACTGTCTCGTCACATAATCCTTATTTCTATGTCTTTTTCTTTTAATTTGGCAAAATAGAAGATAGAAAACATGACAGAACAAATTCAGAACAGAAGAGCTAATGAGTTTGCACTAGAATTGCAATGAAAATTGAATATAGTGGGACTTGATAGGCTATAGATACTTTACTATCTAATGGAAATTCAATTTGTGATAATTTGTATCAATTCAGAATACCCCCGCATTAAGAAATGTACAAAGGAAAAATAAGTTTTATGTTATAAAACTCATCTGATGTTAAATGGCTGTTTCAAAGGCTGGTAACAAAATATTTTAATGACAGTCGTTCATTTACGCATTAATTAATTTATGACTTTTCTGATTTGAAAAAAAAGACCATAGTATGGAAAGCAGAGAGAAGTGTTAATTTGCTTAAGTCACTTTTTTCTCTTGTCATAATTTTTTTTAGTATAACGAGAGTGAGCAGCACTGCTCGTCTGATGTTTCACGGTTATTAAAGGGATATAACTCAACAACTGCAGTACATGTGCGTATTGTCCCTGGCAACATTTTTACCAAGCGATTTGGATAGCTTAAATAAAACAATTATGGCCATGCATGGCGAAAGATTTTGCACGCCAACAACGCTGTTGATACTGCCAATAACGCTGATGATACTGCCAACAACAACACCAAATCTATGACAATACCTCAACTTTTTTTCCTTAAAAGGACAGACTTTCTAATAATACTGTTTTAACTGAATGACTACCACTTCAGTATAATATAATGGTAACCAACGCATTTTATATGTACATAATGCATTAGTCAGGTATTTTTTATATATATTTTACTTTGTATGCAATCATGGTTGCTTAAAAATAAATAATAATTTAGCAGTGGTCACTATGTCATCCCTTGTGTGGAGATTGAGCTCTGCAGTAGGTAAACCAACATATTGAACTGGATAACAGTTTTCAAACCATGCAACAGCTAGCTATAGGGCTTGCGTGAACACGACTTTGACCACATACAAAGAGGACATGAAAAAAATAAAATAATCAGAAAGTTTTTTGACATCTGTTATTGCGTTCTTCTTTATAAAAAAAAAATGCACAAAAACTACATAGTTCATAGTTAGCAGTGTGGGAACCATAAAACATTTTTGTAAACTTGGCCCTTTATGAACTAAATGATTTGTGCCATTGTCACACAACACTTACAATCCCACTTACATTTGCAACACGTCTTTTAAATTATATTTACTTGTGAAAACGCATTCACCTGCAAAACATGACTTGTTAAAAGGAATATTCCCTATCATGTTAATTGCAGAAATTTTCTCACATTTGGGGAATTATGCAACTTTTGTTGCTAAATTAGAGAAGATAAGAAATAAGAATAAACTTGGCCTGGATCATTAAATAATATTAACATGATTATCAACAAAGTCAAGCTATTAAAATGAAAAGTAAAATCCAATTTTCGACTTAAATATAAATTATCATTTATCAATATCTATAAGTGACCAAATCTTATTTAAAAGATAACCTCTGTGTGAAATGTGTTTATTCAAATATTACTCCAAATAGGGCATTTTATTATAATGAACGATGAAAATTAACTCATTATCATGCTAGGTGCTCGTTTTCAAAAGTCCGCAGATAGTGAAAAAAAATGAGAAAGATAATCACTTGGGTTTGTCCTTGTTTGGCAATGATACCAACACTTATTAAATGGGGAATGATCATATCAGCGGTGTTAATCAGCAAATTGTCGAAAATCAGGTATCCATCTTTAATAGTAAAAGGGACAATTTGGACAATATATCATATCCTAATTCATGTATAACAATGCCAAACAGATAATAATTATCTAACAAATGGAAAGGTTTTCAAAAAAGAGAAATTCATTTGTTGATTAATTGATGGTAACAGCTAAGAAGTATGACAATGGTCTGTATTGAAACTTCAGTGAAATATATTTGGTTCCGTAAGTCATAAAAGTGACACTTATTCCTCATAATCAGTGAAAGCTAGAGCAGGAAAATTAGTGAAATAATTGTAAATACTTCACAAGAAAGATTTATGGGGCACGATTTTTGAAAGATAAAATATAAGTTCCTTCAAAAGAAAACTGCAAAACTACATGTTTACTTTCAAGCCTAAATGCATTTGGCTTATTACACTGTGTAATAGGTACTAAGTTAAAGATCAGTTAATGAGAGATCATTGCAAGACAGTTTATTGTCGCTCCTTATGAAATTAAAAACAGAAGGAGTTGCAATTGTAAAAAGTGGTTAATTGTCTGGTTTGGTCATAGTTGGCTGAAAAGTTTATTGATTGGTCAATATTTGTCCAAACATTCATATTGACCAATGAAATCATCTCAATTTCGCATTAAAGGTAACCAGTCAACAACCATGTTTCATACAAATTGTTGCAGTTCTTCTTATTTTTCCTATATTGGGAGTTTATGATAGTCTGCCAGTGCCTATATGGCTGTATTATAACTTAATCCTGATGACTGCAGTATGGCTTGACCCCGCCATGTCCCCCAGCATTACTTATAGTTGAATTCTGATATATGTTGTGGGGTATAATTTACGCCAAAAAGGTAATTTCAAAGCCAGATTGTGGCCCCATAAATGATGGATGGTTTTGTAAAGAAGGAAAGACTGCCCTCTAGAGCTACCCAACTGGTCTTTAACGAAACACCATCAACTGTCATCTATATAGTTAAGTCGCCCAGGGAGATCCACGCCAGGGTATCGAAGAAGGAAGTTGCATCTGTGTTGCCCTAAGACCTTTTATAAAACTAAAGGTTTAAAAAAGAATACACAAAGCAGACTGAAGCTGTCTTTTATTATTCAGCTGACAGTATCAATTATCAAGTAGATTACTAATGAAACTTTATTTTTTAACTTAACTGTTGAATTGTAAGATTACTTTGTTAATTAACCTCACTTTTCTATTATTCGAGAAGAAACTATCAGCATTTTATTAGCATAATGACTTTCCATGGAAGCTCATTAAAAATACATGTCATTTTAATTATGGTGGTGTACTCCCAGGCTGTTTATTCTGATCTGCTCTTATATGGTGTTGGATATCTTGAGAGCAAATCTTATGAACACTAAATGCAGATTACGCTTGAGCATTTTTATTACAGATGAAATTACAATTAGACACCAAAAGTTTAATTTTATTCTTTTGTTAACACAAAACTCGATATCAAAATTTTGTATCATTTAATACTAGAATTCATTAAAACAGTAACTGTTTCACCACTCGGTAATCACATTCAATGTCACTGTCCTAAGTAACGGGAATAGAAAGGTGACGATAAAACTCATGGATGGCTAGATTACACCATAAATAAAATTGTTTGATAATTTTGCTGTATACTGTGAACTATTTAATTTCACATAACAAAGATTGGTTTGCAAGTTTAAGCCTGATTTTTTGTTACCAGTGTTTAAATTCACCTGAGTCCCGCTGCCCTACAGTATTCAGTTTCTCATATTTGCACTTCAACAATTCAGGGCCCATAAACTATCTCTAAACATCTCGAGGCAGAGTATGAGACTCAGAGAAAAGCAAATAGTTAATTTTGTTGTAAAAATACTATTAGGAGCAAAGATGGTAAAAATTGCTGTAGATGTTACAAATAATCAGTACAACATCAGGCACACCTCTTTTGTAACATAAAATATTTTTTCTAAACATTTAAGAATGTGGTTTTCTGAGCAAGAGACTGAAATTTGGACTCAAAATGTTCGTGAATGCAGAGTCATTTGAAATACTTAAGAATGTGGTTTTCTGAGCAAGAGACTGAAATTTGGACTCAAAATGTTCGTGAATGCAGAGTCATTTGAAATATTTAAGAATGTGGTTTTCTGAGCAAGAGACTGAAATTTGGACTCAAAATGTTCGTGAATGCAGAGTCATTTGAAATACTTAAGAATGTGGTTTTCTGAGCAAGAGACTGAAATTTGGACTCAAAATGTTCGTGAATGCAGAGTCATTTGAAATATTTAAGAATGCAGTTTTCTGAGCAAGAGACTGAAATTTGGACTCAAAATGTTCGTGAATGCAGAGTCATTTGAAATATTTAAGAATGCAGTTTTCTGAGCAAGATTCTGAAACTCAGACTCAAGACATTAGTGAATACAGAGCCAGCATTTTTAAGCAATGTCCATAGGTTTTTTTATGAAATTTAGCTGCAGTAGCATGCTTAAGAATGAATGTATATTGTAAACAGGTGATTGGTATGAATGGGGGATACTTTTGAAGCTATTTCTCTGATTTCAGAACTTGAACTCTTTATTTACCTTGACTCAAAACTTTACAATAATGCTGTGTAAGTCCCCTCCTGCAAAGTACACAGTGTGTCTATGAAATGTGACAAATTAACTCATATATGCTACGTCGGAAGGCAATATTTTGCTTAAAATAAAACCTTTAAACACCTTTGTTTTAGTATTACTGAAGTTTGATTAGGTGTTTAGTTTCTTCAAACACTGACAAACCTGTTTCCAAACTAATGTTTTGACAGTGCTCCGTCAGGCGGCAGTTGTGATACAAGATTTGTCATGTGTTTTCAGAAAGGAATCTCTCAATCAAACTCTGGTAAAAGACCGAAGGTGGTGCTCTGTAAGCATTGTAGACTGCGCTTTGTTTCGTTTTAAATGGTAAAGAAATAGTAGAGTTATCTTTGTTTAAAGTCTTCATTCAAAGCAAAATATTGTGAAATGCCTTCCAACAGTAGCATTTATGACCCAATTTATCACATGGTATACATACACTGGTGCAAAAAAGCCTTGGGCATGGATGAAAGGTCAGTATTAGCACAGTCTGTTTTTTTATGCCGGTTTGGCTAAAGAAGGACAAAATCTAGGAATGTGAGGTCAATGAGGGAAAAACCATCGGAAAAAAATCTTCCAAGAATTTTACAAGCTAAAATGTACTAACAAGGTAATATTACCAAGTTTAAGAACTTCTGTTCACAGACCAAATCGATTAAGTAATATGTGAATCATATTTTGTCGGGGTTGATTCACTCGCTCTTGATACATAATTATGCGTGACTACTTTGTTATTTTATTTGATCAATATATGCATGATACAACATGGTATATATTTATACCTTCATACAAGTTACTTGGAACAAAAAAAGGAATCAATTACAGTTGAACCCATTGGCTTGACCTCCCAGGGACCGATGGAAATACCTCGAGCCTTAGAGAGTTTTAGCCAAGCCGGACTGTTTACATTCAGTATAATAATAAAGAAATCGGTCCTTTTCATCCAGTTCAAGCCTACAAGGAAATTAAGCCAAGTGAGTTTGAGCCAACAGTGTTCGACTGTATAAGGTACGGTGTTGGCCTCTCAGCCATACTGTAATAGAAGCTTAGTAAAATGTACTGGCAGTGCATTGAAAACACACTATAATAGAGCAGTACTATATTTTCAGATTGAGACAAAATCCCAGCATCAAGATTGAACCAGAGAACGATTTATTTGTGTATCACTTGCTTTTGTTCTGCCCCTAGCTACCCCCCCCCCCCCCATGCCCCACTCGAGGCCCCAACACCAACTCCTGGAGTTTCCCCAGATTTAAATGTATGGTGCCTTAGTTTTTACAAGAAATGCTTGTAATTTAACCCAATCTTTTTCTTGCCTGCTTGTTTATTTAAAAATATCTAGGAGCAATATTTCTAAAGGGAGCCCAGTCCGACTTCAAGGTCTAAATATGGTCTCATTGATAGGTGCAATTGATAATCAATGAATGCTTAATAATTTATCTCCTTTCCACCAAAAATCCAAAGAGCTTTACTACAATAACCACAACTTTTGAGTGTTAAAAATGTGTGGTTAGTATTGTTGATATTCGAACAAAATGGCACATTTTGTGTTTCTTTAGAGGCTCACTGTTTTTTCAAAGAAATCTGTTTGATTTTCTATGACACAGCTAGAGGAAAACTGATTTCCAGTCGGGTAATGTTGATAATGATTTAAGAGGACATAAGCAGTTTTTTCCAAGTAACTTAATGTGACTAAGCGCACCCCTAGTCTGACTTATCAAACTTTCCCTACTGCAGGATGGGCCTTCTCCTCTATTTGGTTCTCAGCTACATCCCTGATAACATCAAATGACTAATAACAGATACGTGCCTGCAGAAATGTAGTTACTTTATATAATCTAAAAAAAATGTCAATAACCTTCGAAAAAAAATCTGCCTTATATTTATATCAGCTGCTATATACAATTGCACACAAGTCATTGAGATGTTAAAGTACATACATAAGGAACTCATGGAAAAATACACCATGCAATCTGGAAAAATATGTTTTTAACCAAAAGTCTTTCTGTTTGTTGAAATAAAATATTTAATATTATTAAAGGACAGACACAGTCTAATACATAAGATATTATGTAAGACTGGTTAAAGTATATACATTAAGCAGTTACTGAATGACTGCATGATAAAAGTTCTAATTAACATGTAAACACAAAACACAAAATGTTAGATTAAATATAAGCGATTAATTTAGTTAACACGTTGGCGAGCTGTTAGTCTCCGCAGCATGGACACTCACTGTCAGGCTCTTCCTGCTGAATCCAAGTGTCTTCTACTGCATACATGCCGTCCATAGAGTCATTCTCATCCGAGTCACACATTGCCACTCTGTAGTTAGGGCTCTTGATTCCAGAATTATGTCCCTTGGTTACCCGATGTATGTCGCTTGATTTACTGAATTATTTACTGAATTATGTCCCTTGATTTACTGAGTTATGTCCCTTGAATAACTGAAATTATGTCCCTTGCTGCCTGAAAATTGTCACTTAATTTCCTGAATTATGCCCTTTTGATATCAGAATTATGTCCCTTCATTTCAAGAATTATGTTCCGATGTCTTATCAATTATTTTCCTTTGTTGAAAATGGCAAAGTTTTTTTGCTAAAATGTCGCTGTTGTTTTATAGTGTCACATGTCCCGATATTAAAATTGGACAAAAACAATCAAAATTATCTCCCTTTGTACAGTTGAGTTGCGTCCCTTGATAACTTTCCAACAACTGTTTTAAGCTTCCGCAGCCACCAAACTTCTGATTTATTTATTATTTTCGCTAAATGACAGCTAAATTTGCTATAAGATCAAGCTATCTCGCTGTCCACCGTAATAAAATGAAATCAGTTGGTTTTCTCCTGCAAGAAGGAATAAAACCTTACAAGTGATCACGGAGAACGATGTTTCCAAAACTGCATGCTTGGACAAGATGGAACACTAATGACGCTTTATCATAAACCAACCAATTGTTTTCATGTCTTTTGACTGAAAACTAAAGTCTTGCAATTAAAATGATCAGGCAAAGATTCAATGATTTGAGCAAGTGCCCGCATTCAATTGTTTATCTTTTATCATTGTTAAAGCAAATGGTGAACCTATTAGGAAAGATGTGGCCGTATTGTTTTCAAATTTGAATTCAACTTACTGATATCAATTGTGATATAAATTTTACGCCGCAGGAGATTTCTTTAGTGAACTTCTGAAGTCAAAACAGTCATCGGCAGAACAGAACTCTAATCTCTAATACAATAGATACTATTTCAACAAAAAATGCCATCCCGTTATAATGAAACGGCTACATTCAGTAACTTTATCTGAAGACTTCTCCTTTATAATAGCATATTGTGATCTTTATTAAACAATACAAATGAATATTTCACCCGGCATGGAATAAGTTACCATTGTTTCACTAGATAATGAAATAACTTATTCATCTGACAAACGGCATTGTGATTCGTCCAAGATGAACTGATTGGAAAAGAGACTATGGAATTAATGGGAAAACAAAGAAAAAAGTTATGTAGATAGATAAGTTGCCAAAATGATTTACAGACAATCCTTCACAAGTGATATAGTTAATTAATGTTCGATTCACACTGCAGTACATGTTATAATGCAGAAATTTATCATTCAATTCAAAGTTTATGGCATCTATGATTTTTCAATTATACTTACTTATAAAATACTGATATACATAATTCCAATTCTCTTTATTTGTGAGTCTTGAGCAAAAATAAGTCTTATGGAGTTAAAAATGACATTTTCATTTTATACAAAGTATTTTTCCTCATAGGTGGACAATTATAGCTATTTAAAAAAGGAGATAAATATCTCTCAATCAATTCAACACATTGTGATTAGTTGTTTTATTTATTGAATCACTTGGATAAATCTTGATATTTGTCAATTCTGTGATCGCCTCTAAGGAATTCATTTTCACTGACAATGACGCATTGATATTAGAATAGCTGCTACAATAATTATAAGCTTGCATAGATATATGTTCACTACATACTAGTATAATATCATTTAAAGACAATTTTCTGATGATTTTTTTTTCTATATTAAATGTTATATTAGGGAACCAGCTTTCCATTCGCTGTTATTCCATGATTTGTAAAAACACTGTCACCCTATTAAATGCTTTACTATTGCCATGAGACCCTTGTTTGAACCACTTGACAGTATTTCAGTAAGGCAAAACAAATGCTGTGGTTAGAGTTACATGGGTAGGGAAGGTAGGCTATTATATTTTTCTTTATGTCAGAGCATTATTGTCATCATTAGGGAATGGTGTTCAAGTAATCGTCTGGCCCCAATTTCTCGAAACTTCTTAAGTCCGTTATAACAGGATTAAGCTAATCTCACAATTTTTCTTTGTCTTAAATTTGCGCAATATAAACTTCAATAAGAGTTATTGGAATTTAAATAGAAATTAATGTTATGGTTATCACAATAAACCATATTTTATTTACCTAAATTACATTTAAGTATGTGTTTTGTCTTATTGAAATAAGCTACTTAAGCCTATTAAGCTTAAGAAGTTTTCGAGAAATTGGGGCCTGTATAAAGCCTTAAAGGTTTTAAACCACATATTAAAACACGCACTTAGTATATGAATCAGTATATTTTTTAGGCCTAATAAGTATTATTGGTTTAGGATTAGGACACCATTTCTTTGTGTCCTGTCTTATTTTTTGGTGACAATTCTTTTTCTATGAATTATATGGTTTAACCCTCCCCCCATAAGATTATAATGGAATTGTATATTTTAAATTTTTTGATAATTATTTAATGTTCATTTCAGATTGAACATGTAACATTCACGTTTAATAAGAGTGCTTTAATTCTTAAATTCATATGATGTGCTTTGAGAAATCGTGGCAAAATGTGAAATTTGAATATTTGTTTTCAACAAGTCTTGTTTCTATACAAAATAAACAAGGGCCTCTTTTGGCACTTATATCATGCTGTTTTAACTGACTGATGGGGCATTACTTGCATGACATTTTCCTGATGGCCAAAGTAGGTCCGAAATAGGTCTTTAATCCTAATTCATAAAAAAAAAATATAATAATTTAATTTATCTCATAATAATATTAATTAATATTATATATACCATTCAAAAGTATGTTGATGAAATTATGATTAACTAGAAATAAAATGCTATTTCAAAGAGACCCACTACAAGAAATAAAAGAGAGATTGACATTTAGAAACAAATCGTTGATATTTTGGCTCTAAGACTATAAGCTAAGTGTATTTAGATATTTTCATTAGTTATGATGTGGTTTCTGATAGCTCCATGACATACCAGAGCATACCTCATCAACAGTATCAATTGACATATAGGTGAAAAAAAAGACCAAAAGAAGCTTACAAACAACTTAAAAGTAATAGTCCCAAGTGATACGGATTGTTCTACTACATGCAATCATGGTTACTCTCCATATTCTGTGGCTATAGATCCCAGTAGCCAATCACAACAGCTTTACATCTTTTACAGGGATATCCATACTGGGATATTGAAATCAAACTATTGCAAAGAAAAAGTACTGTTAGTGGAAAACAAGAGTACCACAGTGGCCGTATCTCCGTTGAATAAGGGGCATAACATGATCACTTTTATAGCAAGAGTTTTGGGCCTTGATGTTTGTGTGCTTAATGTCCCTGGCAACATCTGTACAAAGTTTCATTTCAATATCTTAATTGTGTATTGATTAATGGCCAATGTAAAAGGTTAATCACAATGAAGACGCTGATGACCACGCTGCTGAAAAGGACACCATTTTCCTTCGATAAACAGACAAGTTAAACTTACTTTTACCTTTAATAAGAGACATAGTATGTATTAGGAACATTTTGTTAAATACCCACCCCCTATCCCCCATCACCCCACCAGTTCACTATAAAATGTGGATGGACAGACACAGCAGCAACTTTATGCTTGGCATTTAGGAACATATCATTGGTATGACACTACTGCAGAACTACAGTCGAATATCGTTATGTCGACTTTTTCAGGACCTAGTGAAAAAAGTCGAGATAACGAAAAGTTGACTCATCCGAATTACAAAAATATCACCAATCCCAACACGTTTGAGTTGGTTGTACGATGTTTATATCCACAATTGAACGGTCTTGTTAAATATTTTCGTCGTGAAAACAGCAAACTTATTATTGAAAAATAAAGTGAAACAAAAGAATAATTATTTGTGTCAAATTTATTTCTTTTACTTTTATTTATCACACAAAACACATATAAAACCACAATTGCATACATTTGTACATTGTAAGATTTTATACCGGGTCCTTTTATGAATTGGTCGACCAGAGCAGTGGAACTAACATTTGACATTTTAAAGTTATTCTTTCTGTTCCCATTCGGGATTGATATCTAATCAATAAAATGTTCATGTTTTATACAATACCAAAGAGCTTGAGCAATAAATGTCTCTTTAATTAAATACATAAACAAACAACTTTAATTATTCGCACTTACCAATTACATTTTTGTATCCCTCAATTATGACAGTTTGTTATATTGGCACGCACGGTATTTTGTGACATGCCGCAAACCGTCATGAATATTTTCACACCTAAGTCTCGATCTATGGTTCCACATAAAGAACATAGGAAATGTGTGAAATTCGACCACTGGGACTGAAAAACGAGGTCGACATAGCGAAAAAGTCGAGATAAAAAAATCGACACAAACAGATTTATTTTATATAGAATAAGAAGGAATAAATTCGGGACCGGAAAAAAAAGTCGACATAACGGGAAAGTCGACTTATCCGACGTCAACATAGCGAGGTTCGACTGTATTAAGATTATTACCGGTAACAACAGGAGCACCACCAGTAGGAGTTGTTGAATGTGTGCCAATTTTCATAATGAAATTAATGACCAAGTTTCATGCTAATAGCTTTAACATTTTTTACTAAATGGGCATACATATACAAATTATATTACTGCATGACAGCACCCTGGTTATGACAATGCCTCAACTTTGTCCCAAGAAATACATACAAGCTAAAATTGCCTGCAGATGTAAATATTATAGACCATAACAAGCAATATAACTCCATACACCTTCTTACCTGTACTGGTGGCAGTTGGAACCACCGCAATGTCCTGGATCGGGCACGCACCTGCCCACTTCATCACACATTGTGGACTAATCAACCCTCCCAAACATTGACATCATGTCACCATGCGACCTTTACCCATTGTATGTGCAATGCGATGGACCTGAAATACCATATAAATTAGTGGAATTCTGCAAAACGGATATGTCCCATTTTTCTAGTTAAGGTCACCATGACCTACTCATTTAAAAATCAATATGGGCCGTCTACTGAGCATGATAAGTGTGCAAACCAAGTCTGAAGACTCTAAAACCAGTTGTTCGAGGTATGACTACACCTATGATGTCGACACTAGACAAGGCATGACGAAACCCCAGATGCTGACACTGTACAAGGTATGACAACACCTCAGATGCTGACACTGTACAAGGTATGACAACACCTCAGATGCTGACACTGTACAAGGTATGACAACATCTCAAATGCTGACACTGTACAAGGTACGACAACACCTCAGATGCTGACACTGTACAAGGTACGACAACACCTCAGATGCTGACACTGTACAAGGTAAGACAACACCTCAGATGCTGACACTGTACAAGGTAAGACAACACCTCAGATGCTGACACTGTACAAGGTAAGACAACACCTCAGATGCTGACACTGTACAAGGTAAGACAACACCTCAGATGCTGACACTGTACAAGGTAAGACAACACCTCAGATGCTGACACTGTACAAGGTATGACAACACCTCAGATGCTGACACTGTACAAGGTAAGACAACACCTCAGATGCTGACACTGTACAAGGTATGACAACACCTCAGATGCTGACACTGTACAAGGTATGACAACATCTCAGATGCTGACACTGTACAAGGTATGACAACACCTCAGATGCTGACACTGTACAAGGTATTACAACACCTCAGATGCTGACACTGTACAAGGTATTACAACACCTCAGATGCTAAACCTGGACAAGAAATTACGACCACTCCAATACTGATGCTGGACATGGTATGACAATACCTCAGATGCCCACACCAGACAAGGTATCACGACACCTCAGATGCCTACACCAGACAAGGTATGACAACACCTCAGACGTCGACACTGTACAAAGTATAACGACACCTCAGATACCGACTCTGGACAAGGTAAACCTCAGGTGTCTGCTGTGCTTCACAGGGGCTAAAAACAAGAGAATATCAAGAAGATACTTACAAATTTTGGGTTTTTCTCAATAAATATATTTTCTTTCTTTATATAATAATGCATTTTGTAAAAGCTTATAATGGTTTTGTGATATATGAAAACCGATTACAGATTACTAGAGAAATATAACATAATGAGATCAAAAGGCTTGCACTATTCACCGACAAACTTTTAAACATTTCAGTATCTATGGCAAATCTGAGCAGTGAATTAATTCTTAAAGGGACTTAACTAGTTACCAACATTAATATTTTTAAGCTGCACTCTCGCAGATTGACAGTTTTGTCTTTCCTTTAAATTGGTGTCTAAGAATCAGCCAATTTTGTCATCAATGCCTTCAAATCAGTTATATAAGATAACTCACAATAGAACAGATCTCAATTGTTCGGAAAACTGCCGAAAAATACATTTTTCTTCAAGCCTTAGTAACACATCCATTTTTGAAAGTAAATATAAACAACTGCTATCTGATTCTTTGGTCAGCAATCTAATATCACTGGTTTCCAGACATTTTTTTCCAAAAATGTCTACATCCAAGACAAAAAATAAGAAAGTTGTAGAAACGGTCCGTCTGTGAGAGTTCAGCTTTAAACCTACTTTTACATTTACTGTATAAAAAAATTTCCACAAATGTTTTCTAAAAGCTTAAAGCAGTTGTCAGGGTTTTCAGAGTTTTCTAGATATGGAAAGATATGATGTAACAAAGATCTATGGGTTCCTTAAAGTTTAATAGCTGCGTCAATAAATGTTCACCCAATTACAAAAGCGCGACCACAGCGAGGTATCATGAGGTTATCACCTACTGTGGAAGCTGATCACTCGTAGCTTGTAATAGTCATTACTTCGGAATGCAAAGTAACCAAATAGTAAAAATATAGTGGTATTCACACAAATACCTTCCGTAACCTTCAGCTTGGGTTCTTCTCTCATTTTGCTTTATAGAATACACGAAGATGGTGCCAAATTTATCTCCCACCATACTTTAATTTCAAAGAGAGACATATTGGGTAATACCTATTCTTCATCGGAAACTTTCAAAACTGCCCATGATGACGGTCAGAGTAAGCAAATCAGTGAATGAGAAATCATGTTGATATCGTTTCCTTAAGATTACTTCAAAAGAATTTTTCTAAATGGGCAATCAAAAATTTGATATGATGGGAGATAATGATTAGACAAAATAGTGAAAAGAAAAAAAAGAACAGAAAATGCTACTTCACATGCAATATAGCAAAAGATACAGGCATTAGGAAGATTTTATTTATTTAGATTACTTTGACGACAATTGTCTGCTCAAAGGGCTCATTTCATGGAATGCAACCCCATGAAAACAATTAACCCAAAGTGAAACTACCAGCATCATAAAGATGATAAAATCAAGTACTTTTTAAGGTACATCTCCACAATACAGCGACCAAATGGCACCAAATCAGATAAAACATGACGCCTGAAGATGCTTTTTTGGAATCCACCACACAAGGAATTGAACCACTTGAACAGACACTTATAGACACTAAACAAGAGCTGTCACAGTATGTGACGAATGCCCCCGAATGTGACATTGACCTATGAACACGGTCAGTACATGAAAAGTTGAACGTGCCTTTATGTGTCAAATACATATGGCAAGGTATTTTAAATTGCCTCTGAACATAAAAAAATACCACCCATATTTGACAACCTACACTCTTATGACCTTATATTCAGTATTCCATTGTGAATAAACACAAAGTGTATCTTTCACCTGAGAGGTAGGGACATGGGTCTTGCAAGTGACACGTCGTCTTGGTATGTCGAACACATGTTGCAAGTTATTTTAAAATCTGTCCTTACAAGAGAAAGTTACAGCCCGGACACAACAACCTATACTCTATGTCCATATACGCAGCATTTCATTGTAAATAAACACCTAAGTGTGACCTTGACCTTAGAGGAAGGGACACGGGTCTTGCACGTGATACGTCGTCTTGGTATGTCGAGTTATTTTAAAATCTGTCCATACAAGGGAAAGTTACAGCCCAGACACGACAACCTATACTCTATGTCCTGATATGCAGCACTTCATTGTGAATAAACAGCACATCATTGTGAATAAACACTAAGTGTGACCTTGACCTTAGAAGTAGGGACACGGGTCTTGCACACAACACGTCGTCTTGGTATGTGGAACACATGTGGCAAGTTATTTTAAAATATGTCCATACAAGAGAAAGTTACAGCCCGGACATGAGTTATTGAGCCGGACACACGGACGGACGGACGGATAGATGGTGCGATTTTAATATGCCCACCTTTGGGGGCATACAAAAATCATGAATAATACTGGTTAGGAACCAATCTTTTGAAATCAATTCTTTAGCGATTTCATTTTTTTTTCAAATGAGACCAACAAATATTTTTTTCCGAAAATTAGCAATTTATCAGCAATAATGAAATTGCACCTGGTTGCTCAATATTTCTCACATAGGAGGGATTATCGAGTTTTACCTCTCAACGAAATGGAAGATATTTTACCCCATATTAAACAGTGCAATTTTACAAGTTATATTTTGTAGAAAATAGAAACAGGATTATTGTTTAGTATATGATCGTAATATATTTCACAGAGTAACCATTCAAGGTATATTTCACGAGTGAGGTTACAAACAGAAACAAACTTTCTTTCATTTAATCATATGCCTAAAAAGACACTTAAATTGTTTTTCAGAAAATATGCCAAATTGCATATGAACGTTACGTCATTTCAAAAATGATATCGTTCAAATTGTTTTTCCAGTCCAGTGTGAGCTGATATTGATTTGAAAGTAAGAATGGGCTAATATTTCAAAACAGTGAAAAATATCAAATTCTTTTAATTACAGTTTAAAACAGTGAAATATCACTTTTATTTCACTGATAAATCATTTTATCACTGGAAAGCATATAACAAAAAGAAATAATATATTTATTGTTTCCAATCAGGAACATATTATTTAAAAAAGTTGGCAAATTATTGGTAGAGTACATAGTCATTTCAATGGATTTTCCTGAGAATTTTAATGGCACCAATTTGTTCTTAAAATAAACTTATTATATGAATCTTATCAGATGCCCATACTGTTGTGAGTTTTGTTTTTGCATTTGGTCAAGGGGCATAACTCCACAAGTCTTAACTAAAATTAAGGGCTTTTCTAGACATATGTGTCTTGACACTGCTTACACATGTATTAAGATTCATAGAAATGTCTGGAATAGTTTTTGAGTTTTAATGGCCAAGGTTAAAGCTGCACGGTCATGGTCATGCACCCCTGGAAACAAGGCCAAGACCATTACACAACATGACCATTACACAACATGACCATTACACAACATACACAACATGACCATTACACAACATGACCATTACACAACATGACCATTACACAACATGACCATTACACAACATGACCATTTTTATTCGACAAACAGACAAGCTTAAAAAGGAAAAAAAAATGATATTTTTAATCATTCAGTGAAATGTTGCTGTTGGGCCATAAACATTTTCTTTGAGATTATGATATCAATTTGTATAGCATTATATACAAAGTTTTTATTTTGAATTAACTAAATTAAATCATGTCTGAAGAAAAATGAAGAGGATCTGACTGATTATCAATGAGCTTGTATGCTTAAAACTATAGACACAAATTAAAGTTCTTGCATTGAGTACAAGTTCACATTGCAATATTGTTCAAGTTAATTTAGAATACAACCTACATTTATAGCCATTGCAATTGCAGATAGTCAATCATTAAGTACTAGACTAAATCATTAAGAATTTCAACTTTCGCCAGTGTCTAAAGGTCCGCCTACTGCCACTCATCTGATACATGCAGTCCCTGCCTCAGATTTTGCATTGACAATGTGCTCATTTTGCCGATTCTTAATCATTAAGATTTTAATTCATGTCATCTAACAATTACTTAGAATCATCAATAGAATTTTTCTAAAGCATAGTGCACATCAAGAGAGTTAACCTTGGGAATATTGGTCGTAGAGTAATGATTACATGTGTACAAGTATATTGCTATCAACTACGTAACTGGTGGTGTTAGTAGTTTATACTCCGGGTCCCGGCGTGAGCACATTGAAGGGTCACAGAGTGACTGTTCAACCACCGCACACCTATTTTGTGCAGACTATCAGGCGGTTATCCAGTACTAAGTGCCTTCACCTCTGCAAGGAACTGACAACTTCTGTACATGCCAGGCATGGCAGTGGTACAGTGCGAATGGTCTTTGAAAGGATTTCATAACCAATCACAACAGAAGTGACCTGGTCCGCCCAGGAATCAAACCTGGGTTGTCCGATTCACAGTCCAACGCTCTACCGATTGAGCTTACCAGGCAGACTCAACTACGTTACTTCAGAATTTCAGTCTCTTTATATATTTTTAAAACAACATTCTTGTTTGGCAAGGGAGGTAATTTAGAAATGAAAGAACACTGCACAAGTCCCTAATAGCATTAACCAACCTTTGAATTTAAATTTTCTTTTTTCATAAATATTAATCTTTTTTTAATTATTATTTGATATTGTATTATTAACAATTAGGAAGGCTATTGGGTACAAAATAGGTCCCTTTTATGATTATTGTTCAACATACAATATCACAATGACATCTACTGATGCTTCATGTTTAATTCTATTCCATTTAAAATAATCTAATAAAAAAGTAAATCCATTTGCCAAATCACTTCTAGTTCTTGTATATATGCATGATTCAACTATATAATGCAAACTATAAGTTTTCAATATATTGTGCTTAACCATATATATTTTTTTCAAATCAAGGGAGGCAATTTGGTAACAATAGGTAGTAGGGTTATGGTTCTTGAACTACACACACATTCCCATTGCCATAACTATATAAATGGATAAGTTTAATACCAAAAAAAACTTTGAAAACTTTTCAAGTTCAATGAAAGTAAATTGATTTGCTGAATTTTCAAAAGTTTACAAAGGGCCATCAATCTAACAGTATTTAAGTTTGAGATATAATTCTTGTCAAAAAAGATACAGAGAGAAAACTAAAAATGTATGAAATTGATATCTTAACATTTTAAAAGTTATTAAGAAAACAGATGTATGGGATTTACCAACATTTCCTATTTTTAATAGATACTAAATTGAATGCTATTGAGTTGTGACCAGGTTTGTTTGAAGTATTTGCACGAAAATGAGTGTGACAACACCATGCAAGGCTCAAACTTTTTCTGTATAACATTTCCTATAAATGAGCCTGAATATTGATATAATGCAATTTGACTTAAAAGGACTTTTGACAGAAGTTAAAAAGCTGGACAAGAGAGACTTTGGAAGGTTCTCTCGTTTCCAGCACACCCTCGTGCAATATCGTGCCCTAGAGAGTTACAGTCCTTGTAAATAAATAAAGTTTAAACAAACTAACAGAAGAAAACATTTTGTGTTGAGAAAAATAAGACGAAACAAGTTTATTCAAGCTCATAGTTATAGACTGAATCAGAACATGTGTTTCAATATCAGATGAGTATCAGACACTATCATTCCATCGATGTCAACGGTGGCCCCTAAACGACAAAGATTCCTAAAACACCTGTGGTTTGTGTACCCCTTAATGATTAAATTTCACTAAGACAATCAACAGAATACCTGTTAAGGGGCCATACAAAATTGTCAAGATTAGTATCTCGGAGAATGTTTTTATTCATAAAACGCATTTGATTTTTTTTCTCCATTTTCAATGCCGTTTCCCATCGAAAGAGCTAAAACCCTTTCCTAATCAAGATTGGAATTAAGAATTTGAATCAAGCAAAACAATAAAACTGAACACCGATGAAATTTAGACCCTCCGCTTTTTTCCATTTAATGGTAATAATATCATTATCAGCGTAGTCAAATAATGTTCAAATCTTATTTCTCTTGCACAGTATGAATTGGAAGATTTCGAGATTGCTTGATTTACTTGATGAAATTCTGAATCAGAATAATAGAAGCGAAATATTTGTCATGCTTAATTGGAATTTTTATAAGAAGACAATGCAAAGCTGTAAATGTAACAGTTTAGCTGATTTGTATCTATCATTTTCCCACCTATAAAGATTGAGTAAGAAAAAAAAATGTTACAATATAATATTTTGTATCAGTTGAAAACAATGCAGAGGTTTGCGTGAGAAAATACTGGCTTCTTTTGTTAAAGGTATATCAGTATCGACTTTTAACAAACTCCAGATCAAAAGTAGTTTTCAATATTCAGTATTGGCATGTATTGTTCATCGATCTGATGCCCGAACATTGGAGTTATTCTTTCATAAAATTATTAAGACAACTGTAATTGTCTTTTGTCTCTTCATGAAAATATTATTATCTGAAAGAAGGGTGAGTTAGTTAGTCTTTAAGGTAGAAGAAAACAAGGGTTTTATCGTTGGTAATGGCTGGTTGGTCTGCACATTAGGATCACAGGGCCCGTTTCAGTAAGATATCTTAGAAGTTAACATTATGATGCTTACGAATGCTTAGGACTGGTACACCAGTAACCTTACTTCAAAATCTATGTCACATAAATATCCTTAAGATGGAAACATAGAGCTGGGACGGGGGTAGGGGAAATACCGTAATTTTTATTTGCTCTAAAACATTTTTCGCAGAGGTAAAAATTACAGGAATCTTATGAGTTAGAGTAACAAGGTTGGACTAGCTGTAACTGTACCTTATACATATATACCATAATATAGGGACCGTCAAGGACACAGGAGCCTCTTCATTCCCTGCTTAACTTTTGGTCAAGTCTGAAAATGATAATTGCAACATATCTATTTTGCTAAGAAAGATACACATCAAAAGCAGGTCATGGTGCAAAAAGGGATCAGCAACACATTTAATGAACATAGGTACACTGATTGTTTTTAAAAGGAATCATTTCAATGATATAAATTAAACAACCATTGGACATTGGATTTTATGCTATTATTATTACTTGATAGTACTCTTTAAGGTTATAAACCTAATACTTCCAAACTCAAAATTTAAATAATTTAAAAAATTATATTTTTTTTTAACCAATGACAAAATAGCTAACACATTTCAAAGGCCATTTAGATTAGTAACATTTTGATGAAGTCAAGCATTGAAAAAATTAAAGTATTTGATGGCTTATGTTTCAGCCAATTACAATTAGAGAGATAATTCAGTAGGAAATTTAATCGAAAATCATTTAATCATAAAGATCTTTGATCAAATGGATGATAATAAACTATTCAAATGGAAAACAAGTATAATAGAGAAGAAATATTCATCTTATCTATTTCATTGAAAATAAAATAACCGAAATGACAAATGTTCCGTAAACGGTTTCATCGGTGGATTGTTTTACATGATTTCTTCCATCAAAATACAATTAAATGGCATCTGTTTTCAAATCAAGAAAAGAACTGATTATCTAGTGGTATTTTTATTTGTTTTCAAATTCATTGTTCAGCTACGCATGATGCGGTTTCAGAATATTTAAGAATTTTAATGAACTGTTCCCCCTAATAAATTATGTGAGGTCTTTTACACATTTGTTTACGAGCTTCATCTTTAATTAAACATT
Organism: Mya arenaria; assembly: GCF_026914265.1. Taxonomy (NCBI): domain Eukaryota; kingdom Metazoa; phylum Mollusca; class Bivalvia; order Myida; family Myidae; genus Mya; species Mya arenaria. The sequence continues at coordinate 82,505,337 of NC_069127.1, read as the reverse complement.
TAAAAGAACTGTAAATGTGATTTGAGATTTGAAAAAATGAAATACCGGTAAAATACCGGTAATCTTTATTATGTCTACAATGACAATAAAGCAGCAGTCAAAAGTATACAACTTGGATAAGTTGTGCACTGGTTATCTTTTGGCTTGTTTGCTTATTAAAATTATTTGATTGGTCAATAATTATTATTAGATAAATATGAACCAATCAATGAGCATTTCAGCTAACTTCCCACCACCACAAATATTTGACCAGTATTATCATATTTTTTTATTTTTAGATTGTTTTTTTTATAAAGGAACTATCAAATCCTCAAGACATAATTTTTGTTGTAATAACTGATGATTGTTTTGCCATTACTTTAAAACCATTTTAGATATTTAAATAAAACTTTGCGAAAAGGTTCATTACTCTGCCTAAATCACTTGACATTTTCAGATACTTCCCCTTCTGTGCAACAAATAAGCATTCAGACAGTGAGAGTGTTCTGGTGTTATAGGAGTTCACCTCTCACCCAAGGGGTTGTGGGTTCTATCATAACCAGGGTGAGAGTGTTCTAGTGTTATAGGTGTCTGCCTCTCACCCAAGGGGTTGTGGGTTCTATCATAACCAGGGTGAGAGTGTTCTAGTGTTATAGGTGTCTGCCTCTCACCCAAGGGGTTGTGGGTTCTATCATAACCAGGGTGAGAGTGTTCTGGTGTTATAGGTGTCTGCCTCTCACCTAAGGGGTTGTGGGTTCTGTCATAACCAGGGTGAGAGTGTTCTAGTGTTATAGGTGTCTGCCTCTCACCCAAGGGGTTGTGGGTTCTATCATAACCAGGGTGAGAGTGTTCTGGTGTTATAGGTGTCTGCCTCTCACCCAAGGGGTTGTGGGTTCTATCATAACCAGGGTGAGAGTGTTCTAGTGTTATAGGTGTCTGCCTCTCACCCAAGGGGTTGTGGGTTCTATCATAACCAGGGTGAGAGTGTTCTAGTGTTATAGGTGTCTGCCTCTCACCCAAGGGGTTGTGGGTTCTATCATAACCAGGGTGAGAGTGTTCTGGTGTTATAGGTGTCTGCCTCTCACCCAAGGGGTTGTGGGTTCTATCATAACCAGGGTGAGAGTGTTCTGGTGTTATAGGTGTCTGCCTCTCACCCAAGGGGTTGTGGGTTCTATCATAACCAGGGTGAGAGTGTTCTGGTGTTATAGGTGTCTGCCTCTCACCCAAGGGGTTGTGGGTTCTATCATAACCAGGGTGAGAGTGTTCTAGTGTTATAGGTGTCTGCCTCTCACCCAAGGGGTTGTGGGTTCTATCATAACCAGGGTGAGAGTGTTCTAGTGTTATAGGTGTCTGTCTCTCACTAAAAAGGTTGCGGGCTAAATCCCCACCAGGTTGACAGTGGTCTTGGGGTATATCTATGGCCAATGGGGGTGTTCAAGGTTTCAGTCAATGAGGGCCCATAATGCAGCCAACATTTAGCCTGAGTGATGGGACTGGCTTATGTGCATTTCATATGTATAAAGTTTCATATTGATATCTTGAACTGTTTTTAATTGTTTGTGAACCTTACAGTGTCTTTTCAAGACATGCAAGAATTATTTTCCTTGGCATTTACAGAGATTCTAGGATCTTAATATTGTTCATTTCATTGTAAAGCAATGTATCAGTAAACATTCTGTTGACAGCCCAACTGCTGTCGCCATTTCTATCAACCTGTACACTGGTGTACTACTCTATGTTTCCACTGAAAAAATTGTACAAAGAGAGTGCAAGAAAGTGTCGAACAATGTCATGCACAGGGCGCGTTTATTAGGACAAATAGGGTAAGTTTTTGTACTGAAAATGAAATTTGTGTTTTATGTCAATACTTATTACATTTTGCAATTTAAATCTTTGCTGTTGGAGGTGTTACACACTGATACAACAGGAGTCTTTCACAAGAGAAACTATTATAAGATAGCAATCTCACGTATTAAACTGATGCTTTTTCTTCTTAGAAATCTGATAGTTTCACTCTCCAATTATGCAACTATATTAATTTGCATGCGTGGCAATTTTATTGCACATTATTAGCATGGTAATCATTGGAACTAAGACCACGCGCAATACGACTGTAATAGAGATAGCCCGGTGTGACAGGATTTGTGAAATGTCTCGTCCTAAACATTAATTTACACTCTCTATAACAATGTTATTCAATTACGTGTAAAATTTAACAGTTTTTAGATAACCATCTGCAGTTAATATGAAATAAAATTAGCATGCAATGCCACACAAAATATGTCAGAACTGAATTTTTATTTTCTATTTTATTCGAGTTTTAGAATTGCATGTCACCATTACAGTTTTATAAGTTGGAATTTAATTTGAAAGTAGATTTTCACCGAAAGAAATCTGTTCCAACAAGTATCAGACATAAAATAAATCTTAAACTGTATTGTATTGAAATGACTGTCACCAAAGGGAAATTCCTTTAATCTAAATACTACAATTACCCTGACATTGATTTTCAGTTAAAATATACATTTCACAAAAACAACAAGTTCAAATTTTCAGTTTTTATGTATTTTCACTTTAACGACCAGTCTTGATTGCAAAGATGCTTTACCAAGCCTCCAGGTGATCAGGAGGACCCATCGTATAATAATGCGTAAATGATCGTTGATTCCTCCTTAATGCATTCAGGGGCGGAAAACATGCATTTAAATGTGCATGTCAAAACACTCACCTCGATTTACAAATATTGACATTTTGCTCGCAAGTGCAAAACTAGGCTAAGATGCAAACACTTCTTTTTCATTTAGCTGAGACTAGCTGTCTTCATTCTTAATCTTATGACCTTTACCCCAACGGCTATTTAACGTATAATCTTGCACCTTTCCACTCTTCAAACATCAAGGGTCCTTTTTTCCAACAATACAATGTAAAAAGTCTTATTTGATACAAGTGTCAAATTAGCATGAAGAGTTGTTACCTATAATTTGGTCATTTCATTCAAGAGTTATACAGATTCGGTGACGGCTTCTCATTTCAGATGCACAAAAGCATAAAATAATGCAAATAATTTGTAGAAATCATCAAGTCTGTAATTGAAATGCACGAGGACAGGACAAGAAAGCGTTCAATGCCCCAATTATGAGTAGCCTGTTCGCGATGGAAATTTATGGCGCAAATGGTGTAAAGTTGCATTCATTATTGCCTGGACTGAGCTAATGTTTTAAATGATTGTCCACTCTTTGAGGACGTGGCCTGTAATTGAATGGCAGCTGTATGGAAAATATGAGTTTTTTCTTCAGATTTTCTTTCTTTTTTTCATTATCCTGCAATGTGACAAGTCAAAGAAATCTCAAAGGAATCTGAGACATATTGTATGAAGGATTTATCATCACCTAAATACATTCAATTACATAAAGATGTAACATAATCCATAACACTTGAAAAATACAAACATATTTTTTGTATATTTTAGTTGTTATAGTTTTCATATTATTTTTTAACACTTAGTATATTATACTTTTCAAAATATTATGTTGCACATAAATGTGAGAAGACATTCAATTGTGTACTTTGTTTCTGTCCACACCATTAATAGCTTAAATAACTTATACATTGCCATGTTAATTTTAATGTATGGAAAAGAAAACAGATTAATAGAAAGCATTTTCTAAAGTTTTAGATTTCCAAAAATTCGAACATTTCCAAAATACTTCGAAGTTATTAAATGTTTCCACAAAGCTGCCCATCATATGTTATCTGTTTATTTTATAATCGGCACAACCAAACTCATTAGCTCAATTTTTCCGCCATGACACAGGGTCAGCAACCAAATGAGACGTTTTCAGTCACAAAGACAACTCCATTGTCCCCAGCTTAACACCTTTCTTTTCAAAGTTCAGGAAGTTTTGCAAAAACTAATAAAACTTAATTTCTAATGCAAGCGATATATAGCCGTAGCAATTTATCTAATAATTTAAGTCATTTTCAAGAGTCGAGAAAGCATCTGTCCCTTTGAAATCGTTAAAGATGCGTCTCGGAACAGGTGGTCCGAATCAGTCGCGATTATGTCCCTATCACCGACCATTCACTGACCAATGAGACGTGTGGTCCAGGCCACGGAATGAAAGGACCTCGGGGCCCCTAAGGTCAGTGATGGTCTGACCTTGCTATTATACATATCACATGCAAGAATTTGAAACGCAATTTTAATCGTCAACAGTGAAGTCCTGTAATGTATTAAAAGAGGCGTGATCCAAGAATCTTGCCGGCAATTACAACTTTCTTTGTGAAGCCAAGCCACGAACAATGCCTAAAGTGGACATCACGTCTTTTGTGCAACTGACCGGGGCCATAAAGCCCGGACGACAGTTACAAATCACAAATTTCATTTGCCCGATAACAAAAGACATTTATCTGCAAAGACGTAAAGTTTAATATTCAAATGTCTTTTCAGCAGGGTCCAATCATAAATGATGACCACAATTAAACAAAGCGATTATAGAAATAATGACGGGGTACAGAACAATAATCCACGCTCAGCGAGACCACGCACACTCGAGCGTTGTCAGTTTAAGTGTAACGTTAAACTACTTTCAACAAGACGTAAAACCCAAGATGTTCAATTAAAATTAGATTTGCACGCTGAGCCGAGTTACTTTTTATTCAATGAATTGTGGTCAGTGTCATCAATCGGACAAATAAATATTACTGTCCAATGCATAACCATTATTTTGGATGAGATTTGGTTATTTTGAAAACTGCAGACAATGGCCATAAGACAGTTGAATCGGGAACAAAACAGCATGTGCGGAAATGACCATATTTGTTTGTTAATGTGAAATGGCTTTAAATTTTAAGTAACCACACAAAATGAAAAGATGCTGACATGATTTATAAATCAAAGGATTAAGGGGAGGAGTGTGCACTATGGTAAAGAAAGGGTAAAAACTATTTACCTGTCACGGAAATAGACAATCAGATTTGCCTTGTTAAACGCTAAAATATTTAATTTAAAGGGCAGTCCAGCATACGAAGACTATAGAAAAGAATTTCAAACTGACACAGATGGTTTAAAGAGATCGTTTTCAATAATGGGTTTTCATTCAAACTTAGAGGATTTTTTTTATAGTTTATTTTTATATTTTGCAAAAAAGATACAATTTATGTAAAGTAACAGTTTACAAACACATTTGGATACAATATAGTACTGACCGAAATGTGTATTGAAATTGAAACAAGCAAATCAAAATATGATCCAGACTTAAAAGGGCATGGGGGATCTGTATGGTAAACCGAGGGTATTTGTCGGCAGAATTTAGCTAATCTTCAAACAAACTAAATTGATCTTCACCAAATGTGATTATTGATTCTGACATCTCGCTTCCATCAAAAGGTTTTGACAAGAAAATGCACGATCTTTAAAACAAAGGGAACATTTACGCAAGTTGTCGATACATTCCAACCGAGCGTTCCCGTATATCTGCACATTGAAAATGACAGTCACAGCCCTGCTCAACATCTTATCCCTAACGAAAGTCATCAACCTAATTTATTTTGGAGACCCTGACAGAATATCAACTCTTAAACACATTTTGAGTGAATCAACACTCTATTGTCAATATAATGTGGTACGAAACGTTAAGTCAACTATGCAACGGAGAATTACAGGGAAAATCTGCCTTTGAAAGCTGCGGCCTTACAGAATAATTGTTAAAAACCAGCGGCTTTGTGTGAGTATAACTCAGGTATGTAAAGGTTATCAGAAAGTCTGAAATGATGGACTTGTGACATGATTCTTAATGTGCAAATATGTGCAACTGCTGTTAAATGCTTGCTTAGACTTATGTTTCTCAAATCTGAAATTGATCCAGAGATTTGCTATGTAACTTTTATATGACTCATGGATTTACAATATTTTTATACATATAGATAGCAGAGTTTGCTTATATTCATTTGTATAATATTCTGTTATCCTTTATTCCACATTGCGATTAAATAATCACACCAGTTTTAAAAGCTTTAAAGTATTTGTCAAGAACATCTTCTTGAATTCTGAAAACTCTGGACACTAATAACAAACGGTTATCAAGGCCAACCACAATATCAGCATCCCTGAATAGACACACTTCAGTCGCAAGCCCCGTCACTTCTTACGATAAAAATTACAGACCTTGCGGCAATCGAAACATCATTGTTATACAACAAACTCCGCCTACCAGTTAACAAATCAACTGCCAATATTATTCAACACAGTTAACCAGACGTATTAAATGGCTTTATATTAGCTAGGAGGCTGAGATGTAGTAATCAAGCTTTTAAACATTTGAACATCAATGAGCAGTCAAGTTTAGTTCTCAAATGGCCGGATTCTGAAGTAAATCTCCACCGCTTACGGCATGACATCAATGATTATTTCACAGGCTACTGGTCAACTGTTGTTAACTTTTGTGTGAGACACACGTTAAAATATAATGTTACGTGAATGTTTATTGGTAGCGGATGGAAGTGTGGACAAAATAATAACTTGATTGTAGCCTTAATCGTCCACTGGTACAACAGTGAAGAAAACAAAGTAGAAAATCGTAGCAAGGGTAGTTTGGAATCCGGAAGAAGAAAATTGCTGTTTCAATTAACAACTGTAAATGATACTAATTTGCTTCCATTTTCCCGACCTTAAACAATGGAAATGCTTCACTGGCTGGATGTGATGGGTACATGACATGACAGTTCAGTTTCTGTTTTATATTCAAAGCCATTGTTCTATCATTTTCTTTGAAATTCATAAATGTTATTTCTAAAAAAAGTTAAAGTATATATCAAAGACCAATTAGCATGAGTCCATTAAATAGGAGAAACTGCTGTCGCCATTAACCCATGATCATTATTGAATAAGATTATTGGTTTTAAATTTGTTTTCAGATAAGAATCATACACTATTTGTTTACCTTTAAATGGATAAATAAAAATATCTCCCAAACGGAAGGAATTGCATTAATCTGAAATATTAAAAACAAAATATTTATTGGATGTGTACCTTATTATTTCTTTAAAATTCAGTTTTGTTTTAGCTCTTTTTATCGCTAATGTGAGCAGATACTAACATGTAAGCATGGCTGAGTAGAACAAACCAATAATAAATCACAAATGAAACAACGCTACTCTAGTTCTAGACCAAAAAGATTGTCACAATTCGTCAAATTTTACAATGACTAATTTCCAAAGAAGCTTAAAGGCAATAAATAAGAATTAAAGAACAACAAAGGTCATCCTTAGGATATGGTTTGTTTGTAGTGACCAGAGGCCATCCTTAAGATATGGTTTGTTTGTAGTGACCAGGGCCATCCTTAAGATATGGTTTGTTTGTAGTGACCAGGGCCATCCTTAAGATATGGTTTGTTTGTAGTGACCAGAGGCCATCCTTAAGATATGGTTTGTTTGTAGTGACCAGAGGCCATCCTTAAGATATGGTTTGTTGATAGTGACCAGAGGCCATCCTTAGGATATGGTTTGTTTGTAGTGACCAGAGGCCATCCTTAAGATATGGTTTGTTTGTAGTGACCAGGGCCATCCTTAAGATATGGTTTGTTTGTAGTGACCAGGGCCATCCTTAAGATATGGTTTGTTTGTAGTGACCAGAGGCCATCCTTAAGATATGGTTTGTTTGTAGTGACCAGAGGCCATCCTTAAGATATGGTTTGTTGATAGTGACCAGGGCCATCCTTAGGATATGGTTTGTTTGTAGTGACCAGAGGCCATCCTTAAGATATGGTTTGTTGGTAGTGACCAGGGCCATCCTTAAGATATGGTTTGTTGGTAGTGACCAGGGCCATCCTTAAGATATGGTTTGTTTGTAGTGACCAGAGGCCATCCTTAAGATATGGTTTGTTGGTAGTGACCAGGGCCATCCTTAGGATATGGTTTGTTTGTAGTGACCAGAGGCCATCCTTAAGATATGGTTTGTTGGTAGTGACCAGGGCCATCCTTAGGATATGGTTTGTTTGTAGTGACCAGAGGCCATCCTTAAGATATGGTTTGTTGGTAGTGACCAGGGCCATCCTTAAGATATGGTTTGTTGGTAGTGACCATATGGTTTGTTTGTAGTGACCAGAGGCCATCCTTAAGATATGCTTTGTTTGTAGTGAGCAGGGCTAACCTTTAGATATGGTTTGTTGGTAGTGACCAGAGCCATCCTTAAGATATGGTTTGTTGGAAGTGACCAGGGGCCATCCTTAAGATATGGTTTGTTTGTAGTGACCAGGGGTCATCCTTAAGATATGGTTTGTTGGAAATGACCAGGGGCTAACCTTAAAATATGGCTTGTAGGAAGTGACAAGGGGCCATCCTTCAGATATGGTTTGTTGGTAGTGACCAGGGCCATTTGTAAGATATGGTTTGTTTGTAGTGACCAGGGGCCATCCTTAAGATATGGTTTGTTGGAAGTGACCAGTAGCCATCCTAAAGATATGGTTTATTTGTAGTGACCAGGGGTCATCCACAAGATATGGTTTGTTGGAAATGACCAGGGGCTAACCTTAAAATATGGTTTGTTGGTAGTGACCAGGGCCATTTGTAAGATATGGTTTGTTTGTAGTGATCAGGGACCATCCTTAAAAGAGGGTTTGTTTGAATTTACCAGAGGTCATTCTTAAGGTTCATTTTTTTGTAGAGACCAGGGGTCATTTTCAATATACGGTTTGTTTGTAGTGACCAGGGGTCATTTTCAATATTTTTTTTAGTTTGATCACAATCTTTATAGAAAAATCAGTGTTGACATTTGACAAAACAATAAACTTAGCAAACCATACATGGAAAGAAATTGAAAGGGGAACCAAGCTGCATTAACATAATTGGTAACACCTATATCAATAAGTGAAAAATACAACAATCAGTGGGAGGTTTCATCAAGAATCCTGGAGGCTTTTTTGTTTCGAGAGTAATGGTGGAATGTAAGACTGATTGGACTTATATATGTACCAGTTTCAAATTGAGTGAGAGGACTTGTATCTGTACCAGTTTCATCTTGAGTAATGGGACTTGTATATTATCATAGTTTCATCTTGAGAGATGGGACCTGTACCTGTCCCAGTTTCATCTTGAGAGATGGGACTTGTATCTGTCCCACTTTCATATTGAGTGATGGCACCTGTATCTATCCCAGTTTCATCTTGAGTGATGGGATCTGTATATATCCCAGTTTCATCTTGAGTGATGAAACCTGTATATGTCCCAGTTTCATATTGAGAGATGGGACTTGTATCTGTCCCAGTTTCATATTGAGTGATGGGACCTGTACCTGTCCCAGTTTCATCTTGAGAGATGGGACCTGTACCTGTCCCGGTTTCATCTTGAGAGATGGGACCTGTACCTGTCACAGTTTCATCTTGAGTGATGGAACCTATACCTGTCTCAGTTTCATCTTGCGAGATGGGACCTGTACCTGTCCCAGTTTCATCTTGAGTGATGGGACCTGTACCTGTCTCAGTTTCATATTGAGAGATGGGACTTGTATATGTCCCAGTTTCATATTGAGTGATGAGACCTGTACCTGTCCCAGTTTCATCTTGAGTGAGGGGGCCTGTACCTGTACCAGTTTCATCTTGAGTGATTGGACCTGTATCTGTCCCAGATTCATCTTGAGTGTTGGGACTTGTATCTGTACCAGTTTCACATTGAGTGATGGGACTTGTATCTGTACCAGTTTCACATTGAGTGATGGGACTTGTATATTTCCCAGTTTCATCTTGAGTGATAGGACTTGTATCTGTACCAGTTTCATATTGAGTGATGGGACTTGTATCTGTACCAGTTTCATCTTGAGTGATGGGACCTGTACCTGTCCCAGTTTCATCTTGAGTGATAGGACTTGTATCTGTACCAGTTTCATATTGAGTGAGGGGGCCTGTATCTGTACCAGTTTCATATTGACTGATTGGACTTGTATCTGTCCCAGTTTCATCTTGAGAAATGGGACCTGTATCTGTACCAGTTTCATATTGAGTGAAAGGACTTGTATCTGTCCCAGTTTCATATTGAGTGATTGGACTTGTATCTGTACCAGTTTCATATTGAGTGATTGGACTTGTATCTGTCCCAGTTTCATTTTGAGTGATTGGACTTGTATCTGTCCCAGTTTCATCTTGAGTAATGGGACCTGTATCTGTACCAGTTTCATATTGAGTGACTGGACTTGTACCTGTCCCAGTTTCATCTTAAGTGATTGGACTTGTATCTGTCCCAATTGCATTTTGAGTGATGAGACTTGTATCTGTACCAGTTTCATATTGAGTGATTGGACTTGTATCTGTCCCAGTTTCATATTGAGTGATTGGACCTGTACCTGTACCGGTTTCATATTGAGTGATGGGACTTGTATATGTCCCAGTTATATACGGAGTGATGGGACCTGTACCTGTCCCAGTTTCATCTTGAGTGATTGGACCTGTATCTGTCCCAGTTTCATCTTGAGTGAAGGGACTTGTATCTGTACCAGTTTCATATTGAGTGATGGGACTTATTTATTCCCCAGTTTCATCTTGAGTAATAGGACTTGTATCTGTACCAGTTTCAGATTGAGTGATTGGACTTGTATCTGTACCAGTTTCAGATTTAGTGATGGGACTTGTATATGTCCTTGTTTCATCTTAAGTGATCGGACCTGTATCGATCCCAGTTTCATCTTGAGTGATGGGACTTGTATATGACCCAATTTCATCCTGAGTGATGGGACCTGTATCTATCCCAGTTTCATATTGAGTGAGGGGACTGGTATATGTCCCAGTTTCATATTGAGTGATGAGACCTGTACCTGTCCCAGTTTCATATTGAGTGAGGGGACTTGTATATGCCCCAGTGTCAAATTGAGTGATAGGACTTGTATCTGTCCCAGTTTCATCTTGAGTGAAGGGACTTGTATCTGTACGAGTTTCATATTGAGTGATGGGACTTGTTTATTCCCCAGTTTCATCTTGAGTGAGGGGACTTGTATATGTCCCAGTTTCATATTGAGTGAGGGGACTTGTATCTGTCCCAGTTTCATCTTGAGTGAAGGGACTTGTATCTGTACGAGTTTCATATTGAGTGATGGGACTTGTTTATTCCCCAGTTTCATCTTGAGTGAATGGACTTGTATCTGTACCAGTTTCATCTTGAGTGATGGGACTTGTATATGTCCTAGTTTCATCTTGAGTGATGGGACTTGTGTCTATCCCAGTTTCATCTTCGAGTGATGGGACTTGTATATGTCCCCGTTTCATATTGAGTGAGGGGACTTGTATATGTCCTAGTTTCATCTTGATAGATGGGACCTGTATCTATCCCAGTTTCATCTTCAGTGAGGGGACTTGTATATATCCCAGTTTCATCTTGAGTGAGGGGACTTGTATATATCCTAGTTTCATCTTGATTGAGGGGACTTGTATATGTCCTAGTTTTATCTTCAGTGATGGGACCTGTATCTGTCCCAGTTTCATATTGAGTGAGGGGACTTGTATATATCCCAGTTTCATCTTGAGTGAGGGGACTTGTACCTGTCCCAGTTTAATCTTGAGTGAGTGGACTTGTATCTGTCCTAGTTTCATCTTGAGTGAGGGGCCTTGTATATGTCCCAGTTTCATATTGAGTGATGGGACCTGTACCTGTCCCAGTTTCATATTGAGTGATGGGACTTGTATATGTCCTAGTGTAATCTTCAGTGATGGGACTTGTATCTGTCCCAGTTTCATATTGATTGAGGGGACTTGTATATGTCCCCGTTTAATATTGATTGAGGGGACTTGTATATGTCCTAGTTTTATCTTCAGTGATGGGACCTGTATCTGTCCCGATTTCATATTGATTGAGGGGACTTGTATATGTCCCAGTTTCATCTTGAGTGATGGGACTTGTATCTGTCCCGATTTCATATTGATTGAGGGGACTTGTATATGTCCTAGTTTTATCTTCAGTGATGGGACTTGTATCTGTCCTAGTTTAATATTGAGTGAGGGGACTTGTATATATCCCAGTTTCATCTTGAGTGAGGGGACTTGTATATATCCCAGTTTCATCTTGAGTGAGGGGACTTGTATATATCCTAGTTTCATCTTGAGTGAGGGGACTTGTATATATCCCAGTTTCATCTTGAGTGATGGGACTTGTATATGTCCCAATTTCATCTTAAGTGATGGGACTTGTATATGTCCAAGTTTCATCTTGAGTGATGGGACCTGTATCAGTCCCAGTTGCATATTGAGTGATGGGACTTGTATATGTCCCAATTTCATCTTGATTGATGGGACCTGTATCTGTCCCAGTTTCATATTGAGTGATGGGACTTGTATATGTACCAGTTTGATCTTGAGTGATGGGATTTGCATCCGTCCCAGTTTCATATTGCGTGGTGGGACCTGTATCTGTCCCAGTTTCATCTTGAGTGATGGGACCTCTAGCTGTGCCAGTTTCATATTGAGTGATGAGTCCTGTAGCTGTCTCAGTTTCATCTTGAGTGATGGGACTTGTATCTGTCCCATTTTCATATTGCGTGATGGGACCTGTACCTGTCCCAGTTTCATCTTGAGTGATGGGACCTGTAGCTGTCCCAGTTTCATCTTGAGTGATGGGACTTGTATATGTCCTAGTTTCATCTTGAGTGATGGGACTTGTGTCTATCCCAGTTTCATCTTCGAGTGATGGGACTTGTATATGTCCCCGTTTCATATTGAGTGAGGGGACTTGTATATGTCCTAGTTTCATCTTGATAGATGGGACCTGTATCTATCCCAGTTTCATCTTCAGTGAGGGGACTTGTATATATCCCAGTTTCATCTTGAGTGAGGGGACTTGTATATATCCTAGTTTCATCTTGATTGAGGGGACTTGTATATGTCCTAGTTTTATCTTCAGTGATGGGACCTGTATCTGTCCCAGTTTCATATTGAGTGAGGGGACTTGTATATATCCCAGTTTCATCTTGAGTGAGGGGACTTGTACCTGTCCCAGTTTAATCTTGAGTGAGTGGACTTGTATCTGTCCTAGTTTCATCTTGAGTGAGGGGCCTTGTATATGTCCCAGTTTCATATTGAGTGATGGGACCTGTACCTGTCCCAGTTTCATATTGAGTGATGGGACTTGTATATGTCCTAGTGTAATCTTCAGTGATGGGACTTGTATCTGTCCCAGTTTCATATTGATTGAGGGGACTTGTATATGTCCCCGTTTAATATTGATTGAGGGGACTTGTATATGTCCTAGTTTTATCTTCAGTGATGGGACCTGTATCTGTCCCGATTTCATATTGATTGAGGGGACTTGTATATGTCCCAGTTTCATCTTGAGTGATGGGACTTGTATCTGTCCCGATTTCATATTGATTGAGGGGACTTGTATATGTCCTAGTTTTATCTTCAGTGATGGGACTTGTATCTGTCCTAGTTTAATATTGAGTGAGGGGACTTGTATATATCCCAGTTTCATCTTGAGTGAGGGGACTTGTATATATCCCAGTTTCATCTTGAGTGAGGGGACTTGTATATATCCTAGTTTCATCTTGAGTGAGGGGACTTGTATATATCCCAGTTTCATCTTGAGTGATGGGACTTGTATATGTCCCAATTTCATCTTAAGTGATGGGACTTGTATATGTCCAAGTTTCATCTTGAGTGATGGGACCTGTATCAGTCCCAGTTGCATATTGAGTGATGGGACTTGTATATGTCCCAATTTCATCTTGATTGATGGGACCTGTATCTGTCCCAGTTTCATATTGAGTGATGGGACTTGTATATGTACCAGTTTGATCTTGAGTGATGGGATTTGCATCCGTCCCAGTTTCATATTGCGTGGTGGGACCTGTATCTGTCCCAGTTTCATCTTGAGTGATGGGACCTCTAGCTGTGCCAGTTTCATATTGAGTGATGAGTCCTGTAGCTGTCTCAGTTTCATCTTGAGTGATGGGACTTGTGTCTGTCCCATTTTCATATTGCGTGATGGGACCTGTACCTGTCCCAGTTTCATCTTGAGTGATGGGACCTGTAGCTGTCCCAGTTTCATCTTGAGTGATGGGACTTGTATCTGTCCCAGTTTCATTTTGAGTGATGAGACTTGTATCTGTCCCAGTTTCATATTGAGTGATGAGCCCTGTATCTGTCCCAGTTTCATCTTGAGTGATGGGACCTGTAGGTGGCCCTTTTTCATCTTGAGTAATGGGACCTGTATCTGTACCAGTTTCATATTGAGTGATGGGACCTGTATCTGTCCCAGTTTCATCTTGAGTGATGGGACCTGTAGGTGGCCCATTTTCATCTTGAGTGATGGGACCTGTATCTGTACCAGTTTCATATTGAGTGATTGGACCTGTAACTGTCCCAGTTTCATATTGAGTGATGGGGCTTGCATCTGTACTAGTTTCATCTTGAGTGATGGGACTTGTATATTTCCAAGTTTCATCTTGAGTGATAGGACTTGTATCTGTACCATTTTCATATTGAGTGATGGGGCTTGCATCTGTACCAGTTTCATCTTGAGTGATGGGACCTGTACCTGTCCCAGTTTCATATTGAGTGATGGGACTTGTATCTGTTTCAAGGTTTTTCAAGCTTTTGATAGTATTTATTTTGCACAACTCCACCGATGCACCTATTTATGTTTTGCACCACTGGAGGGATGCATGCACACCTAGGGGATTAATACAAATCACAAATGTTGCTGTCTTATCCTATTTCAAGAGCAAGGGTGCCAGTCTCACTGAGCCTGTCAATAACCCAGGAATCATCCACCATCTAAGTCAGCTTTATGCAAGCTCCCGACCCCACCCTACCAATGCTAACAGGACATCTGCCAGATCACTAGCACATAGTTTCACAAACTAAGCTAACTGAACTAAATTAACCCAACTTAGTTAATTCAACTAAGCTCACTTAAGCTAACTCAACTAAGCTAACTGAATTAAGCAAACTCACATAATCTTGCTCAACTCAGCTTACTCAACTAAGCTAATTCAACTAGGCTAACCCAATTAAGCTTACTCAAATAAGTTAACTCAACTTACTCAGCCTACTCAAATAAGCTTAATCATCTAAGCTAACTCAACTACGCTAAATCAACTAAGCTTACTCAACTTAGCTTACTTACACAATTTAACTGAACTCATCTTACTCAACTCAGCCAACTCATCTAAGCTAATTCAACTAAGCTTTCTCAACTAAGCTAACTCAACTAAGCAAAATCATCGAAGCTTACTCACCTAAGCTAACTCAAGTATGCTAAATAAACCTAGCTTACTCAAATAATTTAACTTAACTGATCTTACTCAACTCAGCCAACTCAACTAAGCTAACTCAACTAAGCTTACTCAACTAAGCTAACTCAACTAAGCTAAATCATCTATGCTAACTCAACTAAGCTAAATTAAATAAGCTAACCTAACTAAGGTAACTCAACTAAGCTAACTCAACTAAGCTTACTCAACTAAGCTAAATCAAATAAGCTAACCTAACTAAGGTAACTCAACTCAACTCAACATAATGTAATGAACAACATGAAGCTGGCTTACTTCCCTTTGCATTATAAAACACTCTGTTTGTTAAGGGAGATTACTACGTAAGAGTTGAACTAATTTCACATCAGTAGGTGGGCGGCCATCTTCGATTAAGTCAAACAGTCGTATATTGATTCTAGTAGAAATAAGCTCACACAATAATTTTAATTTGTACTGAGCATTTTTTCTTTTGTATCGTAATTAGAGAATTTAAAAGTGTATTTATGCCCACTACGACCCTAAAACCCTAGCTATTTAACTCTTTTTTTCAGGTATGTATACTTCATTAAAATTTATGTTGAAGACCATACTCTAAACAGGTTTGTTCAAATGCATAACTTACTGTGCTACCTTTGTTAACAAAAGATTTTATAGTTATTATAAAGAATGAAACACAGATGACACATGACGGAAGTTTCATTGAAAATCCTAGGAACAATTTTGTACCTAGTAGGAAGGATTTAAAAAAGTGAATTACTAGTCGTGCAAATCTCTCCCAGGTACAAAATCACTCCAAGGATTCTACATCATATGGCCCCATGGAGTATGGTAAAAATAGTTACATTTGGCAGACAGCATGTATCAGTGTCACGGTCCATTATCAGGCTGGTCTAGGTGTCAGGCATGAGTCATCCCGGGCTCCACCGTTCATGGGCCATCTTCAACCAACGGGTTACTGGTCCTCTAACCCTCCAGTCTGGGTTACGCAGGGGCTTGACAAGCATCTGTCAGATTTTCACACCTGTAACCAGTCAAAATCATCAGTTTCTTCAAAATGCTTGTAAACTGCGGATTAATGAAATCCTGTAAGCCCACTTCAAACGAATAAGTTTATCAAACTGTACAATATAAATGATCTCAACATATATAGGATTTCTCCCACTTACGATTTTGCTGAGCAGAAAGACGTGGTAGAAGGAATATTATACCAACTGCAAGTGAGAAATGCTCGCTGGCTTAACCTGGATTATGTATTATCATGAGCTAAAATGTCAACAGGTTTCATTTGGGTTGTCACTTGCCGCTGAAAAATTGTTCTTTCAACTGCACGGGGGATGATATTATTCATCAAATCTATAAACATGAACATGAAGATAGCTTAAACAGTGATCATTTACATCCTCAGCTAATCTTAAATATTATATAAATACTGGCATTAATCAATGTACAAAAACTAAAGCAGAAATATTTAAGCCCTTCAGAAAATGAAACAAAGAGACGACACTATCAGTATACGTAAACAATGTATGATCAATGGGAAAATATGAAATATTTGAAATAATATCACCAGAATTGAATTATCTCCCTTTTCTGATTTTGGGCAGTTTTTTAATATTTATTTAACAGTCTATACAAAGAAGTGATATATTGTTCTCATTCAACTTTTAAAATAGACAATTTCAATGTATTTTATATAGTACATTATGAAATAATTCTGATCTTTTGACCAAAGTTCCGTTAAACACCTGACATGTATGTATATATTTATATATATTTCGTCCATTTACTGATTATCTATTATGTATTTATTTGGAATGGATTGTATTATATTCATGTGTCTATTATGATAAAGAAACTCTTTTAGAAATTTCAAGTGAATCCTAAAATGATAAAAATTAACCCAAACTCAGTAGTACGTTGTGTTTTGTATGCAAAATGAGAAGCTAGTCTTCAGGATGCTGCTGCAAATCTTGGCCTAGGGGAGGCAATTACAATAATTTCATTTTGATGATGCTTAAAGGGGTTTCCTCCCTTTGAAAAGAAGTTCTGAAAAGAATATTTCAATTGTAAAAAAGACACTTGGGGTCAGTTAATTGTTAACACTATAAGCACAAAAAACAAAAACAAAAAAGCATTTACAAGTCCCTGTCTTTGTTTTTATGCGTGGTATCATACTTCCATTTTATTTTGTATTGTTTCGCTGAAGAGATGACAAAGGGAAAATGAAGTATGTCATACTGAAAACGATTTTGTAAAGCCAAGTATAACTTATCCTGGAGCTAATAGTTGCTGCCCTGCATTTACAATCCTGGAGCTTATAGTTGCTGCCCTGCATTTACAATCCTGGAGCTTATAGTTGCTGCCCTGCATTTACAATCCTGGAGCTTATAGTTGCTGCCCTGCATTTACAATCCTGGAGCTTATAGTTGCTGCCCTGCATTTACAATCCTGGAGCTTCTAGTTGCTGCCCTGCATTTACAATCCTGGAGCTTCTAGTTGCTGCCCTGCATTTACAATCCTGGAGCTTCTAGTTGCTGCCCTGCATTTACAACAATCCTGGAGCTTCTAGTTGCTGCCCTGCATTAACAATCCTGGAGCTTATAGTTGCTGCCCTGCATTTACAATCCTGGAGCTTATAGTTGCTGCCTTGCATTTACAATCCTGGAGCTTATAGTTGCTGCCCTGCATTTACAATCCTGGAGCTTATAGTTGCTGCCTTGCATTTACAATCCTGGAGCTTATAGTTGCTGCCCTGCATTTACAATCCTGGAGCTTATAGTTGCTGCCCTGCATTTACAATCCTGGAGCTTATAGTTGCTGCCCTGCATTAACAATCCTGGAGCTTATAGTTGCTGCCCTGCATTAACAATCCTGGAGCTTATAGTTGCTGCCCTGCATCAACAATCCTGGAGCTTATAGTTGCTGCCCTGCATTTACAATCCTGGAGCTTATAGTTGCTGCCCTGCATTTACAATCCTGGAGCTTATAGTTGCTGCCCTGCATTTACAATCCTGGAGCTTATAGTTGCTGCCCTGCATTTACAATCCTGGAGCTTATAGTTGCTGCCCTGCATTTACAACAATCCTGGAGCTTATAGTTGCTGCCCTGCATTTACAACAATCCTGGAGCTTCTAGTTGCTGCCCTGCATTTACAACAATCCTGGAGCTTATAGTTGCTGCCCTGCATTTACAACAATCCTGGAGCTTATAGTTGCTGCCCTGCATTTACAACAATCCTGGAGCTTCTAGTTGCTGCCCTGCAGTTACAACAATCCTGGAGCTTCTAGTTGCTGCCCTGCAGTTACAACAATCCTGGAGCTTCTAGTTGCTGCCCTGCAGTTACAACAATCCTGGAGCTTCTAGTTGCTGCCCTGCATTTACAACAATCCTGGAGCTTCTAGTTGCTGCCCTGCATTTACAACAATCCTGGAGCTTCTAGTTGCTGCCCTGCATTTACAACAATCCTGGAGCTTCTAGTTGCTGCCCTGCATTTACAACAATCCTGGAGCTTCTAGTTGCTGCCCTGCATTTACAACAATCCTGGAGCTTCTAGTTGCTGCCCTGCATTTACAACAATCCTGGAGCTTCTAGTTGCTGCCCTGCATTTACAACAATCCTGGAGCTTCTAGTTGCTGCCCTGCATTTACAACAATCCTGGAGCTTCTAGTTGCTGCCCTGCATTTACAACAATCCTGGAGCTTATAGTTGCTGCCCTGCATTTACAACAATCCTGGAGCTTATAGTTGCTGCCCTGCATTTACAAATGAGTTTACAAAAAGGGATCTGCCAGCAAAAACAGAGTCACAGAGACAGTGCCCTCGACTATCCCGTCGCTTAATGTCTAAGAATCACTTGTAAAATTTTGGTGAAACATGCATGGACCATTGTAAAATTTTATTGCATGCCATACCTTAATCAGAATATCTCAATACAAAAATAAAGGGACAAAATTTGCATAATATGCTAGATAGAGTTATCATACTTGATTGTCTATTATTAAAGGTTAAATGGAAAACATAGAGTAGTTGTTGAGTTATTGACTTAAATCTGCTTACATGCAAAACCTTGACCAGATTTTTTTAAGTCAATCATTAAAAGGGGCTAAATTTATATTATATGCAAAAACTAGTTATCTAACTTGATTATATAAGAAGGTTGGATGTCGATGGCTGGAAGCAGATGGCTACAGTTTCAATGCAAAATATTATGTATTGCTGATATATTGACTTATATATGGTAACATACAAAACCTTCACCATAATTTCTAAATCATATATTTAAGGACCATTAATTACATTATATGCAATATACAGTTATCTAACTTGGTTATTCTAGTAGGTTGGAATGTTAAGTACCGTTGTATAGTCTCGATGCAATTCATTATAAGTTATTGCTGAGATATTCACCTATGTGTGCTTACCGGTATATGCAAATCCTTTACCAGAATGTTTATGACGAATAATAAATGGCAATTATTTGAATTCTATGCATGAAAGAGTTGTTTAACATAATTAGTAATAGATTGGATAGGTAGAAACACATGCCTAAAGTTTCAATGCAATGCATAATGTTTTTGCTGAGATGATGACTTAAAGGTGCCAATGCTGACACTTCAAACAATTAAAGCCAGGAATACACAGTAAGCTTAAGAGATTGAACAATTGTATACACATGAATTGTTTATAATGTTTCTGATAGAAGTTAAGCAAACTGGTCATATTTCCAATCATACATGTATGTACAGCTCCATCAGGGCATGGGCAGGTGCTTGTCATAAGCGTCCAGGGATACTATTTTTCGTTATTTTGACATTTCCTATGTATCCGTGTACCTTTACATATGTATCTATTTCCAGGTTCAATGATGGATGTTTTGAATCTGCCATAGTCATAAAATCATCATTGACGGCCATTTAAATTAAGTTGGCCCTCATGTTTATCTTCATGTACCAAGACTTAGTGTAAACAATGAATGTGTGTTTAAAAAAGGTCATTTTTTGATAATAAACTGTATTATTGGCAGGGTTAATATATACATGTAGCTACAATAATGAGCGATCAGAGATACTCTTTTTATTATTTAGACATTTCTTATGTATCCCTGTAACGCTAAAACTCTCTACCATTTAACAACGGGCGAAATGATATACTGTAATAATATGCATTGATGTTGAATAATAATGACAAAGTTGTTCAATTTTTATCCGACAGTGATCTGAACTTGATTAAATTGGTCATTAGAGTTGTTATTTTCACATTACTATATTATGGGTCACGAATACCGTTATACATGTACACAACCAGTCAGATTTGTCCCAGATTTACCGATATCGGGATACTTGATAAACAATCGACACTTGTACGTGTTTTATGATAACTTAACATGTTTTTTGGGCATACTGACATAACTTAATATGTGTTTAATAGTAGGCAAATTAAATATTTTCGTAGAAATTTGAATTTATAACGGAGATAATTTAAAATTGTGGCCGCGAGGATTCTCTGCGCAAGGACCGCTTGCTACTTTTTGCTGGGATGGTGGACGTCACGAGTCTGCCATATTAAACAAATCGTCAAAAGACTCGTTGACAGCCATTTAGGTGGACTAGGTTAATATACTGTATATGGCAGTATGTTAATATGTGTGTTTGAAAACCGAAAAATTGAAACTCTAAACTAAAACGTAACAATATAAAATTAATCACGATTTTGCCATACAGTTGAGAGTTGTGGTGTAACAGGAAAACATAAAATATCCAAATGGTAAAACAAGTTTCGCTTATTCATAATATTTAAATTTGCTTCACTGTTAGCTCAATCAAAAAAACGAAAACATAATATGCGATTTTTAATACGACGGATACTATCAAATACCTGGTCGTGATCGTGATCAATCAGTGACCAAATTGAAACTATGGGAAGATACTCTGATCAAGTAAAGGTTACTTCTAACTATGAAAAGCCCGGGCAAAATTGTGGCAGGTGCGAATGGTGCATTAAATTCATCCAAAACTTTATATTTCATCTTATTTATCACCCAAATGAAATAATGAAACATTTTTATATAAGTTGAGTCATTCATTGGTCATAAAAACTGTTCTAGGCAAACACGGTACCAGGCCTTGGCATCCCTATAGAGTGTATAACATAGTTAATGAACATATTTAATCTACATTACACACTATTCCACCATTAAATGTCAATTATTTGCCACAATCTTAGACCATGGAAGAATCCCAGGAAGCTTGAACGAAGGGATTATAAATTTTAAGGCTTAAAAGGGTTCCTCTCAGCTTCGAGAACACGTCATCAATACTGGTGACTGTTTGACAAAAAATGGTCACACATAAGTAGTGTATTATCTTGTGTGTCCTTCAAATATTAGCTCAAAGTCTAAATTTAGAATTGCGGGGCGTCGCCAAGTTACTTCGCGTCATTAAATAATTAAATCATTAGACTATATTAATTAGTTTGACCAAATTCCATTTATAATTCTGATCAAATTCCATGACGATTGGAGTAGAACGGTTGCCACTAGAGTTTAAGCAAGGTTTCTCTAATAGTTACATGCTTTAAGATCCGAACTGATCCACATTCAAATCCTATCTTCATTTACAGCGAAATATTTGACCAAATTTCATGAATATATATTGATAAAAAATGTGGCCGCTGCAGTTTAAACCAAGTTGTTGTGTTTTTTGCGGGTTTTTTTGCGTGTGTTATTTTCTGCCTTTTGGTTGTGCTGTTGCCGAACATGACCAAGCAAACGAACTTGACCTACATTTTATTAAGAAATCTCGAGGGCTCAACGCAACAATATTGTAACTCATTTTTTTAATTTTTTTATAGGAGGTTGAAAAAACTTCACATTTTTTTTGTATTTAATATACATATTTTGTAGTAGTCTTAGTATATTTGTCTTTGAAAGGAAAATAAATTTATTAATCCAAATATAAATTTTATGTTAACACTATGTGGGAACGGATACCGGATATAGCTCAAAAAGTGATAAGTAAACAGACAATTATGCAGTTGTTTTTCTTTACCAGAGGTAAGATCTTGCTGTGTTAACGCATACATACCGTATCCACAAATAAAACAAGCGTTTGAACTAATAGCTGAATGCTAAATTTGACCTATGGTATACTTAAAAGTGCTTACGATTAAGCAGACCTCGAAAAATGTTTCTTCAAATCTGAGATGATCACATCGAAACTTACAGAATTCCCGACAAGTATTGTTATTTTAAGGAAATATATCGAATAAATAAAAAATCTGAATCGAAGGATTTCACAAGCATAAGCTGGACTATTTCAATTGTAAGAACTGGCAATGCAACTTTAAACTGTTAAAGATATGCCCTTATAAATGTTCACAGTACTGTACTAGGGATAGCCGTATTATTTACTGAGGATAGTTTCAAAGTTGAGAAATGTGTCCTGGTGATAACATGTAAAATGGGACAAAAATTGATGGTAACACTGTTAATATGCAATATACATGTACATGTATGTCTATTTCCAAATTTCAAATAAACTGCAATAAGTGAGTACAATTTGATAATAAATGATTGAGCATAGTTTAGTTAACAATGAGCTTGATCCATGGTCTGCTAAATGAACGTGTATATGCAAGCTGCTTAATTATCAGGGTTGGTCACAATACATACTTTCTCACTGAAGTGAACGAGCAAAGACCATTATTCTGTTCTAAGTCATAGCAACATCGATCCAAGCTTAGAAAAAAGCTTCACGTGTTCCAAATTTGATCACAATATCTCATTCCCTACTGATGACTTTCTGTGTGCAAAAACGTACCTACTTGATTTGCAAAGCAATACTATACATATATGAATAGCACCACATAAATTCTACGGTCATATGTTTTGTGTTCCTCAATAAATCAGATTACCGGCCTATTTCAAATATTTAGATATTTGCGACTCGAACGTTAATGCTTGTGAAAAACACATCATGGTTAACTTATCTGTATGAATGAAACAGTTTTAAGTGCATACAGATACAAAAACTGCAACATTTTTATTGCTCTTATACCTCGATATGGACAACATCAAACAATTTCCGTCGAGCTCGCGTATAGGTAAATGGCCATAATCTTAATCACAGTCACTTTATTCTAAATACATCGTTACTATCCTCAGTCCTCTTAATAGCTATCCCCTGTGCAGTTATTTATTTGCTTCATCTATCCCCAGTACACCGCCAGGGCATCAAAAGGTATGAATATCTCCGTAACAACAAAACATATCGTATTGATATCTTACACATTACTAGATAATTATGTTATTTCAAAGAAATCGCTCGATTCAGTTTTTATTCTGATTTTCAATTTGTTGATTTATGTTTGAAATCGTACCACATAAATAAACATTTGTGAGCGATCATGCAACTTTCGGCGAGAATTGGGCTTTTATACAAATGAGGACACACATTTCCATCATAGTCGTATATTGCACAGGATCAAGTTATTCGAAACTCTTCGATTTTGATAAATATACAACCATGAAATACAAAAAAATGATAGAAAACTCTCTATGTGTCAAAATCAAACGCTTATCAATTTATCACTTTTTGAGCTATATCCGGTGTCCATTCCCACACAGTGGTTAAGTTCAAACCTTTTTTTGAGATTCGGTAGAAAAATTCTCCTTCAGTTTTAAGGATTGTTTAAATATTCATTAATTTGTCTGATACTGTGATAGGACCCCCATATTTGAACTTGCCCTAGATTTTAGAGTTAGCATTCAGACCATGTCCTAGATTTGTTGAGTCACGACCATGTTTCATAAATATTGGACGGGCTGAATAGTACCAGCGCAAGCCGTATATCGAGCATTTGACATAGAGACCTACCTATTGACCAATCACGTCAAAGCATTCTGACAATTGTTCATGATTCATACGGAAAAACACAGCCTTACTGTGAGTGTTGGAAAATGCTTCTGACCTCAATAGCTCACCAAAGGATCCCTATGCTCAAGTGATCGTGCACAGGTAAATGAAACACCAAACAAAATATGACAAGGTATAAATACCTCAGATCATACAGTCTGGTAAAAATTTAATAATGGAATGTCAGCTGGCATTAAATTTATATCGCATCAACACGAAAACTCTCTAAAGTCACGCAGTGCCTGCCCTGGGAATCCGCGGTAATTATTTTCATGTTCATTATGAAATGACTGACTATAAGTTACCTCCGAGTGGTGCTGACAGTGACACTTTATTTATGAATATAATATCAAATGTACGTTGAGCTGCAGATTTTGCATGTCAATTGTGCCTCCGATTTCTTAGCGTGACACTTTCACCTTGACATTTGACGGGTGACCGTAATACCAATTTCTTACATTTAAACAGATATTGTATTCAAGACATTAAAGTAACTGTTAAGAACAATCCGGACCAAGTCCAAGTACATTCAAAGCCACAGGCCAGGCTTAAAGCTACAGCGGTCGAAGTGACCCTTCTATATAAATTCGCGTGTCTGCAATGTGGCGGGGGGGGGGGGGGTGCACCCGGCGCCAGCAACCCCTAAAATCGCCTAAATATATATTTTTTATTTCAATATCGGAGAAAAAGAGTGAAGAAAAAGCACATAGAAGTTGTTAAAAAAAATTTTGAGAGTACCAAACCCTCTGTCAACACTTTTAACCAACTTCATTTAGGTTCTGAGGGACTGGCGCAAGTCAAAAGGCCACGTCCGTAAGGTACGCCCCCTCTAACATCAACTCCTACTCCTAGATCCGCCCTAGCGTAAATATACCTACATGTACATGTATCAATGCTTACCTTACATATAACAGCTGATAAAAACTACTCAGAGATACTTCAAAAGCAGTACGAAATGTGATAATGTAATGAAACGAATGACAATATTCAATATTCAGAAGTTCTCAAAGAGAAGTATTCTCAAGTTGTTCCATGTTTTGCGTATTTTTAGAAAATAAAAACACCCTGATCACTGTTCATATATATATAATTTTAAGATTGAAGTAAAAACAAAATATTGTTTTCATTTGTGCACTTTCCACTCCATTTTAAACTTAATGATGATTATTTAAATCCATGATTGATTTAAAAGCCTCTTAATAGCTCTTAAATTTAAAGTGTATGTTGCATTCTCAAGAGGTCGAGCTGAAGTCATCAACGTGCCTGCCGCCATTCCGTGTAACTAAACACACACGTCAAGTTTAAAGGGACTAGACACCAGATGACACCATTGCAATAAAAAACAGAAAATAGTCAAACACTTACATTAAAATTATATCGTTGTGTACAAAGCATTGGATCTTACTAACTGATGTATCACATCGATGGCGACACATGTATCTTTCGCAATGTTTGCGTATTTTTCCAATCCGAAATTACTAGGTCTGTCTACCACGTAAATCCCAGTATCCGTAAAAAAATAGCGTCGGTATATTTATCTTTACTAATTGCGTGACTTCCACATGCTGAATATACACACTATAAACTCGGAAACTATTATGCGTTGTTTTTAAACGGGTAAACTCAGCTGAGATAGCGACGAAATATTCTTTTAATTATGTAAACTGATGTATTATCGGCACCATGATAGCATACATTGACAATTCTAGGCCCGTTTTAAGGAAATACTGTATTTGCCGATTTTGGGACAATCTGGTGTCTAGTCATTTTAAGACGAGGCTTTCGTTTCCACCAACATTACTACTATTTTTTACCAATGCTAATGAAACTTGGTCTTAAATGAATACTTTAAATGTTCACTTTATAAGTTTGTAAAACCAACATTTTCTTATCAAAACAGGTCAGAAAGTATTTCAAACAAGAGGGCCATGATGGTCCTTTATCGAGTGTATTGGTTTATGGCAATGCAACTAGGGATTAAACTATGATCGAATATTCTCAAATGTTGTAGTGGTTAAGGCTATCCAAACAAAACATCGATATTTGTTTTAAAACCTG
The DNA here is from genome assembly GCF_026914265.1 of Mya arenaria. NCBI lineage: Eukaryota > Metazoa > Mollusca > Bivalvia > Myida > Myidae > Mya > Mya arenaria. Next base: position 82,479,160 of record NC_069127.1, on the reverse strand, counting down.
CTCACACGGTCTAAATTTTATTTGATGTAGCCTCAAAATTTAGAAAGTTGGTAAAAAGGGAAGGTCATCCAAGCACAACATTGATATTTGTTTTCAAAACTGTACAAATAATTCAAATTATATTGCTGTAGCTTCAAATATTAGAAAGTATGTCCAAATATCACTGTGTTGTTCATCCGAGGACAACATTGATATTGTTCTTAAAACTATACACAGTGTTAACAGATTTTGCTGTAGCTTCAAAAATAAGGAAGTAGGTCAAACGGTTTCATTCAAGGTCATCCCAGCACAACAATGACATAATTTGTTTTCAAAACTGAACACATGGTGCAAATTTCAATGTTGATTTGAGTAGGTCAGAGTCAATGTCATTAAGGACAACATTGATATTTGTTTTAAAAAATGTACACATGGTCCATAACTATACACAGGGTCAAAATTGTATTGCTGTAGCTGCGCAAATAAGAAAGTATGTCAAAAGGTCACAGTCAAGGTCATTCAAACACAACATTGATGTTTGTTTTAAGAACTATATACAGTGTTATAATTTTATTTATGTAGTTTCAAAAACAATAAAGTAGGTCAAAAGATCACAGTCAATGTCAGCCAAGCATAACATTGATATTTGTTTTAAAAACTGTACACATGGTCCAAGTTGTATTGTTAAAATTTTAAAAATAAGAAAGTAGGTCAAAAGGTCACAGACAAGGTCATCCAAGGACAACATTAATATTTGTTTTCAAAACAACACACATGGTCACAATTTTCTTGCTGTGGCTTCAAAAATAAGAAGGTAGGTCAAATTGTCATAGTATAGGTCATCTGAAGACAACATTGATATTTGTTTAAACTATACACAGGGTAAATTTTCTATGTCAGGTCATGCAAGCACAACTGTACACATGGTCCAAATTTTATTTCAGTAGCTTCACAGATAAGAAAGTAGGCCAAGACGTGTGGGGTCAGCTCAAAGGTCTGTGATATGTGGTTTGAGAAAAGAAGATTTCCCATATATATGTCTAAAGGAAACTTGTGAACTCCAGGGCGTAGCCAGCTTTGTCCCAAGGGGCATAATTTGAAAAAACTTGGTGGAGGGCTACTATATGATGCTATATACAAAATTCCACGGGTCTAGACCTAGCGGTTTCAGACAAAAAAACACTGGCGCGATTTGAACAAACTTGATATTGGACTACTATACAAATTAAGTTGCTACATACAAATTATTGAGGGTCTGGGCCTAGCGGTTTCAGACAAGAATATTTTCAATTCTTCCCTATATAAATCAATAGGAAACTTGTGAATCCCAGGACGTGGCCAGTTTTGTCCCCAAAGGCATAAGGCATAATTTGAACAACTTGATGGAGAATCACTTTATTACGCTACATACCAAATAACAAGGGTCTTTGCCTAGCTTTTTCAGACAATATTTTCAAAAGTTTCCCTATAAAATTATGTAAGAAACTTGTGACCCCGGGACAGAACCAGTTTTGACCCAAGGGGCATAATTTGGTTGAGGACTACTAGACAATGTAACACAGAAATATCTAAGCTCTAGGACTCGTTTGTTTTCAAGAAGATTTTAAAAGTTTTTCCTTTCAGTTGTCATGACAACCGGTTTTCTGCATGGAATTCATTTCTTTGAACAACTTGAAAGAGCACCATCCAATGAACATGCATTTGAAGTTTCATCTTAACTTGCCAGGCGGTTTAGAAGGAGATGTTGTTTGAAGCAATTGTTGACGGACGCGCCGGTGACAGTCGACGGACGCCGAAAGGCTGGTGATGGGGAAAGCTCACCATAAGCACTTCGAGAATAAGAGGGTTTTTTTTATCAAATTTATTCAAAACGAATTTCAGTAAAAAAAAACCCAATCATTTCGCATATTATAACATAAAAGTACACAAAGGCAAGAACAACTGAAATATAATGACTGGTATAAAACTATAAATATAAAATAGCTTACCATTTAAAAGTATTTAAACTTATACTACAATGGAGAATGTCTGTTTATAGATCATCATTCTATACGGCCGAGGTGTAATACAAGTTACACAACTGTGTTGCCCATGTAATACAGATGAGTGGCTCAAGTTATTGAGTCTAGTGGAACAAGTTATACAACCGAGAGGATCATGTTATACAACCGAGTGAATAAAGTTATACAACCGAGTGGATAAAGTTATACAGCCGAGTGGATAAAGTTATACAGCCGAGTGGATAAAGTTATACAGCCGAGTGGATAAAGTGGATGAAGTTAATACAGCAGAGTGGATAAAGATATACAGCCGAGCGGATGAAGTTATACAGCCGAGTGGATAAAGTTATACAGCCGAGTGGATAAAGTTATACAGCCGAGTGGATAAAGTTATACAGCCGAGTGAATAAAGTTATACAGCCGAGTGGATAAAGTGGATGAAGTTAATACAGCAGAGTGGATAAAGATATACAGCCCAGCGGATGAAGTTATACAGCCGAATGGATAAAGTTATACAGCCGAGTGGATAAAGTGGATGAAGTTAATACAGCAGAGTGGATAAAGATAAACAGCCGAGCGGATGAAGTTATACAGCCGAGTGGATAAAGTGGATGAAGTTAATACAGCAGAGTGGATAAAGATATACAGCCGAGCGGATGAAGTTATACAGCCGAATGGATAAAGTTAATACAACCTAGTGGATAAAGTTATACAGCCGAGTGGATGAAGTTAATACGGCCGAGTGGATGAAGTTAATACAACCTAGTGGATGAAGTTATACAGCCGAGTGGATGAAGTTAATACAACCTAGTGGATAAAGTTATACAGCCGAGTGGATAAAGTTATACAGCCGAGTGGAACAAGTTATACAGCCGAGTGGAAAAAGATATACAGCCGAGTGGATGAAGTTAATACAGCCGAGTGGATGAAGTTAATACAGCCGAGTGGATGAAGTTAATACAGCCGAGTGGATGAAGTTAATACAGCCGAGTGGATGAAGTTAATACAGCCGAGTGGATGAAGTTAATACAGCCGAGTGGAACAAGTTATACAGCCGAGTGGATGAAGTTAATACAGCCGAGTGGATGAAGTTAATACAGCCTAGTGGATAAAGTCATACAGCCGAGTGGATAAAGTTATACAGCCGAGTGGATAAAGTTATACAGCCGAGTGGATAAAGTTATACAACCGTGTGGATAAAGTGGATGAAGTTAATACAGCAGAGTGGATAAAGTTATACAGCCGAGTGGATGAAGTTATACAAACGTGTGGATAAAGTGGATGAAGTTAATACAGCAGAGTGGATAAAGTTATACAGCCGAGTGGATGAAGTTATACAAACGTGTGGATAAAGTGGATGAAGTTAATACAGCCGAGTGGATAAAGTTATACAGCCGAGTGGATAAAGTTATACAGCCGAGTGGATAAAGTTATACAGCCGAGTGGATAAAGTTATGCAGCCAAGTGGATAAAGTTATACAGCCGAGTGGATAAAGTTATACAGCCGAGTGGATGAAGTTAATACAGCAGAGTGGATGAAGTTAATACAGCTGAGTGGATGAAGCTAATACAGCCGAGTGGATGAAGTTAATACAGCAGAGTGGATAAAGTTAATACAGCCGAGTGGATAAAGTTATACAGCCGAGTGGATAAAGTTATACAGCCTAGTGGATAAAGTTATACAGCCGAGTGGATGAAGTTAATACAGCCGAGTGAATAAAGTTATACAGGCGAGTGGATAAAGTTATACAGCCGAGTGAATAAAGTTATACAGCCGAGTGGATAAAGTTATACAGCCGAGTGGATAAAGTTATACAGCCGAGTGGATGAAGTTATACAGCCGAGTGGATACAGTTAACACAGCCGAGTGGAACAAGTTATACAGCCGAGTGGAACAAGTTATACAGCCGAGTGGATACAGTTAACATAGCCGAGTGGATACAGTTAAAACAGCCGAGTGGATAAAGTTACACAGCCGAGTGGATAAAGTTATACAGCCGAGTGGATAAAGTTATACAGCCGAGTGGATGAAGTTAACACAGCCGAGTGGATACAGTTAACACAGCCGAGTGGATACAGTTAACACAGCCGAGTGGATAAAGTTATACAGCCGAGTGGATAAAGTTATACAGCCGAGTGGATAAAGTCAAACAGCCGAGTGGATGAAGTTAACACAGCCGAGTGGAACAAGTTATACAGCCGAGTGGATGAAGTTAATACAACCTAGTGGATAAAGTTATACAGCCGAGTGGATGAAGTTAATACAGCCGAGTGGATAAAGTTAATACAGCCGATTGGAACAAGTTATACAGCCGAGTGGAACAAGTTACACAGCCGAGTTGATACAGTTAACACAGCCGAGTGGATAAAGTTAATACAGCCGAGTGGATGAAGTTAATACAGACAAGTGGATAAAGTTAATACAGCCTAGTGGATGAAGTTAATACAGTCGAGTGGATAAAGTTATACAGCCAAGTGGATAAAGTTAATACAGCCGAGTGGATAAAGTAATACAGCCGAGTGGATGAAGTTAATACAGCCGAGTGGATAAAGTTAACACAACCGAGTGGATAAAGTTATAAAACCGAGTGGATAAAGTTAATACAGCCGAGTGGATAAAGTTAATACAGCCGAGTGGATAAAGTTAATACAGCAGAGTGGATAAAGTTATACAGCCGAGTTAATAAAGTTATACAGCCGAGTGGATAAAGTTAATACAGCCGAGTGGATAAAGTTAATACAGCCGAGTGGATAAAGTTAAAACAGCCGAGTGGATACAGTTATACAGCCGAGTGGATAAAGTTATACAGCCGAGTGGATAAAGTAATACAGCCGAGTGGATAAAGTTAATACAGCCGAGTGGATAAAGTTAATACAGCCGAGTGGATAAAGTTAATACAGCCGAGTGGATAAAGTTATACAGCCGAGTGAATAAAGTTATACAGCCGAGTGGATAAAGTTAATACAGCCGAGTGGATAAAGTTAATACAGCCGAGTGGATAAATTTAAAACAGCCGAGTGGATAAAGTTATACAACCGAGTTGATAAAGTTATACAGCCGAGTGGATAAAGTAATACAGCCGAGTGGATAAAGTTAATACAGCCGAGTGGATAAAGTTAATACAGCCGAGTGGATAAAGTTAATACAGCCGAGTGGATAAAGTTATACAGGCGAGTGGATGAATTTAATACAGCCGAGTGGATATAGTTAATACAGCCGAGTGGATAAAGTTAATACAGCCGAGTGGATAAAGTTAATACAGCCGAGTGGATAAAATTAATACAGCCGAGTGGATAAAGTTAATACAGCCGAGTGGATAAAATTATACAGGCGAGTGGATGAAGTTATACAGCCGAGTGGATAAAGTTAATACAGCCGAGTGGATAAAGTTAATACAGCCGAGTGGATAAAGTTAATACAGCCGAGTGGATAAAGTTATACAGCCGAGTGGATAAAGTTAATACAGCCGAGTGGATAAAGTTAATACAGCTGAGTGGATGAAGCTAATACAGCCGAGTGGATAAAGTTAATTAAGCCGAGTGGATAAAGTTAATACAGCCGAGTGGATAAAGTTAAAACAGCTCAGTGGATAAAGTTAATACAGCCGAGTTGAAGTTAATACAGCTCAATGAATGAAGTTAATACAGCCTAGTGGATAAAGTGGATGAAGTTAATACAGCCGAGTGGATAAAGTTAATACAACCGAGTGGATGTAGTTAATACAGACGAGTGAATAAAAATGTAAAAAAGGTTAAGAGAAGTCATTTGGATATATACATACAAAGAAATATGTTTACATTACTAAAGCGTATTGCGACTTTAACTTCGCTGCAAGTAGATCGCGTAGTATTTTTTATTTAACAGCTAAACTTAATGTCTTTACTCCTGGGAATCTTAATTATTTATGCTTTAATTTACTTCACTGGCAATCAATTTGATCTTAATTATACAAAAAACAACAAGTTAAAACACTACAATTAATTAAAACTGTTATCTAAATTTGACGACCTACTACTACCGATGTACTTGCATACATCCGAGGTTGTTTTCAATGCAAAATGGCCGAGGAGCTCTGAATGAATCATTGGGGGATATTGTATCTGTACAAAGGTATCTGAATGGTTCTTATACTAACCCAACAGACCATCATCAAGAGGCCATACATTGCCAAACCTCATTCAAACTCAACAATTTTGGGCTCTTCGGATACTCACTATAATACTTTTTATTCAAAATACTCATTTTAAAGCTGAAAACCATTAAACATAATATTCGAAGAACCAGCTACTTGCTAATTTCACCCACGTTTTTCAAGAACCAGCTACCCACTAATTTCATCCACATATTCAAGAACCGGTTAGCCCCTTATTCCATCCACGTTTTCAAGACACAGCTACCCGCTAATTTAACCCACATATTCAAGGACCAGAAAGCCGCTTATTCCATCCACGTCTTCAAGAACCACCTACCCGCTAATTTCATCAACATATTCAAGAACCAGTTAGCCGCTTATTCCATCCACGTTTTCAAGAACCAGCTACCCGCTAATTTCAGCAACATATTCAAGAAGCAGTAAGCCGCTTATTCCATCGACGTTTTCAAGAACCAGCTACCCGCTAATTTCATCCACATATTCAAGAACCAGTTAGCCGCGTATTCCCTATGTTTTCAAAAACCAGATACCCGCTAATTTCACCCACATTTTCAAGAATCAGCTACCTGCTAATTCCACCAACATTTTAAAGAACCATCTACCCGCTAACTTCACACACGTTTTCAAGAACCAGCTACCCGCTAATTTCACACACGTTTTCAAGAAACAGCTACCCGCAAATTTCACCCACGTTTTTGAGAACCAGCTACCCGCTAATTTCACCAACGTTTTCAAGAACCAGCTACCCGCTATTTTCACACACGTTTTCAAAAACCAGCTACCCGCAAATTTCACCAACGTTTTCAAGAACCAGCTACCGGCTAATTTCACCAACGTTTTCAAAAACCAGCTACCCGTCAATTTCACGCACGTTTTCAAAAACCAGCTACCAGCTAATTTCGCCCATGTTTTCGAGAATCAGCTACACGCAAATTTCAACCACATTTTCAAGAATCAGCTACCTGGTAATGCCACCAACATTTTCAAAGAACCAGCTACCCGCTAATTTCACCAACGTTTTCAAGAACCAGCTACCCGCTAATTTCAACCACATTTTCAAGAATCAGCTACCTGCTAATTCCAACAATATTTTCAAAGAACCAGCTACCCGCTAATTTTACCCACGTTTTCAAGAACCGGCTACCGGCTAATTTCACCAACGTTTTCAAGAACCGGCTACCGGCTAATTTCACCAACGTTTTCAAGAACCAGCTACCCGTAAATTTCATGCACGTTTTCCAGAACCAGCTACCGCTTATTCCATCCACGTTTTTGAGAACCAGCTACCCGCTTATTTCACCCACGTTTTCCAGAACCAGCTACCCACTAATTCCATCCACGTTTTCAGAACCAGCTACCTGCTAATTTCACCCACGTTTTCAAGAACCGGCTAATTTCACCAACGTTTTCAAGAACCAGCTACCCGTCAATTTCCCGCACGTTTTCCAGAACCAGCTACCCGCTAATTCCATCCACGTTTTTGAGAACCAGCTACCCGCTTATTTCACCCACGTTTTCCAGAACCAGCTACCCACTAATTCCATCCACGTTTTCCAGAACCAGCTCCCTGCTATTTTCACCCACGTTTTCAAGAACCGGCTACCGGCTAATTTCACCAACGTTTTCAAGAACCAGCTACCCGTCAATTTCACGCACGTTTTCCAGAACCAGCTACCCGCTAATTCCATCCACGTTTTTGAGAACCAGCTACCCGCTTATTTCACCAACGTTTTCCAGAACCAGCTACCCACTAATTCCATCCACGTTTTCCAGAACCAGCTATCTGCTATTTTCACCCACGTTTTCAAGAACCGGCTACCGGCTAATTTCACCAACGTTTTCAAGAACCAGCTACCCGTCAATTTCACGCACGTTTTCCAGAACCAGCTACCCGCTAATTCCATCCACGTTTTTTAGAACCAGCTACCCGCTTATTTCACCCACGTTTTCCAGAACCAGCTACCCACTAATTCCATCCACGTTTTCCAGAACCAGCTACCTGCTAATTTCACCCACGTTTTCCAGAACCAGCTACCTGCTAATTTCACCAACGTTTTCCAGAACCAGCTACCTGCTAATTCCATCCACGTTTTTGAGAACCAGCTACCCGCTTATTTCACGCACGTTTTCCAGAACCAGCTACCCACTAATTCCATCCACATTTTCCAGAACCAGCTACCTGCTAATTTCACCCATGTTTTCCAGAACCAGCTACCTGCTAATTTCACCAACGTATTCCAGAACCAGCTACCTGCTAATTCCATCCACGTTTTCAAGAACCGGCTACCGGCTAATTTCACCAACGTTTTCAAGAACCAGCTACCCGTCAATTTCACGCACGTTTTCCAGAACCAGCTACCCGCTAATTCCATCCACGTTTTTGAGAACCAGATACCCGCTTATTTCACCCACGTTTTCCAGAACCAGCTACCCACTAATTCCATCCACGTTTTCCAGAACCAGCTACCTGCTAATTTCAACCACGTTTTCCAGAACCAGCTACCTGCTAATTTCACCAACGTTTTCCAGAACCAGCTACCTGCTAATTCCACCCACGTTTTCCAAGCCACCTATATTTTCGAGAATCAGCTACACGCTCATTCCACCAACGTTTTCAGAATCAGCTACCCGCTAATTTCACACACGATTTTAAGAACCAGCTACGCGCGTATATCACCCACGTTTTCTAGAACGTGCTTCCCGCTAGTTTCACCCACTTTTTTCAAAACCAGTTACCCGCTAATTCCACCAACGTTTTCCAGAACCAGCTACTCGCTTATTACACCAACGTTTTCCACTGCCAGCTACCCGCTTATTCCACCCATGTTTACCAGAACCAGCTACACGCTTATTCCACCCAGGTTTTCCAGAAACAGTTATCCGTTTATGTCACCCACGTTTTCGAGAACCAGCTACCCTCTAATTTAACCCACGTTTCTAATAGCCAGCTACCCTCTAATTCCTCTCACGTTTTCAAGAACCAGATACCTGCTAATTCTACCAACGTTTTCAAGAACCAGGTACCCGCTATTTTCACCCACGTTTCCAAGAACCAGCTACCCGCTAATTTCACCCAGGTTTTCAAAAACCAGCTACCAGCTAATTCCACCAACGATTACAAGAACCAGGTACCCGCTAATTCCGCCAACGTTTTCAAGAACTAGCTACCCGCTAATTTCACCTACGTTTTCAAGAACCAGCTACCCGCTAATTCCACCAACGATTACAAGTACCAGGTACCCGCTAATTCCGCCAACGTTTTCAAGAACCAGTTACCTGCTAATTCCACCAACGTTTTCAAGAACCAGCTACCCGCTAATTTCACCTACGTTTTCAAGAACCAGCTACCCGCTGATTCCACCAACGATTACAAGAACCAGGTACCCGCTAATTCCGCCAACGTTTTCAAGGACCAGTTACCTGCTAATTCCACCAACGTTTTCAAGAACCAGCTACCCACTTATTCCACTCAGGCTTTGAGAACCAGCTACGCGTTAAGATCACCCACGTTTTCCAGAACATGCTACCCGCTAATTTCACTCACCTTTTCCAGAACCAGCTACTCGCTTATCCCACCAGTGTATCCCAGAACCACCTATCCGCTAATTTCAATTACGTTTTCCAGATCCAGGTACCCGCTAATTTCACTTACGTTTTCCAGAACCAGCTACCCGCTGATTCCACCCACTTTTTTAAGAACCAGCTACCTGCTTATTCCAACCACGTTTTCAAGAACCAGCTACCAACTCATTCCACCCACGTTTTCAAGCACCAGCTACCTGCCAATTCCTCCCACGTTTTCCAGAACCAGCTACGCGCGATTTCCACCAACGTTTTACAGAACCAGCTACCTGCATATTCCAGCCACGTTTTCGAGAACCAGCTACGCGCTAATTCCACACACGTTTCATAGAACCAGCTACCCGCTAATTTCATCCACGTTTTCCAGAGCTACCTACCCGCTAATGTCACCCACGTTTTTCAGAACCATCTATCCCTTAATTTCAACCACGTTTTTAAGAACTAGCTAACCGCCAATTCGACCCCAGTTTTCCAGAACCAGCTAAACTGCTTATTCCACCCACGTTTTCAAGAAATTGCTATCCCTTAATTTCACCCACGTTTTCAAGAACCAGGTACCCGTTAATTTCACCCAGGTTTTCAAGAACCAGCTATCCCTTAATTTCACCCAAGTTTTCCAGAACAAGCTTCCCGCTTATTCCACCCATGTTTTCAAAATCCAGCTACCGGCTTATTCCACCAACTTGTACGAGAACCAGCTACCGGCTTATTCCACCCACGTTTTCAAGAACCAGGTACCGGCTTATTCCAACCACGTTTTCAAGAACCAGCTACCGGCTTATTCCACCAACGCTTTCAAGAACCAGCTACCGGCTTATTCCACCCACGTTTTCAAGAACCAGCTACCGGCTTATTCCACCCACGTTTTCAAGAACCAGCTACCGGCTTATTCAACCCACGTTTTCAAGAACCAGCTACTGGCTTATTCCACCCACGTTTTCCAGAACCAGCTACCCACTAATTCCACCCACGTTTTCAAGAACCAGCTACAGGCTTATTCCACCAACGTTTTCCAGAACCAGCTACCGGCTTATACACCCACGTTTTCAAGAACCAGCTACCGGCTTATTCCACACACGTTTTCAAGAACCAGCTACCGGCTAATTTCATAGGCGGCAGGCTCATTGTTTGTGTCTAAAATGTTGATAAATATCATTTTGGGTAAATATACTGAGATAAACAAAACATCCGAAGAGTCTTCATGCCTATGATATACAAATATTTTTGTTAGTGAATTTAATTAATTTGGCGAATTCATACGAAATTTTGAAGTGTATTTAAATTTGAAGCCTGATATGGTTGTTCTTCAAATCATGCGTTTGTCTTTTTGTGATATTTCGGAATGGAATCGTATTATCTATACACAGAGGCATAAAATCACTTAAATGTTTCTGTGTGTAGTGCTGTTTACAAAGTTGAAGACAATTGAAGATTTGAATTTGCTGTACAGTTTCCGACTTCAGAAAAAGACGAGAATGGAACATTGAATTTGGCTTGTTCGTTTTAAAACAATATAGCTATACCGACATATCGCATACCATTTAAAAGAAAATTAACTCTTCTTTTCACGGCACTGAAATTGATTGTTTCTATGCTGATTAAAAAATTTGAAAAACAACTGGACTTTACCGTGAAATCCGTCAAGTTAGAGTTACATACCTTGTTTCTTTTTCTGTAGATCATAGGAATTAAGTATCTTCAGTTTAGTCACAATATGTCAACCCAAACTAAAAATATACAGTTTCAACTTTTTTTTATTTTAGTAACAACGACATTGACCTTGACACAAGATGCCCTAAATGCCATCAAATGAAATAGCTCAATTAGCTCTTCCTATTCGTTTTCTTCCGTCCTCCTCCCTTATCGTCTTTTATGGAATCTCACCCTTCTCTAAAACGTTAATGCCAGTTGAATACTAATGAACGGCACACAGGTCATTTTAACCTCGGTCATCATTGTCATAGTCTGTGTTTTCCCAAATCAAACACAAAACTTTAGCATGGTTCGCGCTTCTACAAGTTCCGATGACGCCATGTTGTATCCCAGACGGTGCTTGTAATGAAGTTGGGATATATGGCTTTAAGGCGAAAACGACGTCAGAAAATTGAACAGTTTAGTATTAAGTCAGCATATTATGTGACATAATTTGGCAGAATTTCATAGATAAAGTGGAAGAAAAGCATCTTGTAAGAGATACATCAAACGTTGGGAAACATACATTTTAGAGGATGCGCCGACCGTGCGTTCCTGTTATTTTAAAACTTGTAATTTTTCAATAGTCATTGAAGCTACAGACCTAAAATTCATACCGTCTATGCAAAACACTTTGAATAAGATACTTGTTTTTTATATGATTTGGACGAAAGTATAGAAAATATGTCAGAAGTCCACGTAATTCTGGATCACCACTTGTATACCACGTTTAGTCACTCTATGTTTTCCGAAACTAAAGATATTCAGTTTCAACTTTTTATATTTTTAGAAACAGTGACCTTGACCTTAACCCAAGGGGCCCTTAACAAAATCCCATAAAGTTTTCCATAAACTCTTCCTATCAAGTAAGTTTGGTCACAATATGTCAACCCAAACTTAAGAAATTCAGTCTGAACCATTTATTCTATTTTTAGTAAGTGCCCTAGACATTGAGGGGGCCTTAAACGCAATCACGTGAAAGATCTTAATAAACTCTTCCTATATACCAAGTTTGGTCACAATCTGTCAATTCAAACTAAAGATATGCAGTCTCAACTGTTTTAAGTAATAATGACCTTGACATTGACCCTGTGGACTCCGAATCCAATCCCATGAAAGGCCTACATACACTCTATCAACAAACCAAATTTGGTCACAATATGGCAACCGTACCAAAAGATATTCAGTTTCAACCGTTTTTTCTTTTTTTAGTAACAGTGACCTTGACCATAGGAGCCACAAATGCTCTCCCATGAAAGGTCTCCATAAACTCTTCCTATCTACCAAGTTTTGTCACAATATTCCAATCCAAACAAAAGATACAGTTTCAACCGCTTTTTTTTTTTAGTAACAGTGACCTTGACATTAGGGTCTTCAAACGCATCCCATGAAAGATCTTCATAAATATTACCCCCAATAAACAAGTTTTGTCACAATGTGTCAACACTAACTTAAGATATTAAATTTCAACTTTTTTTCTTTTTTAATTTACAGTGACCTTTACATTTCACAAACTTCCATTAAGACTGGGTCAAAACTCATAGATGTTCAAGTACCAAACATTTATTGAAACAAATATTGTAAACAGCTTCCTTGAAGATTTAGCCAAACATTTAGCCATAGAGAGAATGTAATTTTTCTATGATTTGACCTAGTAACCTTTATCCAATATGAAACAATATCAATCATGTTTTAGATTTCATTGACAGATATGTTAGCAATGCAAACATAAAAATAAGGACTCTGAAAGCTGAAACTATCTATTGCTTTTTACAGGGTTTAAGACCCCATAAGACACAAAATCAAACTGATTCCAGAATGACTTGACCTTGATATCTTTCATTAAGGCGGACATTCTGACCTAGATTGATCAATATTGGGCAAAAAATATGACCTCTACTACAGTCTTATAAGACTTTTTTAATTAGTTGACCAAGTGTCCTATTTTTTTTATCAAAATATGCCTAGAATCAAGACAAACATTTATATGTTACTCCCCGCTTGCAAACCAAATGCTACTTCATTTTTTTCAAAATTATGCGTATCAAATAATATTCAACTATATTGAGAGTCTGTGTACAGTGTATCAGCCCATTGAGGCACAAGGACTCTTTTAAAGCCCCTGAATACCGCGTTGCAAAAGAGTTTGTTTCCGGCAAAACATTCTCACCAAGTTTCATTAAGACTGAGCAAAAGGTTTGAAAATGATTGCTATTCTATCTTATGTAGATTTTAACCTCAGTTGACCCAATATTGAACTCGCCTTTGATTCAAAACAACATTTCTGACCAAGTTTCATTAAGTTTGAGTATATATACCCATATTACCTTATGTGACCCAGAATCGATCTTTTGCTTGAGACTCACATTCTGATTAAAATTGGGTCAACAATAATACAATCATAAAATTTGTTCATTTATTAATAACATTGGAATGTAGAGACATAGCAAAAAATAGCTTATAAGTTCAAAACTGATGACAAAGTTGTTTTGGATACCTAGAAACACTACTCTTTTTCACTATGGATCATTTCTAGACAGTATTAAACAAAGATATTTCTTAAACATCACAGTAAGTGAAGAATTTAATTCAAATAAAAAGAGAAATACTATTTTGTAAACATGCCATTTTAGAAAAAAAACACTTCATGAATGGAAATGTAGAATGAGTTTATTTTTTATTAAATTTATTTTAAACATAAAGTATCTCAGTAAAAAAATCATATGACATATTATAATGTAAAAGTGAAGCAGGCAAAAACAAAATAAATATAATAACTGATATAATAATAATTATAATAATAAAATAGCTAACATTAAAAATATTAAAAATTTAAACAAAGAGGAGAGATCTATAAACCATCAAACTATACAACAGTGTGAATCTAGTTATACAGCCAAGTGGATCAAGTTATACAACAGAGTGAATCAATTTTTACAGCCGATAAATATATTCCAACTCCTTCATTTTATTTCACAACAAACAACAAACAATACCTGCATACCAACACATTGTGGATTTCCATAAACTAATATTTAATAAGATATAACAATTCTACAGTAATACTAAGTCACTGTTACAACGATACCAGTATAGGGACCCATTTATCAACAAGCATAAAACAAAGCATGGTAAGAAAGTGTTTCCACTTCAATCGATAAAAGGCATGGTAATTTATTCCTTAAAGGTGCACAACAGAAATGCAACAATTTTTATATTTTCCTAAAAGGGCACCCTTGTTTAATGATAACTCCTGGGTATCAGTTTTACAGCGATAATGATTTTTTGATGATTAAAGTGTCTGACCACCTGTATGAATAATAATGAACACATTATTTTCTAAACAAGTTGTCTAAAAAGCCATCAAGCGTAGGGGCAAATCTTATTGTGATATGATCTTGATAGGGTACAAATGTCACATTTAGCTGTGGGTTTTTTTGCTTGTCTTTGGCACAGACCACAGGGGCAGGATGCATGGTTATGCCACATCCTGATTGGCTGACGTTCAATAGCTCCTCCTACAAATGATGATACAGGATCCAATTATCAGATTAGGAAATATCTGATTATGAAAACACATGTAAATTGTTCATTACACAAATACAGTAATCTGCTCATTACACAAATACAGTAATCTGCCCATTACACAAATACAGTAATCTGCTCATTACACAAATACAGTAATCTGCTCATTACCCAAATACAGTAATCTGCTCATTACACAAATACAGCATTTACAAGCAGCAACTGACAAACTACAATGACAATGCACCATGCACATAGGGCAAGATGATAGGGCAGTACGGCATATTTTCAGCAGTCAGAAGGGCAGCATGGAGTGACGCAGTGGTCAAAATGCATAGCGAAAACACTATAAGATTAATACATTCAGCTATATCATTGTAAGTGTCATCATTTAAATTGAATGTTATAAAGGTAAATTTAAATGAACTTGTCAAGTGAAATAATTTGCTCCCAAATATATAAAATATCATCACTTTAAACAATCATAAATTTAAAATATGATCATAGTTGGTGATATGATTTAATCGGAATGTTTTTTTCATTGGAATATCAAAAAAGACTCACTTTTACAAAAGGCACAAGAAGACAATAAATAGGCATTTGTTTTTGTAGTCAAAAACAGAAAAACTGATGTCTCCCCTATAGACATTGTCACAATATGTTGAATATAATCATTTGACCTTGATCTCTAAGTGTGAAGTCATCTCAATATGGTGAATATCTGTAGCGAGTTATTTCAAAATCCTTTATTAGCGGTTCAAAAGAAATTGAGCACAAAATATAATCATATGTCCTTTGACCTCTAAGTGTGACATTGACTTTAAACCAAGCTGATTCTAACTTGTGCACTACATATCGTCTAAATATGGTGAACATTTGTGGTAAGTAATTTCAAAATTCTTCAAGAGAAATGGAGCAGACATACATATATATATTATATATATATGTCGTATATATATATATATATATATGACATATATAGTCATATGACCTTTGACTTCTAGGTGTGATCTTGACCTTCAACTAAGCTGGTTGTAACATGTGCTCTGCACATCAATTTAATATGGTGAACAATTGTGGCAAGTTATTTCAAAATCCTTCATGCGGTTCAAGAGATATGTAGCAGACACAAAATATAGTCATATGACCTTTGACCTCTAGGTGTGACCTTGACCTCAAAATCCTTCATGCGGTTCAAGAGATATGTAGCAGACACAAAATATAGTCATATGACCTTTGACCTCTAGGTGTGCCCTTGACCTCAAAATCCTTCATGCGGTTGAAGAGACATGTAGCAAACACAAAATATAGTCATATTATAACCATACAACCTATGACCAACCAGTGTGACCTTGACCTTGAACCAAGCTGTTACAACATGTGCTCTGCACATCGTCTAAATATGTTAAACATTTGTGGTGAATTTTCTTAAATTAATTCAAGCGGTTCAAGAGATATGAAGTGGAAACAAATTGTGAAGGACAGACTGAAGGACAAACAACTTGAGCAAAATCAAGATGTCTCCCCATATATGGTCGAAGGCATGATAAAACTTATATAAATAAATTGATCAACAATTACCATTAGTTCATTATTACAACAACAATATTTCATAATGAGGCAACAATTTCTTTTCTATGAACAGCAAGGAACAGAACACAATGTGTAGTCAATAAAATATCTATGAAAAACAAAGCACATTTTGTTATACAAAGTCACAAAATGGTTTTCTCTTTTTAGCAACAGTAAACAGCGTTTTTGATAGAGATCAAATCAATATTGATAAAATTTTGACAAAATAAATTCCCATAAAAATATCTTTACAAGAAATATAACATATTTGGTCTTGGAATTAATAATTTACAAATATAAAACTATTTGGTGTTGGAATAACCTATAAAGAAACATGATATAATTGGAATCAGAATAAATACATTAGAAATATATATTATTTGATGATGGAATGAATATATACCATACATAATGCTTAACAGTCAAGGAAGATATTGGTTAAAGAGATTTGTCAAAAAACCCAACATTTTTTGAAAACTAGTAAAAGTAACAGTCTTGGCCCCATTTCTAAAAAGATCATTAGGCTTAAGATTGTGAAAATCCAGGCAAAAGCACCTTTTTGGCGTAAACTTTGTTTCGATAGAAATATTGTAAGGACTTTTATTGTGAAGATTCTGCTCGTCATGGGTATAAATGAGCACTACTAAGCAAGTAATGTCTACGACTAAGATATCTTATTGAAACAGGCCCTGGACAAACCCCGATTTCTGAAACCGTCTTACATCCCTTATTACATGTTTAAGCTTATAGTAAGTCATATACCTATGTTTTAAGTCTTTTAAAGGAAATTATTTTAAAGACAATCAAAGAAACATTTTGTGATTTGTTAAATCGAGATAATCAAATAAGTAAGTTAAAAATTTGATACATAATATTAAAAATGTGTAATATATTCGCTTAAGATATTTTGTGAAAATGGGGCCAAGAAATGAACACGTATTATTTTAGCACAAAACAGTCCCTTAAATTGTTCAACAGAAATCTTAAAACTATTAAAAAATGTCAGACACTAATGATATAATGAACTGGATAGTTGAAACACTTATTTGTATACATCAGAAATGAACTAGAGCAACCACAGAAGAGATGAATACCCTGTCATGCAGGATGTTACTGATTGACTCAGGCAAATAAGTAGAAGTCAAAATCATAATGGATGTATATCAAGGGAAGTTACTCTTATCTGCCACAAGGTTAATCTAAGTTGTTCAATATAGCGAAAGTGTAAAATGGATGTTCAAGGGTACATTACTCAAAAAAGAGGTCAATGGAAACGAGATTAACCATGGGGCAAGGAAAACAGCAAGGCACAGCTACCCACCAAGGTAATGTGAACCTAGTAACAAAGTGATATTTCTGAAACTGGGGCAGAAGGTTGCTCCACAAACTTCAATATACCCAGAACTGTAAAAATCATATTTTTAAGGGGCAAACAACTCATAACACATTATAGATATAAGTCATCGAAAAATGCCAGGCATTACTAACCACCATGGTTATAATATTTACCAAGTATCTGAGTGATACCTGTTAAACTGTGCGGACACTTCAATCAGCAAATTCCAAACAGTCAAGTGTGACAATCACATCAAGGCACATAGATTGAAAAATAAATGGCCGTAGCTCATGAAAAATATAACAGGCACAACTAACTATGATAGTTGTAAAATGTACCAAGTATAAGAGTGATAGTTTTGAAACTGTGAAAGTTGTTGGCTACACAAACCGTTGCCAACAGCCTGACCAACTGACCATATTGTGACTCCAATATACCCACCTTCAAACTTTGTTTGCGGGGTTCAATTAAACATAATTAAATCATGAAAAAAAGTAAAAGTATCATGAGTATAAATCATTATTATTATTATTAAAAGTATCATGAACATCATCAAGACAACATGGAAGTATTCTCAAATTCTACTTCACTTTCACTATCTTCGTTTATCTTTACCATAGAGTCGCCGTTACTTGAGGAGTTTATCAGTCTCTTCATGGCGTAACTATCTTCTTGGCTGTACGTATAAAACCTGCGATGTGCTGCTGCCACTACACCCCCTATTGCGAGCACAATCAGCAGGTTGACCCCTGCATGCCAGGCAAAGATCATAGTGGCTAT
The DNA here is from genome assembly GCF_026914265.1 of Mya arenaria. Lineage (NCBI taxonomy): Eukaryota > Metazoa > Mollusca > Bivalvia > Myida > Myidae > Mya > Mya arenaria. Next base: position 82,460,540 of record NC_069127.1, on the reverse strand, counting down.
CATCATCTGTTCATGGTCGTCTTCATCCCAACGAAAGGAACTTTTAAACGGCGGGTACAAAATCCATCCTATCTGCCAAAACCACGTCCCTTGAAGTAAGGTACAGTAAGCACGACTTAAGGCGCACATTATATTATTTTTGTACTTCATTTCTAATATTACTGATATAATACTTGCGGCTATCGCATAGAGAAGCAACGTGTGAAGTAGCACGTCCAAGTCAGTTCGGCCATGTAAGTGAAACTTGAATAGAATAAATTCCACTGTAATGGCTAGAAACAAGGAGACATAGTCCATCGAGGGAGGCAAAGGCCATTTATAATGAAGAAGTATATCTACAACACTAGACAATCCAAAAAAGAAAAACATCGTGGCATGCTGCCCGTTGCCGATATTCACGAACCGCCAATCCTTAGAGAATCCAGTGTATATTTCAAGGAAGAATCCAATGCATATACACATGAGTTTGAAGTAAGCTTCAATAGGCCAGTCCTTGAATCGTCCGCACAGGCACGGGCAGTTGAAAATGACAGATGACGTGAACTTGGTGTTCTTGTTTAGGGCGATGTAGTAGCGATAGAACATGTGGAAGGTCCACCATAGTCCAAAGAAAATGAAGAACGAGCCCGGGAGGGCGTGGCCAGGAAAATTACCCATCACTACCTAACACTAGCTTTCACTGCACTGTATTCCAACACGACAGTCTGAAATTATAGAAATTAATATAAGTACATCTTAATACTGTAAGTGCAGAGCGTTATGTAGATCTGATATCAAACTAATGAGTGGTGAAAGTCACGTAATTCAAATGATTACATTTCTGTTATCATCGATCAATTGTGTATCTCACATGAAATTTACAAAAACATGCTATAATAATTGTTAATGACAGCAAAAACCTTCATTTATAAAACATTTTAATATTTCCTACAATTATAAACCTTTCCCCAAGTATTGGAAAACATAAATCAGGGAAATAATGGCCTGAAGTTCAGATGAAATGCTGTACATTATACCCGAGTACATACCCCAATACATGTGTATAAGGAAATATGCTTTGTTGACTTATCAGATATTACACTTCAAAGGTACAAGAGAAAAATCATGTAACTGAATCATCAACATTGTTTACAATCTTTAAAGCTAAATGTGTGGCCTAACAAGAAGGAAAATAGTCCCAGCTTTTAATCCACTTTCATCTACTGATAAAGAAGTACTTAATGAAGCCCAATCCACACTAGGCAGTAACTGTTGGATGCCACCAGAATAGTTTTATGATGGGCCACAAACGGATGATATTTCTTTGAGATTTCCAAACACATGGCAATTTGTCTAAATATGGGAAAGGCCCTTATTTATGATTACCGGTAAATAGAAACCAAGAAATTGTGGACCCCCCCCCCCCCCCCCACACACACACATTTTTTTAAATTTTAAAGATATGTATGTGAATTTTATTAACCTTATTTATAGAAAAAAAACTATCATATAAAGTATAAGACATGAAAAAAAGTAATGGTGTCCTAATCCCAAACCAACTTGAGCTATCACAGAATGTGATTAATACCCCCATACACCCAAGTGTCCAATACGGCCTGGATAAACCAAATAAAGACTGGAACATGTTTCACTGAAGGTAAATGTGCCACAGAATTGTCAATAATATAGGGACATGAGGAAGATTGAAAAATATTAGTACTGTTATATGACACAAACTATCATCAGTTAGGTTTGTAAAGCAAAACATTTATGTTCAGAAGGTTTCTGTGACCTTAACCTCAAAAGAAGGGACACTGGTCTTGTGCGCAATACATCCTCAATTTTGGTGGTCACTTCCACCAAATAATTTTGAAATCTGACAAAGTTATGGACTGAACACAAACTTTTATCAGTAAGACTTATATAGCAAAACATTGTAAGTTCAGAAGGTTGCTGTGACCTTGACTTTGAAGGTAAGGACACAGGTCTTGTGTGAGATTCTTATGGTTTGGTCGTCACTTCTACCAAATAATTTTAAAATCTGACCATAAATGAGAAAGATATAGACCGAACAAAAAAGGGACGGATGGAATTGATGTCATGCGTGATTCCTATTAATACATGTAGCCCCCACTTCACTTTGTGAAGCCAGAGTAAAATAATAGTATGTACTAATATGAATGAAGTAATGTCAAGTGATTTTATGGCAAAAATAAGAGGCAGAAGAATGGCAGTGTTATCACAAGCTAGGGAATAACTCTCAAATTTAGAACCCAAATTAACATCGAATAAAGAACCCCCCAAAAATTATCTGAAATTGGCCTTCAAGTAGAGCTATCATTGGACCACCGACCCCACGATGACTCGAATATATAACTGCTTCAAACCTCAGTTATAATTAACTAAGGTTTCCTGTTTATGCAACATGCAGGTACAAGGTTAATATGGGCAAAAATCTGAGTCTTACCTTGACTTCCTTAAAATGTTACAAAGTCATAGGAAATATAGTATGGTAAAGTCTGACAGCGGGAAATGAGACATGACTGCACTTATAAACTTGGTATAAATTTGTTTAAGCCATGGTTGATTTGTACTATAACTAAATTATCATTTAAAGGCTAATCGCAATGTTGTTACAAGAAATTAGGATAAGCTGCAATTTTTCCAATAATCCACCAACTTTCTTATTAAAGGTGCTGCCATAGGCCCTGTGGGTTGTTTTATCCAGATTTCTTCTATTTCTTTAATGAAAAAATGTAATCAATAGTTTGATTTTAAAATTAGTGTATCATTTGTTGTTTTAATTTGGGCTTCAATGATGATCAATGAGCTGGTGCAACTGACATTGAAACTATTTTGTACACTGTTTGTATAATTTGATATAAAAAAAACACAATTCAGGTGTGATCTAAAGCAGATTTAAAACATTTTCAACCAAATTGATGTAAAGGCGAGATAGCTAACCCACCGGCTAGTTGTAGTGTAGATACTGGTTCCACCCTCCAACAGGAAAATATTTGTTTTTAATTAAAACATTTATGATTCCCTAAGCACAGCTTCACATTGCAATCTTATAATCTATCAATGTTCAAAGTTTCAATCAATTCTTACATAGGCAAATATCTCAGCAGAGCCGTGAGCATGAGATATAAATCATGCACTCTGCACAAGTTGACATTTTCATCTATTAAGTTTCAAAACCAACTTTTTTTTTTTTCATGTTTATATTATAAAAACATTATTTGCAATTTCGAGGCCGATAAAAAACAACAGCAACATAGTTTCAAGACTGAAACAACCAATGACAAAAATATAATATCATTGAACTGAGTCATAAAAGGTAGTTATCAATATTGAAAACAAAAGCTACATTTACTTAAGATACTATAATAAGATAACTGAAGAGAATGTCAGCCATGGGGCTTGAACTCATGCTTGATTAAATGTAAGTTCACTCAAAAAGCAAAGCCATTATTATGGTTTTGCAATGACAAGTTAATCTGTCAGAAACAAGCAGAAGATAAGTTTTGCTTTGTCTACTAATTTGGGCATGAAGACAAAACCACCACATTCACTGGAAGGTAAAAACACGTCCGATTTCCTCGGCTATCCCCGGTACACCCCCGACTTGGGGGGTGGGGGTGGGCGTGGTTACAATTGACTGGTGCAGTATCATTTCACCCTTGTCTTGTGCTACTGTCTTGTGCTACCTCATTGTAAAGACCTAATGTGAGTTAGGCTTAACAAAAATTATCCCAAGTGCATTCTGTCAGAATGATGGAGTGTAACGTGCCAGAATGAATGCATGTACCGCACATCTGTTGCCATGGGCACTTTCAATCAATGTACATGTATTCACATATTTTTCCTACATATATTTATAAAGAAATATAATAGCTCATACATGTCATGATGTAATTATTTCAGTACAAGCTATTTATTGACTATAAATGAAATCTATGCTTTGAAATATATAACAAGAGTACAGTAATAGCTAAACGATCCCCTAGTCCTGATTAACTTCATAAAGAAATACATTCTTTATTTAGAAAATCAATCAATACGTTCTTGGGAACATCAACATTTTCCAGTAAATTAGCTGTTATAGATGCCATCATTTTATGTCAACATTGTTTAATTACCCATAACAAGCATTTATATTGTCAGGAGGAAGACAATCTCATCATGACAACTATATCCTATTAGGAGACATACATGTATATAATTACAGTATGAAGGCTTCCTTCTCCTTCTTCGGTTATCTTCAACGCTAATGGCAATGTTTATAGTTTAGAATCTGGGGTGGAATTCCTTGTGACCCAGGAGTATTGAGAAACAAGACCCACACAAGAGGAAGTCAATGCAGATATTTTATGCTCAGTTATCTTGTAATGTGTTGCCAAGGCAATCAAGGTGCATAAGTTGACAAATATTTTAAACTAAATTATGGGACTTAATTGTTGCTTCTCTGACATTACAAATATACATATAACTTATAACAAATAATTAACATTTGATAAATTAATTAAAATCTTAAGAAGTGAGAATAGAGCGCGGCTGAGTGCCCATACCTAAAACAATACACAATACAGAGACAAACCTTTCTTATCAAAATATAATTCAACTCTTAATGGAAAAAGTATGAAACACGCCAAAGGCCCGCTTTAACAATTTTCTTAAACTTGTTTCATTAATGTTGGTAGAAAGACAATTAAATTTTAGTATCAAAGCTTCCCTACCAATTCTATCGTGATTATTTTGTTAAGTGCATATTATAATTCACTCATCTGTTTTGTGCATATATATAACTCGTCTGTTTTGTGCATATATATCACTCGTCTGTTTTGTGCATATATCACTCGTCTGTTTTGTGAATATATATCACTCGTCTGTTTTGTGAATATATATCACTTGCCTGTTTTGTGAATATATATCACTTGTCTGTTTTGTGAATATATATCACTCGTCTGTTTTGTGAATATATATCACTTGTCTGTTTTGTGAATATATATCACTCGTCTGTTTTGTGAATATATATCACTCGTCTGTTTTGTGAATATATAGCACTTGTCTGTTTTGTGAATATATCACTCTTCTGTTTTGTGCATATATCACTCATCTGTTTTGTGCATATATCACTCGTCTGTTTTGTGCATATATCACTCGTCTGTTTTGTTTATATAGCACTCGTCTGTTTTGTGAATATATAGCACTTGTCTGTTTTGTGAATATATATCACTTGTCTGTTTTGTGCATATATCACTCGTCTGTTTTGTGCATATATCACTTGTCTGTTTTGTGCATATATCACTCGTCTGTTTTGTGCATATATCACTCGTCTGTTTTGTGCATATATCACTCGTCTGTTTTGTTTATATAGCACTTGTCTGTTTTGTGAATTTATAGCACTTGTCTGTTTTGTGAATATATATCACTCGTCTGTTTTGTGCATATATCACTCGTCTGTTTTGTGCATATATCACTCGTCTGTTTTGTGCATATATCACTCGTCTGCTTTGTGCATATATCACTCGTCTGTTTTGTGCATATATCACTTGTCTGTTTTGTGCATATATATCACTCGTCTGTTTTGTGCATATATCACTCGTCTGTTTTGTGCATATATCACTTGTCTGTTTTGTGAATATATATCACTCGTCTGTTTAATGTGCATATATCACTTGTCTGTTTATTGTGCATATATATCACTCGTCTGTTTTGTGCATATATCACTTGTCTGTTTTGTGCATATATCACTTGTCTGTTTTGTGCATATATCACATGTTTGTTTTGTGCATATATCACTTGTCTGTTTTGTGCATATATCACTCGTCTGTTTTGTGCATATATCACTTGTCTGTTTTGTGCATATATCACTCGTCTGTTTTGTGCAGATATATCACTCGTCTGTTTTGTGCATATATCACTTGTCTGTTTTGTGCATATATCACTTGTCTGTTTTGTGCATATATATCACTCGTCTGTTTTGTGCATATATCACTCGTCTGTTTTGTGCATATATCACTTGTCTGTTTTGTGCATATATCACTCGTCTGTTTTGTGCATATATCACTTGTCCTGCATTTTCAGTTACATCTCAAATAATTGGATTTAGTTGTAGTTTGCGTTTTTTCTATGCTTCCAGTGTTGTAATCATTAGAAAGACAACATTGATGGAATTTTATATGTGTATAATAATAATTTTTAAAAATACAGGAACTAGTTATTTTATATAAAATTTGGTCAGTTTTGTTGGACATTTGATGAACATTTTTACCGTGGGTTCAGAAAACTGATATTGCCTCCTTTAGCACTTTGGACTTTTGGTCGCTTCAGATGATTTATCTTTATAGAAAGGTATATTTCCCAACGTCCATTTGCCAAATAAGCATTTGGAAGAGTTGAAAACATATAAATCCCGATTTAATCTGAAGAAAACATGACGCAACATTTCGTGTCAAATATGTTACGTATCGAATCGCTTGGTTTTTTGACAACAACAGACATGTATAATTCACTTTAGTGACCTGTTTTTAATTTAACCGAGGTCAGGTGTTCATTTGATGAAAACAATAGTTCCCATAAATACGTACAAAACGTGTATTGATCGACCGAAATATTTCCCCTAAAGTCGTGTCTCAAATGTTACGTCACCAATTATTCAGATTTTGTTCATGTACACAGCCTTTCGACAAACTTTAACTGTGTGGCATATAGCTAATACCGTGACAGAAAAGTAGCACCAAACGCGCGCATTGATACTGTGTAGTATATCCATGATGGCGGAACAAGCAAAGCATGGGTAAGTGTTGTCATGGAAGTTACGTCCTAACAGATTCGAGGTGGGCTTATTTCATTCAGTTTCATGACATTAATTGATGCAGCTTGTATATTTCGCCTGTACGGGTGCACAAACTAATAATTTGTCTCAATTGTCTTGAGGTTTAAAACATTTGATTTCACGCGCGTTCAGTTCAAATTTGTTTTAAAGATCGATCCAAAGCTGGTATTTTGGTGTCTTATGTTACGTCTACGGTGTCTTATGTTACGTCTACGAAGTCATTGTGTTTACATCGGTACACGCTGTACTTTAAGCAGTCATAATTCGCAATTTTGCATATAAACTGAGTAAATTTTAACCAGATAATTGGGAATTTCTTAAAAAATGCCTGTTGTCACACAGCTCTTATTACACGAATACGTAACGGCGACACCATACGACACCATTCATTACCGATTTTGACATTTGGGTAAAAGAGTCCCAAGTTACGTCCAAATAATTTTGAAAAGCATTTTAAGTCTCTAGTGCTAGTAAAAAAGAATGTATAAACATGTTATGTACCTGTGTTACGCAATAATCAAGAGACATATACGCGAAATAAGCATCAAATAGCTCATATTACTGCCACAAAAGTATATAACTTCACCCTTTGATGTGCGCCTTTGTGTCCAGTTACATCCGGATGTAAAGTCCTAAAACCTATTGTATGCTTCAAAACTCGGCATGGTTTGCTTGGTTTTTCTGCATAAAAAAACAACTTTTTATGTGACAAAGCATTACAAATTATAATAAAGCAAATGTTTACAACAAGAAAGGGTTCCATTTATAGTGGAATGTCATCGTTACATCACCAATTTTTTAAATAAATTGAAGGCTCATTACTTTTTTTGTGTGAAGTGCTTTATTTAAATCTTCTAAGGTATTTTAGAATTGACATAAACAAATGCAGTAGCATGTAAAAGAACTTACTAAACTATTGATATTTTTTTTTATGTGGACACCAAGCAATTTGTGATGTAACAAAACAAGCTGGACAGTGAATTCTTCCTCATATATCACTTGTCTGTTTTGTGCATATATCACTTGTCTGTTTAATGTGCATATATCACTTGTCTGTTTAATGTGCATATATCACTTGTCTGTTTTGTGCATATATCACTTGTCTGTTTAATGTGCATATATCACTTGTCTGTTTAATGTGCATATATCACATGTCTGTTTTGTGCATATATCACTTGTCTGTTTTGTGCATATATCACTTGTCTGTTTAATGTGCATATATCACTTGTCTGTTTAATGTGCATATATCACTTGTCTGTTTAATGTGCATATATCACTTGTCTGTTTAATGTGCATATATCACTCGTCTGTTTAATATGCATATATCACTCGTCTGTTTTGTGCATATATCACTTGTCTGTTTTGTGCATATATCACATGTCTGTTTTGTGCATATATCACTTGTCTGTTTAATGTGCATATATCACTTGTCTGCTTTGTGCATATATCACTTGTCTGTTTTGTGCATATATCACTTGTCTGTTTTGTGCATATATCACTTGTCTGTTTAATGTGCATATATCACTTGTCTGTTTAATGTGCATATATCACTCGTCTGTTTAATGTGCATATATCACTTGTCTGTGTAATGTGCATATATCACTTGTCTGTTTTGTGCATATATCACTTGTCTGTTTAATGTGCATATATCACTTGTCTGTTTAATGTGCATTTATCACTTGTCTGTTTAATGTGCATATATCACTTGTCTGTTTAATGTGCATATATCACTTGTCTGTTTTGTGCATATATCACTCGTCTGTTTTGTGCATATATCACTTGTCTGTTTAATGTGCATATATATCACTTGTCTGTTTTGTGCATATATCACTCGTCTGTTTAATGTGCATATATCACATGTCTGTTTTGTGCATATATCACTTGTCTGTTTAATGTGCATATATCACTTGTCTGTTTTGTGCATATATCACTTGTCTGTTTTGTGCATATATCACATGTCTGTTTAATGTGCATATATCACTTGTCTGTTTTGTGCATAAATCACTTGTCTGTTTAGTGCATATATCACTTGTCTATTTAATGTGCATATATCACTTGTCTGTTTAGTACATATATCACTTGTCTGTTTAATGTGCATATATCACTTGTCTGTTTAGTGCATATATCACTTGTCTGTTTAATGTGCATATATCACTTGTCTGTTTAGTGCATATATCACTTGTCTGTTTTGTGCATATATCACATGTCTGTTAAATGTGCATATATCACTTGTCTGTTTAATGTGCATATATCACATGTCTGTTTTGTGCATATATCACTTGTCTGTTTAATGTGCATATATCACTTGTCACTTGAAATTTAAAAATGTCTTAAAATATTGTCTTTACCGAAACATTTTATCAAATGGCAACTCATGCAAGATAAAACAAAAGATAGTTTTTCAAAATCATTTTGTCCAAACACTGAAATAACACTTGCACAGTATAATTTGTATAGATCTGTATAACCCCTTATAGAGTGACCTCAATAGATAAAAATAACAAACTCTTTATTTATACAGTAGAAAAATGATTCCTATCTACACATCTGAAAACCTTAATACAAAGCTTCCAAGTACAACATAAACTTATCGTACTTTTTACAAAACAATTCTATAAAACACACAAAATATTATAACAATATGTTACATAAATTTGATAAATGTTAAAGAAAAGACATGAATTCAAATTTGAACTTAAATGAGACAATACATAATACCTGAAGTAAATCCACCTGTAGTGTTCTCAATTTTACCACCGGTTATTATATCAGCCTCTAACAGCATGCGAGTGTTTGATGATGCTTTCATCAGTTGCCAACTACCATTGTATTGACTGTTAGGAGAGCTTGTCTATCAGAGTGGCAGCTTCATAACATTGGCTGTAATCATCACTTAAATCTGATGAAAAATAATTATGCTCTTATTTAAATTAATTATATCCTAATGGCTGTCTGTAGCTCAGAGAATTCAATACATTCATTAAGTTTGTCAATGTACTGTTTAAATAAATATAACTAGATACTAGTGTCTCCATTCAATAAAAAAAGATGTATATATAAAAAAAATATATATTAGTTTTAAATATAACTTCAATCAATTTTAACATAACTTATATAAATTTTACCAAAACTAATATCAATGTTAACATTGACTAAAATCAATGTAAACATAACTAATATCAATGTCAACATAACTAGTAGTATCAATGTTAACATAACTTGTATCAATGTTAACATAACTAGTATCAATGTTAACATAACTTGTATCAATGTTAACATAACTTGTATCAATGTTAACATAACTTGTATCAATGTTAACATAACTCATATCAATGGGGCCTCTCAGGAATGGGGGGGGGGGGCTTGAGGAAATTATTGTCTCTGAAATCAATGCTAACTAACAAACATCCCAGAGGCTTCTCCAAAATCAATGTAAACTCAAAGGGGCCTCTTGGAAAGCAACATTAAATATTATCAGATGTGGCTCTCAGAAATCAATGTAAACTAATATCACAGGGTCCACTCTGAAATCAATGTTAATTCATATCGTATGGGGGCCTGGCTTAGAAATCGAAGTTAACCATTATCATGGGTGCCTCTTTGAAATCATTCTTAACTACTATCATGGGGCCTCTCAGAATTCAAAGTTAACTTAAATCATTGAGGCCTTCCAGAAATCTCTGTTAACTAATACCTTTAGGGACTTTTAAGAATCAATGCAAACTAATATCAAGGGAGCCTCTTGGAAATCAAAGTTAATTAATATCTTGAAGGCCTTTCTGAAATCAATGTAAACTAATATCATGGGGGCCTCCCAAAAATCAGAATTAACTAGTACGTGTATCACGGCGGCTGGAAAAATCAATGCTAACTAATGTCATGAGGGCCTCTCAGAAATCAATGTCAACTAATATAATGGGATCTCTCGGAAATCAATGTCACCTAATATCATGCGGCCTCTCGGAAATCAATGTGAACTAATATCATGTGGCCTTTCGGAAATCAATGTTAACTAATATAATGGGGCCTTTTGGAAATCAATGTAAACTATTATCATGGGGCCTCTTGGAAATCAATTTTAACTAATATCATGGGGCCTCTCGGAAATCAATGTTAACTAATATCATGGGGCCTCTCAGAAATCAATGTTAACTAATATCATGGGGCCTCTCGGAAATCAATGTTAACTAATATCATGGGGCCTCTCGGAAATCAATGTTAACTATTATCATGGGGCCTCTCGGAAATCAATGTTAACTATTATCATGGGGCCTCTCGGAAATCAATGTTAACTATTATCATGGGGCCTCTCGGAAATCAATGTTAACTATTATCATGGGGCCTCTCGGAAATCAATGTTAACTATTATCATGGGGCCCCTCGGAAATCAATGTTAACTATTATCATGGGGCCTCTCGGAAATCAATGTCAACTAATATCATGGGGCTCTCAGAAATCAATGTTAACTATTATCATGGGGCCTCTCGGAAATCAATGTTAACAAATATCATGGGGGCTCTCAGAAATCAATGTTAACTAACATCATGGGGCCTCTTAGAAATTGATCTGTATAGAGATTGGTATCAAATGCATTATCCATTGAATTCATAATAACACACTTAAAATTCATATTACAGTTGTTGCAAACCTAATCAAAACAGGAAAACATTTTTTTTAAAATTAGCAGAAGAGCCTGCAATTTTATTGTGTAATAATAGTGATGGAATTAATGTACTCAACTTAGAATTTAAAGATAAACACTGATGGTTTACAGACATTTCAAGCATGGTTTGGGTTACCAGTGACTTGTTATACTACTACTAACAATTTACAATGCATGTATTCAGTCCAAATATAATACTGAATGTACTTTTAATTCTAAGCAAATCCCTTAAACTCCCCTAAATTGTGAATTCCTTTAAACAACCTAATACTGCTGGTTCCTCTAACCTCCCCAATACTGTTGGTCCATTTAAACTCCCCAATACTGTGGGTCCTTTAAATTCCCCTATACAGTTGGTCCCTTTAAACTCCCCAATACTGTTGGTCATTTAAATTCCCCTATACAGTTGGTCCCTTTAAACTCCCCTATATTGTGGGACCCTTTAAACTCCCCTATACAGTTGGTCCCTTTAAACTCCCCAATACTGTTGGTCCCTTTAAACTGCCCAATACTGTTGGTCCCTTTAAACTCCCCAATACTGTTGGTCCCTTTAAACTCCCCAATACTGTGGGTCCCTTTAAACTCCCCAATACTGTTGGTCCCTTTAAACTCCCCAATACTGTGGGTCCTTTAAATTCCCCTATACAGTTGGTCCCTTTAAACTCCCCAATACTGTGGGTCCCTTTCAATTCCCCTATACAGTTGGTCCCTTTAAACTCCCCTATACAGTTGGTCCCTTTAAACTCCCCTATACAGTTGGTCCCTTTAAACTCCCCTATACTGTTGGTCCCTTTAAACTCCCCTATACAGTTGGTCCCTTTAAATTCCCCTATACAGTTGGTCCCTTTAAACTCCCCTATATTGTGGGTCCCTTTAAACTCCCCAATACTGTGGTCCCTTTCAATTTCCCTTTACAGTTGGTCCCTTTAAACCGCCCAATACTTCGGGTCCCTTTAAACTCCCCAATACTGTGGGTCCCTTAAAACTCCCAAATACTATGAGTACATTTAAACTCCCCTATATTGTGGGTCCCTTTAAACTCCCCTATATTGTGGGTCCCTTAAAACTCCCCAATACTGTGGGTCCCTTTTAACTCCCCTATACTGTGGGTCCCTTTCAATTCCCCTATACTGTGGGTCCCTTTCAATTCACCTATACTGTGGGTCCCTTTCAATTCCCCTCTACAGTTGGTCCCTTTAAACTCCCCTATACAGTTGGTCCCTTTAAACTCCCCTATACAGTTGGTCCCTTTAAACTCCCCTATACAGTTGGTCCCTTTCAATTCCCCTATACAGTTGGTCCCTTTAAACTCCCCTATACAGTTGGTCCCTTTAAACTCCCCAATACTGTTGGTCCCTTTAAACTCCTCTATACAGTTGGTCCCTTTAAACTCCCCTATACAGTTGGTCCCTTTAAACTCCCCTATACAGTTGGTCCCTTTCAATTCCACTATACAGTTGGTCCCTTTAAACTGCCCTATACTGTTGGTCCCTTTAAACTCCCCTATACAGTTGGTCCCTTTAAACTCCCCTATACAGTTGGTCCCTTTAAACTCCCCTATACAGTTGGTACATTAAACTCCCTTATACAGTTGGTCCCTTTAAACTCCCCAATACTGTTGGTCCCTTTCAATTCCCCTATACAGTTGGTCCCTTTAAACTCCCCTATACAGTTGGTCCCTTTAAACTCCTCTATACAGTTGGTCCCTTTAAACTCCCCTATACAGTTGGTCCCTTTAAACTCCCCTATACAGTTGGTCCCTTTAAATTCCCCTATACAGTTGGTCCCTTTAAACTCCCCTATATTGTGGGTCCCTTTAAACTCCCCAATACTGTGGTCCCTTTCAATTCCCCTATACAGTTGGTCCCTTTAAACCGCCCAATACTTCGGGTCCCTTTAAACTCCCCAATACTGTGGGTCCCTTAAAACTCCCAAATACTGTGAGTACATTTAAACTCCCCTATATTGTGGGTCCCTTAAAACTCCCCTATATTGTGGGTCCCTTTAAACTCCCCTATAGTGTAGGTCCCTTTAAACTCCCTTATTATAATTGTGGGTCCCTTTAAACTCCCCTATATTGAGCGTCCCTTTAAACTCCCCTATATTGTGGGACCCTATAACTCCCCAATACTGATGGTCTCTTTAAACTCCCCTATACTGTGGGTCCCTTTAAACTCCCCAATACTGTGAGTACATTTAAACTTCCCTATATTGTGGGTCCCTTTAAACTCCCCTATATTATGGGTCCCTTAAAACTCCCCAATACTGTGGGTCCCTTTAAATTCCCCTATACAGTTGGTCCCTTTAAACTCCCCAATACTGTTGGTCCTTTAAATTCCCCTATACAGTTGGTCCCCTTAATCTCCCCAAAACTGTGGGTTCCTTTAAACTCCCCAATACTGTGGGTCCCTTTAAACTCCCCTATATTGTGGGTCCCTTAAAACTCCCCAATACTGTGGGTCCCTTTAAACTCCCCTATACTGTGGGTCTCTTTAAACTCCCCTATACTGTGGGTCCCTTTAAACTCATCTATAGTGTGGGTCCCTTTAAACTCCCCTATAGTGTGGGTCCCTTTAAACTCCCCTATTATAATTGTGGGTCCCTTTAAACTCCCCTATATTGAGCGTCCCTTTAAACTTCACTATACTGTATATCCCTTTAAACTCCCCTACACTGTGGGTCCCTTTAAACTCCCCTATTATAATTGTGGGTCCCTTTAAACTCCCCTATAGTATGTGTGCGTCCCTTTAAACTCCCCTATATTGTGGGTCCCTTTAAACCCCCCTATTATAATTGTGGGTCCCTTTAAACTCCCCTATAGTGTGTGTCCCTTTAAACTCCCCTATATTGTGGGTCCCTTTAAATTCCCCTATATTGTGGGTCCCTTTAAACTCCTCTATACAGTGGGTCCCTTTAAACTCCCCAATACTGTGAGTACATTGAAACTCCCCTATATTGTGGGTCCCCTAAATTGTGCGTCCCTTTAAACTCCCCTATACTGTGGGTCCCTGTTAACTACCCTATACTGTGGGTCCCTTTAAACTCCCCTATATTGTGCATCCCTTTAAACTCCCCTATACTGTGGATCCCTTTAAACTCCCCTATACTGTGGGTCGATCATATCTCTTTAAACTCCCCTATACTGTGGGTCCCTGAAAATCTGACATAGAATTGACCCTGTTAATTGAGGATGTTATTGTTCATGTCTCTTAATTATGTGGTTGTTCTGAACATCGGTGAAGTATGAAGTTTAATGAAAAGAATTGATGTTATAAGTGAAAAAAAGCCCACTTGCCCTAAAACTACCAGCTATTGTAAATATGGGAAAGCAACATTATCATCACAATCAACAACTTATGCCTCACACTAAACAAGAGTGGAAGTGCAGCTTTTCATGGATCAATCATGTTACAATGAGTCCCTGGTTTAATGAATATAGGTTGGACCAGAGGACATTTCCAATCACCTCACAATTACAGAGTATTGATTAATGGAGCCTGATATCCATCCTGCTTTTTAGCCTTCTGATTCTTCATTAAATATTGACTTTAAATATGTGCTCACTCTTCTGACAGGGGTGGGAACATCATTTTCCCTGAAACCTGTGCAAACACTTGGAACTATGATATTCCAGGAAGAATAAAACTTGACAATCAGAAAAGTTTTCTGATATGCATGTACTTGTATATAAATGTTTCTCCTAAACTCTGAATTAAATAAATTCAAGCTACAATATAAGAAGCATCACAGTTTTCCTTGTAAGGTAATACCGGTAAGGTTCATCCCTTTCCTAAATTTGCCACGAATTGGACGTGGAAAACGGGTGGCTATTGATTGAGTTTTGGAACAGGTGGCACTTGCTGTATAATGATGAAAAACAGAAAATGGGACTTTGATATAATTTTCACCATTTTCTACCTTTTTTCACCAAATGCCACCCTAACATGGCAGTTGGTGGAGTATTGGAACCTTTTCTATCAAATGCCATGTGGCAATTTTTTTACAAAAATGCCACCCAAACGTGGCAGTTGGTGGAGTATTGGAACATTTTCCACCAAGTGCCATGTGGCAGTTGGTGGATTTTCTTAGGTTCATTGTAATCTTTATGGGAGGTTGTGTCTGAAAAAAAATTGTGTATAACATTTCTCTTTACATTTTCAACTTCATTGTAAAAATTGAATGATACTGTTTAAGCTTTTAAAAGTACAACTCTAAACTGATTTGTCAATTCTTTTGGATAAAACTGAATCATACTTGACAGCACATGCATAAAGCTTATCTCTTAAGTCAATTTTTTATCAAATACAAAGAGACTAATATGTGTAAAATAAAATAAAAATATGATAAGTCGTTATCTCTTTTTGGTTGTTAATATGATAAAAAAACAGTTACCTTTTAATCAATCCATTTTATTTAACAAAACTGCTCAGAAATTTCCCACTATTCAAGTTTCACAAATGCTACTAACTGTCAGAAGATATTTTGAGGAAATTTTCCAGCAGAGGTCTTAAAACAAACATTAATGGGATCCTTTTACCTTTGGGAAAATATCAAAAAAGCATGTACACAGAAAACTTAGATCATGATAATGATCATTACATTGTTGTTGTTGTCTGTTGTTGTCATCATCATCATCATCATCATCATCATCATCATCATCATCATCATCATCATCATCATCATCATCATCATCATCATCATCATCATAATCATCATCAGCAGCACCACCACCACCACAATCATCATATTCACCAACACCAGAATCAACCACTTAACAACACCACAATTATTATCAAAATCAACCACCACCACCACCACAATCATCATAATCATCACCACTACAACCACTGTCATAATCATCATCAACAGAACCACCAAAATCATAATCATCATCTACAGAACCAGCAACATGATGAAGAGTAGTAGGACATGTAGTGATAGTAGTAGTGGAAAAAATCCCCAAAAGTAGTATTACCAGTCAGTTTTAAGTAGTAGCATATGTAAGGATGCTAAAGCAGCAGCAGCATGAACAGCAACTGAATGCTATTCTAATTCCATGATGATAATTAATGATGAATTTTGCTGAGTTCTAAGTCTTTTTCACCAAACGCCACCCAAAAAATTAACTAAGTTCAATTTTATCACCAAACTGCTATAATTGAACTCAGTAAAAGTTGGATGTACTTAATTTAGGTGAAATTCTTGATATTCGACTAAGTGCCACCCATTTTTCACCAAATGTCACCAAATTCATGGCATTTGGTGGAAGTTGGTGGCAAATTTAGTGAAGGGATGTAACTCTGACTTTGCCCTCACCACAAATGTACAAAAAATGTTTAAGGATTAAAATTCGACATGTTGCATTTTATTGGAGTACCATATGGTATGCAATGGGGCTGTTCAAAATGGGTGGAGTCATTCATGACGTCATACAAGCACCCGTTCTAGAGGTTATTTTGAACTAACTGTTTTTGCATTTTCGTGACATTTAACAGCATTTTTAAACACAAACGTTTCTTCAACTGTTCCATCCATCATGAAATTATTTACATTAAAATCAATCAAATTATCGTTGCTTATTTTGTTTTAACTGCTTTACTGCAGATTACAGTTTTGCATGTTGCCAATAATTTTACTACGATTTCATTAAAAAAAATAGTTCCGTAGTAAATATGCCCCGCCCCTTGGTATTACTGCGCCCAATGACAGGACAGAAGTATCGAACAAACACACGTGATATCGATGGGAAATGTCATTGCACTTTATACAGAAATAAAGTGCAATTGATAAACAACAACCAGTGTTAAGGAATGAAGTGTGAATGTAAATATATTAAAATGAACTACGGTACAACTTATACAATATATATGGTAAATATACTTTGAAAATGGCGAGAAAAGTTGTGCATGATATAGAGAAAAGGGGGAGGGGGGTCTAGCCAAAAAATTGTTGGGCGGGGATGAAATAAGAGTAAGGACAGGGAATGTAACTTTATGGTTTCTAGTAATCAACACTCATGCTTTTGTAAAATGCACTTTTTTGTATGATGAAGTAAAGTGTGGCCTAGGAGTGTTAAATCTAAGATACTGATGACCGGAACCCTTCATTAAATGTTGATATATATGCTCAAATATTGTCCATGATTTTAAATAGCGTTAGTAGCATGATTTAACAAAAGGCAGGTTTAGTCCTTCTGTTTGTATATGAGTCATTGTGGGTCTAATTTTTCCTTAACTGTTGGTTTGCACCCCACTAAAACCAGAATATAAGTTATGCTGAAAATGTATTTTTCTCTGCAATTTCGATATTGAAGAGTAAACTAGTTATAATATAGGTGTTTTCACATGCATTACCGTGAAAAAATAAACAAAATAAGCCTTTTATGCATTATTTCGTTTTAACTGTTTTACTGATCAAAACAAAATAAAGCATTTGGGCCTTTTTTTTTAATAAATTGGTTAACGGATCCGCCGTCAAATTATTTCGAAAACACCCCCAAAAAAAAATTGGAAAAAGAATAAAAAAAATTTGGTAATTTTTTTTTTTTTTTTAAATATTGAAAAAAGTAAATCATTTTTTTTTCTGCGCACATGAAATGATGTAAAACCTGTTGCCTGTTCCTTTGCACTATAGGGATGCAGTATTAAAAATTGTTTTCAAAATGGCGGCCTCAATGAGCTGAGATCATACATACCATCTGCATTTAAACAATTTTTTGGGGTAATAACTGACATCAAGGCTGATACCTGTATCAATGGTAACACATCACATATAAACCAGACTTATTTATAAAATATATTGTCCTGTGTTTGTCCCAGGGGGCATTAATTGTAAAACAAATTATATGGAGACTACTATTCAAGTAATCAAAATCTGGGTAACTTAAATTTTGTTAAAGCTGCAGAGAAATATCTTAACTTCAAAGAATGCATTACTGAATATAAAATCATTTTCATTATTTACATTTCCTTATTCCATTTAAAAAATAATTGCATGAGTCAGTGAAATTTGCTACAGTGTGCTTTTGAGAAGAAGTAGTGCCCAGCAATTAGAAGACACAGGCATATTCATTGTAAGGCCGATATGTGGAAATAGTGTTGCAAATAGGAACACTCTTGCTGTCAGGATAAAAAGTGACACTAAAACTGAAAGTTTGTAATAATATTGACTTTAAAGGGACTGTACACCCTTTTTTTTCGCACGACCCATCCAACATTTAAAAAAAATAATTTGTTAACCAATTTATAAAAAAAGGCCTTGTGTACAGATAAAAAATATAGGCAATATGTACACACTTTTTTATCTGGGGATTTGTGGCTATTAATTAGTGGTTGAAAATTTGACTCCATTTGCTATCGATAATCGAATCGAATCGGACCAAGCATTTCGATTTACTATCGAACAAAAATCGAAAGTTCATAATATCAGTAAGGAATAGATTATTCATACATAGTATCACGAGCATTTAAATGGTTAAACCTGGATTCAGTACGTGTAATGCTATAGACATGCTTTTTGCAACAGAAAGTAAATTTCATTAACCCCTTTCTGTCGTTTAACAACTAAACGAAAAAAAACATTACAACAAATAACATACATTGTTATAGTACAGTTACATATCCTATGTAAACTGTTTTAGACTATTGATACAATATATAAATGCAATTTAGATGTCGGGCGTAAATTATATTAATATCATTTTTAAATTTTTTCAAAGTTTCACTAGACAATTTTTTTTATTGTATGATATTGATATTTATTGTTTTTAATTCAGTCGACCAGCTAAATACCACATTTCATTTTATTGTGTTTCATATTTTTTAGTATGTTGTACAATATTGTTCAAAAGCTGTCTTAGTATTTTAATGATATTGCTTGTAGTTAGCTATCAGATTATATCGTTGTAAAGCACCTTTGAACGTGTATATGAAAAGGGCGCTATATAAGTTTGGTAAATAATAATAATAATAATAATTGTACCGTACTTAATAATTGCACATTATACTGCAAAATGATGCACACTGGAACAGGCCAGTTATCTTAATATTTTGTGTAAGAGAATGACATTTCTTATTAAAATGAACTCAACGAGAATTTACCTGAAAGAAAAAACTACATTTACTCGATGATTTACCACAAAAACATACGTAGTTACCGGAAGTAACATTAGCGACATCAATTTTGGACAACCACTATCGATTGTCGCCGACATAGCATTGTCAGCGACGATTTATCGATTGTACTCGATAATCGTTTCTTCACAACTATTAATTAAAAAATCCAAGTGTTGGGAATTGGACAGAAAAAATACTATCGATAATCGGTTTATGAAACTGATCAGTGATGCATTATTAATCGATTTAATAATTATTTAAATAGCTTTGGTCATCATATTTAAGGCATACAGATATAGTACATGCACCAGTTTTAAGAACCGATGTTCCCTTCCAATATTGTTTGTACATTATTTTGTATAAATTACACATTATTTATTCAGAACGCAACTATCTTTTAGTGTTTACAAGTTACTATTACAGAACATGAGACCACAGACTCTAATTTTTGTCTTATATTTAGTATTGTTAACATGTGTAAAATAACCACAAAGAAAGATATCCATTTCTTAGCAGTTGAATATTCTTTATGTTTAACAAGAACTTTTTTTTCAGAAAACTGAGAAAACTAAATTATTACATGGTAAGAAGTAAACAGGTACATGTTTTAAAAATCACTTTTAAACCACAAGCATGAGAAATTGAGAACCAATCCTTTAGCAGTTAAATTACAAAGAAAATTTGTAATAAGGTACTGTAGTGACTTACTGACTTAATAAGAATATGACTAGATAATTTAACATAGTAACACCTTAACATTTCAACATTAACTAGCATTAACCAGAAAAGGAAAATTAGTCGGTAATGGTCATGCCCCTTGTTTCTATAATCGACTGTTCACTATCGATTGTCGCCAGTTTTCATGATTGTCACCTATTTTACATGAAAGTAAATACTTCAAATTACACGGAAATAACTTTGGGAAAGTATCAGGAAATACAAATAAAAAAATATTGTGACCTTAAATCCAAATATTGCAAACATTTCTAACAATATGGGTGATCTATAAAAGTGTCTTATGACAAGAACCTAGCATAAATCAGATGTTTTTTTCTGAATTTTATAATCAGTAATTGTTACCTGTGTGTAGTCATGTGCATAATAATTCAGTTGTTTTAGAAAAACGAAAAAAAATAAACACATTTTGTCTAAATTTGAAACCAAAAATGAATTGTTACCTCACAAAGTTTTTTGCTGTAATTAAAACAAGAATCAAATAAGGGAAAAATCTACATTTACTTCACCTTATGCATCTTTATAGACCACATAACAAATTTCAAGAATGTATTGTAATTTACAATTGCCAAATTTTTCATTTCAAAATTGAACTATTTTTCGGTGCACAGGGGACACATATTGAAAGCAAATATAATATGCATTTATATTCACTTTTATGTTAATAAAAACATTATTTGTGATCAACTTAAGACATTTCTGTGTAGAACCAAAAAGCAAATTGTCTCCCTTAATCCTAGACTTGACTAACTTGTATAAAATTATGTAAACTTGGCTAAAAATAGAATTCGCTCATGCAGACCTGGCTAAAACTAGGTTAGCTAAAAATAGCATTTCTTTAAAACTTTCAAGGCCCATAATCTAGGCATGCATGGGCGGATATGGCTGAAGACTGTATCGCGTTAACAAGGAATTGTTTACAGACGCATAAGCTCTTCTGGCCTTTGGCCAGTAGAGCTAAAAAAACAATGTGGCCATACGGCCTAGATAAGATTTATGGATGGTACACCCCAGATTAAAAGATTGTACAGTCTTTTGGTTCACCAATCTCTGCTGTACATGTAGGTTGCCCACCCATTTGTCATTTTCAGATCCACAGATTTTGGCCCTATTACAAATGGTTCTCCAATTTAGGCTATATGGTCTTTCAATCCAAACTCTATCTAGCGTTGACTTCTTATCACAATTCACCCTTATTAAGAGCATTATTTGAAAGTAGTGAAATGATGAATCAATTTTATGTTTTTTTTAATGAGTAAATCCCACAAGATACATAAAAATATAAACATGCCGAAATCTATCAATGCACAATTTCAATATCACTAATCAGTGTCCGATTATAATTTGTCAACAATATATGATATTTGTAAAAATCTCTTTAACTTAGTTTAATGGTCTTCTTCAGAGCATAATGCACCAGTCACTCATACCCATAATGCACCAGTCACTTATACCCATAATGCACCAGTCACTCATACCCATAATGCACCAGTCACTCATACCCATAATGCACCAGTCACTCATACCCATAATGCACCAGTCACTCATACCCATAATGCACCAGTCACTCATACCCATAATGCACCAGTCACTCATACCGATAATGCACCAGTCACTCATACCCATAATGCACCAGTCACTCATACCCATAATGCACCAGTCACTCATACCCATAATGCACCAGTCACTCATACCCATAATGCACCATCCCCCCTGCCTCCCCGGTCCATGGAATAGCTGGGACGTTGACTTTCGGTCCAGCCAAGCCCAGGTAAAATCTCTGCACTGCGAGGATGCACTGATGATAAAATCCCAGCCTAACACCCATACCACAGGGACCCTAGATAAGGCCCATTCCCTGCTATATTTTAGTGCGAAGACAAAACTACCGCATTCACTCGGCACTGCTGGGCCACCTGGGGGGTTGGGCGTGGTTACGATTGATTGGTGCATAAGTCGTTCATACCGTAATTCACCTAAGAGTTCGGACACTCTAAATATTCGGACACCCATAATTATTTTCCAAAATAATTAATTTTGCGTACCTAATTTTCGGACACCCAAAGGACATCAATCATAACTTTCACAGTTTCTAAGTTTCACAGACGAAGATTATTGATTTTTATCTTTACAATGCCTGGCTAGATTACCTAACTGTATACACCACTGTGACAAGTTAAATAGTTACTTACAGTAACCCATCCTAAACGAGTTATTGCCTGTTGAAAAGGAAGTGTGATATATTTATTGGAGGATTAAAGAAATAACAAGGGCAATCAAGGGATTAAGAAAACATAGACATGACATGTTTGTAAAACGATCTGCCAATAAACTTTCAAACTTGTACCACACTTATAGACTGTATGAAGCAATAATCGTACAGTTATACATTAATCCTGCATAGCAATGTCCATGCTCTCCACGAGATCCTCGTGGGTATAACTGTAAGTTGTGTGACGTCACACAGTGTGACTCTTTGATCTGAAGCCGATAGAATGTGTTTATTCAGTTCAATGCATGTATAAAATGGTGTTTTAATTAACTTGATGAAGGATTTACACTTATGGGCGTAATAAATAAGTTTATGACCATTGATTACTACGGATAAATTAATAAGTGGTAAAATGCAAACATGAAGAAAAAAGGCAGGTTAAACAAACATGTAAATAAAATGTAAAAATGGTAATTTTCTATGTATTCGGACAGCGAAAAAAATAATTAATTTAAGGTGTCCGAACTCTTAGGTGAATTACGGTAATCTAATTAAATCTTCTTTCACAATATGTGGTCACTTCCTTATTACCCAAAATATGCCACAAAGGATGTATGTTTTTCTCCCTAAAACGATTGTTCCTCAAAACTAGATAAAACATGATCTTGTGAAACGTTGTAATTTTTGGCCTTTCCCACCCTCTTTTGCACTGTGGAATGCGTTTAAGGTTTCTAGTGTATTGTACAGTACAGAGATCTACATCAATGAATACAATACCTTTTATTAGCAGGATGTTTTTTGAACGCCATGATATATCATTTGTCGTGACAATAAATAGATTAAACAAAAAAGCCGTAGAAAACATCCAACGTTAGGTAGTTGACCAAACAATTTGTTTACACTTCAAAATATTGCACCGAATTGTACAAGGTATGTATCTAAAATACGTAACGAAAAAAACGGACCAATTACGGACATGTCGTGTGGACAAGTCTACAGGTAATTTTAAGATAGCTCAGATGGATAGAGCAGAGTGCTTGTGTTCCAATATAAGGAAGTAATTTGACCTCCATAGATTCACGACCTCGGTCATTATTCTTTGAAAGATGTGACTCTTTTTCTGTGAAATAATGGTTTCCCACGATCTTTGCAACTCAATACTACAAAAGTGATTGCTGTTGATAATACTACTCTTATTTCTACAACTATGATAATGTATATGATGATGTTGCTACACCTGTTACTAATGTCGCTGCTGGTTCTATTGCTGTTGTTGCCACTTTTTCAATAACTGCTGCTGCTGCTGCTACTACTACTACTAAGTACTATATTACCTCTACTTCTACTACTACTACTACTACTACTGCTACTTCTACTGCTACTTTTACTGCTATTGCTACTGCTACTTCTACTGCTACTACTAATTTATCAATAATCTATTGCAAGTGTATACAATGAACTTTTGTCATTAGGTTAACATTGCCGGGAAGCTTATGCTGTGAAGACTTCAAATACATTGAATCAAGGAAATTACCATGGTGTATTTCTTTCCTGGCTGGTAGGTAGGTTTGGTCATTCATAATCAATGTTATATGCAATAATAAATCACAGCACGCTAATTGCAACGATGAGTTGTCATGTTCAAACTGACGTATAAAAAGGGTTTAAAGTTTAATGCATTACAATGCAACACCAATGGGTTAAAAAGCTCACATTGTGAAAACAAAATATAACCTGACTGTATATTTGAACAACCTGGTATACCTAATAGCATTAGTAAACACTGAAATGAAAATAATTTACGGTATTTTCTTTTTATGGAAGAACACACTCAACTCTTTTAAACTGAAAGGTACTGAGATGCATTGCATCGCAAAACAACCCAAAGGCAGTTAATTCTTTCCTCGACATATGAGGAGATCCGCGTAGTATTGCCAGTACACCTGTCTTTTAATGTTTAAATGGTATTTCCCACAGTTTTGGCATGCAATGATGACGGTGACAGCATCATTTTTAAACATACTGGTGCACTGCACTTGTTCAGTGGTCGGAATTTCACTCAATTTCAACCAATACTCCAAGAGCGTGGACTCAGGGGAGCCGGTGCCGACAGTGGCCACGACCAGGTGCGCGGATGCTTGCTTCCGGTCTGCTTCGTGCATGAGTTTTTTCCGTGAACACGTACGGTAAATGCACGTTTCAACAGTCCGCGTCTTCTGCTGTGATATGTGCTTTGATTTTTATAGTAGTCACGCGACATACAATTACGTCATAATACAGTCATTTATGACGATCATTTTTTTTTATCCCAGCGCTAAATGTTCCTGCTCATTCTTTCAAAACAGTGCTTAATTACTTTGTGTCGTATAGACGTACATGTAGTTAGCTTAAGTGCAGTATGCAAGCGGTATGAAGTTTATATGGTGGCGTATTACTGCCGTAAGATGACCTGGTGGCGTTGCGAATTGTTTCCTGTTAACCACTAAATTTTAGCGATTATTTATCTAGCTATCTAGTTAACATTCTCAATTCTTTTTTGGTAAAATAAATATCATAAGACAAAAAAAAGGCTTGAAAGTGCTCAGAACTGCCACCTATTACCTTTACACAGGTTAACTAGTTATGGTTAGCGAATTCCACTTAATAAATAACATAATACGTTAATAACTGGTTAACTAGATAAGATTCGTGTTACCACTTACATGTATCTATAAATACATTTTTGACTTCTATCAGTTACTGGTTATGTAGTTATGGTTTTCGAATTCCACTTAATAAGTAACATAATTCGTCAATAGTGTCAAATAGCGTCGAGAGGATTCACAAGGGTTTGGACAGAAAACGTGGCAAATGGCGTCGAGAGGATTCACAAGGGTTTGGGCAGAAAACGTGGCAAATAGCGTTGAGAGGATTCACAAGGGTTTAAGTAGAAAACGTGGCAAATGGCGTCGAGAGGATTCACAAGGGTTTGGACAGAAAACATGTAAATTAGCGTCGAGAGGATTCACAAGGGTTTAGGCAGAAAACGTAGCAAATAGCGTCGAGAGGATTCACAAGGGTTTGAACAGAAAACGTGGCAAATGGCGTCGAACGGATTTAAAGGGTTTTGGAGAGTGGGTACACGGGTTTTGGGCTTTTGGCAGTCACATGAAACTTGGCAGAAAAAAATGTAGCCTTTGTCGTGTCAAAGTATTACAGGGCAGTCCAAAGGACGGCTATATCCCCCGCCGTTGTTTTTTAGTACATTTTGTTTTTCTCGCAACCTGACTGGTACGGAGAATCTGACCAAAATTGTACAAATTGTTTGATTGCTAGCCTAAATATATATGGATATATGAACATATTATAAAAGGATATTTGTTAAAATTATTATGCCCCCCTTCGAAGAAGAGGGGTATATTGCTTTGCACAGGCATGTCGGTATGTCGGTCGGTCGGTGGGTCGGTCCGTCGGTAGACCAAAGCTTGTCCGAGTGATAACTCAACAATTCCTGGACGTATGGTCATCAAACTTCACATGAAGGTTTGGCCTGACCAGTAGACGACCCCTATTGATTTTGGGGGTCATCGGGTCAAAGGTCAAAGTCACAGTGACCTTTAATGGTAAAATAATTTTAAAGCTTGTCCGAGTGATAACTCAACAATGGCTGCACCCATGGCCCTCAAACTTGACATGGAGGTTGGGCCTGACCAGTAGATGACCCCTATTGTTTTTGGGGGTCATCAGGCCAAAGGTCAAGGTCACAGTTACCTTGAATGGTAAAAGGTCGTCCGAGTGATAACTTGACAATGCCTGCACCCATGGCCCTCAAACTTGACTTGGAGGTTGGGCCTGACCAGTAGCTGACCCCTATTGTTTTTGGGGCTCATCGGGTCAAAGGTCAAGTTCACAGTGACCTTGAATGGTAAAAGGTTGTCCGAGTGATAATTCCACAATGCCCGCACCCATGGCCCTCATAATTGACTTTGAGAGGTTGGGCCTGACCAGTAGAAGACCCCTATTGTTTTTGGGGGTCATCGGGCCAAAGGTCAAGGTAACAGTCACCTTGAATGGTTAAAGGTTTTCTGTGTGATAACTTGACAATGCCTGCACCCATGGCCCCCAAACTTGACTTGGAATTGGGCCTGACCAGTACATGACCCCTTTTGTTTTTGGGGGTCATCTGGCCAAAGGTCAAGGTCACAGTCACCTTGAATGGTAAAAGGTTGTCCGAGTGATAACTCGACAATGCCTGCACCCATGGCGCTCAAACTTGACCTGGAGAATTGGCCTGACCAGGAGATGACCCCTATGGTTTTTAGGGGTCATTGGGCTAAAGGTCAAGGTCACAGTGACCTGGAATGGTAAAAGGTTATTCGAGTGATAACTCGACAATGCCTGCACCCATGGCCCTCAAACTTGACTTAGAGGTTGGGCCTGGCCAGAAGATGGTCCCTATTGATTTTAGGGGTCATTGGGCCAAAGGTCAAGGTCACAGTAACCTTGAATGATAAAAGGTTGTCCGAGTGATAACTCAACAATGCCTGCACCTATGGCCCTCAAACTTGACATGGAGGTTGGGCCTGACCAGTAGATTACCACTATTGATTTTAGGGGTCAAAGGTCAAGGTCACAGTGACCTTGAAAGCGAACTCGACAATTCCTGGACCTATGGTCATCAAACTTGACATGAAGGTTGGGCCTGCCCGGTAGATGACCCCTATCGACTTTGGGGGTCATCAGGTCAAGGTCAATGTCACAATAACCTTTAACGCAAAAAAGTTAACAAATCTTCTCCCACTGATAACTCAACAATGCCTGAACCTATGATCATTAAACTTGACATGGATGTTAAGCCTGACCAGTAGATCACCCTTATTGATTTTAGGATTCATAGAGCCAAAGGTCAAGGTCACAGTGATCTTGAATGGTAAAAGGTTGTCCGAGTGTTAACTCAACAATGCCATAACCCATGGCCTTTTAACTTGACTTGGAGTTGCATCTGACTTGTAGATGACCTCTTATGATTTAAGGGGTCATTGGGTCAAAGGTCAAGGTCACAGTGACCTTGAACGAAAAAAACGTGTCTGTGTGATAACTTGACAATGCCTGCACCCATGGCCCTCGAACTTGACATTTAGGTTTCTGGTGACCAGCTGATGACTCTGGATTTTGAGTTCATAGAGTCAAAGGTCATGGTCATAACACAATCTATCCTCACACTTTAATGGTCATAATCTTAAAACTGCCTTAATGGCAACAAATCAGCTGTCATTTTGGTCCATGCATATTTCATTCAATTGTCCATATAATCCTGAAAACATGGCGCTCAGGGGGGGCATAATGTTTGACAAACATCTCTTGTTCATATTTTGTGTTGGGTAGGTAAGATCAATGTCAATGTTATTTTGGCTAAAACAGCATGTGTACTCTGGCCTTTAAATGTCTCGTGTGACCTTGACCTTTGAGGTATGGACCCGAGTCAAGGTCACTGCACATCGTCTCAATGAGGACAACATTTCTACCAAGTAATATAGTAATCCATCAATGCATAAGTAAGTTATAGCGCGGACTGCATAAGTAAGTTATAGCGCGGACACGAGCATGTGTACTCCGACCTTTAAATGTCTTGTGTGACCTTGACCTTTGAGGTATGGAGCC
The DNA here is from genome assembly GCF_026914265.1 of Mya arenaria. Lineage (NCBI taxonomy): Eukaryota > Metazoa > Mollusca > Bivalvia > Myida > Myidae > Mya > Mya arenaria. The sequence continues at coordinate 82,432,356 of NC_069127.1, read as the reverse complement.
GGGTCAAGGTCACTGCACATCGTCTAAATGAGGACAACATTTGTACCAAGTAATATGGAAATCCATCAATGCATATGTAAGTTAAAGCCCGGACACAAGCATGTGTACACTGATCTTTAAGTCTCGTGTGACCTTGACCTTTGAGGTATGGACCCGGGTCAAGGTCACTGCACATCGTCTCAATGAGGACAACATCTGTACCAAGTAATATGGTAATCCATCAATGCATAAGTAATAGTGCGGACATGAGCATGTGTTTTCTGACCTTTAAATGTCTCGTGTGACCTTGACCTTAGAGATATGGACCCGGGTCAAGGTCACTGCAAATCGTCTCAATGTATTCTTTCTCGAATGCTGACATTGTGACCTACATTACGAGCTGGCAAGACCAATAATCTTGATATTTTGTAACTTCAAAATTGAAACTTAACCGCAATGAAAGCTCTGTGCAAGAGTTTTTTTCTGGGGGTCAAAGAACTGGGAAAATGGCTTACTCAGTACTGGTAAATCCCTGGAAAGTTGTATCATGTGTATCAGTGCTTTTCACCAATCACGTTCAAGAACCAAGAGTTCTCTCACAAAGCGCTTTCGAATATCTTGTTTCTCACTATGTTTCTTCACCTAGACCGGAGATTGAAGTCACTTCTATCTCATGTCACTAATGGCATTTAGACACAATTCAAAATTTAAACACCGGGTCAATCCATAAAGCTGACAATAGGCGTGGGCAGACCTTGATAAACTCAAACTATACAGCAATGTTTGATATTACAATATTATGATGGATGGATTACATCTATAAAGACTATAACATCTATTTTTTGAGGCATTTCAATGATGGCAGATGAGATACATCATGTCTAGGGTAAATGGAATGGAGGCAGTAAGATATTTTATTTTTTTTATATGCAGATGCCATATGTACATATGTTTTACAAAACGTGATTGTTACATGAATATTTATGAGTGTCTTACATAACTTATGAAATATGGATACAATGTATGACAAGAATTGCTTGATCGCATCATCGACGATGCTTGTCTTTTGACACCTTTTCCCCTGACCTCCTCCTTCTAACTGGTGACCTTGAATGTGACCTTGACCTCTGCTTTCGATGTTTGACCTTTGACTTTCTCTCTGGTGAGCTGGAGACATCTCTGTGTTTCTTCTTGCTTAATGGTCTCTCTGGACTGCGTGAAACCCGTTTTTTGTGCTTCTTAGGTTTGGAAGCCTGTTGAAAATGAGAACAAATCCTCTCTCCTAATTTTGTGAAGGGTAATAGCTACATTGTTTTGTACTATGGTATTTTAAACTTATTTAACAAAAGACACCAGTTAAAAAATGAATACCATAATGATAGTTTATACTTCTAAGACCTTCAATAAACCATAGTTTTGTTTGAAAAAAAAACAGAACAATTATTACTCTTGTGTGGCAAAACAAAACTCAGAATATCAAAATGGAAGGTTTGGAAATTGAATCTTATTATAATAACAATCTCACAAGTCACTTTGTGATATTAAGCTACATAAACATCATAATGTAATGAAACATAAGTCATGATATGTTATAATATTATTGAGATTGGAAAGGCATTAAAAGCTGCACTCTCACAGATTGAACGTTTTTATTTTTTTGTCTTGGAACGAGCCAATTTTTGCGAAAATCTATGGAAACAAGTTATTTAAGACTGCTGACAAAAAATTAGATCACAGATTTTTATATATAAGTTCAAAAAGTGATATTTTATGCATTTTTCTTAAACCGTTAGTAGCCATATAACATTTATTTTTGAACGGAAATATGAAAATCTACGATCTGATTTTTTGTCAGCAATCATATATCATTGGTTTGCAGATATTTACGCAAAAATTTGCTCTATCAAAGACAAAAAAAAAAAAAAGTAGTAAAAATGGTATATCTGTGAGAGTGCAGCTTTAAGTGTCATAAAGATGAAAGGTGGTCTAAGTACCCTGAAGCGGATCAACATGGTACTGATAGACGTTAATAGCAGAGCCTTTACCAATTTTATAAAAGCAAATTAAAGTTTAATTTTCCATTTTATTAAATTTTTTCAGTGAAATGTTATGATCCTTCATTACCAACTATTTTAAACTGACTGAATATTAGTTAGTACAAGAAAAGGGAAACGCATGTAAACAAAGCAGACAATGGTCCCCTTTTATTGAAAGACATTACACAATAATCTACAAGGTGTTCTTAAAGCTGCATAAAATCGGTCAAGGGAAATTGACAATTGTTCTCCCAATATTGAGGCATATATATTTAAGGAAGTCAAAAGTAATCTGCCTGGATAAAATCATAATTGATTTCTACCAATTGCATTTTTGCTATATAACTTAAGAAAGACTAATCTTCAGTTAAATAACCTATTGGATGTCTCTTGTATAAGACTCATTACCTTGTGTTGCTCCTCCTCACTGGAAGACTCACGGAGTTTGGCCTTCTTTTTCTTCTTCTTCTTGCTCTGTTGTACCGTCTCCCCCTCGTCAAACACAAGGTCATATCGCCTACACATTGGTTAAGGAAACACATTGAAAAATATATCAAAAATACCTAGTTTAGCATTGACATTGCGCTGTCTGGTACCTCGCTACTCTATTGAGCTCTGCTTTATCAACTACTTATGTTGTGAGAATTGATTCAATGTTCTCACGGTGCAATTCTGTGGTCTGGTTGCTATGGTGGCGCCATGTTCTAGTGATGCCAACAATGATAGCTTGATTTATTTGAAGAGATCTATTTAAATTGCTGAGAGAACTATCACTGGAATTTGTTCTTTTATCTTTGACCAAAATTACAATCTCATAATAGGTACTATTCTCCTTTTATAACAAAACACGAGAAAATGCTAAAAGTTAAAACCAGGCTTACGAAACACGCGATAACAAACATGTTGCCACATGTGACAGGTTCTAGTGGTATATACATGTACCTGTTTACAAAACATATCTTAACCCTTGGTAGATGTGTTAAATGGAATTTAAAGAAAAGATATTCTAAGTTTTATAATTATCAACTTGTAAAATGTCCAAAATAAATATGGGGAGGTTACTTCCCTTTACCCAGTGCAATGTCATGTACATTCATTTACATTTTGTCTTGATTGTGTTTAATTACACCAGTCTCCTTCTTCCATCATTTCTCTACAATACTTATTCCACTTGTATAAAGTGCATTGCATCATTACCATCCTAATCATTGGAACCCAACACCATAATCCATCTGAATATATTACAAGTGTTTGATATATCAAAATATCTGGTGGTTCTCCTGGATTCCTTCAGCTCTAGATAACCTTAATTACTGAAATAGAGCCCTAAACTCCACAGAAATATTTTAGTTTGCTGCCAAAGTAAGCTGTGTCTAAAACACGGCTTGTCTTCACATAGGACCAATTTCAAGAGAATGTATACGTAATATTGTGATATTATGGCAAGATCCTTCAAAATGCTACCTGAAGGTTGGCTCGTTTACTTATTCCACTGGTGACAAAGCTCTGACTCAACAATAGTGACATTTCCTGTGTGTTTCCTAGATATCCTGTAACCTCTAGTCATCCTAAGAATTGACTTTAATGTGATGCACTGGAAAATTACTGGAAAATTAAAAGAATCAAGTAATATTTACAGTTGCCTAGTCTTGACTTCTGTGAAGAGAGAACTTGACATTCATATTTTATGACATGCAAAGGGTAATTATATCTTCAGTTGCAGAAGGTTTTCTAATTTTTAACTGATGAATAATTACTTAAAATGTACGGTACGTATCATTACACTAATGGAATATGCTCATGTGCCCTCCTGAGTTCATACAGCATAAACACAAGAACAAATGTGATAAATCCTTAAATAATCAAGGATACGAGTCCTTCCTGGAGTTGTCCTTGATTTTGTAGTTGGAGTAGAAGTCCCCATCATCCCCCTTTGGATTAAAACCCTTGGCATATTCTATCCTTCCTGGAGATAAATAAGTTATTGTTATTCTGTAAACAAGCAGTTTGCATTTGATGCAAATAAAAACCAATTGTTTAAGAATGATTAATCTGTTCAACAGCTGAAAAAACAACAACTTACATGTCTGTATTGCCTGAAAAATGTCATCTAAAAATGCCTGATACTTGATTTTAGACAGCATGACTTTGACACCTGCAATATCTCATTGTACAAATTACATATAAAGGTTTAGATTACATGTATGTATCTTGACAAGCTTTTCCATGCGCCAAACAAGTTTGAAATAGATTCTCTCGAAAAAATCTAACATGAACTTTAAGAAAAGGCAAAATGACACATAATATGTATTTCTATACCCAGTGCATCATGCATGTATTAAAGGGATATTTCAACAAAATATATGGAATATTGGGTATTTTCTAAGATAGAAACCTGTATCTTCCTGCACTGAAAAAGTATGTCATGTTTTATTCAATCAGGTAGATTAATGTTTTGAAAGATCACCAACTGATGAAATGCCAAAAAAGTAAATGAAAAAAATAAGTTGTAATTACATTAAGAAAAGCCAGTAGTGACAATTCTGGCCTACTGCGTTACTTAAGGCCAAAAAAAAAAAATGTCTTGTTTCTGGTCACATGCCTAAAAAAAAACAGGGTCGGTAGGTAGGTGTTTTTTTTTTTTGTTTTTTGTTTTTTTTTATTCAAACCTTTGGAATGAAATAGTATAGCGTTTGAAAAATGATGAAATATTGTCTGCCAATACAACATCATCAAATATGGCTTAAAAGAAACTGGACACAAGTTTATAACCATATTTATGTATTTATTAGTTTAACAGAACAACAACAGCACTATTACATGACAAGAAGCAACAAGTCCAAGACTAGAATTTGAAATAATCTCAAGAAACAATTGTCATTCTTTGTCAGAAAACAAATATAAACATGGATGGAAGAAACCGTAATACTGGGTATTTAAACATCACAGAGACAAAATATCATTTTATTAGATTCAGTGATTTAGGCAATGCATAAAACTATGTCTGTGATAACCTTTAGCTGTATATTTTTTTTATGTTTAATATGAAAATTTTGAGTCAGATATTTATCTAAATATTTTTTTCACAGGTTTTATAAAAAATGATGTCTTTGTTCTGATCATATTTACACACACACACACACACACACATATATATATATGAAAATAATAATAAAATGACATGTGTTTATATGAATAAATCTATAAACATTTTCACCTGTTCATTATTCATTCAAGACTTCCCCATGTCCCAACCCCATAGACCAATTTATCAAGGTATATATATATATGCATTCATAGCCAAAACAGTGAAAACTTAGATCTGTAACATACTATGTTAAGCAAACAGATTTGACCCTGATCAGACAGCTCATTGAGATGTCTTATCAGGGTCTACTCTGTGTGCAAAGGCATGCCAAAGGGTTTCTGAGGTAAAGGGTAAACATCACAGAGACAAAATATCAATTTATTAGATTCAGTGATTTATGCAATGCATAAAACTATGTCTGTGATAACCTTTTTGTTGTATATTTTTTATGCTATGAAAATCTTTTATATTTATCCAGCAAACCCTATCTTCTATGTGAGCAGGACTAGTATTGCCTCAAAAAGCTGGGTGTTACAAGATTTGATGGATACACAAAGAAAATATTTATCATGAAAACACAAAATATATTTTATATCTGGAGCTCTTTTTATCTAAATGACCACAGTTCCTACTTTATTTATTAAAAGCAAACTGATCAAATAACCCAGATAAGAGATCGCCCCTTCATTCTTCTATCTGCTTTAATTATAGTATCGGGCACCTAACTAAGTGTAATGTCAATGGTTCTTCATACAGAAAATTAATTTTAATCCTTTAAAACATTAAAAACGAAGGTCCAAAAATGAAACGTTTTAACATGACGTTCGGTATTTGAGAGAGACGAAGTATTTAAATCCATTCACTCAGCATAATGATTCACGCTTCGTCGGCATTATTTTGCCTTAATTCGTCCGATTCAAATAAACCTTGTATATGTGTATAGATAGTCTTTTGAATTACGAAAATGTCGGTGCCAAAACTGTCATTCTCGGTCGAGGCATTATTTGTTTTACGATGGCCCTTTTACGATATCTAAACAACCATACAACTTACCGAACATTTAGCTTCAAGTCGGACATTTTCTCGCTCGCCATGTAAATCGATGAAAAGACTTTTTATTGTTGTTTGCGAATGGGCAACTTTAATGACACTACAACCGTCGAAGTGCGAACATTTGTCTATTTTTATGGCTATCAAATGCGTAACAGACGTCGTCTGCGCAGGGCCAGCCATCTTCGACACGGCCATATAAAAAACACGTCACGAATATAATATTACTGTCGGATAGCGCGGTTTACTCTTCGGCGCCGGGACCGGGAATCCCGGCTCACTTAACGCTAATTATAAACAAGAGGCACATCAGTGCCTGTGCTCCACTGGCCAAAAGGTTCAAGCAAAGACCACCTAACGAACATTTTCGTCAAGTTTCATAGAAATACAATCATCAATTTTTGAGGAGAAGTTATTTAATTTTTTTTTTTACTTTAATAGCTCTGGCTGCCATGTTGTGCAGTGGACCGAAATGATTTGGGCAATTTGAGTAAAGGAGCACCAAACAAACATTTCTGTCAAGTTTTATCGAAAAAAGGTCATCGGTTTCGACGACAAGTCGTATAAAGTTTTTTTTATTTTTTAGCTCTGGCAGCCATGGTGTGCAGTGGACTGGAACCATTTAACAAATTTTGGTTAATGACCACCCAAGGAACATTTCTGTCAAGTTTCATCAAAATCTGATCATCGGTTTCTGAGGAGAAGTGGTGTAAAGGTTTTTCCTATTTTTAGCTCTGGCTGCCATGTTGTGCAGCGGAACGGAACCATTTGGGCAATTTTGGTTAAAGGGCATCCCGATGAACATTTATGTAAAGTTTCATCAAAATCTGATAATCGGTTTCTGAGAAGATGTAGTTTAACATTTTTTTCTATTCTTAGCTCTGGTGCCCATGTTGTGCAGCAGACCAGAACTGTTTGGGCTATTTTGGTTAAGGACTACCCAAGTAACATTTCTGTCAAGTTTCATTGCAATACGATCATCGGTTTCTGAGGAGAAGTCGTTTAAAGGTTTTTCTATTTTTACCTCTGGGGGCCATCTTGTGCAGTGAACCGAAACCATTGAAGCAAATTTGATAAAGGACCATCCAAGGAACATTTCTGTTAAGTTTCATCAAAATCTGATCATCGGTTTCTGAGAAGATGTTCTTTAAAGGTTTTTCTATTTTTTTGCCCTGGCAGCCATGTTGTGCAGCGGACTGGAACCATTTGAGCAATTTTGGTTAAGGACCACCCAAGGAACAATTCTGTCAAGTTTCATCAAAATCTGCCTATCCGTTTCAGAGGAGATGTCGTTTAAAGATTTTGCTATTTTTAGCTGTGGCGGCCATATTGTGCAATGGACCAGAACCATTTGAGCAATTTTAATAAAGGACCACCCAAGGAACATTACTGTCAAGTTTCATCAAAATCTGCCGAACCGTTTCAGAGGAGATGTCGTTTAAAGATTTTGCTATTTTTAGCTCTGGCGGCCATATTGTGCAATGGACCGGAACCATTTGAGCAATTTTGGTAAAGGACCACCAAAGGAACATTCCTGTGAAGTTTTGTCAAAATCCGCTTATCAGTTTCAGAGGAGATGTCGTTTAAAGTAAAAGTTTACGCACGCACGCACGCACGCACGCACTCACGACGGACAATCTGTGACGACATAAGCTCCATGGCCTTCGGCCAGTGGAGCTAAAAATGGTCTTTACGCTATAAAAAAAAAACGGTCGGGGGGTAAAAAGTAGGGTCGGTCGGGTGACCAGAAACAAGACATTTGGCCTAAACTACAGAGTTACAGAGCAGACAGAAACTTGTTGACTGAAGGATGGACAGAGTTGAGCATACTTACACGCCGCAGCAATCACAGACAGGTAGAAAACTTAGGATCAACACTGTTATGCTAATAAAATCCCCCCTCACCTTTTCCTTTCCATGTGATCTTGGAGACCGATTGGCTGAAGTCGACATGGATACGTCGGTCATCTATCAGTACATTGTCCATCTTGAAGTAGGCATTCTCACACGACTTCTCCTGCAAATGCACTGACAACTCATTATACATGTATTTCTTTGCAATATTTCAGAATTCATTATCTTTGTTTTTATATATATATATATATATATAAAACAAGAAGAGTTTATTTTACATATACATAAACATGTAGAATCAGTTCCAGGATCATTATTGGTATGCAGTTGAATTTAAATAGCATGCATAAGTTTTTAACGTGGGAGTCAATCTGACATATGATAACACAATCATGCAATGCACACTTTTAATTTAAGTCAACACAAATGATTAAGGAAGGAAGTTGCGACGATAGATACAAAAAGGTACTGTAATATTAGTTATGATAAACTGCATGTAACAGTCATTGAAATAAGTCATTCAGAAGAACAAGCTTGAGTTCTTAAACTAGTGTTGGCATCAAAATCTTTCAACAAGCCCAGCTATATGACTTCAAGAATTTGAGTAAGCCAGGAGAGCATTTTACCAGTGCAGGGATAAAATTACAAAGTATTTCTTAAAATTCCTAGCTTTATTTCACTTGACACCAGTAATACATCTTGCCCAGACACCAGAGCAAACAATGAAGACCTGTTACACTACCATTATTAATCATAGTTCAATGGCACAAATTCATTCCCCTTTTATGAACTTCACAATACTGGTCATGTATTGCCATTACAATGCGAGATGTCTATTAAGTGCCTATGGTTTCTGTCGGAGTTCTTCCTCTAGGTAAACAAACTTACATCTTCAAACTCTATGAAGGCATACTGCAGGGATTCCTTTGTTTTATGGTCACGAATAACCTCACAACTGAAACAAGGATATTTGACCATGAATCCCTAGGCAACATTGTTAAGTATAAACTTAAGGCTATGATGTTACAAATTAGATATACTTATCATTTATCAAAGACCGTTTATATGTATAACACCACAAGACGCACCTCTTTATGGCTCCGAATCTTGAGAAGATGATCTCCAGGTCCTCATCAGTGGTGACAGGATTCAGCTTACACACAAACAACACATTCTCAGGCGGCGCACAATCTTCCTCTGGTAGATCTCCAACCTGGGAAATAAACGCAAGATTCAAGTTACGCCAAACTGATTATGAATTAACACAAGCTCTAAAGGGGTCTTTAAAGCAACAAACATATACACTGTAATCAGTTATGAACAGTATTAAGCTATGAAGGACATTGTATAGCAACAAACATACATACTGTATGCAATTACACGAGATACATAAGACATGAAGGACATTGTATAGCAACAAACATACATACTGTATGCAATTACACTAGATACATAAGATATGAAGGACATTGTATAGCAACAAACATACATACTGTATGCAATTACACAAGATACATAAGATATGAAGGACATTGTATAGCAACAAACATACATACTGTATGCAATTACACAAGATACATAAGATATGAAGGACATTGTATAGCAACAAACATACATACTGTATGCAATTACACAAGATACATAAGATATGAAGGACATTGTATAGCAACAAACATACATACTGTATGCAATTACACAAGATACATAAGATATGAAGGACATTGTATAGCAACAAACATACATACTGTATGCAGTTACACAAGATACATAAGATATGAAGGACATGGTATAGCAACAAACATACATACTGTATGCAATTACACAAGATACATAAGATATGAAGGACATGGTATAGCAACAAACATATATACTGTATGCAATTACACAAGATACATAAGATATGAAGGACATGGTATAGCAACAAACATATATACTGTATGCAATTACACAAGATACATAAGATATGAAGGACATGGTATAGCAACAAACATATATACTGTATGCAGTTACACAAGATACTTAACTATGAAGAACGTAAATCAAAATACATAAACTACTCAAATTTTGCTCAGGATCACCTCAATCTACTATTAAAATATCCTCACAAGGCATTGAATTTTCAAAGAACTTATTGGTTAATGATACCGATACATGACATAACCAGAAGCTTTGCCATATGTGGCCATTATTTGGTAATGCCAAAGACCACAACCCAAGTATGACATACAACAATATCAAGCCAGCCAATGTCACAATCATAAAACAGTTCTGAGAGAACTGCACAAACTACAGAAATATGCTTAAACTATTTATTACCATGGTGAGAATCTGTGCGTTGGCACGGGCCTCCCGTTCCTCCATGATCTCCTGAACCTCAACCTCTGTTTTACCTTCAAACTCATCTATGTCCTCATCCATACCAATACGGCCACTCTGAATCAGGAAATTTTCAAAAATATAATTACAACAATAAACACATTTGATCAGAACAGCAAATATGTACACACTAATTATAAAAAAGAACATTTGATATTTGAAAATAAGATTGTACCCTTTCGCCTGTCAAGAGCCCATGTTAAAGTGAAAAGTGACTATTTTGTTACACAACAATAAAAAGGGGTCATGTACGGACAATGATCAGTGTGCATATGAAGTTTGAAGACTATACATTAAGAATTTTAAGATATATTTAAAAAGTTATTGATTGGCAAACAAACGTGCTTGTAGTTAAGGAAACCTTGATCTTTGACCCCCCATAATAACATTGGTTATCTATTGACCTTCTCCAATTTGCATAGCAAGTTTGAAGAGTCTACACCAAATTGATTTGAAATGAAAGTGACCATAAGAGACCTATTAAAGATGACTTTGTCCTTTGACCATGGCCAATGAGCTTACCAAGTTTGTTGTCTCTTCATCAAGGTGTTCAAAAGTAATTGACAAATGTGAATAATTATTTGATAATTGTGTTTTGTTCGATTATTCACAGGATTGAAAATGTTCTGGCAAAAAGATATAAAATGTAGGGTGCGTAGGGTTTCAAATATAATTTTTTTGAAAAAGGTTAGAGATTTTTATTTTCACCTGTTTTAAAGATAAAATGGAATACACCTTTTATGCCCAATGATTTTGTTATCACTTGCATTAGAGATTTAACAATTTTTGTCAAAAATTGGTTGTCTGCCTCAGAAGAACAGGATAATCATTTCTGATTTTCAATACTAGAATATTGGTTTCGGTATAAGACAGCTTATCAACTTGTTAACCCGTAATATTGCAATTAACGGTTCTCTTTTGAACCTTGTTGAGCGTTAATCTTGCCAATTATCACAAGATCATGCATTTAACCAAATGTTTTCTATTATATAGTAAAAGTTTGAATGCACTTGTTCTTCCATGAGTCAGTTTTGATTATGAAATTGATCGAAATGACCTCTCTAATGATTTGCAACAATCAACTATGTTTTTTTTGTCAGATTTCAATTCCTAGCTAGCATTTTACTACTTTATAAAGCTCCGATAATGTAAGTGAAAAGATTGATGTAATGGCAGACATCTTACATCTAGCTGCTCTTTTGTTGGTTCAGGTGATCTGTCTGGAATCTCCAAGCCAGGTGGGTCATCATACGGGTCATCAAGGATTATAGTGTGCAGGATCCTGAAAGATTGAACATTGCATTGTAAACTTATTAAACAACAACTCAGTGCATGGACACTGCAGGGCAATGCTTGCTGGACACAATCAAAACAGCTCCCTCATACAAGAAATAAACAAAACATATAAGTAATAAATATTTCTTCTCTCCTACTGTAACATACTATAATAGCATATAAGATTTTTTTCCTTTGAACCATGATGACAAACAACAATGATATGAGGATATTACATGTAGCTTGTATTTTCACCATCAAATATCAAAGAGATATACCATTACAATTATGATTGAATTTATGTCTTTTTCATGTGTTCATGTATTTACATGTATTTACTTCAGACTAAAAATACCTGATAATGCTTGTGAGGATGAGTTGGCCAAGAGGTATATGAGTCTGCCTGTATATGAGTCAGCCTGTATATGAGTCTGCCTGTATATGAGTCTGCCTGTATATGAGTCTGCCTGTTTATGTATATGAGTCTGCCTGTTTATGTATATGAGTCTGCCTGTATATGAGTCTGCCTGTATATGAGTCTGCCTGTTTATGTATATGAGTCTGCCTGTTTATGTATATGAGTCTGCCTGTATATGAGTCTGCCTGTATATGAATCTGCCTGTATATGAGTCTGCCTGTTTATGAGTCTGCCTGTATATGAGTCTGCCTGTTTATGTATATGAGTCTGCCTGTATATGAGTCTGCCTGTATATGAGTCTGCCTGTATATGAGTCTGCCTGTATATGAGTCTGCCTGTTTATGTATATGAGTCTGCTTGTATATGAGTCTGCCTGTATATGAGTCTGCCTGTTTATGTATATGAGTCTGCCTGTATATGAGTCTGCCTGTATATGAGTCTGCCTGTATATGAGTCTGCCTGTATATGAGTCTGCCTGTATATGAGTCAGTCTGTCACCCAAAAGGCCCAAGGCTCAATCCCTATCACAGGCACTCCTAAACTCTCAAAACAGGCACCATGAAGACTAGTTTCTACCCAAGAAACAGACTCAAACGGGATTCATATCAGTCTACAGCCGTCTTTGTGATCAACCTAACAAAATCAAGTATAAACTGTTACTACCTGATATCCTTGTACGGCCTGTGTTCCTTATCACAGAATGACTCGTTGACCTTGGCGAGGACATCGTCTCCCTCAGCAACCTCACCAAAAACTGTGTGCTTTCCATCCAGGTAGTCCAGACCGGCACCAAGTGTGATGAAAAACTAGCAGGCAAATGCAATTATAATTATTTCTTTCGATACCGATATTATAACAGTCATTGATTTTTATTTGATTTGTGTTCCAGGTGTGGGATTCAATACAGTTACAGTTGTGGATTCAATAAAGTTACAGTTGTGGATTCAATACAGTTACAGTTGTGGATTCAATACAGTTACAGTTGTGGATTCAATACAGTTACAGTTGTGGATTCAATACAGCTACAGTTGTGGATTCAATAAAGTTACAGTTGTGGATTCAATAAGGTTACAGTTGTGGATTCAATAAAGTTACAGTTTGGATTCAATAAAGTTACAGTTGTGGATTCAATAAAGTTACAGTTTGGATTCAATAAAGTTACAGTTGTGGATTCAATAAAGTTACAGTTTGGATTCAATACAGCTACAGTTGTGGATTCAATAAAGTTACAGTTGTGGATTCAATAAGGTTACAGTTGTGGATTCAATAAAGTTACAGTTGTGGATTCAATAAGGTTACAGTTGTGGATTCAATAAAGTTACAGTTTGGATTCAATAAAGTTACAGTTGTGGATTCAATAAAGTTACAGTTTGGATTCAATACAGCTACAGTTTGGATTCAATAAAGTTACAGTTGTGGATTCAATAAGGTTACAGTTGTGGATTCAATAAAGTTACAGTTGTGGATTCAATACAGTTACAGTTGTGGATTCAATAAGGTTACAGTTGTGGATTCAATACAGTTACAGTTGTGGATTCAATAAGGTTACAGTTGTGGATTCAATAAAGTTACAGTTGTGGATTCAATACAGTTACAGTTTGGATTCAATAAAGTTACAGTTTGGATTCAATACAGTTACAGTTGTGGATTCAATACAGTTACAGTTGTGGATTCAATACAGTTACAGTTGTGGATTCAATAAGGTTACAGTTGTGGATTCAATACAGTTACAGTTGTGGATTCAATACAGTTACAGTTGTGGATTCAATACAGTTACAGTTGTGGATTCAATAAGGTTACAGTTGTGGATTCAATACAGTTACAGTTGTGGATTCAATACAGTTACAGTTGTGGATTCAATAAGGTTACAGTTTGGATTCAATACAGTTACAGTTGTGGATTCAATACAGTTACAGTTGTGGATTCAATACAGTTACAGTTGTGGATTCAATACAGTTACAGTTTGGATTCAATAAAGTTACAGTTGTGGATTCAATAAAGTTACAGTTGTGGATTCAATAAAGTTACAGTTGTGGATTCAATAAAGTTACAGTTGTGGATTCAATAAAGTTACAGTTGTGGATTCAATAAAGTTACAGTTGTGGATTCAATAAAGTTACAGTTGTGGATTCAATAAAGTTACAGTTGTGGATTCAATAAAGTTACAGTTGTGGATTCAATAAGGTTACAGTTGTGGATTCAATAAAGTTACAGTTGTGGATTCAATAAAGTTACAGTTGTGGATTCAATACAGTTACAGTTGTGGATTCAATACAGTTACAGTTGTGGATTCAGTAAAGTTACAGTTGTGGATTCAATAAAGTTACAGTTGTGGATTCAATAAAGTTACAGTTGTGGATTCAATAAGGTTACAGTTGTGGATTCAATAAAGTTACAGTTGTGGATTCAATAAAGTTACAGTTGTGGATTCAATACAGTTACAGTTGTGGATTCAGTAAAGTTACAGTTTGGATTCAATAAAGTTACAGTTGTGGATTCAATACAGTTACAGTTGTGGATTCAATAAAGTTACAGTTGTGGATTCAATACAGTTACAGTTGTGGATTCAATAAAGTTACAGTTGTGGATTCAATACAGTTACAGTTGTGGATTCAATACAGTTACAGTTGTGGATTCAATACAGTTACAGTTGTGGATTCAATACAGTTACAGTTGTGGATTCAATACAGTTACAGTTGTGGATTCAATACAGTTACAGTTGTGGATTCAATACAGTTACAGTTGTGGATTCAATAAAGTTACAGTTGTGGATTCAATAAAGTTACAGTTGTGGATTCAATACAGTTACAGTTGTGGATTCAATACAGTTACAGTTGTGGATTCAATACAGTTACAGTTGTGGATTCAATACAGTTACAGTTGTGGATTCAATACAGTTACAGTTGTGGATTCAATAAAGTTACAGTTGTGGATTCAATAAAGTTACAGTTGTGGATTCAATACAGTTACAGTTGTGGATTCAATACAGTTACAGTTGTGGATTCAATAAAGTTACAGTTGTGGATTCAATACAGTTACAGTTGTGGATTCAATACAGTTACAGTTGTGGATTCAATACAGTTACAGTTGTGGATTCAATACAGTTACAGTTGTGGATTCAATACAGTTACAGTTGTGGATTCAATAAAGTTACAGTTGTGGATTCAATACAGTTACAGTTGTGGATTCAATACAGTTACAGTTGTGGATTCAGTAAAGTTACAGTTGTGGATTCAATACAGTTACAGTTGTGGATTCAATACAGTTACAGTTGTGGATTCAATACAGTTACAGTTGTGGATTCAATACAGTTACAGTTGTGGATTCAGTAAAGTTACAGTTGTGGATTCAGTAAAGTTACAGTTGTGGATTCAGTAAAGTTACAGTTTGGATTCAATACAGTTACAGTTGTGGATTCAATACAGTTACAGTTGTGGATTCAATACAGTTACAGTTGTGGAATCAATACTGTTTAAGTTGTGGATTCAACACTATTACAGTCATGGATTCAACTGTTAAGGTTGTGGAATCAATAATGTTTACAATTTTTGATTCAATAATGCCTTAGTTTTTTATTTTAATCTGGTTTCTGTATTGTTACTGCAAACTCTACACCTTAACTATTTGTCAATTGTGAGTTGGATTATTTATGATTATTGTTAGCTATGAAGTATTACCATAATACTTGACTTAATATCAACAAAAAAACACCGACAACAACATGTAATGAGCCAAATAAGAAAATACACTTTTAAAAACAAAACAAAACTCAAGTCATTCTTTGGTTACATGGCAATGTTTAAAGGTAGAATAGATCTAAGTGAAAGACTGAAACAATGCTAACCTGAGATCCATGCATGTGTCCACCATTATTTACCATGGAAACAATTCCGATGGTCTTGTGTTTCATCCTGGGGACATTCTCCATGTCAAAATACTTGGCCTGCTCTCCATACAGAAGACTGCAACCAGGATTATATAACAACATCAAACAGGATTATATAACTACAGCAACCATGATAAAATAATTACTGCACCCATGATCATATAACTACAGCAACCATTATTAGAAAACTACAGCAACCATGATAACATAACTATAGCATCCATGATTATATAACTACAGTAACCATGATAACATAATTTCAGCATACATAATTATATAACAGCATCCATGACTACAGCAACTGACACATAGTGGGATTCCCTGTCAAAGATAAACCAAGCAATAAAAAGATGTGTCTTACCCGTATATGGACTCCCCACACTTTCCAGTGCCAGTGGGATCGCCTGTGTGAGATAAACCATGCAATACAAAGATGCTTCTTACCCGTATATAGACTCCCCACCCTTTCTCTACCAGTGGGATCGCCTGTCTGAGATAAACCATGCAATACAAAGATGCTTCTTACCCGTATATGGACTCCCCACCCTTTCTCTACCAGTGGGATCGCCTGTGTGAGATAAACCATGCAATACAAAGATGCTTCTTACCCGTATATGGACTCCCCACCCTTTCTCTACCAGTGGGATCGCCTGTCGGAGATAAACCATGCAATACAAAGATGTGACTTACCCGTATATGGACTCCCCACCCTTTCTCTACCAGTGGGATCGCCTGTCTGAGATAAACCATGCAATACAAAGATGTGACTTACCCGTATATGGACTCCCCACCCTTTCCAGTGCCAGTGGGATCGCCTGTCTGAGCTACCAAGTTCCGCTAAAATATGCAAATAATGACTTTATATGTATAAATAACAGTTAGAACTTTCTCATTTTCAAACCTCGAAATAGTTACTTTAGGCTAAAAAACAAGGCAGTAGATGTATACATTTGTAAAATTTACATGTAAAATGATGCACATATTAAGGGAAAATTTGTCCTCAGAGAAAAAAGACAATGAGTATAAGACTATATGATGAGCATCAAAATGAATCACAATGGTTTCTAGTAAGCAAGTAAATAGAAAATACACCTGTATCATATAATAAGCACCACACCTGAACTGAATGGAAGAGGCAGAAGTTGTAGTATTTTATCTTGCATAACTTCAGGAAATTTTTGCAACCTGCAATGCATGAAAGAAACAAATTTGTAGGCAACATTCAAATACACATTGACAGACTTTGCTAAGAGCTTAACCAGACTGAAAACTCATTTTTCATACTTTTAGTTCTTTGAGATGAACTGGCAAAATATTAGTCGTACTTTCTCAAATTGTGGATACTTAAGGTGGGATCTGGGACGAACATGATATAAAGAAACAGGTGCTGAAAGTTTAGTATATACAATAATTATCGGCATACATGATACAGTAAATAGGGAGAAAATTCCACTTACACAAATGGAGTTTCTTCACATATACTGTATCATGTTAGACATTCTAAAATGAGGCATGCCGTGCAGGCTCTTTTTTAATGATGTTTAGTCCAGGGATTTTAGAGTGACCATGTATCATGTTAGTCCAAATAAACAGCCACTTCAGAGTCTGATGATTTTTGATTTGGCAACTCTACGCGTCCATAACCCACTTGTTGTTTTCCTAGCTAAGAATGACAGATCCCAGCGGAAAGATAATGAGCACCTGCTAGATGGTTTCAAAATGGGGATGCTTTATTGACAGAAGTCGATCTAAATTAAACTAATTATTTGTGTTTCATAAAACACTGAAGTGTAATAAGTAAAAGGTATTGGCTAAAATAATTAAAGTGTAACTTTTGTGTTTTAATTTAACAGTGAAGTGTCAAGTATTGTGGAGTAATAGTTGAAGAATATATTTTACATTGGTACTGCTCAGTTGACTTGCGGCGTTGAGGGAACAAAATGAATATCCAAATGCTAAAAAAGGTCCCTATATGCGCATTATTGTGGCTAGTATCATGTATGCCGATAATAGTGTACTATGGGTCGTGAAAATCTAGAAATCTGTGTTTATTTCGGTCAATCATTATAATTAATGGGGAATTTACTTGGTTGTCTCTAAACTAACACAAAATAATACAGTCAGAAAGCATCCGAAACTAATATAACATCCAAAAGTATGTACACTTCAAATGGAAATCGTAACAGTAGTATTGCAGGTTTAAATTAGATGAACTTTAGTGAAAAATAAAGTAATACGACATTTAGAAATTTAGTACATTTTGGTCGTTCATCAGTCCATAAATCAATTGTAATATTTCCGAGCGAAGTTTCAACAAGAACCGACATTTTAAGTGCGTTTATTATCTCCCTTTCGTTGCAGTCAATAGTTTCCTGAAGAGTTGCAGACAACACTTGGATGTGTTGCACCTCTACAAAATCCACGCCAATCGTAACAACTCGGCCATCTCCGGCAAGCTTCGAGATAGACCTCGTAAATAGTAGTAAGGATATACGAAAGTGCGATGTGGCTGCCGGCGATTATCACCGTTTTCAACCCGCGTAAAGAAGGCCCATTGTAACAACAAGGAAATAGATTGTGTTAAATTAAATGTGCTTGTTTAAGAGAAAATATTTATTGTAACCTCAAAGAATGTTCGTTTTATGAATATTTAGATGTTTCCTTATAGTTGAAGCACTCTATTTCCTCTAGAAAAATCGTGAACACACAGAAAATGTACTTGACAGTCATTGAAATGATCATATGGTTCATGACATGCATGAATCATTACATCGGATTAAATGCATGCATGGACTAAATGTCAACATTTTCTCAACAGTTATAGGAATACCCTATGAAATGTAAGTTTTCAGTCATACTTTGCCGTGTTATTTTTCACACCATGCCTTGCCATTAAAACAACATTACTATTCTGTAAAATCATTGATTGCCTTGTGCAGAGTTTTGTGGGTTGTGGTAGGATGGGTGTGAGCTTGGCACCCAGTCAGCTTTACCAGCTGAAATCTATGCATGCCTTCAGAATATTTCAAACTTCTGAAGCATTGAAAGATCATGGCTCCAAGTCCGCCATTATACATCACATGAATTTCAAATAAATTGCAACATCTATAGCCTGTCGATCTACCTTTTCCATACTTTCGTAGAGACAGTTATTTTTTTAATTAATTATAAGTAAATAGGTGCAACTTATAAAACTTGTGCAGAAGGATTTATTGCACAATTGACCACAGAACAGTTCAGAAAAACGAAGGTCAAACACATACTATGTGTTTTAGAAGTCTTATGCAGAAACGATATCATACACATTATTTGTTCAAATTATGTCAACATAACCCCCTTGATCAAACATTTTAATACATTTTAATACATACAAACCATCCAATCAAATACTTTGATATGGGCGGACATAATATTGTATATATTAAAAACTCCAAATATCTGATTTGTACAACACATGGTGATATTTATCATGGTAAAATAAGTCAATGAATAGTATATATCTTAGGGTATATTGTTATCATACAATATTTCTAATACTACGTAATTGTTTTTACAATCTAACAGTCTAATAAACAAGAGTAAACGGGTGAGTACATGTATACTTTTCACCAATTGTACAATAAGCTTAATATCTGTTTACTTTGGAATCGAATGTTTTCTATCACATTTCACGTTGTCGTATTGTATTGCAATCATATATACGTTGAAGTATTGTAGTGCAATCATATTCACGTTGACGTATTGTATTGCAATCATATATACCTTGAAGTATTGTAGTGCAATCATATTCATCTTGACGTATTGAATTGCAATCATATATACGTTGAAGTATTGTAGTGCAATCATATTCACGTTGAAGTATTGTATTGCAATCATATATACGTTGAAGTATTGTAGTGCAATCATATATACGTTGACGTATTGTATTGCAATCATATACATGTTGACGTATTGTATCGTAAACACATATAAACACACACAAGTTGACGTATTGTGATAATATCATATACACGTTGGCGTATTGTATCGTAAACACATACAAGTTGACGTATTGTGTTTCTATCATATACACGTTGACGTATTGTATCGTAAACACATGTAAACACACACAAGTTGACGTATTGTGTTGCAATCATATACACGTTGACGTATTGTATTGTAACCACACACAAGTTGACGTATTTTATTGCAATCATATATACGTTGACGTATTGTTTTGTAACCACACACAAGTTGACGTATTGTATTGCAGTCATATATACGTTGACGTATTGTATTGCAACCACGTACAAGTTGACGTATTGTATTGCAATCATATATACGTTGACGTATTGTATTGCAACCACGCACAAATTGACGTATTGTGTTGCAATCATATACACGTTGACATATTTAATTGTAAACAAATACAAGTGATGTATTGTATTGCAATCTTATTCACGTTGACGTATTGTATTACAATCATATATACGTTGACATATTTTATTGTAAACACATACAAGTTGACGTATTGTGTTGCAATCATATATACGTTGACGCATTGTGTTACAATCATTACACGTTGACGTATTGTATTGCAGTCATATACACGTTGATATATTTTATTGTAATCATATTCACGTTGACGTATTATATTGCAATCATATTCACGTTGACATATTGTATTGCAAGCATATCAACGTTGACATATTGTATGTTAACAAATACAAGTTGTCGTATTGTAGTGCAATCATATTCACGTTGACGTATTATATTGTAAAAAATACAAGTTGACGTATCGTATTGTAATCATTTTCACGTTGACGTATTGTATTGTATCATATTCACATTGACGTATTTTATTGTAATCATATACGCGTTGACGTATTGTATTGTTAAAAACAAATTGACGCTTTGTATTGTAATCATATCCACGTTGATGTTTTGTATCATAAACAGAAACATGTTGACATATTTTATTGTAAACATATACATGTTTGTGTATAAGTTGACATATTGTATTATAATCATATCCGCGTTGACGTATTGTTTCATAAATACATACACGTTGACGTATAGTATTGTACTCATATATACGTTGAAGTATTGTATTGTAAACATATACACGTTGACGTATTGTTTTGCAATCATATATACGTTGACGTATTGTATTGCAATCTTATACACGTTGACGTATTGTATCGTAAACACATATAAACACACGCAAGTTGACGTATTGTGATACTATCATATACACGTTGGCGTACTGTATCGTAAACACATACAAGTTGACGTAGTGTGTTACTATCATATACACGTTGACGTATTGTAACGTAAACACATATAAACACACACAAGTTGACGTATTGTGTTACTATCATATACACGTTGACGTATTGTATTGTAAACACATACAAGTTGACGTATTGTGTTGCAATCATATACACGTTGACGTATTGTGTTACAATCATTACACGTTGACGTATTGTATTGCAGTCATATTCACGTTGATATATTTTATTGTAATCATATTCACGTTGACGTATTATATTGCAATCATATTCACGTTGACATATTGTATTGCAAGCATATCAACGTTGACGTATTGTATGTTAAACAAATACAAGTTGTCGTATTGTAGTGCAATCATATTCACGTTGACGTATTATATTGTAAAAAATACAAGTTGACGTATCGTATTGTAATAATTTTCACGTTGACGTATTGTATTGTATCATATTCATATTGACGTATTTTATTGTAATCATATACACGTTGACGTATTGTATTGTTAAAAACAAATTGACGCTTTGTATTGTAATCATATCCACGTTGATGTTTTGTATCATAAACAGAAACATGTTGACATATTTTATTGTAAACATATACATGTTTGTGTATAAGTTGACGTATTGTATTATAATCATATCCGCGTTGACGTTTTGTTTCATAAATACATACACGTTGACGTATAGTATTGTACTCATACATACGTTGAAGTATTGTATTGTAAACATATACACGTTGACGTATTGTATTACAATCATATATACGTTGACGTATTGTATTGCAATCATATACACGTTGATGTATTGTATCGTAAACACATATAAACACACACAAGTTGACGTATTGTGATACTATCATATACACGTTGGCGTATTGTATCGTAAACACATATAAATACACACAAGTTGACGTATTGTGTTACTATCATATACACGTTGACGTATTGTATCGTAAACACATACAAGTTGACGTATTGTGTTGCAATCATATACACGTTGACGTATTGTATGGTAACCACACACAAGTTGACGTATTGTATTGCAATCATATATACGTTGACGTATTGTTTTGTAACCACGCACAAGTTGACGTATTGTATTGCAATCATATATACGTTGACGTATTGTATTGCAACCACGCACAGGTTGACGTATTGTGTTGCAATCATATTTACGTTGACGTATTGTATTGCAACCACGCACAAGTTGACGTATTGTATTGCAATCATATATACGTTGACGTATTGTATTGCAACCACGCACAAGTTGACGTATTGTATTGCAATCATATATACGTTGACGTATTGTATTACAACCACGCACAAGTTGACGTATTGGGTTGCAATCATATACACGTTGACATATTTAATTGTAAACAAATACATGTTGACGTATTGTATTGCAATCATATTCACCTTCACGTATTGTATTGTAATCATATTCAAGTTGACGTATTGTATTGTAATCATATACATGTTGACGTATTGTATTGTAATCATATACATGTTGACGTATTGTATTGTAATCATATACCTGTTGACGTATTGAATTGCAATCATATACATGTTGACGTATTTTATTGCAATCATATACACGTTGAGGTATTGTATTGCAATCATATTCACGTTGACGTATTGTATTGCAATCATATACATGTTGACGTATTGTATTGTAATCATATACATGTTGACGTATTGTATTGTAATCATATACCTGTTGACGTATTGAATTGCAATCATATACATGTTGACGTATTTTATTGCAATCATATACATGTTGACGTATTGTATTGTAATCATATACACGTTGACGTATTGTATTGTAATCATATACATGTTGACGTATTGAATTGCAATCATATACACGTTGACGTATTGCATCGTAATCACATATTGTGTTACTATCATATACACGTTGACGTTTTTGATTGTAAACACATACAGATTGACGTAATCTATTGCAATCATATAAACGTTGAGGTATTGTATTGTAACCACACACAAGTTGACGTATTGTATTGTAATCATATACATGTTGACGTATTGAATTGCAATCATATACATGTTGACGTATTGTATTGCAATCATATACATGTTGACGTATTGTATTGTAATCATATACACGTTGACGTATTGTATTGTAATCATATACATGTTGACGTATTGAATTGCAATCATATACACGTTGACGTATTGTATCGTAATCACATACAAGTTGATGTTTTGTTTTTCAATCATATACACGTTGACGTTTTTGATTGTAAACACATACAGATTTACGTAATCTATTGCAATCATATACACGTTGTCGTCAACGTGTATATGGTTATCATAAAACACGTGATGGTTATACGATTTTAATAAAATACTTCAACAGTTTACCGAGTTTCCGCAAAACAGCCTGCGCGAGGGTCGGGATGAACCTATCTTACACGAGCGGCTATGGTAGATGCTTTTTCTCCCATCTCAGTTAAACAAAATTAAGTAAAAATGTATTTTTTGCTGGAACTCTTTTGTGCTTAGTGAAAATAATTGCGTACGGATATGCAATAAATCGTGGTTGTCATGGATATTCGCGCAGTGATTCAGAGTATGTAAATGGTCCGATCGGTCTTTAAATAGTTCTAAAAAGAGTGAAGCATTATTTCTTGAAAGCTGCGTGAAAACTGTTTTCTGGTGACATATGAAGCGAGAAATAATTAACTAGCGTTCTAAATATTGCCACAAGACAAGGTTTCAAAGATGTGCCACAGACGAGAGTCTTCAACAAGGGAGGTAATTACACTGTGGTGACCATTAAAAGAAGTTCCATCCGGGCATTTTATCTTTCATCCGGGCCGCGTCATACCGAAAGACGTTAAAAATTGGTACAAGTAGCTCCCTTGCCAGGCGCTCGGCATTTAAAGGGTAGTGCTTGGAAAAGTGGTGTACTCAGTACTGGTGTAACCCTAGGAAAATTGTACCCCGTGTATCGGTGCTTTACACCGAGCACGTAAAAGAACCAAGGGGTCTCTTCGAAAAGAGCTAGGGTATCGCACCCGGACTTCCTTGTATCCATAAACTCCCTCTTCAGCGTGCTGTCCCTTCAGCAAAAAAAATCAAACTGGACCCCGTTGGAAATAAGTGCTTGCACTTTCACGGGTTATCCTTGACCGCAAGGTCTAAAGAAGTACATACATACATACAATAGTTTTCATGTATATTGTTATGCGATGAAACGCGATCCGAACATATCCGGAGATGTTACGTTCATCGATTGATAAACGCAATTGCCGAAAGGCAGTTCATTTAAGGAATGGAAGTTGTGGTGTAAATATTTGTTTGTAACATCTCAAACAGTCAAGCACACGTAATGTGAGGAGCCGTCAATGTGTTCAGCACGTTACAGCAGGAGCAGGTTTGGCACGTTTATGAAGAAAAACATGATTTATGTAACAATGCCTTGTATAACATTATTTTGCATATATATCTACTATATAGAAGGACAGAAAGATTTCATTAATTGATTGAAGGCTTGTAATAACCAAAGAAATACAAGAATATAGCTTTCAAAACATATTAAAGACCAGTGTAATGAAAAGATACATTCTAGCGGAATCTTTGAAGGAAAACCCCCATACAAACGACCCTGAAAAGCATCATTAAAAATTGTATAGTATGATGTTAGCCTCCATTCATCGATGTATGGTATATAGTTACCCTCCATTCATCGATGTATGGTATGTGGTTACTCTCCATTCAACGATGTAGGGTATGTAGTTACTCTCCATTCATCGATGTAGGATATGTAGTTACTCTCCATTCATCGATGTATGGTATATAGTTACTCTCCATTCATCGATGTATGGTATGCAGTTACTCTCCATTCATCGATGTATAGTATGTAGTTACTCTCCATTCATCGATGTATGGTATGTTGTTCCTCTCCAATTATCGATGTAGGGTATGTAGTTACTCTCAAATTATCGATGTAGGGTATGTAGTTACTCTCCAATTATCGATGTAGGGTATGTAGTTACTCTCCAATTATCGATGTAGGGTATGTAGTTACTCTCCAATTATCGATGTAGGGTATGTAGTTACTCTCCAATTATCGATGTAGGGTATGTTGTTACTCTCCAATTATCGATGTAGGGTATGTAGTTACTCTCCAATCATCGATGTAGGGTATGTAGTTACTCTCCATTCATCGATGTAGGGTATGTAGTTCCTCTCCATTCATCGATACTCTCCAATTATCGATGTAGGGTATGTTGTTACTCTCCAATTATCGATGTAGGGTATGTAGTTACTCTCCAATTATCGATGTAGGGTATATAGTTACTTTCCATTCATCGATGTATGGTATTTGATTACTCTCCATTCATCGATGTATGGTATTTGGTAACTCTCCATTGTAAAAAATTGGATAAGTTTTCAATTACAAATGTTTCTTTTAAATGTCTTAATGTTCTTTTTCTTTTTTCGTGTGTTTCAGCTGCGGCCCTCAAGCGCCATTTTGTTTCCATGAGGACCGACCACCACAAGCTGATGAAAGATACCAAGAAGAAAAGCGGATCTGGTGGCGGGAAGAGGATGACCCCTCTCCAGAGTTTCAAGTTGCCAGCTTACGCATTCCTAGACCCCTACCACAAGCCTCGGACACAGTCAGAGACATGCGGAAAGGTAAGCATCTGCAAGTAGAATTTGAAGCAAGAAATAATTAATTAGCGTTCTAAATATTACCATAAGACAAGATTTCCTTGATGCTACTGACGACAGTCTTCAACAATGGAGGTAATTATAATGTGGTGACCGTTAAAAAGGAGTTCCATACGGGCATTTTATCTTCGCCCGTGGGCAAGATAAGAATATCTAGCATGGTTAAATTATTGGATCTACTTATCTGAGGTGGGAGAAATATTCTTCTTTTGCACTACAGTAATGTTTGTCTTAGTCCAATTCTTATCCATTCTCCTTATGCATTATTATCCATTCTTACCATTACAATATCTCTTGTACAACAGTTGCGAAGTATCGTAAAACTGCATTTGTTACCCATTCTTAACTTATGCATTCTTACCTTATCCATTCTTGCACACAACTCAAATGACATTTTTTGCTTGCTTATGCTTCAGGTCGGAGGCGATGATGGTGGTGACGAGTCGGAGTCGGGCGACAACATGTCAGTGGCAGATGAGCAGGGTCCCAACATAGTGGCGACGGCAGAGACGAAGAAGCCATCCGCGTCCAAGTCGTCAAAGAAGGGGTTGTCGGAAGTCTTGGTGCACCTTACAATTAAATGCTATGTTACATGTTCTGTTCACAGGTGCAGGCTTGGCAGACCACAATTGCAGCACAGAAGGTGGAGCGGACGGCCTGGGCAGAGTGGCTGGTGTCGGTGCAGAGCAAGCTACCCGAGGCGCGTTACCGGGACTACCAGACCGATTCAGGTACAGGTCGAATAATTGAATTGTAAAATCATTATTGAAAGATCACATGATTTAAAGGTTAAATAACTAAAGAAAAATCTACCAAAGTAAAAACTATAGTAAAAATAGACTGCTCTTGATATTTTTACAATGCCACTTCTTGTTAAAAGGTCAAAGACTGGAAATAATAAACACTCTGTGGTTTTTTACTAGTTTTAAGTCCACAGGTTTTATTTCAACCCAATTCTTTTTTTTTAGATCTATATATTTTATTAGTGTTTCTACACAAAAAATACAAAGGAAATGATTTATATTTATTAAACATCTCTTTTATTTCAATGTAAAAACATATTCATCAAATCTTACAATTAACATATTTATACATGTAGAAGGCAAAGGTATGAATGAGTCAATTGATCACAAGCATGAATGTTATACAAAAGTCAATTGTCTATGGCAAAATCCTGCCAGGGGACACTTCCTGCAGGACTATTGAAGTAATTCTTGAGATAAGCCCTCTGCTCCTTGCCAGCCGCAGTGGTTCTTGGTCCGCGGCCTGCTGCCTGCACGTTTTGCTTGACAGTGTTGTCTCTCCAAGCCCCTGGGAGGAGTTAACCCTGGTCGTCCTCGCGGTCGAGGTCCGCATTCTGGAGCCGTGGGTAGCGTATCATCATAATGTTGTGGAGGGTCAGGCACGCCTTGGCACGCCTAACCTTCGCCGGCCTCAGTCCCATGTGGTCAGCAGGCATCTGAAGCAGTTGGCCAGGATCCCAAACGCGTTCTCTACGACGCGGCGCCCTCGGGAAAACCTGTAGTTGCAGATCCTCTCTTGCCTTGACAGGTAGCGGTGCGAGTACGGCTTCATTAGGTACGTGCGAAGAGGGAAAGCGTCATCCCCAACAATGAAATATGGAGTGTCTTGGTCGTCGTTGGGCAGCGGGTCCTGCGGGGGGAGACCGAGAGTGCCCTGGCGTAGCGCGGGCTCCAGCTGCGAGCGGTTGAAGATGCCCGCGTCTGATGATGCACCGTTGGCTCCCACATCGACCCAGAGGAACTTGTAGTAAGCGTCCACAAGCGCAAGCATCACTGTGCAGAAGAAACCCTTGAAGTTGTAGTACAGCGTGCCACTCTTTGGCGGTTTCTGAATGGCGATGTGCTTGCCGTCCAATGCCCCGCGACAATGAGGGAAGTTCCACTTGTTCTGTAACTGTTGTGCCACTTCCCACCAGGCGTCTTCGGTCGACGGAGTCTCCCACACCTCAGCCTGGTACTCTTAGAAGTTGGCGTGGCAGACCTCCGGCACAAACAGCGAGATGGTGTTGTGGGGGACTCGAAACGCGAAGGCCAGGTCGTGGTAACTGGCGCCAGTGGCCAGGAAGCGGAGCGTGATCGCCAATTTAGACCAAGCTCCAAGGGAGCCCTCTGCCTGAAACACAAAAAAGAGAAAAAATACCATTACAATCTTGCAGTATAAAATATATTTGGAACATATATGTTTGCAAAATTTGAAGTAAATATTCACCACAAGTTCAGCTAAACTTCCGTTGTCTTCTTGGCGATGCGTGGCCCCATGCGTGGCGGTGGTATGCACGGCCTCAGTATGATGCCTGTTGCTGTGACAGATGCGTTAAGGATTATTTGACCGATGAGGACCGATGTTGGGGCATCGCTCACACCACCGATTACCACCGGACTTTGGCCACCGGTCGGAAATCTGACTGAGGCATAACGGTGATGCAAAGAAAATGAGCTGTCGACACTTCCGTGGTGCAGCTGTGCCCTATGCTTATACACATGCGTGAGTTCGATTTATATTTTGTTTGATAATTTTATTAAACGGACATATTTCGTTTCAATATTGTGCGAACTGTGGTGCCATGAGCTTTTCTCCCGAAACGGACTCGTGCATATTTTAACATCTGTAAAATGCATTTCAAGTTCACATCGTAACTTACACACACCGTAAGAGCATTCTGGCGCATGCACATATAATTGTTATGTATAATTTTTACGGCGGAACACAACAAAACTAATAAGCACTTCTTAAAAAGGAAATTTGCACATATTTATAAAAAATAAATGGCGCTGTTTGCCTAGTGGTGGCGCTGTGGAGTAGTGGTGGCGCTTTAGTTATTTGTGAACTTAAGTGATTCACACAACCAATCCCCTTGCTTGTTTATGTGAGCTAAGGGCCATCGAGGCCCTCTTGTTTTAAAAGTGCAAATCTGCAGAACCCAGAATATTTCCATTTTTATTGTACCAATACTCAATTATGTATATAAGAAAGTGTTGCATTTAATACAGCTGGGAAAGTTAATAGGGATTGTCAGTAAACCACAATGTCCTTGTGATCAAAATCAGCCGATCGAGGAGCGCTGGGAAAATGTCGGTTAACAATGAAGCATTTGTGTGTTACATACTTTTCAAATATACGATAAATTGTATAAATAATCGAGATATTTTCTCACTATGCCTTGGAATGTTGTAAAACAGCAACAACAAACAAAATCATGAATACATACGCCAGTAACAATAACAACTAGAAAGGAAAACAAGAAACAGCGCATTTGATTTCAAATCTAAAAGTTGCTTTAAAGATGCACTCTTACTCCCACATAAGTTTTACCCAAATTAATACTATTGTTGTAATCTCCCAATAAGGATGAACGAATGTCGAAAATAGTGGTTCTTCTGAAGGTACCGAGTTTAATTTGAAAGAAGTGTGCATAAAACCTGGTATTTCTAAGCTATGAGACTATAGAAGATCACAGTAAATCTTAGCATTCACCAGTCATTTTTTTGCGTTTTCAGCTATTAAATACACGTGTCAAATATGTTATCAGTAATTAATATTTTTAAATAAGTAGTTAAAGGTTTATCAATCAAAATTTATGGTTGTTATACATGTGTATGTATTGATTTGGAATAAGAGTGTCGCTTTAATAACAAGACTCGTCCCTTTGTTTATGGAGATCTTGTAATTGAAATGATAAAATTTTGATAATAAATTCGGTGTGTTCTGAAGTGAATTTAATAATGTCTTTTAGATATAAGGATTCTATGAGAACTTTTTGTTATATTGGTATAATAATACATAATCAAGTTACAGACTTCAAACATGTAATTTATTTCAATTTGAAATACTGTTAATATCATTTCCGGGGATTGCTGCTTTTTTCCCTTCGTCTGTTACTTTTTTTTTTTATAGTACATCGATCTGGACCTAAACGAATCAATGATTAATAATTATGTAATAGGAATAATTAACATGACTAATATGATGATTTTGTCTATTTTTCATTTTACCACGATCCTTAAGATATTTTATTGCATGTTTAATACCTTTAAATCAAATGCAGAAAATTGTGGTAAACATGGTTCCCATTATCTGATTGCGGTCCTATCTCAAGCATGGCAATAGTGCAGCAAGCTAACCATGAAATGAACACCTCATGAGATCTACCAAGCGTGGAAGCCTGAACAACTGGCAGGCTGATATCGGAGATACCCATGGAAAATGCTGCAGCACGGCCAGAAACTATACTGGAGCGATAGAGAGAGAACGCTCCTATCTGTTAACATAGAAGGTCGATCATCTGGTATATATAATGGAGAGATGTTCAAGTGCTTGTGGGATGAATTTTACTTATCAGAGTGACGTGTTCGACTTTGAATTGCATTTCTCAATAATGTTAAGCTGTGGCATGTTAACAAACATCGTGTGAAATATTGCTGAAACATTCATCTTTTTGAACGGAACTGTTCGTTATAATATTTTAATAAGAAAATACTTTACATCGGTATTTTGAACATATAATAACATAGTGACAGACTGTGTACATCGTCTTCATTAATATGGACATAAATATTGCAATTATTGACAGTGAAGACAAACGGATAAACATGTTGGAAAATAAAACTAATGATTATTCTTTATTCAATACAACACTGAGGGATGAGTTTAACACAGAGTTTAGTGACAAAGTTTTTCCGGTCAGCATTGTGTTTGGACTTAGCGCGTGCTTTGGATTTTTTGCCAACATTTTGGTGATTTACATATATGGCATCAAGTACAAACGATGCAACTTCAAGTACTTCCTGCTTGTGCTTGGTCTGATAGGACTGGGCCAGTGCACCGTCATGTTACCAACACAGATGGCGGAGATGCACTACTGGTTCAACTTCCCCACCTCATGGCTCTGTCGTGTGTCCGCCTATGTGTTTGGCTACACCGTGATACACTGCTACTCAATCCTCCTCCTGATCGCCGTCGACCGCTTCCGGAAGGTATGCCGTCCCTACGACTGGCAGATACAGCCGGCCACCGCCCGAAACCTCTGTATTATCGTCTCCTTTGCCTCTCTGTTCTTCGCAGCCCCTCCGGGCATAGTTAGCGGTCACCACAAGTTTGTTACGACGTACAACGACGCCAATATAACGGTCACAGTCTGTGGCACCGACGATATCTTCAATAAGCGCGACTGGGCTGTTTATTTCCTGCTTCTGTTCGGTGGCGTTCCTGTATCGGTCATCATCGTCGTCACATGCACGCTGTACGGTATGATACTTAAACAGTTCCATACCCATGGGTCAGCGGTTATACTAAAGAGCCTGTATAACCAATCTCCGTCTAAACTGAACCTGGAAATCATTGACAATCAAAAAGACGAGCAAAACAACATTCAGATTACAAATCAAAATGTGACCAGCAGTATAAGTACAGCACAGACAACAATCAAACACACGTTATCGAAATCTGAGCTGTCCGATATTCCTGATTCGCCTTCGCAAAGCCTCAAAAGACACAAACAACTCAACAAAGTGTTTAACGCACTTTTCCCCAATCGCGGGGGTAGTGTCTACAGCGAGAGGTCAGAGAGCGCAAAGAGCTTCCGGAAAACAAACTCAAAGCGTGCTATAAGGGACAAACTCCTTAGAAAGACCCTCATTATGCTCATAATAACAGTGACCTGCATTTTGGGGTTATTAATCACATTCAGCCTACACATTGTGGCCGAAGATGTCAATAATAACGTGCTCAGCATCCCGTCAGTCATTCTCAACATTTTCGTTATATTCCATAGAGGTAGTGTGTCCATCATTTGTGCCCTGTTTCCAATTATCTACGGTATTCGTGATCATAAGTTTCGTCACTATGTTCGCCATATGATTCCTAGAAAACGATCCGCAGCACACAACATTAAAATGGTTGATTGTGTTGCAGCTAAGGAGGAGTCAAAGTGTTAACGAATTATGAATTTACTCTGAAGTTGTCTTCGTAATAAGAATTGTTTGTTGTGATTATCTGAATATTCAGACTTATTACGCAGGATGTACCTAAATATTATGTTACAAAAAGTTGTTAAATATTTGAGTTGAAAAACAAACAAACTGTAACGATCTTGAACAGTTTCGTCTTGCGCTATGCAAAGTATTCTATAATTAGTATGACCATACTGTATTTTACAAGCAAAGGCGTTTCTTTTGTATTTCATGTCATTAAAGTATAAGTAATATCCCATACGAAATCATTTATTATAAGTAAAAAATATCTTTAAAAAAAGTGATTCCGTAAATGAGTGTGTTGCTCAGAGCACAGCTTCGGGCATAAATAATCTTTATAAACTATACATTTCCACTGATTATGTGCTATTTTACACTCAGTATTGTTATTTTGTAATAAAATCAAAGTATTATTTTTGTAACATTTATGTTTTGTTTGCTTTCATTGTGCATTGTGTTGATAATAAAATTAAATGAATAAAACATTTCTTCATGATAGTTTCTTTTCTAAAAAAAACCTAAATATCCTGTTTATCTGTTGAATTACAGTACAGTCGAACACCGTTGGCTCGAACTCGCTTGGCTCGAATACCTCGTTCCCTCGAACTAAATGTAATGAACCGATTTCTATTAACTGAATGTAAACATTCCCGCTTGGCTCGACATTCCCGAGGCTCGACGTTATTTAGCCGGTTCCTAAGACTTCGAACCAACGGGGTTCGACTGTTTGTCTAATTAATCAATTTTGGAGATGTACGTGTTGTTGAGCACTCGTATTAAGCTCTTCTATTTTCATTGACTGTAAGAAGGCGACTACCTCACCATTTATAATTTTGTGAGTCTTAGATATGCGTAGGAACGCTCACACGGGCATAAGAGAACGAAATTTCAAGGGAAAAAAATCCGACGGACCCCCTTAAAAGCCCAAGCAAACACCACCTACACATCTGGGTCAATCTAACTACGGCCCTGATAAACGATGCACTTGTATAGACTGGGTGTGTTGTGTTAAGTGTATGTTATTGAATGGTTATTTCGATTTGTCCTTTAATCCTTGTACTAAAATACCACAATAAGTCTTCACTGCTTGTCCCTAGAGTTTCAATAATATACATGGCTGTATCTGCGGCACAAAGAAATCTTACGACCGTCAGAAATGTACCTGACTATCTAATACATTTCAAAATGAAAATTAATCTTGTACTTGAATGAGCTCAAGTCGTCTAAGAAGACATATGGTAAAATAAATGTTCTATCAGAAATAGATAATTCTCAAAACTGAAGAAGATAACTATAAGTTATGTTGAAGACTATTACGCAACCTATCTGCATGGGGTACGTAGTATAATGCAGAGAGAAGACTTAAACATTCTGAATTATTTTTTCTTTAACAGTTTATGATAAATATCGCCACTAATAATAAAATGAAATAAGGAATGTTTCGTAAGCTGTAGCGTGAGAAGTTGCGCTTTGATCTCCCGCTATTTTTTTCATTTATTTCTAACAAAGGCAGTATCTATACCTTAACAATAAATCATTTTATGGCGGCGTTATTTCTCAGAAAATTGAACACCTAACGCGCCTTTGATGAACATTTCACCAAGGTTATCGCACGTAATGCCGTGGATACTAAAATGTATTTAACGACCTTTTACTCTGTTCAACTACATAAATTTGCAAAACACGAATCGACGTACTCCGGCCCTATGACTATTTTTTATTTCTAAAACACTGATTACGTAAGTTACGAGAAAACACACTTTGGAATAAGTCATACTTAAATATCAAAAATTCTAAACACAAGATGCATAAACATACGTTTAATTCATATTTTTAAATGTTTTAAACATATATTGAATAACAAAAACACTTTTATCGTTCAACATTTTTAATACAAGGAATACAACATCGTTAAAAGCATTAAGATATCTTTATCTTTTTGTTTTGAAAATATAATAAATTTACACATATACTATAGGATTTCTAAAAAAATACATCATCGACTGATTGATTTTATATGACAAGATTCTAGTTTTGATTTCTATTACATGTTTGAACCGAATTTCTCGTTTGTCAGGGCAGATACGTACATTATGAAGAAGAGCGTTACCGAGTGCCGGGGATATGTACATTATGAAGAAGAGAGTTACCAAGTTAAGGGGATATGCACATTATGAAGAAGAGAGTTACCGAGTACCGGGGATATGCACATTATGAAGAAGAGAGTTACCGAGTACCGGGGATATGCACATTATGAAGAAGAGCGTAACCGAGTACCGGGGATATGCACATTATGAAGAAGAGCGTTACCGAGTACCGGGAATATGCACATTATGAAGAAGAGCGTTACCGAGTACCGGGAATATGCACATTATGAAGAAGAGAGTTACCGAGTACCGGGAATATGCACATTATGAAGAAGAGAGTTACCGAGTACCGGGGATATGCACATTATGAAGAAGAGAGTTACCGAGTACCGGGGATATGCACATTATGAAGAAGAGCGTTACCGAGTACCGGGAATATGCACATTATGAAGAAGAGCGTAACCGAGTACCGGGGATATGCACATTATGAAGAATGGCGTTACCGAATATCGGGGATATGTACATTATGAAGAAGAGAGTTACCGAGTACCGGGGATCTGCGGGATATGAGAATAAAAGAAGGGTTGACCGAAAAAATCCCCCCCCCCCAAAAATTGGTCAATTCTATAAAATCAATAACTATCTCATTGGGTTAACTCATAAAAATATGATGAATTTATTATAGTAATAAAAAGAGAAATGAATGGTTTTGTTTATGGGATGTGGGCCAAGCATTCATTTTATTGCAAATGGAACAAATTGGGTATTTAAATGGGCTTTGGGTTGATGTGAGTGACGTGGAACAATTCTTCCATGTGTGTTCAACACAAATTTGATTAAGCAAGGATATTATTACGCAATGAACATCAAATACCCATTTATGAAATCTTATGAGAAAATTATTACCCAATATCATAGGGAGCTATTAATTTGTAATCTAGTAATGCTTTTCATCAGTAATGACTAACATCGAATATATGTATGCGGCAGCATAAAGCAGCCGTCTATCATTTTTTATCGTACAGACACCCATTTTCTATCTTGAGTGGCCGATATGGAGTACTTATACCTTCCGGGCATAAGACAAAATGTTGCTAATACAAATACAAGCCTTGCGAGATTTTATCGTCTTAAAATTACAAACTGTTTTAAGTGCACCAATAAAACTTGTAAACTATTTTATTGTTCAACATTATCTTAATTTGTTTATCAGGGTCAATCGGTATTTTTTAATCAAGATGAAGATTGTAACGAAGTGTGTGTAGTAGGTGAAAGTGGTTGTTATCTAGTAAATATAATCGGTATTCTTGTATGATGGTTTCATATTTGGCAACAAAAAACAGGTTCTTTTTAATGACTTCTTCACCTCGTTATATTAATAACTGAATCTGAAAAAAGTAAATACCCAGACATACAAGTATAGCAACATAGCAAAACAAGCACCAGGGAGATAGTTAATTGAAAAATAATTGGCTGGCAAAGAGCAAGTAATGACGTTATTTACATGAGTAATGTTGGAATAATCGTATGATTTTTTTGTTGGTTATTATACACGTATATTTTTTTAGACATTCAAATTATTATATTGTTGACATTATAATTGAGAAGCATTAAGTTGCTTAAAACTGTTAAATAATCCAAAAACCTATGACGATGTACACGACAAAAGTCCGTTCAATAATCACCAACACCACCACCACCACCACCACCACCACCATCATAATCATCATCATCAGCAGCAGCAGCAGCAGCAGCAGCTGCAGCAGCAGCAGGATATTCAGGTGCGACAATATTCTCAACACCGCGGCGTTTCAAATACTTTGCCGATAAGCGTATTTTTTTCTCAATTATAATTCATTGTTAAATTATAATTCGAAGTAAAAATAAAACAATTTCAAAATTATTACCTACGATCATCTGTACAATACGTATTTGTATTCGATTCATGAATTGTGTAATAAGTACGAAAGTCGCAGAACTTACATCGCGGCATTAAGCGGGCAAGAACTTATGCGTTGAAAATGCTCTTCCATTGTAGCGCCAGTAAGTGGAACATGGATGACAACAGCGAATTTGGTCTTTTATCTCCTTTTTAGAGTTCTATTGTAGCAAAATTTACAAATCGGCGTATGTACTGCCCAATGGATATATTACTAGTTTAAGGTAAAATTTCTGCAAACAAATCAAAATCTGATCGCCTAGAAGCTAAAGATTAATACTGACAACGAAAAGATCTGGAATTTTCATGAAAGGTATTAAAGTTCCATCTGTTTTAGAAATTTCCGTACTCCGTTGTAGTTTTTTATTGACAAAACGTTGCCTCTTTCCAGATTTTAGAACTGTAATTGCAGTTTAGTAGGAAACAAATAGTGAAAGCACTGACGTATTTTAACGAAACAAAAAACTTACCTTAATTAATAACATTGTCGACCCTAATTTTTACATCATAACGAACTACCACTCTCAGTGTGTGTATACCACGTGATAAATTACGTCATATATGCTTCGTCGGAAGGCTTAAAATAAAGACTTAAATCAAAGATAACTTTTCCTTTACTTCACCATATTAAATAAGACAAAGGGCAGTCTATGCCACTTAAAGAGCCCCACCTTCGTTGTATTACCGAAGT
This sequence comes from Mya arenaria, assembly GCF_026914265.1. NCBI lineage: Eukaryota > Metazoa > Mollusca > Bivalvia > Myida > Myidae > Mya > Mya arenaria. The sequence goes on along the minus strand of NC_069127.1, from coordinate 82,395,717 downwards.
TTGATAAGGTGATTAGTTTCATCAAAAACTTCGAAAAACTTGTTTACAAAATAATATTTTGACAGTGCTCTGTCAGACGGCCGTATTGTGAACAGGTTTGTCGAAGTGTTTTAAGAAACGAAACTCTCAATCCAACTCTGGTAACGACCGAAGGTGGGGCTCTTTAAGCGGCGTAGACTGCGCTAAGTTTCATTAAAATAGTGAAGAAATAGTGAAGTTATCTTTGTTTAAAGTCTTCATTAGAAGCAAAATATTGCCTTCCGACGTAGCATTTATGACGCAATTTTTCACGTGGTATACACGCACTGACAGTGCCTGACGAGTTGTAAAGCTCTCTTGCAGCTTCATAGGTTCGTAGGTTAATGCTTTATTGCAAATGATCGTCGTTATTCTGTATTTACAGGTATTTTAAGGCAACGTTTTATAGAAAATAGAAAGCTCCATTTGGAAAACACCTAAATGTCGGACTTTGGCATTGTTTGTTATAGATCTCCCTCCCATGTGTTCCAATTCAAAAGAACTGTAAGAGTAAAAATTAATAATGGGCTGAGTACAAATATATTATTTATTGTAAAGTTTATATTTTAATTTGGACAAACAAGAGAGATTCATTGTATTGTCAATCAAACAAATTTAAACAAAAAAAACAACAAAACAATACATGAATACATGAATGATATGTTACCGAGTTCCTTTTTGGTGTCCTGTGTATTTTGTTTTGTGTGGCAGTCTCGCAAAATGAAAAATAGATAAATATTTGTATAAGTAATGAAAGTGGGTAACATACCACCAGTTTACCCCCCCCCCCCCTCCCCACACCTCCACCTTAGTGTCATATAGTAATGACATTGTGCTTAAAATGATGTATGTTTTTCATCTATTCTGGTTCGGTTGCCGTCCTGTCCCGATCCATCTCAAAATATACTATTTTTAATGTCGGAAAGGAACTATACAGTGTTTTGTGGTTTTATTTTTAGAGTTTACCATGAACGGTCTGGTTGTATTATGTCCCGTGTGCCATAACGACTTAAATGCAAATATTTACAATAGCCACAACAGCTGAAATCGAACGCAGTCACATCCATATAAAAGCTATTGAATAAACGAAATGAGATACAAGCAGATCCGGGCACGTTATCCTAACTCTTTTTGAATGGAGCCATTGGCTCACTGGTCTGAACAGTGTAAGACACATACTTTAATATACACAGAGAGACAACCGTCTTGTGCATTTAACCATTAATGAGAATACCAAATGGGCCATTTCTGCCCTCTTATTCCGAACGCCAGTCAAGGGAGTACCATTTCAAACATCAAATATTTAAGAAATATAACACACCACTCCAGGGTCATATGACTTTATAAGGATCGGCTAGTCAGCCCCCGAATGTGTCTATGGACCGAGGCGTTAGCTAATTAATCGATCTTATATTAAAACGAGTCTAAATAACCTATTCATTGGCACAACAACGTCCACAAAATCAAACCTATTGCACCGAGTATAGCCGATACAGTTTGTAACGAGGCAACCTTTTGTAAATAAACAGCTACAACAAGTGAGGGGATTGCTAGACCATACGGAACAATACCACTTTTCATGAAATTCCGGACCTTTACTTTATTAAGCTCTAGCAAGGTATGCAAGTTCTAGATGATCAACAAAACCTTTACCTTTAACACAACTTATATTGCATCCTATGTGGAACTAACGTCCCCGATTTTTGTTTTAAATTGTTATCGAAAGAAACTCTAGAAGAAAAAAATAAGAGACCATACTCACCGCTAACGTTCATTTGTCACTCATTGCCACCACAGTGGATGACAGCTAGATAATTTTCAACGCATAAGTAATTGTCAGCCGTGATGCCACGATATCAGTCCTGCGACTTTCGTAAGAAATCCTTCCTATTACAACATGTTGTGGCTCCAATGATTGCCCACTGTGAGTGGATTGGTCTGCGTGGCTTTCTTCTCTCGCGTTAACAGCGTTCTGCATGGTTGATTTATTCCTCAGTAAAAAACACTTTTATTTTCACAAAACCGATCATTATCAATAAATGTGTGGAACAAAGTGCGCACAAACATATAAGATATTAACGAAAGCGAATCAATAAATAAGCTTATGACACGTTTGTTAAAACATGTGCTCTAAGGGTTGGTTTAAAATTACATGTAATTTAAAAAAGGGAAAGTTGAACAATTGAAATTGAAATCAATCAATATTTTTGAAAGTACGAAATCGGAAATCATGAACCTCAAACACGAAATAGTGATGAGGACAAAAACAGATGAATAAAACATATCGAGTTTACTATTAACATTTTGTTTTCTAAAATAAAAGAGGTGTAACGGTAATATAAAATAATACACAAGTGTTCAAGAATGACGACGAAGATGGGAGCGTCGACTAACACAGCAATATCAGAATAATGCCTGCGGGTGATGAGAGACTGCAATGTGACGAGGGGAACGTCTTCAGTATCGATGGACACGACATTGAACATGTCATACACCATCTTTAGAAACGAGGGACACGACACTGCTAGGCAATGCGCCGTCACGACACTGCTAGGCAATGCGCCGTCACGACACTGCTCGGCAATGCACCGTAACGACACTGCTAGGCAATGCGCCGTCACGACACTGCTAGGCAATGCGCTATCTTTAGTTGATGGACACAACACTGCTAGGCAATGCGCTGTCTTTAGTATCGATGGACACGACACTGCTAACCAATGCGCCGTCACGACACTGCTAGGCAGTGCGCCGTCTTTAGTATCGATGGACACGACACTGCTAGGCAATGCGCCGTCTTTATTATCGATGGATACGATTGCATTGACTGACACAGCAACGCCATTAACTATTCCGACTTGAGCGTCGACGGACATGGAAATGACATGAGAAACGCCGACGGGAGCATAGGTGAGAATAGCAATGACATAAGCAACGATGGTCGTCGCTATAGCTGTTCTGTTATCTGTTTCATTATAAACTCAATTTCTAAAAATAACCAAGACAACTCTCTACCGATCAACTCATTGCTTTCTGTCTGATTCTAGCCACTGCAAACATACATTATTTTAATGTTCACCCGGCTGAAAAAATAACACTCAGTAAATAAATAACAAACATTTCAGGCGCTCATATTAGCTTAGAAGTGTAAATGAACAAGAAAACGAAAATGCAAAAGGCAATAATAACTTGCATGTAGTTTTTTTTTTAAATAATGTGTTGTCTTATTTAATAATTAAATTTACCACGAATACAAGATATTCGTTTTGACTATTTATTTAGTGATATATCTGTACTGTAACTGTTTATTTGAACCGAGGAAAAATAAAAAGAGGTTCTTCTGTTGATATTTTCATATTTTTTTTCAATAAAGGTTATCCGAAAAAAACAAACAAGTTCTATTTACAACTACAGCCAGTAATTAACAACAATGCATAGCCCTTTTTGAAGCGTTCTTTCAAGAGAATCATAATCCATTTATGTCAAGTATGAAACCTAAGAAGTTGGCGACGGCCATTCCGCAAATACTGATAAGTTATAATTTTAGTCAGTATCAGCATCATATCTTTCCATTTACATTGTTCATGTACTTCTACTACATTAAGGAGGTGATTTAAGATGACAGCAACTACAAGCAATAACTCAGAATTCTAAAACATGTCATGTAAGAAACCTAAAAACTTCGCGACGGCCTTTCCGGTAAGACTTTAAAATGCTAAATAACATTTTCCTCATGGGGGGGGGGGACCTTGTCATTTAAAGAAAAAATGTGCCAAGAAAACAACAACTGTTGCCACGCACACCGTGTATGATAATGTTGCAATACATCCATACATTGCCACGATGAACATGTTCTACCAAGTTAAAACGTAAGGTACGGCGGTTACACTGTCTGATGATGAAAGGTGAAAACAAGTTCACTGATGTGTTTTTTTCTATCCTGTTTCCCGTTTAATCCGAGAAAAACTGATACTACAGAGGTTGTGAGGGAGGCATGTTCAATAATTAGGAGCAATGTTGCCAAAGATAATCTTTTTGAGATTTAAAATGATATGTTAAGGATTGCATAATTGACGTTATCAATTTTATCCTGTCATTTGTATAGAAATCGATCTGATAACAAGGTGCCTGACAATGTTTGCTTGATCAGGCAAGTTGAACACAATATGGTTAACCTCAGGTAAGCTGGTCAAATTATTGTTAACCTCAGGTAAGCTGGTCACATGATTGTTAACCTCAGGTCAGCTGGTCACATGATTGTTAATCTCAGGTCAGCTGGTCACATGATTGTTAACCTCAGGTCAGCTGGTCACATAATTATAAATCTCTCGCCAGCTGGTCACATGATTGTTAACCTCAGGTCAGCTGGTCACATGATTGTTAATCTCAGGTCAGCTGGTCACATGATTGTTAAACTCAGACTAGCTGGTCACATGAGTGTTAACCTCACGCCAGCTGGTCACCTGATCGTTATTTATCGCCTATTTAGGTATACTATTGTGTAAGTAATTTGTCTATGTTATTTAACATGGCTAAAAGTATCACCATAATGCCAATTCGTTTAAATACCAGCTAATTGACCGAGGCCATGGGTATGGAGGCCGTTAATACCAGCTAATTGACCGAGGCCATGGGTATGGAGGCCGTAAATACCAGCTAATTGACCGAGGCCATGGGTATGGAGGCCGTTAATACCAGCTAATTGACCGAGGCCATGGGTATGGAGGCCGTAAATACCAGCTAATTGACCGAGGCCATGGGTATGGAGGCCGTAAATACCAGCTAATTGACCGAGGCCTTGGGTATGGAGGCCGTAAATACTGAACTTAATTCAATACTTTATTGCCTCCACAGAAATATTAAATATGAAAAAAATAAACAAGGTGTCCAATGTAATAATTACTTTAACGAAACTAAACAGAAGGAATTTGGAATGAACACATGATAAATTATGTTTTCAATAGAAAGAAAACACTCTATAACAATTATGCAATATGCAGGCAGTAAAAGGTTTCTATGTATAGTCAATATACAATGTACATAATTGAGTCACGAAATCACACTTTGAGTGAACGACTTGAAAACATATAACAATGGTGTATCGAATATCAGTGACATATGCTAGAGGTCGTTTAATTATGCATATACCTAAACAGCAATCATACTTCGACTAAGAGAAATAAGCTTTCATGCCATTTAATGAAAGAATTCGAAGCGTTAAAGAAAGCTTTTTCACCAGAAATATCAAAAATTGCGACAACACAGTGCTGGGTGGTTCTTTCAAAAGTAAAATTAATTAACCAATAGTTTTAGAGTGAAGGCAAAGACAGCGTTTATAAAACTTGAAAATAAAAATTAATTAAAGAAGTTTCATATTATTGCTATGTACATTCCTAATCATTAGCTTTGTCGAAGGCTTTCCTTCCATAACCTTTATGTTCACTTGAACTAAAACAACATAGACAGTAGAGCCGAAATATCGCCATCATTCATTGGACTAATAAACGCTACTTTCAAAGTAGAATTATTGTATAAAAATGGGGTTTTCTACATTTTCGTACCCCAGTTTCAATTAAGATAATAAGGCTTACAATGTCAATAGACAGGCTGTAGCTCCGTTTTGGCGTGAGCTGCGTTTGAATAAAAAAAAACGTAAGGACACTTATCGCATAGATTCTTTACTGGTGTACATTAGAACTCTTTAGCAGCTTAAGGTTTACGACTAAGATATTTAATTAAACGCGCCGCAGACTAAACCGCAATGGACAAACATTACGTGCACCCAGACATTCATCATCAATTGTTGTCATTGATTAACATGCTAGCTTGTACAATAGCGACCTATACCATGTCATATCATAAGGACACCGACCAACACTAAAGCCTATTCTCTGATAGCTCCGATAATCATAATGTAAGATATGAATGCCTGGTAAGCCCATGTCAATTTGGAATCATTTGAAAGGGTAGTGCTTGCTAATTACTTATGTATAGATTAAATGACCGAAAATACATTATACATAAGTATTGTAGTTAATAGTATTGCTCTTCGTTTTCAAATGAAATCGGTCGTGAAATGACGTATTGTGCATTTTTTCAAGAAGAAAATAATGTTTGGTATCTCATTTTAGTCTTATTTAAAATGTTTGTTTTCTGCACTTAAACCTTTAAAAATGATAACATGCTTTCAAATTTCAAATGGTTGTGTATCTTTTACCTCAAAATAATATTTTCAGCTGCGAGTGTCGAAGGTATTTTATAGCTAAAGACAGCAGGACCTTGTATTAAGATAAAAGGAGCTTGTTTTATACCAGCACATAAACCAATTATTCGCTTAGAAACAATTACTCGAATACTTAAAAATAATTCACGATATATTTCACTTGATATAATAGCATACAAATAAGTGTTGCATAAGATCATCCGCATGGACTACTTTTCGTATTTTCTGGATATATAATAACTACTTCAAGTTCAATTATGTGAATGTTTTTCGTATAGCAAGTCATTTTTAGAACTGTATTCAACATTTACAAATTTTAATCCATCTATGTGATTACTTAGAAGATCGCGAAGACACTTCCGGGTAGGCTGGAAGCAGAAAAACGCTTATAGAAATATCCATCAGCAGTATAAGTAGGATACCTTTCAATGCACTTCAAGCACAGTGGAGTGTTTTTAGGTAACAATATTCGCAAACAATCACACACTTTTAAAATGTGTCACTTTTAGCAATAATGCGTCAAAGATATACCGTTGACACAAAAATCATGTTTTAATAATATTACAAAACATGCTTTCATTGCCACGATGAACATGTCCTAACAAGTAGAAAGCTTAGGAACGCTAGTAACAGACTCTCTTAATAGAGAGTTCAGTGAAAAATGAAATATATATTAAAATGGTTTAAATCTCTAATAACTGAAAAAAGGACATTTAAACAAACACGAAAAATTTTATTTGGTGAAAAAATTCCCAGTAGAAGCAAAATTATAAGTAATTTAGTCCCTGAAAAATGGCACATTTTTGTAATCACAAACTGTATATGAGGACTGCCTAAAATGGCACTGTTTTTTGTGCAATCTTGCAGCTCATTAAATGAGATGTCCGTGTCAAATCAGAGATATTGGAAAGTATATAATTATATTCATGTTATATATTCTGAAAGATAATGATGTGTTGAATATTTTAATAAAGGTAAAATACCTACTATAGTAAAGAAAGAAATTATTTACGCTCCATAAGCAAATCAAACTCACGCAAGTTTTGGAAGTTTATTAAGAAGTCTAAAAAACGAAACCTAATGTTAACAATGTAGATATAAATGCATTTGTAGATCATTTTAAGAATATGGCTTCTACGCCGAATACTAATAATAGTTTTCGAAATCATGTTAACCAAGGTTCAGCCGATGGTGTTCATATTAATTGTTTAGATTGTGCGATTACTGTTAATGAAATAATTAAAAAACCTTCTATGTCAAGACATAATAGCCCTGATTTAACAGGAAATGTTGCCGATTATTTTAATTGACTGCAATTATTGATTTTTTTGGGAAATTAGTAATGAAGACAATGCATTAGCTAAATAGATATTCGAGAAGATTGATAGCAACCAATTAACGGACACGCAAAGGAAGGCCTGGAACCATCATTAGGCTTTCCTTATACCTCATTACACTGACCTTGTTTACCTGACCTTTTTCTTTACTTGATATTTTCAGAAATCAAAGGTTGTTAGAAGACAATTTTGATCGTTAGTTATTCAAGCTTTTCCGTTTTCACTTACAGTTTAGCCGTGTCTCAAAAAAGGTCTGAGGCAAATTAACGAAACCGTACCATAAATTGATTTAGGGGGATTCATTTTATTTCGTTGTGTATGGATAAAGTAACTTCAAATTTAACATACCGGCATGCATTCACGCAAAGTGTGGAGTTCAGTCTGACATAACAAACTATAGTGTAAACTGCAAAGACAACCACAGTAGCCAAACTTTCCTTTCACTTCTAACAGCTTAATATATGATTTATTTTAATTTTATTTATTTAGTATAAAAGCTAGAATGTCATGTGTTATCGTTCACGTTTGTTGCGTTAATAATGAGCCGGATGGAAAAAAATCATTGACTTTTTTTTATCCTGTTACCCGTTTTATCCGACAGAAACCTGATTATAAAGAGGTTGTCAGGGAGGCATGATGAGTTATGAGGAACACGGAATAGCAAACATCTATCTTCGATATCAGTAGAGCGGTGGAGAATTGGTCTGTAGGTGATAACACAAGCTAGATATCTCTGTTTTGGACCTGCATAATTAGATACCAAGTCTCGCAAATACGGATTATCCAACTTATCAAACTGATGGCTGATGCCGCGGGTACAAATTATGAACACGCATACTACAAGTGTATACTTTACCCTTGCAAAATGTTCTACTTAGATATATATCCGAGCAATCTTCATAACCAGTCTTCTTAATAGTATTGGCGTTAAGGCCTTTCACCAGGTGTCTAAATAGAGTCATCGTTGACTGTTCGGCTATCTGGATTTTCGTCCATGTAAGTTTCATTTTATTCTCAAGATTAATTCAAGTAAAATTATACTTTTAAGCGTTTCTTGACCAACTTAACCCTAATCCTTTAATCTGCTGTAAAAACGAACCCAAATTGCTAAAGAAATATAAACAATGAATCGAGGATGACTAGTGTCATACATTCCCGTCCATCTATTTTTATAATGGGTTGTTAATGATGTAGGAATACTCCACTATAAGGAATAGCACATATTGAACGCATATCATAATTGAAATTTAATGGAATAAAACAAACATTTGTTGATGTATTAATCAATTATGTTTAAATATCGCAAAATACGAATTTTCTTGAATTGTCATTGTTATCAGAATCAACGACAAAGTAAAAATATCCATTACTATCAATCATAAGTTTTCATTACCAAATCTTGTGTTTGACATTTAAACTGATGAGTACAGCCAAGTTAGCATTATAATGAACTTTCATGAACGCTTAATGATTATTCCAGAAAATTCCGTTGCATGGGAAAAAGATGCAGACGAGTATTCAATTACTACAATAATACTTGGAAGGAAGAAGTGCACGATTTTTGTTTCATTTTTTTGTTTCGTGAAAATGCTCTTCATTCAAATTTAAATCTGAAATTGTTTGAGGCACAATGAACAAAGCCAGCCACACACTCCATGAGACACACAACGTCAACACACAGCATATACTCAATGAGACACACAACATAATAACACAACACACACTCCATGAGACACACAACGTCAACACACAACATACACTCAATGAGACACACAACATAATAACACAACACACATTCAATGAGACACACAACGTCAACACACAACATACACTCAATGAGACACACAACATAATAACACAACACACACTCAATGAGACACACAGGGCAACAATACAACACACACTCATTGAGACACACAACGCAACAATACAACACACACTCATTGAGACACACAACGCAACAATACAACATACACTTAATGAGACACACAACGCAACACTACAACATACACTCAATGAGACACACAACGCAACAATACAACATACACTCAATGAGACACACAACGCAACAATACAACATACACTCAATGAGACACACAACGCAACACTACAACATACACTCAATGAGACACACAACGCAACACTACAACATACACTCAATGAGACACACAACGCAACAATACAACATACACTCAATGAGACACACAACGCAACAATACAACATACACTCATTGAGACACACAACGCAACAATACAACATACACTTAATGAGACACACAACGCAACACTACAACATACACTCAATGAGACACACAACGCAACAATACAACATACACTCAATGAGACACACAACGCAACAATACAACATACACTCAATGAGACACACAACGCAACAATACAACAGACACTCAATGAGACACACAACGCAACAATACAACACACACTCAATGAGACACACAACGCAACAATACAACATACACTCAATGAGACACACAACGCAACAATACAACAGACACTCAATGAGACACACAACGCAACAATACAACATACACTCAATGAGACACACAACGCAACAATACAACATACACTCAATGAGACACACAACGCAACAATACAACATACACTCAATGAGACACACAACGCAACAATACAACACACACTCAATGAGACACACAACGCAACAATACAACACACACTTAATGAGACACACAACGCAACAATACAACACACACTCAATGAGACACACAACGCAACAATACAACAGACACTCAATGAGACACACAACGCAACAATACAACATACACTCAATGAGACACACAACGCAACAATACAACACACACTCATTGAGACACACAACGCAACAATACAACACACACCCAATCAGACACACAACGCAAAAATACAAAACACACCCAATGAGACACACAACGCAACAATACAACATACACTCAATGAGACACACAACGCAACAATACAACACACACTTAATGAGACACACAACGCAACAATACAACACACACTCATTGAGACACACAACGCAACAATACAACACACACCCAATGAGACACACAACGCAAAAATACAAAACACACTCAATGAGACACACAACGCAACAATACAACATACACTCAATGAGACACACAACGCAACAATACAACATACACTCAATGACATACACAACGCATCAATACAACACACACTCAATGAGACACACAACGGAACAATACAACACACACTTAATGAGACACACAACGCAACAATACAACATACACTCAATGAGACCCACAACGCAACAATACAACAGACACTCAAGGAGACACACAACGCAACAATACAACACACACTCAATGAGACCCACAACGCAACAATACAACACACACTCAATGAGACCCACAACGCAATAATACAACATACACTTAATGAGACCCACAACGCAGCAATACAACACACACTTAATGAGACACACAACGCAACAATACAACAGACAATCAATGAGACACACAACGCAACAATACAACACACACTCAATGAGACACACAACGCAACATTACAACAGACACTCAATGAGACACACAACGCAACAATACAACATACACTCAATGAGACACACAACGCAACAATACAACACACACTCAATGAGACCCACAACGCAACAATACAACATACACTTAATGAGACACACAACGCAACAATACAACACACACTCAATGAGACACACAACGCAACAATACAACACACACTTAATGAGACACACAACGCAACAATACAACATACACTCAATGAGACCCACAACGCAACAATACAACACACACTCAATGAGACACACAACGCAACAATACAACAGACAATCAATGAGACACACAACGCAACAATACAACACACACTCAATGAGACACACAACGCAACAATACAACAGACACTCAATGAGACACACAACGCAACAATACAACATACACTCAATGAGACACACAACGCAACAATACAACACACACTCAATGAGACCCACAACGCAACAATACAACATACACTTAATGAGACACACAACGCAACAATACAACACACACTCAATGAGACACACAACGCAACAATACAACACACACTTAATGAGACACACAACGCAACAATACAACATACACTCAATGAGACCCACAACGCAACAAATCAACACACACTCAATGAGACACACAACGCAACAATACAACACACACTCAAGGAGACACACAACGCAACAATACAACACACACTCATTGAGACACACAACGCAACAATACAACACACACCCAATAAGACACACAACGCAAAAATACAAAACACACCCAATGAGACACACAACGCAACAATACAACATACACTTAATGAGACCCACAACGCAGCAATACAACATACACTTAATGAGACCCACAACGCAACAATAAACACACACTCAATGAGACGCACAACGCAACAATACAACACACACTCAATGAGACACACAACGCAACAATACAACATACACTCAATGAGACACACAACGCAACAATACAACACACACTCAATGAGACACACAACGCAACAATACAACAAACACTCAATGAGACACACAACGCAACAATACAACATACACTCAATGAGACACACAACGCAACAATACAACATACACTCAATGAGACACACAACGCAACAATACAATTTACACTCAATGACACACACAACGCAGCAATACAACATACACTCAATGAGACCCACAACGCAACAATACAACACACACTTAATGAGACACACAACGCAACAATACAACATACACTCAATGAGACACACAACGCAACAATACAACAGACACTCAATGAGACACACAACGCAACAATGAGACACACAACGCAACAATACAACAGACACTGAATGAGACACACAATGCAACAATACAACATTCACTCAATGAGACACACAACGCAACAATACAACAGACACTCAATGAGACACACAACGCAACAATACAACACACACTCAATGAGACACACAACGCAACAATACAACATACACTCAATGAGACACAAAACGCAACAATACAACAGACACTCAATGAGACACACAACGCAACAATACAACAGACACTCAAAGAGACACACAACGCAACAATACAACACACACTCAAGGAGACACACAACGCAACAATACAACAGACACTCAATGAGACACACAACGCAACATACACTCAATGAGACCCACAACGCACTAATACAACATACACTTAATGAGACACACAACGCAATAATACAACATACCCTTAATGAGACACACAACGCAACAATACAACATACACTTAATGAGACACACAACGCAACAATACAACATACACTCAATGAGACACACAACGCAATAATACAACATACACTTAATGAGACACACAACGCAACAATACAACATACACTCAATGAGACACACAACGCAACAATACAACAAACACTCAATGAGACACACAACGCAACAATACAACATACACTCAATGAGACACACAGCGCAACAATACAGCACACACTCAATGAGACCCACAACGCAACAATACAACATACACTCAATAAGACCCACAACGCAACAATACAACATACACTCAATGAGACACACATCGCAACAATACAACATACACTCAATGAGACACACAACGCAACAATACAACAGACACTCAATGAGACACACAACGCAACAATACAACACACACTCAATGAGACACACAACGCAACAATACAACATACACTCAATGAGACACACAACGCAACAATACAACAAACACTTAATGAGACACACAACGCAACAATACAACACACACTCAATGAGACACACAACGCAACAATACAACACACACTCAATGAGACCCACAACGCAACAATACAACATGCACTCAATAAGACACACAACGCAACAATACAACAGACACTGAATGAGACACACAACGCAACAATACAACACACACTTAATGAGACACACAACGCAACAATACAACAAACACTCAATGAGACACACAACGCAACAATACAACATACACTTAATGAGACCCACAACGCAACAATACAACATACACTCAATAAAACACAACGCAACAATACAACATGCACTTAATGAGACCCACAACGTCACAATACAACACACACTCAATGAGACACACAACGCAACAATACAACATACACTTAATGAGACACACAACGCAGCAATACAACATACACTTAATGAGACCCACAACGCAACAATAAACACACACTCAATGAGACGCACAACGCAACAATACAACACACACTCAATGAGACACACAACGCAACAATACAACATACACTCAATGAGACACACAACGCAACAATACAACACACACTCAATGAGACACACAACGCAACAATACAACAAACACTCAATGAGACACACAACGCAACAATACAACATACACTCAATGAGACACACAACGCAACAATACAACATACACTCAATGAGACACACAACGCAACAATACAATTTACACTCAATGAGACACACAACGCAGCAATACAACATACACTCAATGAGACCCACAACGCAACAATACAACACACACTTAATGAGACACACAACGCAACAATACAACATACACTCAATGAGACCCACAACGCAACAATACAACAGACACTCAATGAGACACACAACGCAACAATGAGACACACAACGCAACAATACAACAGACACTGAATGAGACACACAATGCAACAATACAACATTCACTCAATGAGACACACAACGCAACAATACAACAGACACTCAATGAGACACACAACGCAACAATACAACACTCACTCAATGAGACACACAACGCAACAATACAACATACACTCAATGAGACACACAACGCAACAATACAACAGATACTCAATGAGACACACAACGCAACAATACAACATACACTTAATGAGACACACAACGCAACAATACAACACACACTCAAGGAGACACACAACGCAACAATACAACAGACACTCAATGAGACACACAACGCAACATACACTCAATGAGACCCACAACGCACTAATACAACATACACTTAATGAGACACACAACGCAACAATACAACATACACTTAATGAGACACACAACGCAATAATACAACATACACTTAATGAGACACACAACGCAACAATACAACATACACTCAATGAGACACACAACGCAACAATACAACATACACTTAATGAGACACACAACGCAACAATACAACATACACTCAATGAGACACACAACGCAACAATACAACAAACACTCAATGAGACACACAACGCAACAATACAACATACACTCAATGAGACACACAACGCAACAATACAGCACACACTCAATGAGACCCACAACGCAACAATACAACATACACTCAATAAGACCCACAACGCAACAATACAACATACACTCAATGAGACACACAACGCAACAATACAACATACACTCAATGAGACACACAACGCAACAATACAACAAACACTCAATGAGACACACAACGCAACAATACAACACACACTCAATGAGACACACAACGCAACAATACAACATACACTCAATGAGACACACAACGCAACAATACAACAAACACTTAATGAGACACACAACGCAACAATACAACACACACTCGATGAGACACACAACGCAACAATACAACACACACTCAATGAGACCCACAACGCAACAATACAACATGCACTCAATAAGACACACAACGCAACAATACAACAGACACTGAATGAGACACACAACGCAACAATACAACACACACTTAATGAGACACACAACGCAACAATACAACAAACACTCAATGAGACACACAACGCAATAATACAACATACACTTAATGAGACCCACAACGCAACAATACAACATACACTCAATAAAACACAACGCAACAATACAACATGCACTTAATGAGACCCACAACGTCACAATACAACACACACTCAATGAGACACACAACGCAACAATACAACAGACACTGAATGAGACACACAACGCAACAATACAACATTCACTCAATGAGACACACAACGCAATAATACAACATACACTTAATGAGACACACAACGCAACAATACAACATGCACTTAATGAGACCCACAACGTCACAATACAACACACACTCAATGAGACACACAACGCAACAATACAACAGACACTGAATGAGACACACAACGCAACAATACAACATTCACTCAATGAGACACACAACGCAACAATACAACATACACTCAAGGAGACACACAACGCAACAATACAACATACACTCAATGAGACACACAACGCAACAATACAACATACACTCAATAAGACACACAACGCAACAATACAACAGACACTGAATGAGACACACAACGCAACGATACAACATACACTCAAGGAGACACACAACGCAACAATACAACATACACTCAATAAGACACACAACGCAACAATACAACAGACACTGAATGAGACACACAACGCAACGATACAACAATTATTCAATGGGACACAGACACTCAATTCGACATACATCGCAACAATGCAACATACACTCACTTCAACATACAAGGAAACAATACAACACACACTCAATGAGACACACAACGAAACAATACAACAGGCACTCAATGACCAAGATACTTATTGTTTATGAAGGCAAAGACAGCATTTATCAAACTTGAAACTGAAAATAATTCAGGGGTTTCATATTATCGCTATGTTCATCCGTAAACATTAGCTTCGTCGAAAGGTTTCCTTCCATTACATTTGTGTTCAGCTACATACAGTACTTAACTTTAATCAGCAAAGACAGTATATATACAGCCGAAAGATCGTCATCATTCATTGGACTAATTAATATAAACTTTCAAAGTGAAAATATTGCCATAAACATGGTGTTTTCTACATTTTCGTGGCCTCGTTTCAATTAAGGTCGTTTGGCTTAAAATCGTAAAATTATAAGCTTAACCTCGTTTTTGAGGTAAGCTGTGTTTCAAAAAGACATCGTAAGGATATTTATCGCATAGAGTTTGCACTTAACTTTACTGGTGTACCTGAAAACTCTTTTGCAGCGAAATGTTTACGACTAAGGTATTTTATTAAATGCGTCTTCACCGCCATGGTCTCACATAATGTGTGTACCCAGACCCCTATAATCAAATGTCATCGATAAATATGTTATATGAATGGTATACGCTGTTATAGAAGCGACCTATACCATGTCATATCATAAGGAAGCCGACCTACACTTAAGCCTGTTGTCTGATAGCTCCGATTATGATAATGTAAGATATGAATGCCTGATAAGCCCATGTCATTTTGGAATCATTTGAAAGGATATTGCTTGCTGATTACTTATGTGTAGAATAAATGACTGAAAAAAACATTATACATAAGATATTGTAGTTTAAAGTGTTGCTCTTCTTCTTCAAATGAAATCGGTTGTGACGTATTGTGCAATTTTGCAAGGGGAAACTAATGTTTGGTATCTCATTTTTGTATTATCTAAATGTGTTTTTTTCTGCACTTTAACCTTTAAAAATGATAGCATGTTCTCAAATTTCAAATGTTTGTGTATCTTTTACCTCAAAATAATATTTTCAGCTGCGAGTGTCGAAGGTATTTTATAGCTAAAGACAGCAGGACCTTGTATTAAGATAAAAGAAACTTGTTTTATACCAGTACATAAACCATTTTTTGTTAAGAAACAAAAACACGAATACTAAAAAATAATTAACGATGAAATAAACTTAACGTAATGAATAGCATAAGAATTAGTGTTGCATAAGATCATCTACGTGATTCTCCTTTCTTATTTTCTGGATAACTATTGTAAGTTCGTTTTCGTTTGACAAGTCATTTTTACAATCGTGCTCAATATACGCGCATATTTTATAAATTTTAATCCATTTATGACAGTTAAAAACCTTAGAAGTTCGCAAAGACACTTACAGGTACAGGTACACTGAAAACAGAAACATGCTTATAGAAATATCCCTTAGGCCACACTTAATTAATGTTTCGTTCCTCGGACTTTTACCATTGGAGTGAGCGAGCGAAAAAAATACAATTTTGTTTTCATTAAACCCGAAGCGAGCCAAGCGCGAAAAATATTAAATATTTTTTTATTATGATCAATAAAAATAAGAAATATTGTTCAATAAAATTGCCCTTAAACCCATTCGAATGCAATCTAGAAATGAGCCTCTTATGGACATTGGGAAAATGTCCGAATACATACTATTTATTCAGCCGTTTGAATCACTTTAACATAATTTGCAACTGTATTTAAACATTCTCTAGGATTGATTTTGGATGTTTAAAAAATGATACTTTGCACTGGCATCTTCAAACATCATATTCCATATACATTTAAATTTCTTGACTTAATTTTGTTTTGATTATCACAGTAAATGCAATGGGATGTGAGATTTTTTTATAATCCTTGATTATGCTGTAAAATAAAGCTGAAATGCAGGTGATAAACCTAGCTTAGGCTTACCTATTGTTTGGTCTATCCGACCTAGTGTAGTGTTAATATCGCTATTAGTGAAAAGATATTTGTTCGAAAACTATTGTTTTGTCAGAATTTGGTAAAAATGACTTTGGTACATCAATTAGGCCAAAACAATGAACCATGTTTCTGTTAAGTGAAGCTATTTTCTTTAGCATCGACGTCATAAGGTAAAATTCTGGTCACTTGTATTATGCCTTGAATCAAATACTACTTAATTAGTCATTGTTCATCATTCTGATTTCAATCCAAAAAGAATCACTAATAACTAGTCCACCTAAATGGCCGTGAAAGAGTATGTTGGCGATTTATTTACTATGACAGACTCGAGACGTCGTTACAGGGATACATTAGAAATGTCAAAAAAATAAATAAAAAATATCCCTGATCGCTTATTATTGTCGCTACACTAGTAACGCTACCAGTATCAGATACACATGTTTAATTGCATACTGATGAATTCAATTAATGACCCTTTAGTACATGAGATGATGAACAATGACTTCAAGCATGGTCAAAATACATTTACTGTTAAAGATAAGATTAAATTTCCAAAATTTGAGCCAGAGTGTTTATACCGGAAGCCTCCATTTTCGTTGAATTTATTGAAACCAAAATGCTAAACCGATCGAAATACAGTATAAAACACCACGCATCGTTTCTTCCTTTAACAAAAAACACTTAAACTAGCGTAGAAATATTATAATTGTTTTTTTTTTTCAAAAAAAATCTGGTTGGTGATAAAAATATAGGAGCGGGCGCACAAAAAATATTTTATTTTACGTTTTCGAGGAACGAAACACCAATTTGGTGTGGCCTAAACAGTATACATAGGATACCTTTCAGTGCACTTCCAGCACTGAGAAATGACTTTAGGTATCAGTATACGAAAACAATCACATACTTTTTCTTTAACCTTACTCCCAAATAAGATTTACCACAATTAAAAATATTGTTATAAAATATTGCAAAAAGGATAAATACATGTCAAAAACAATGGTTCTTATGACAGATATCGAGTTTAATTTGAAAAAAGTAAGCATAAAGCACAGTATATATACCTTATGATACTTTAGTAGATCACAGTAAATCTTTAAGCATTCACTAATCATTTAATATTTTTGCGCTTTCTACTATTAAATTCATGGTTACAATATTGTTATTAGTAATTAATATTTTCCATAAATGCATTATTAAGTTAGTAGTTTAAAGTTTATCAGTCAAAAATTATGTTTTTTATACATGAGTATGTATTGATTTTGAATAAAAGTGTCACTTTAAGCATTTCGGTTATCTATTACAGTTTTGATGTGTTTTACAAAAGCCTTCCGACATCTAGCTAAATCGTACACTTGATTTATGAAGATGCATTTAATATTGTTTGTGTAAGGACAAATTAACTTCAACATTGAAATACTGAGGAACACGAAATGGCAAACATATATCATCGGTATCGGTGGAGCAGTGGAGAATTGGTCTGCAAGCTAGATATCTCTGTAGTAGACCTCCATAATTAGTTAACAGTTCTCGCAAATACGGATTATCCAACTTAATTAAACCGTTGACAAATGCCACAGTTATATATTTACTATAAATAATGAGCATGTATACTGCAAGTGTTCATCTTCCACGCGCAATACGCTTTGCTTTAGATTCATGTCTGAGATATCTTCATAAGCACTTGTATCGTGCTATTCAGCGGTTGATTATGTTTTTTTGTCTACTGGCGATAACTCAAAAATATCTTTCTAGAAAGGTGGCCGTTTATATTGGTTGTATGTTGATTTCTGTAAGGCATTTGATAAAGTGAACCATGTTAAACTAATTTCATCCTAAGAAAAGAAAGGTGTGTTTGGAAAATTCTTAAGAGTTCTGAAATCAATGTATTCTTGTCTAACCTCTTCTGTCAAAGTCTCAAATAGTGCCACGGAGTCCTTTGTCTGCAATATTGGTACAATACAAGGCGATAATTCAAGTTCAACAATATTCGCTCTATTTATAGACAAGTCATCGTCTATTTTAAGGCTAATTGTGGTTCAGGCATTTTTATAACTAGTGATATTCCAGACATGCTATGTTTAATGTTTGCCGATGATGATGCCAATTGCGCTGAAACTGCAATTAAGTTACAACAACAGGTAAATGCAGTCGATCAATTATGTTTTAATACTGGAATGTAAATAAATCTTGATAAAACTGAAATCATTGTATTCCGTAATGGTGGTCTTCTACGAGCATATGAAAAATGGTTATATCCTGGAAGTCAATTAAAACTACTTCTGTATACAAATATGTGGGATTGTTGTTAACTCATCAGTTGTCTTGCGAGTTCAGCTCACGTTTAACTTGCTTCTCAAGCACAAAAGGCTATTTTTGCTTTTAAAACATATCATAAACCGTTGGGTTATTTCCCAGATGAAGATCTTTTCAAGATTTTGACACTATGATTATTGTTACATGTCAGAAAAACTAACAATACTTGTATGGTTTTAGAACACATTTGAAGATTACCATTATGTATAACATATTTTACCAATTGTATAAGGTATTGGTGTAAATTATTATCTATGCCATCTGAAAGGAATCCAAGGCAATGTTACATAATGTTAAAGTTACTACTACAGCCACTTTAAGAGTTTACTTAACATCGAACGCTATTTGTTGATAGAGATGCCACGAAAACATAAAATTGCATATGCTAAATTTCGATGTTCTGATCATGCTTTGTATATTGAACTTGGAAGGCCTTTAAGCATTGCACTGCATGATCGATCATGTAATTTCTGTCTACTGAACTATAATATATCTGAAATTGATTGTGAATATCATGCCTTTTTATCTTTGTAAAAATATACACATATATAATGTAGCAAGGTGCATATTTCAGTATTTTATCAGTTTGTGTGTTTGGTATGGTTCTATATCGTATATTGTTTTGTATTGTTTGTGTATCGTCGTGTTTAGTGTTGTGCTACGTGGTTATTGTCCTCTTTGCGTTACTGTCCGTCTATGTCCGTCATTGTCCGTCTATGTCCGAGTACGTCAGAGCGTGAATACTGGTTATGCGAGTTTGTCTAAATTTATAAGAGTGATTGATTGGTCCATAATGCCTTTTCCCCTTTCCCCCGCTTCATTGCACACGCCCTTATTTACATATACACATATATCATTCCGTTCTGAATCGTCATCTACGCAAGTCAAGATTGCAATTGTAACAGTTGTTACTATATTCGCTCTTATCTTTGAGCTGAAATATTTAACTTATTTATTTAATATTCGCTCTTATCTTTGAGCTGAAATATTCTTGCCTGGTAAGTTTATTATCCATAGTTCTTAAAATGTTTTATGTATTTAACCGCGAAGTCTCCCTTGATATATTTACCGATCACTGTCCATTGTCTTTGTATTATTAATAATATGATTAGCATATGCTTTTATATGTTTTATTATATGTTTTAGGTTTCATTCGACAACGTAAATAAATATATTCGAACTCCGAAGTTGAGTGGTTTCGTCTTTGTACACCCACACTACAATAAGGAATCGATATTTGTTAAATTGGTATGAATCTGGTGATGATCTGAATAGCTTTTATGCCCCACTATCCACAAATGACTTTAACACAATAAAAAAAAACTAGCAGTGTACATTCATTTTATGAATGTATCAAGGATAAGAATAATTATACTTTGTGTACACTTTTTCATCGCATGTATAAATGTACCATGCCACAACTATAAGTAATACGTATGGTGTTTACCATTTTGAAATGTATTTTGGACCGGAGGCCTTTATTTACAAAATAAACTTGACTTGGCCTTCTTTAGATGGAGATGTTCATAGTTCACCATCATATGGCTTTTTTTATTACACAGTTTATACGATTTGCTAAAATATGTACAGATGTCAAAAATTCCAGTTCTTGTAGTAAACTCAGACGGAAAATCTTCTAAAACAGGGTTTCAGATATTATAAATTAAGGATAACTTTCTCAACATTTGTAAATGGTCATTATGCGATTTTTATGAAGATGTTTTTAAAAAAAATTCGTAAAATTGAAATGTTTCCAGCAGGTAGATGTGCAGATACACTCAATAAATTACTTGGATTTTAGTTAAACCATGGATATAGAGGCAATATTTTGAAGAGTACTTGCCTTCTAGTTTTTGAAGATGAATTCCTGAAACAAATTATAGGTTTGAATATAGTAGCATCTTTACATAACTAAGCTTTCAGTCCTTTGATTTTATGAACATTTTGCTAATTCGTGTTATCTTTAAAACCTTTTTTGGCTGACTCGGAGTGTTTTGACATGTGAAATCATTTTCTTCAAATATTCTACATGGGTAATCATTTGGAGGAAAAGATTAGCTAATATATGTCGCTTTTATTTTTAATAATGTTTTCTTTATTTTTTCCCAGTTTTAGTGCAACGATGCTTTTTATTATGAAACTCTACTCGTATGATCACACAGTTTTAAACTTTCTTTTTTATAAGGCAGACTGTGCTCGATGCTAATAGTTTCAAACAATGACTGAATCGTATCTTTGAAAAGTTTTTGCATTAAGTGCTCTGAATTGTATCCCTCCGTCTGCAGATAAAGTTTGGATCTCTCATCATAGAAGTACTTGGGGTTTACTTATTAGTTTATTATTATTTGTTTTATTGTTAAGTTTCCTCAAGTTAATGTATTCTTTGATAAGATTTACCTTTTGCGTTTTTTCTTTATTTAGGATTGTTGGTATAAGAGTGAGGTTTGTGCACTTAAACTGGTTTAAACCCCCAGTAAATTTACATTTTACTTACCGTTCCAAGGCGGTACCTGACAATCTTTGATAAACATACCTAGTTTTATATATGTAGTATGTATGCACTGTGCTGTTTGTGGAGTTTTGTGCAGTTCTTTCATGTTTCTTGTTTGTGATTTTTTTGTTTTTATGTTCTATGTCTTTGGCGTTTGCCCAGTGCCATTAAACCGGGTTTATGTTTACACTTTTGCTACTGAGCTTGTTTCTGTAGTTTTTTCGCATAAATATTGTCTTAATAATTTTAGCGTTGAGTGAAGGCCTTCCATCATGTGCCTCTCAACAGAGTCATCGTTGACCGTTCGGCTACCGGGATTCTTATCCAACTAACTTTCATTTTATATTCAAAATACTTTCATGTAGAATTTTACTTTTTAGCGGTTCTTGACCAACTTAACATAAGCCTAATCCTTTAGTCTACACTTAAAATGAACCCAAATCGCTAGAGAAATATATACAATGAATCTAGGATGACTGGTGTCATACATTCACGTACATATATTCTTATAATGGAATGTTTAAGATGTAAGAACACACCACTCTAGGGAATAGCACATATTTTAAGCATAACATAATTGGAATTTAAAGGAATAAAACAAACATTTGTTGAATTCTTAATAAACAGTGTGAAACAATTTGTAATTCACAAACTTTCCATATTCCTGAATTGGCATTGTTATAAGCATCAATGACAAAGTAAAGATTTCACTTACTCTCAATCATAACTTCTCATCACCCAATCTTGTGTTTAACATTTTAACTGACGAGTACAGCCTTGTAAGCATTTTAAGGTTTCATCAAAGCTTAATGACTATTCTAGAAAATTCCTTTGCTTATGAAAAAGATGCAGATGAGTATTCAATTACTATAATTGTACTTGGAAGGAAGAAGTGCACAACACAACAGTACAACATACTATCAATGAGACACAAAACGAGACAAAACAACATACACTCAATGAGACACACATCAATACAATATACACTCAATGAGACACACAATATCATAATTCAACAAACACTAAATGAAATACATAACGTAACAATATAACACACACTCATTTTGACAAACAATATCACAATACAACACCCACTCATTGAGACACATAAGGACACTATGCAAAATACACTCAATGAAATACACAACGTAAAAATACAACATATTCTTAATGAGACGCAGACTATCACAATGCAACACAGATAACTATATCCAGGATAATATTTTAATGCCGAGCATTCAAGTGTGAGAGATATGACAGCATATCATATGCATATAGATATTGATTATATGCCTATATGCTGTCATATCTCTCACACTTGAATGCTCGGCATTAAAATATTATCCTGGATATAGTTATCTGTCTTAAGTGATCCCTATAAATGAAAAACTGTATTTGCATTTTCATATTCAAACTGTTTCGGAACATATCTGAAGATATTCGTTCATTCTACAGATAGAGAACCAAAACCAACAAATACATGTTGGCGCTGTCATATCTATATATTTACACAAATTAAAACACTTTTAAACTACAATTTGAGCATCTTAGTATCCAAGCTGTTTATAAAACTCAAATTGTCGTATGTTTTTAAGTATTTTCTTCAAATAACGTCGTTTTAAGAATGAAATGTTACCAAAAATCATTGTCGGCGATCGACGGTTAAATATTTTTGTCCAGTAATTGTAAATGCATGTAGCTATAATGACATTTATTTAATGTTTATTTAAGAGGAAATTGGTAGTAAAATTATAAAAACGGTAGTTTTTTGTATGATCATCGTTTTTAATTTGTCGCACATGAGTTGTTAAGATGTCGGCGATTTTGGAGACAGATACGTTACAGAACAAACAATCGATGCATAATCGATAGTTTTAAGTGTTGTGTTATCATTCTTTGGTCTGAATGTTTGTCACATTATATTGATGTTAGAAAATGTGATCTTTGTTTGCCACAACATTACACAGTATTCACGAATGCAATGTTTAAATTACAAGTAGAACGTTTTTTTTTTTTAAAAATCGACAAATACGTAACGCACATTTTAACGTCTCATTCAAGTATGGAAAAGTTAAATTGGAATGTAACCTTACTTTATCACAGCAAGTATGTACAGCGTTGTTTATATGTTCATATAACTCTTTTGAAAAATACCGAATTCAAAATATGTGAGGAAAAACATACAGAAAACAGATACGTAACAAACGACAGATACGTAACACGCCAACTTTAATTGAAGCTTAATTAAACACAACATCGTTTTAAACTTTGCGAATCATTATTGATGATTTCATATATACTACGTCATTTGTCCTTTTCACCCGCGCCATATTGTTAATATTTAGACGCTTTGTTTATATGAAGAAATTTGAAGTCGCTTAGTTAGCCTTAAGAAAGGTAAGTTTTTTATCTTTATTTTGTGTATTTTTGATATAAACTTATTCCATACAATTAAAATATTGTTATACTTGTTACTTTTGTATTTTTTAAATTCTTTTCGGGAAATCATATAAACTGATTTGGCAGAATTGTCGTTGTTACGTATCTGTTTAGTCAGCGTAACGTATCTGTTTAAAACTTTTATGACGTGTTTCGGTTAATAACAGGGTAAGAGTTATTGAATTTCCGCAGTGTAGTAACATTTACAAGTAAATACACTAGTTTATGTTTAAAATTTATATAATTAATAATAAATAGCAACAATATAAATAGTTAAGTACAGGTGTGTGCAGGTATTAATGCTAGTTTAGAATACATGCTTATTTTTGAAATTAACTTGAATTAATGCCTTTACAAATGTGTTTTGTTTATTGTAGATGGCTAAAACTAATGCCGAAAGGCAAAAGGAGTACAGAGAGAGGAAGAAACGGCTCGATTCAACCTTTCTTCACGAAGAAAAGAAACGAGCTAAGAAGTACAGAAAGTCAGTAGCGCAATTAACTAAGCAGGAGCGCGATAAAAGGCTTGAAAAGAACAAAATATTGTCGTAATTACAGACTTAAAAAAGCAATACAATCGGGTAGAATGGCAAACAGCAATGTTCCAACTCACGTTGTCACACATTGTAATATCACAGAGGGACAAAATGGAACTCCGGAAACACCAATACCCTCTACATCCGTATGAGCTACTTGAATAATGTAACAGGCATAAGTAGACGCCAACATGCAAACATATCTGAGACAGCAAAGCTTCTTACACGCCATGAAAAGCAAAGAGCAAAATATGACAGTTGATACAACAACTGAAGTCTCCAGTGAAAATTGGGAACTATGTTGCTGCTATTTACGAGCAAGAATGGTTCATTGGGCAGATTACCGATGTAGATGACTCGGACAAAACGGTTGAGATTAAATTCATGGAAAAAAGCTCAATTCAAGTGGCCAACAAAGGAGGATGTGTTATGGCTGGACTACGATGCCATACTTATGTCAGTAGACGACCCGAGGCCTGTCGACAGATTTCAACGATTCTTCATGATCGTAGCTGCAGACCTGATAAAAATTCAAGATCTCTTTAACTAGATTCTTTCAAGTTCCTTGCAAGTCCTGGTGTTATGAAAATCCAGTCGTCATTAATAATTAAAGTGCTGAATACTACCATATTGCTTGTTTAACAAGTCATGGTCTCATAAAATTGTGTTTAACTGTTCATATGTTTTGTTAATATAGTTTTGTTAATAAAACCGATGTTCAAATTGAACTATTGGAGACAAAGCGTGATTGAATAATTAAGAGTAGTTGTTTTAACAGATACGTTACTAGTTATTTTTTATGTTGAATGTTATGAATATTAAGGTTTCTTGATACCCAAGCTATTCGATACACTATTGCCATTAAACATTATCGTTTAGAAATAAAATTAAGCCAAGTATTTCATTAAATTCTTAACTGAATTTATTCAACAGATACGTTACATTTCTATTACACGATATTCACATCAACTACAGTTATATTCTTTAAGATATTAAGATGTTTATTGTGCAGGTGTTAAATGTTGATTAATCACTCATGTTAATGTACAGTTTGCAAAAAAGTGAAGCTTCTGAGTCATCGTTTTATGTAAATGTTAATTAGAGGAATAAAATAGTGAAAAAAAAAGGTTTTTTTTTAAATAATATTTTAATTTCTATGAAAAATTTATGCATGCATACATAAAAGTAAATGTCTATATTGTCACTATATGCATTGCACTTTAAAATAACGCAACACACTCATATGTATTTTATCAAATTGAAAGGTGTATTTAATAAAATGTGTAGCGTTACGTATCTGTCGCTCAAACATATGTTATTTGATCGGTTATTATTAAAGACATGTCCGACAATTAATCGAAATATTCTAAAAACACATCCTACGAACATTAAACAATCACTTTTTGCAAAACTTACAGTATTTTGGGGACATGATGTGTGGTCACAATATTGCACAAATTTAAGTCACAGCCAAAACACTCGGAGTCAGTCAACACGTGTCCGCCAAAAACGGTTCAAAAAATTATTATTAAAAATAACATGAATTAGCAAATTCTTCATAAAAATCAAAGCACTGAAAGTTTAGTTATGAAAGGATGCTATATTCAACCCAATATTTTGTTTCAGGTATTCATCTTCAAATACAAGAAGGAAAGTGCTCTTCAAAATATTGCCTTTATATCCACGGTTTAAATAAAATTCAAGTTATTCATTAAGTCTATCTGCCCATCTGCCTGCTGGAAACATTTTAATTTTACGAATTTTCTTTAAAACATCACCATAAAAATCGGGATGAGCAATACTATCAGCAATGAGCGATTTAAGACTACTATTGTACTTTGATATGAGATTATAATGACCATTAACAAATTTAGAGAAAGTTTTCCTTAATTTAAAATATCGGAAACCCTGTTTTAGAAGTTTTTGCGTCATAAGTTTACTGCGAGAGCTGATTTTTTTTACATCTGTACATGTTCTAGCAAATCGTATTAACTGTGCAATAAAAACACCATACGATGGTGAAATAGGAACATCACCATCTAAAGAAGGGTAATTAATTATTTTAAAATTAAAATCATCACGTTTATCATAATTATTGATGCTCAATATATATTCCTTTACTTCTAGTTGCAAATCTAAATAGGCTAATCAAAGCTAATTTTATTTATAATGTATTTTTTAAAAAGGGGGCTCAAGATTTAGCTTCTTTCCAAGAAGCATTCTCACACAGTATTAATTAAGAATACATATTTGTCAATTGATAACCCAGGCATACTTTAGTACGCACGCGCGTACAAATCAATTTGCCCCCTCGTTCCCTATTGGCAAGTGCTTAAAACTGCAACAAAAGAATCAGCAACACAGATTGCAGGATAAGGAGAAGTATACTACATGGATTGTTTTCATGGTTAAAAGTTTGTCAAAAGTTCTCTCAATGAAACTCGATGTTATCGCTCAGAAAGCATGAACAATGAATCTTTTCATCACTGTTTTCTTTCGAAAAAACCCTTCCCTTTTCAATCACATACACCATATCGGAACCAAACAAATAAATATACGGGCGTAAAGTTCAAGATGCTCACGGTACGCCCCTGTATGTGAAGCCTTACTTCGTTTATAGTAATATTTGTTTTCATCTTCAAACGTTATAGTGATTGATGAACTACAAATGGCGAACCCTCGCATAGATACACACACGTAAGCGAAATATTTGGATCAGCGAAGTCATTCGTAGTCTACTGAATCTTGCTTTTGTTTCTGAACAGGTGAAACCTTGGTAAACTTGCTTTCGACCAGTACAATGAAAACAATATCTTAGTTTTCCTGATATACGTCAACTGCCTACAGTTAGCAATAACAACGTTAACAATTAGTTGCATATGGTATAGTCATGTTGTTTATTTTTTTAATAGATACATGATTACACGCCTTATTTTGACAGGGATATGGCTCTTTCATATTTTCATTTTTATATTTTTGCGGCCGGAATTCTTCAAAGCCACAACCTGATATTAAAATGAAAAAGAGTAATATAAAACAACACATTTTGCTTATTATTTATAATTTCAGCACATATTTCTGGGTTAGAGCTTATTATTAGAAAATTGAATCCACGCTTCGTTGTTTTAATTTGACGTGTTTTAGATAATTTATGATTTATTGATTCATTGTTTTACGAGGTATCCTGGACGCTCGTATTTGAAAATATTTTAAATAAATTATTATTTGTTTTGAGCATTTGTTTTCGTTTATAATGATTTTGAGCTGGGAAAAACAAGAAGATAATTCTGAGAAATTATAAAATGCTGTATATGTTATAGTATGAGCAAGCTTAATGGTAAAATTCAAATAATAATTATTTACTGATTGATAGTTGCATTTTTGAGAAGTGCATTCTTGTTAGGACTCAATGGCCTGTTATATTTTGGGAATACACAATAAGCCTGAAAATATAACAGGTTCAAAGCTGGTGCAAAATATGCTGCTCCTTTAGGATCGGTCATAACAGACGGAAAACCTAAGCACTTTGCGCATTATGCATTTGATTCAATTTATTTCGTAGCTAATAGTGCTCACAATCTTGTCCATGAAAAACTCTAAAATGTTATCAAAAAGTATTTGTCTCAGATACAAAATAGCGTATAATATTTAATAAAGTTTAGACTAATACCAGTTTTCATACCGTAATTTACACGGCTTTTTGATGGGTTATCATGCCCATTTCAGTCATAGAAACTTTTCTGAATTCTCGTGAAATGAGATATGGAGGCAGTGCATTAACTAAATACATCTTCGAGAAGATTGTTAGGAACCAATTCTCGGACTCGTCAAGGATGTCTTGGAATCATCATTAGTCTGTCCCGATACCTACTGGTTTTGTTTACCTGATCTTGCCCATTACTTGATATTTCAAGAAATCTAAGGTTGTTCGCTAGACAACTTTGATGGTTAGTTCTTGAAGTATTTTTGTTTTCTCTTACAGTTTTTCTTTGTCTCAGAAGAGCGTTCCGACAATTAACAAAAGCCTACTTTTTGTTTAGGAAGATGCATTTTATTTTGTTTGTTTATGGACAAATCAATAAACAAATAAAAATACCTGTATGCACTCTGGAAAAGTGTTGAAATTCAGTCTGACATAACAATCTATAATGTAAATTGCGAAGACCAACACAGTAGCCAAACTTTCCTTTCATTTCTAACAGCTTAGTATATGATTTATTTTATTTTTTAATTATTTAGTATAAAAGCTATAATACTATGTGTTATCGCTCACGTTTGTTACGTTAATAATAACCCAGATTAGAGAAATCATTGACTTTTGTTTTTTAGCCTGTTACCCGTTTTATCCGATAGAAAACTGATAATACAGGGGTTGTCAGGGAGGCGTGTTGAGTTATGAGGAACACGGAATAGAAACATCTATCTACGATATCAGCAGAGCAGTGGAAAATTAGTCTGTAGGTGATTACACACGCTAGATATCTCTGTATTAGACCTCAATAATTAGATACCAGTTCTCGCAAATACGGATTATCCAACTTAATTAAACCGTTGACTAATGCCACAGGTATACATTTACTTTACATTATGAACACGAAAAATGCAATTGTAAATTTTCCATTTGCAAAACGTTCTGCTTTAGATTCATGTCGGAGATATCTTCATTAACATTTGTCTTAATAGTATTGGCGTTGAGTGAATGCCTTTAACCATGCACGTAGCATTGTCATCGTTGACTGTTTGGCATCCGGGATTCTTGTCCATGTAACTTTCATTTTATTTTCAATATTATTTCATGTAATAATATACTTTGAAGCGTTCCTTGACCAACTTAACCTTACCCTTAATCTACTGATAAAATGAAGCCAAATTGCTAGAGAAATATAAAACAAAGAATCGAGGATGAATGGTGTCATACGTTCACGTTCATATACTGTTATAATAGTTTCAGATGAAGGAAAACACCACTCTAAGGAATAACACACAATTAATAAATATATTATTTAAAATCAATACATACACATGTATAACAAACATACATTGTGTGTGATAAATCTTTAACTACTTACTGAATAATGCATTTATGGAAAATATGAATTACAGATAACACGATTGTAACTTAATCTTTTAATTGTAACAATACAACACACACTCATTGAGAAACACAACGTAACAATACAACACAAACGCATTGAGACACACAAGGCAACAATACAACACTCACTCATTAAGTCACACGATAAAACAAACATGAATGAGACGGACAACGCAAGAATGCAACAAACATTCATTGAGACTTACAAAGAAACAATTCAACATGCACGCATTGATACAGACAAGGCCAAAATTCAGCGGACACTTAATGAGACACACAAGGCAACAATACAACACGCACCCAATGAGACACATAACTCAACAATACAACATACACTCATTGAGAAACACAACGTAACAGTACAACAGACACTCAGTGAGACACACAACGAAACAATACATCACACTCTTTGAGACACACAACGCAACAATACATCACACACTCTTTGATACACACAACGCAACAATACAAAATACACCCAATAAGACACACAACGCAACAATACACTATACACTAAATGATACACACAACACAACTATACGATACACTCAATGAGACACACAGCGTAATAATACAACAGGCACTCAATGAGACACAAAACGTAACAATTTATCAGCACACTCAATGAGACAGACAACGCAACAATACAGCACACAATCGGCGAAACACACACCATCACACTACAACAGACACTCAATGTGACACTCAACAATACAATAGACACTCGATGAGACACACAACGTCACAACACAACATTCACTCAATGAAATACACAGGGAAAATATACAACATACACTTAATAACCATTGATAACGCCCAGATCGGATTTCAGCCAAAAGCAAGAACAAGTGATCACATGCTTATGGTAAAACTATTTCAATAATGGAAAAAATATATTTGCCTGTTTTGTTGATTTTGCCAAGGCATTCGACACAGTTATACATTCAATACTCTTAAATCAACTTTGTGATATAGGGATAACCGGACCTTTTTATATGATTATAAAGGATATGTATAGCAGCAATTATATGCATGTAAGACTTTCGGATACTTTAACAGAAAAGGTCTAAGGCAAGGTGAATCTTTTTAAATTATATCCTTACAACCTACCACACTGTTTTGGTGAAGCAGGTGACCAAGTTACTCTAAGAAACTGTAAATTTAGCTGTTTACTGTATGCAGATGACCTTGTATAGTTATCAACTAATAAACAAGGGTTACAAAGTTGCCTTATCAAACTATCACAGGAGAGTGATAATTATCTGAATAAAACTAATATTATTTCTTTTTGCAAAAGTAGACGCCTTTCATTTACCAAGTATTTTTATAAAGATTGTGAAATAAAATGTGTTACAACATAGAAATATTTAGGAATTGTAGTTTCTTCTTCGGGAACATTTTCATACTGTCAAAATGACTTTTATAAAAGAGCATTGAAAACTAATTTAAAATAAATAAAAGTTTTGGCATCGTTATCCCAGATGTTCAAACAAGTCTACATCTTTTTTTATCATACTTTCAAACCTGTTGTTTTAAATACCAGTGAAATATGGGGTTCCATAAATACAACTTCTCGAAAGCAAAAAAATACTGATTTTGATATCTTCAAATATAATAGTGCCATGCGAAAAGCTTTACCTATAGTTCTTAAGATATATTATACTACGTGTTCACAAAAATGCAAGAAATGCTGCAGTTGTTGGTGAAAAAGCCCATTTTCCATTGTTTATTGATATTGTCATTAGTATCGCCAAGTATTTTTAATCCCCCGCCACGGAGTGGGGAGGGGATTATAGGAATGCTCTTTGTCCGTCTGTTAGTCTGTCCGACTATCCGTCCGTCTGTCCGTCCTCTGTCCGTCCGTCTGGCTGTAACATTTCGTGTCCGCGCCTGTATCGTGATAGATATATTGTTTCTTTTG
Organism: Mya arenaria; assembly: GCF_026914265.1. Classification (NCBI taxonomy): domain Eukaryota; kingdom Metazoa; phylum Mollusca; class Bivalvia; order Myida; family Myidae; genus Mya; species Mya arenaria. The sequence continues at coordinate 82,362,859 of NC_069127.1, read as the reverse complement.
GGCACACGTGTTGAATTGATAATGCAGTAGCGGCATAATGCATTTTGGTCTGGAAACTTTCGGTGAAATTATCGGGTAGTTGGTTCGTCGAGTAACATGTTTTAGGGAATTCGGGTTTGAAATTGCATTTGTTTTCGTTAAACTGTACATTTTCTTAAAGATTGACACTAACTCCAGTCCAAAAATGTAGAGTTTGATTAAGACTAGATAAACTGTGATGTAAACTGTCATATAACATGTCATATAACATGACCTATGATTCGAAATACAACTTATCTTATCTTACACTAAATGAGATACACAACGAAACAATTTAACACTCACTCAATTTGATATACAATGCCACAATACAACAAACACAGTTTGGGGCTGGAAGTGCCTTAATGTTAATAACCATGGTCATTGCTCTTTTTTGAAATAAAAAAAAACTATATCAAATACACGATCTATCATATGTCTCTAAGTTTCGAGTACTAATCGATAAATTGAAATTGATGTTCACTCTTCATGTGATGCTTTAATTTTCAACCACGTGACTTTGTCAAATGTAGCGGCAGGGTAGACCACTTCGATGGAGTTTCAGATTTGTTTTAACGTGTGACGTTGGTGCCTGTGCCTTCATAAAACAAGGTGAAGTTGTACGCCCCTGTATACGTTACTTTGTTTACAGACATATCTGTTTTCGTCTTTAATCGTTATATGGTTTGATAAAATATAAATGATGTTCTCTCACATAGCTACAAACAAGTTAGTGCAATATTCGGATCATCAAAGTAATACGTAGTCTACTGAAGCTTGGTGTTGTTTCTGAACAGTTGAAACCTTGGTAACCTTGTTTTTTGAGCAGTACAATGAAAACAATGTCTTCGTTGTCCTGATACCCGGCAACTGCCAGTTAGCAATAACAACGTTAACAAATAGATGCATATGGTATAGTAATGTTTTGCATTATGTTAATGGTTATATGACTACAAACTGAAATATGTTTAAAATCCGCATGATTTTGACAGAAATACGGCTCTTTAAATTTTACCTTTTTATCATTTTCCTGCCAAAATTCCTCAATACCACAGCCGAATTAAAATGAAAATGATAATATAAAACAACACATTCTGTTTATTATTTGTAAGTTCAATACACATTTCTGAATTACAGCTTATCATAAGAAAATCAAAACCACGCTGCGTTGTATTTATTTGACGTGTTTTAGATTATTTATGATTTATTGATTCATTGTTTTATGAGATATATGGGGAGTTCGTATTTGAAAACATTTTAGATAAATCATTCAACATTGAATTTATGTAGTTGTTTCCTTTTGTGCTTGGGAAAACAAGAACATTATTTTGAGGAATTATAAAAATGCTGTATAATTATGTTATAGCCTAAGCAGACTTAATTGCAAAAGTCACAGAACATAGTTTGTTTTCAATTATTCATTGAATGATTGTTACATTTTCGAGAAGTATGTTATTGTAAGGACTCTATGGCCTGTTGTGTTCTTGGAAGCCACCATGTGCCTGAAATATTCGGGTTCAAAATGATGCAAAAAGCTGCTCCTTTTTCCTTTGATAAACCTTTAAACTTTACTTTGCGCAGGCATTATGCATTCAATATATTTTGTAGTTAAATGTGCATACAATCTTATACATGTATATAATACAATGGCTTTAAAACCAACATCGGCAAGGTATTTGTTTTCATATTTTGAGGTTTTGGTTTTAAAGTAAATGCAAAAAAATCTAAAATGTAAAGTGTTTGTATTACACACAAAATAGTTTATAACATTCTATATCGTTTAGACTAATACCAGTTGTAATACCGTATTTTACACGGCTTTTGGACGAGATATCATCCCCATAAAAGTCACACAAACATTTCCGACTTTTTATGAAATTAGAAATGGGGACAATGGATTAACTAAATACATTAACGAGAAGATTATTATCAACCAATTGTAGGACTCGACAGGGATGGCTGGAATCATCAGGCTTTGCCGATACCTTCTTGCTTTGTTTACCTGAACTTGCTCATTAAATGATATTTGTATAAATCAGACAACTTTGATCGTTAGTTATTGAAGCATATCTGTTTTTTTCTTACAGATTTTCCTTGCCTCAAGAAAGCCTTTCGACAATTAGCAAAACCATACACTTTATTTAGGCGGATGCATTTCTTGTTTATGTTCAAATCAACTACACAAATAAAACTACCGGTATGCATTCTCGACAAGTTTGGACTTCAGTCTGACATAACAAACAATAATGTAAATTTCGTGGACAGTAGCCAAACGTTTTTGAAAGAAACAGAAGGTGTTAAAAGCACATAACTATGGCGTAACAGACGCTGAATAAGAGACACACTTAACGCACAACACAGACAGACAACACAAAACTGTTGGGTGCCACTGCGCCGTGGAAACGGTCAGCGACCCAGGAGTTTATTTGGGATTTTAATCAACCTGGTTAGGGTGCAGGCCTAACTATTTGACTAACGCAAATCGGAATAATGTATGGCCGGATTTACTTTATGACATGACATGTTAAACTAATTATGCGCCGGGGATTCGGTTTGGGACGTATGGTGTTATGCGATTTAAAATAGTGTGAATAAAAGGGCGCATATATTTAAATACGCTCATTAGATTGCAACGTTAATGTGAATTTGGAAGCAAATCGAAGACTCATAAATTAAACTTGCTGATGAACCGATGGGATATATACGCAAAATGGAAATGTGCTGACTTAAAGACTCATTACCTACTACAAATAGTCAAAGCGTCCTCAGCCGATATCGGGTTTCATTTAACTGCCTTGACATAGATAATACACTTGCGAGATGAAAGCAATGTTTATACAACCTTATTTTATTAAATAGACACCAATTTACATAAACTCTTCAAAAGTAATGAGAGGCACTTATCAATTACAGCAGATTGGTGCTTCTTTAAATATATTTTTGGATTTAATTGTATTGCCTGTGAATAGAATCCTAAAATAAATGAAATGACGCTTGTCGCGCCTAGCTTTTCAACGTAATTAAATTGCAACGTTAATGTGAATTTGGAAGCAGGTCGAAGACTCTTAAACTATACTTTCTGATAAACCGAGGGGATAATTACGCAAAATGGAAATGTGTTGACTTAAAACCCTGTCTTATATTATCTAATAGAAATAGTCAAAACGTCCCCAGCCTATATCGAGTCATCATTTAACTACCGTTGCATAGGTTATACACTTGCGAGATAAAAGCAATGTTCATATATCCTTATTGTATTAAAAAAAAACCCAATTTATATTAACTTTTCTAAGGTAATGAGAGGCACTTTTCGATAACAGTAGTTTGGTGCTCCTTTATTTATTGTTTTTGGATTCGATTTTAATGCCTGTAATTAGAATCCTGAAATAGATGAAATTACGCTTGTCGCACTTACAGCTTTTTAACGAGTTTCGTCGCTGCATGTTTCTGTAGCTTTTTGCATATATATTCATATAAAATATTGATGGTGGAAACAGCAGGATATGACCTGAGTAGATTACTTATATCTTATCGTGTTGCTGTTAGAACCTGGGATGATTGAAACTGCAGTTTACAACCGGAATAAGTTAACTATACATTATCACGTTATGTTTTGAACTCATAATAGCGCTTTAGTCCGCTTTAACATTTTGTCAAAAAGTTTGCAATAATTTGATGTAATTTGTGATTTATAATCAATTAAGATATGCCTTAAGGTACATGAACATGTTCTCCGACAAAATGAATGTCGGCCATTTTTATGAAACTTGGAACAAACGATCGTATATAATTGTACTCTAATGTGGTGTATATTTTTGTCTAGTAGACATAAGTATTTGTCGAAAGAAGTTCAATACATACATATTGAAGAAAAGTGTTACATTGGTTGTTCTTTTCATTTTTTTTTACATTGTTAAATATGTATTTTTCCATTTTCTATTTTATTATTCAGTATAAACGATTGTATATCGTGAGTTATCGGCTGTGTTCGATTCTTTAATAATGAGCCGGATGAAAATAATTCCTTGATGTTTGTTTTCATCATGTAGCCTGTTTTAACCTGTTTTATCCAAGGAAAAGCTGATAGTACAGAGGTTGTCAGGGAGGCATGTTGACTTATGAGAACTTCGAGTTGGCAAACATCTATCTACGATATCAGAAGAGCCGTGGTAAATTAGTCTGTAAGTGATTATACAAGCTAGACATCTCTGTATAAGACACTCATTATCTGTTAGCATTTCTCGCAAATACGGAATATTCAACTTTACTATACCGTTTGCTGATGACTCGGGTATATTGTTACTAGAAATTATGGACCCATGTACTGCAACTGTATATTTTTCACTTGCGAAACAATGAATCGAGGATGACGGGTGCCATATATTAATGTTCACGTAATGTTATAATGGGTTGTTTATGATGTATTAAACACCACTGTAAGAAATAGAACACATATTGATTGCACAACTTAATTAAAATATGAAGGAATGAGACAAGCATTTTTGAAGTCTTAAAAATAGTGTAAAATCAGTTGTGATGTACTAATTTAAAACAACGATGTTCATATTTTCCTGAATTGGCAACGTAATGAGAATCGATTTCAAAGTAAACGTTTCAATTACTAACAACCATAGCTTCTTATCACACAATCTTGCGGTTAAACTTTTAACTAACAAATACAGCCTGTTGAACATAGCCAATATAATAAGGCGGCGTGAAAGCTTAATGATTATTCCAGACAATTCCTTTGCAGGTAATACAACAGCTTCGAGATTTCAATTGCTATAACTACAATCGACAGGAAGAAGGGTTCCCATACCGATTGCTTGACTTTGATGCTTATGCCATTACAGATAGCTAGACATTGATTCTTGTGCCAATACAGATCGCTTGACTTTGATGCTTATGCCATTACAGATTGCTTCACTTTGATTTTTGTGCCATTACAGATCGCTTGACTTTAGTGATTGTGCCAATACAGACCGCTTGACTTTGGTGATTGTGCCATTACAGATCGCTTGACTTTAGTGATTGTGCCATTACAGATCGCTTGACTTTGGTGATTGTGACATTACAGATCGCTTGACTTTGGTGATTGTGCCATTACAGACCGCTTGACTTTGGTGATTGTGCCATTACAGATCGTTTGACTTTAGTAATTGTGCCATTACAGATCGTTTGACTTTGGTAATTGTGCCATTACAGATCGCTTGACTTATGTGATTGTGCCATTACAGACCGCTTGACTTTGGTGATTGTGCCATTACAGATAGCTAAACTTTAATTCTTGTGCCATTATAGACCGCTTGACTTTGGTGATTGTGCCATTACAGATTGCTTGACTTTGATTCTTGTGCCATTAAATATCGCTTGACTTTGGTGATAGTGCCATTACAGACCGCTTGACTTTGGTGATTGTGCCATTACAGACCGCTTGACTTTGATGCTTATGCCATTACAGATTGCTTCACTTTGATTTTTGTGCCATTACAGATCGCTTGACTTTAGTGATTGTGCCATTACAGACCGCTTGACTTTGGTGATTGTGCCATTACAGATCGTTTGACTTTGGTAATTGTGCCATTACAGATCGCTTGACTTTGGTGATTGTGCCATTACAGATCGCTTGACTTTGGTGATTGTGCCATTACAGATAGCTAAACTTTAATTCTTGTGCCATTACAGATAGCTTGACTTTGATTCTTGTGCCATTATAGACCGCTTGACTTTGGTGATTGTGCCATTAAAGATCGCTTGACTTTGGTGATTGTGCCATTACAGATCGCTTGACTTTGGTGATTGTGCCATTACAGATCGCTAGACTTTGGTAATTGTGCCATTACAGATCGCTTGACTTATGTGATTGTGCCATTACAGACCGCTTGACTTTGGTGATTGTGCCATTACAGATAGCTAAACTTTAATTCTTGTGCCATTATAGACCGCTTGACTTTGGTGATTGTGCCATTACAGATTGCTTGACTTTGATTCTTGTGCCATTAAATATCGCTTGACTTTGGTGATAGTGCCATTACAGACCGCTTGACTTTGGTGATTGTGCCATTACAGATCGTTTGACTTTGGTAATTGTGCCATTACAGATCGCTTGACTGTGGTGATTGTGCCATTACAGATCGCTTGACTTTGGTGATTGTGCCATTACAGATAGCTAAACTTTAATTCTTGTGCCATTACAGATAGCTTGACTTTGATTCTTGTGCCATTATAGACCGCTTGACTTTGGTGATTGTGCCATTAAAGATTGCTTGACTTTGATTCTTGTGCCATTAAAGATCGCTTGACTTTGGTGATATTGCCATTACAGACCGCTTGACTTTGGTGGTTGTGCCATTACAGACCGCTTGACTTTGGTGATTGTGCCATTACAGATCGCTTGACTTTGGTGACTGTGCCATTACAGATCGCTTGACTTTGGTGGTTGTGCCATTACAGACCGCTTGACTTCGATTCTTGTGCCATTACAGATCGCTTGACTTTGGTGACTGTGCCATTACAGATCGCTAGACTTTGGTGATTGTGGCATTACAGACAGCTTCACTTTGGTGATTGTGCCATAACAGACCGCTTTACTTTGATTCTTGTGCCATTACAGACCGCTAGACTTTGATTCTTGTGCCATTACAGATCGCTTGACTTTGATTCTTGTGCCATTACAGATCGCTCGACTTTGGTGATTGTGCCATTACAGATCGCTTGACTTTGGTGATTGTGCCATTACAGATCGTTTGACTTTGGTAATTGTGCCATTACAGACCGCTTGACTTTGGTGATTGTGCCATTACAGACCGCTTGACATTGGTGATTGTGCCATTACAGATAGCTAAACTTTAATTCTTGTGCCATTATAGACCGCTTGACTTCGATTCTTGTGCCATTACAGACCGCTTTACTTTGATTCTTGTGCCATTAAAGACCGCTAGACTTTGGTGATTGTGTTATTACAGACCGCTAGACTTTTGTGGTTGTGCCATTACAGACCGCTTGACTTTGGTGATTTTGCCATTACAGATAGCTTGACTTTGGTGGTTGTGCCATTACAGACCGCTAGACATTGGTAATTGTGCCATTACAGACCGCTTTACTTTGATTCTTGTGCCATTACAGACCGCTTTACTTTGATTCTTGTGCCATTACAGACCGCTAGACTTTGGTGATTGTGCCATTACAGATCGCTTAACTTTGATTCTTGTGCCATAACAGACCGCTTTACTTTGATTCTTGTGCCATTACAGATCGCTAGACTTTGGTGATTGTGCCATTACAGATCGCTTGACTTTGATGCTTATGCCATTACAGATTGCTTCACTTTGATTTTTGTGCCATTACAGATCGCTTGACTTTAGTGATTGTGCCAATACAGACAGCTAGACTTTTGTGGTTGTGCCATTACAGATCGCTTGACTTTGGTGATTGTGCCATTACAGATAGCTTGACTTTGGTGGTTGTGCCATTACAGACCGCTAGACGTTGGTAATTGTGCCATTACAGACCGCTTGACTTCGATTCTTGTGCCATTACAGACCGCTTTACTTTGATTCTTGTGCCATTATAGACCGCTAGACTTTGGTGATTGTGCCATTACAGACCGCTAGACTTTTGTGGTTGTGCCATTACAGACCGCTTGACTTTGGTGATTTTGCCATTACAGATAGCTTGACTTTGGTGGTTGTGCCATTACAGACCGCTAGACGTTGGTAATTGTGCCATTACAGACCGCTTTACTTTGATTCTTGTGCCATTACAGACCGCTTTACTTTGATTCTTGTGCCATTACAGACCGCTAGACTTTGGTGATTGTGCCATTACAGATCGCTTAACTTTGATTCTTGTGCCATAACAGACCGCTTTACTTTGATTCTTGTGCCATTACAGATCGCTAGACTTTGGTGATTGTGCCATTACAGATCGCTTGACTTTGATGCTTATGCCATTACAGATTGCTTCACTTTGATTCTTGTGCCATTACAGATCGCTTGACTTTAGTGATTGTGCCAATACAGACCGCTAGACTTTTGTGGTTGTGCCATTACAGACCGCTTGACTTTGGTGATTTTGCCATTACAGATAGCTTGACTTTGGTGGTTGTGCCATTACAGACCGCTAGACGTTGGTAATTGTGCCATTACAGACCGCTTTACTTTGATTCTTGTGCCATAACAGACCGCTTTACTTTGATTCTTGTGCCATTACAGACCGCTAGACTTTGGTGATTGTGCCATTACAGATCGCTTAACTTTGATTCTTGTGCCATAACAGACCGCTTTACTTTGATTCTTGTGCCATTACAGATCGCTAGACTTTGGTGATTGTGCTATACAGATCGCTTGACTTTGATGCTTATGCCATTACAGATTGCTTCACTTTGATTTTTGTGCCATTACAGATCGCTTGACTTTAGTGATTGTGCCATTACAGACCGCTTGACTTTGGTGATTGTGCCATTACAGATCGCTTGACTTTGGTGATTGTGCCATTACAGATCGCTTGACTTTGGTGATTGTGCCATTACAGATCGCTTGACTTTGGTGATTGTGCCATTACAGACCGCTTGACTTTGGTGATTGTGCCATTACAGATCGTTTGACTTTAGTAATTGTGCCATTACAGATCGCTTGACTTTGGTAATTGTGCCATTACAGATCGCTTGACTTATGTGATTGTGCCATTACAGACCGCTTGACTTTGGTGATTGTGCCATTACAGATAGCTAAACTTTGATTCTTGTGCCATTATAGACCGCTTGACTTTGGTGATTGTGCCATTACAGATAGCTTGACTTTGATTCTTGTGCCATTACAGATCGCTTGACTTTGGTGATTGTGCCATTACAGACCGCTTGACTTTGGTGGTTGTGCCATTACAGACCGCTTGACTTTGGTGATTGTGCCATTACAGATCGCTTGACTTTGGTGACTGTGCCATTACAGATCGCTTGACTTTGGTGGTTGTGCCATTACAGACCGCTTGACTTTGGTGATTGTGCCATTACAGATCGCTTGACTTTGGTGACTGTGCCATTACAGATCGCTAGACTTTGGTGATTGTGGCATTACAGACAGCTTCACTTTGGTGATTGTGCCATAACAGACCGCTTGACTTTGATTCTTGTGACATTACAGACCGCTAGACTTTGGTGATTTTGCCATTACAGATAGCTTGACTTTGGTGATTGTGCCATTACAGATCGATTGACTTTGGTGATTGTGCCATTACAGATCGTTTGACTTTGGTAATTGTGCCATTACAGACCGCTTGACTTTGGTGATTTTGCCATTACAGATCGCTTGACTTTGGTGATTGTGCCATTACAGATAGCTAAACTTTAATTCTTGTGCCATTATAGACCGCTTGACTTCGATTCTTGTGCCATTACAGACCGCTTTACTTTGATTCTTGTGCCATTATAGACCGCTTGACTTTGGTGATTGTGCCATTACAGACCGCTAGACTTTTGTGGTTGTGCCATTACAGACCGCTTGACTTTGGTGATTTTGCCATTACAGATAGCTTGACTTTGGTGGTTGTGCCATTACAGACCGCTAGACGTTGGTAATTGTGCCATTACAGACCGCTTTACTTTGATTCTTGTGCCATAACAGACCGCTTTACTTTGATTCTTGTGCCATTACAGACCGCTAGACTTTGGTGATTGTGCCATTACAGATCGCTTAACTTTGATTCTTGTGCCATAACAGACCGCTTTACTTTGATTCTTGTGCCATTACAGATCGCTTGACTTTGGTGATTGTGCCATTACAGATCGCTTGACTTTGATTCTTGTGCCATTACAGACCGCTTGACTTTGATTCTTGTGCCATAACAGACCGCTTTACTTTGATTCTTGTGCCATTACAGAACTCTAGACTTTGGTGATTGTGCCAGTACAGATCGCTTTACTTTGATTCTTGTGCCATAACAGACCGCTTTACTTTGATTCTTGTGCCATTACAGATCGCTAGACTTTGGTGATTGTGCCATTACAGATCGCTTGACCTTGGTGACTGTGCCATTACAGAACGCTTGACTTTGGCGATTGTGCCATTACAGACCGCTTAACTTTGGTGATTGTGCCATACCAGACCTCTAGACTTTGATGCTTTAGTTGTGGACAAAGATGCAAGGTAGACGACCATAGTATCATTTAATACACAATTGATGGTTTGATTCAAAATAAATTTAAGAACCTCAAAAATGATTCATAAAATAAATTATTTTAAGGTAGTACCAGAACCCACTATTTAAAATCTAAAAATTAAAATTGCCAAAGTCAGTACCACTATCCGCCCTCCCGCACCTTACCCCATTTACTGGTAGCGTCTACATATATTCCTGGGGAAGGTCTTGAAAAACATGAATTTAAAGTGCTTAGAACAAGATAGTAAATGACTGAAAAAGTGAATAGAATCTATGAAGCTTCCGTTCACACCTAGGTTTTACTATATATCATTTTAATGAAAAAACCCACTAAGATTTGTAAGTTCAAGTCAGTTTGATTATCATGTTTTTTCTCACAGTTTTATTGAAAATGAACCGGGTGAAAGCAAGTTCACTGATGTTTGTTTTTATCCTATTTACCACAGATTATCCAAGAGAAAGCTGATAATACAGAGGTTGTCAGGGATGTCTGTACGCGTGTTGGCAAACACCTATCTACGATACAAGTAGAGCAGTGATAGATTAGTTTGTAAGTGATTATACAATATATTTATATATTAATTTAACCTATGTATTGCTTACGTTCTCACAGCCCTGGATTACCCGGCTTAATTTATTTGATGGCTTTGGTCACGTGTGTAGATGCATGAATATGATTCATGAAGGTAAAAATTTAAGCAATTTATAATTTATAACATGTCTAATACTCAAAGGTGGAAACACAGTTTAAAAGTTTTGAAAATATAGGTTAGTTAGGACATTGGTCTTAACGTTTAATGTCAATTATAATATATTGTATACTGATATAATAATAAAATAATGTCATGTCAAGTCAAGTCAAATAAGTCAAGTCAATTCATGTGAAATGCACTTCATTAAATCTTTCATGCCACTTTATGCTGCAACATGAGCCATGTGTATACACAAACCAGCAAACACAAATATACAGTATACTGTGAACAACTGAATTGACGTGATATGGAAATGTAAATAAGGTAAAAATAACAAATAAACAACAGCACAGTTGAGGTTCGCCCGCCATCATTAATAAAAAATATAGTGGTAAAATTTTCCAAGTACAACATGTTAAGTTTGAATATTTTTATAGTTTGCACCGAGAGCTTTAATATGTATTCATTTAAAAAAAAATATAAAAAAATGCCTTATATCTATATATATACATAATAAAAAATTGTTTAAAACATCATTTAGGTATATCTTATCATAACAGTATAGTACTATACAAATGTGTTTAGTGACAAATCGCAGATTGTTACTCTCTCATGTTTTTGTAGAATGCACTTTTTGTGTATGACAAAATAAAGTGTGGCAAATCATAAGGAGTGTTAAAACGAAATACCAACAGCTGGAACCCTTCAGCAAATGTTGATATCTGTCCAAATATCGTTTTTGAAGACAACAGTTTGCATATAAGCATGAACAGCATTGTTGTTGATTGACACGATCACGTGAGATTATCAATGTATGGTTTACATGTCACATAGTGTTAAGGAATTCCTGGTCGTCTAGAGGTTCATGTTGATTATCTACTTTTTTTTACTTTACCGGCGTGGGTTCGCCCCCACATAAACCAATAAACTTTTTTATACTTTTTTCTGCAATTTCGATAACATTTAGTAAAATAATGATGAAAGAAGTGTTTTCAGATGCATTAACGGTATAACAATTTAAACGCAAAACGTCTTGGTTAAAACATACAAATCATTTGTAAATAAAGAAACATGGAATTTAGGTATATAGAACTGCAGGTGACACGCATAGTCAGTAATGACTTTGTTCGAGCTAAATTAAGATTATACTAAAAGTATTTTTAGGTTTTGTAACATTTTGTAATTGCGATAAATGCGTTATGCCAAAGCAAACATAACGAGCTTAACTTAAACCTAAGATTACTTGAGAAGTTTGTGTCGGGCCTTCAATGATTGCAGTACTGTGAGGATCAACTACAAACTGTCCATTAAGGGTATCATCGTGTGCAAACAGATCAAAACCTAGCTCACTCCTACTTTCCTGGACTATTTTGTATAACAAGTCTCAATAATACAATGACAATGCAAATCTTGCTACACCTGGTGCGTGTTTTCCTCAATTGTCAATATATGTAATTTCAAGTTTCAAGAGTTTATTGGCGAATCGGCATGTTTGCCTTTGGCCATTTACAAACTATCAATCGAACACATTCACTTCATAACAATCATTACCTATCATTACCAAATTTTGTGGTTAACGTTTTAACTGACGAGTACAGTTTATGGGACATAACCATTGTAATGAAATTTATTGAATGCTGAATGTATATTCCATGAATATATTCCGCGAGTACTTAAGATGCAAAGAAGTGTTTGGTGTTTACAATTCTACACAACGCTTTTCAAAAAGACAATATATGATTTAGTATCAGTTACTTATATCAACTGCATATATTTACACCTCAACTTCTGTTCCTTAAATTAACTGCAACAGTGGCATTTGTGCATATATTGCGTTAGATGATTATGTTTATATTGCATGGTCATATAATTGCTGTTACTTTGTCAATAAAATTGTGTTTGACTTAAACTCATTGTAAACATGTGTGTTTTACTCTCATGCTACTTTATGCATGAAATAGCTTTTTCTACTGACATATTTAAACATGCTCATATATATTACATAGTGTTCTAATCTCCCTTGCGGAGGATATATTGAAATAAATGAATGAATGAATGAAATGTTTTCTTAAATGAAATTAAGTATTTTTTTAAAATTCTTGAATGAAATAATGAACTATTGGTGTAAATATAAGGAATGAATTGCGGGGTTAATGTCATAATCGGGGTATGAACGCAATAGGGCTGGTCAAAGTGCGCGTGACTTCTTCTTTGGACTCCACATATTTTGACCAGCCCAATTGCGTTCATACCCCCGATAATGAAATCAAACCCGAAATTAATTCCTTAATAAACCTACAAATGTATCATATCAAACCAAACAATATCGTACTGTGTAGTATCCATGCCCTTCAATCTCAATTTAATTTAATGTAAGCAATTTTTATTTTGAATAGTTGTTCTTTGTCCGACATAACAAAACTTAGTAAGTAATACATGAAAACTTACACAATGGAAGATGGTTTAAGAAATGCTTCACTGTTTTAAAGATATGTTTCATCATAATGATGATCGTGTTTGCCTACTGGGCTTGTCCCTGTGATTTTCATTGTATTATTATTGAAAAAAGTATAGATAATCTTGTAAATACTATAATGTTGTTTATTGTCGGCTGCGTACCATTGCAGATGTAAAGAGATACGTCAACTTAATAGGACCAAAGTTTAACTTATATTCGAAAGGGCCTACAAAGACACAATACATAATCCCGAGATTACACAAATATCGCTCGTTTATAGAAGCCCTCCACCATGGCTAGGCTATTAATTAACACCTTACTCCGTCTCTGTTGGGCTGAGAATTTAACAATGTCAACTATTGCAACACTCAAAAGTCTGAATATCAGTTCTACACATTGAACAACAGGAGTCGATTGTGCTGTGTAGTCGTCATCGCTGTCGTTGTCCGCGTTTGTAAAATGGTTTGTCTAGTTTTAACAAATTATTTCTTATTTAATCTTTACCAACTGGTCAACAATCTTAACTGGCATTACTTGTTTCGGTGAAGATCGATAAGGAGCCAGATCGCACTACGTTCTCTTGATTTGTGGTCCTTTAATTGGTCCTTTTATGAGTTCAACTAAGTTTGATTATCATGTTTTTTTCACAGTTTTATTGATAATGAACTCGGTAAAAACAAGTTCACTGATGTTTGTTTTTATCCTAATTACCGATTATCCAAGAGAAAGCTGATAATACAGAGGTTGTCAGGGAGGCATGTTGTGTTATGTAGAACGCAAGTTTGCAAACATCTATCTACGAGATCTGTAGAGCAGTGGAAAAATTGTCAATAGTTGATTACCCCAGATATACATATATTTCTTTTAGCCATGTATTGCTTAAGGTCTTGCAATTTCTGATTACACGGCTTAATTAATTTGTTTGCTTAGGTCACGGATGTACATGCATGAATACGAATCATGACGTTAAAATTTCAATTGATTGATATCATGTCTTATACTCAAAAGTTTAAACACCAAGTTAAATGTAAATAATGATAATAATGTGTATAGTATACAAATATAAAAGTAATAATATAATGTCAAGTCAAGTCGAATAAGTCAAGTCAAGTCATGTCAAATGCACATCCCTGAATCTTTAATGTCACTTTATGCTGCAACATGAGTAATGCATCTACACAAAACAGCAAACATGCAGATATAGTACACTGCAATTGAATTGACGTGATATGGCAATGTGAATAAGGTATATTATAGCACATAAACAACAACACAGTTAAGGTACGCCCTCCATCTACCATTGATGCAAAAATGCTATTGATAAAACTTCATTTGAAAATTGCATACGGATAGGTTTGACTATTTTTAAAGTTTGCACCGAGTACTGTTTTATATATACATTATGTAATTTAAGAAACACATCAAATAGTTGCTATTCAAACATTTAAAACTTTGATTAAACCCTCCTGTAATATATCATATCATAATAGTAGCTCCATTAAGGTGTAATTCAAAATACGAGACGAGAAAGAATACGAACAATAAAAAAATGTATCAAATATGTTTCTCTGTATAGTGTTTCTTTAAATTCAACCCATTAAAACTAATCTGTTGATAGGTTGACATCAATTTCTCACACTAACGTAAGCGTAGCAGGTTCGTTTAGCCAAGTAACTTGCGTACACTTGATTTTCCAAACAGAACGCGGTTTGTTGTAATTATCATTTTTGTTTTAAATAATTTCCTTTGACAGTCTCAAAACTCTTTAAAAGGAGAATATTTGACTATTATAATGATAAAAAAACAAAATATAATGAGCTTGGCTTAAAGCAAGATTGTTTAAGAATTTGTGTCGGGCCTTCAATGATTGCAATACTGTGAGAATCAACTACAAACTGTCCATTAAGGAAGTCGTCGTTTGCAATAAGATCAAAACCTAGCACACTCCTACTTTCCTGGAATATCTTACATAAAAATCTCAGTAGTACAATGACAATGCAAATGTTGCTACACCTGGTGCGGGTTTTCCCCGGATTGTCAATATATGTGATGTCAAAGTAAACATTTCACTGACTAACAATCATAACTTTTCATTACCAAATTTTGTGTTTAACATTTCAAATGATGAGTACAGCACGGGGAACATAATCATTATAATGAGGTTTCTCAAATATTTAATGGATGTTCCAGGAAAATATACCGCGAGTAATTAAAATGCAAAGGAGTATTTTATCTTACAGTTCTAAACAACGTCTTTCAGAAGGTCAATTTATGTATATACGAGGTTTCTAGTATCAGTAATTTCAAATGCATATAACCTCAAAATGTACCACATTGAAAACAATATCGTACTGTGTATTATTCACGCCATTTAGCCTCATTATAATTTAATGTCAACATATTAATTGTTTAACACCTTACTCCATCTCTGTTAGGCTGAGAATTTTAACAATATTAAATACAGCACAACTTATCATGGCCACAGCACGGCACTCAAAAATCTGAATATCAACACCATAATTCGAACAACAGGGATCGAGTGCGCTGTGGAGTTTTCCGCGGTTTTAAATTTGTTTGTCTGGTTTTATCTTTACCAAACTGGAAAACAATCTTAACTGGCATTATTTAATTCGATGAAGATCGATAAGTGGCCAGATCAGACTAAGTACTCTTGAGTTGTGGTCCTTTTATTGGCAATATAAAACGAATTTCCTTTGCCCACGCTCTTTTATTACTTTCCCAAAGTACATAATATCTTGTGGTGCAACTTCTTTAGCATGTTACAAGTGAAGTGTCATTACAACAGAGCTGATAAGTCTGACTACTCGTAAATAGCCAGTATCATATTTTAGCTTATACAACTATCGTCATATATATACATAAACGGAAATCATGACCGATTTAAATTAACAAGTTCTTTCATGACTGCTAGTTTAACCATGCTAAATTAACAGGTATTATAAGGGGTCTTATTAAGATGCTCCAAGGATAAAATGTGTCGGACACTGACCGAAGCATATGAATGTCCTGTTAAGTGTACTATTGTAAAGTTGTATCCCATATAAAAGGTAATGAATTTTTTGTTCAAAGCAAAACAAACTGCATCATCATCATCATCATCATCATCATCATTATTATCATTATAATTATTGACATTATTACCACCAAATGCCTTATGGCGATCCAAACATGAAATATGACAAAATAATACACTTTAATATAAAGAAAAAAACGCGCAGACTAATATTGACATTACATGAAAAAAAGCCGCCGCAATCAGGATCTAACTCATATCACCGGATTGCCGGTGTAGCATTAAATAATTACCCCGTCCATTGGTCAGTTTTAATGTTAAAAATTGACCCCGACTAGTTTTCAAATTAAAATTATGTTTTAACGGTGCAATAAGGTTAAGATAAATGTTACATATCGACTATCCGTCTAATATCAACACCTCGGAAGAACCAGCGA
Source organism: Mya arenaria (assembly GCF_026914265.1). Classification (NCBI taxonomy): domain Eukaryota; kingdom Metazoa; phylum Mollusca; class Bivalvia; order Myida; family Myidae; genus Mya; species Mya arenaria. The sequence goes on along the minus strand of NC_069127.1, from coordinate 82,346,065 downwards.
CCTCTGCAAGCCGTTGAAAACTGAACATTGTGATTTTTGATCTGTTGTGGGTTGTGGGGTCATTTTAAACGGTGTAATAAGTTTATGATAAACGTTAGGTATAGACTTTTCGTATGAGATCAACACTCCACAGTTTCACAAGAAGGAAACTGCGACCTCTGCGAGCTTATGGGGTATGGCGGCTCTACAGAGAATCTCTCGATTCCTCGTTTTAAGCTTTGTTGAAAAGACGCCCCAATCCACATATATATCTGTAAAAATTTAATTCCTTTTACAAGAATGTATTCGATTTGAAAGAAACAAATATTTAAATAGTCACGTATTATTTAAACAAAAAATGACAGAAAAAGGAATACATTTCATGTAGCATCCGTTGATACTCAGGTTGTTTCTGTATAACATTGTAATATACAAGGGGGATCAGAAGTGTATGTTGAACTAATTTTGATTATCATTTATTTTTACAGTTTCATTAATAATGCACAGGTTAAAAACAAATTCACTGACGTTTGTTTTTAGCCTAATTAACGATTATCCAAGACAACGCTGATTATTCAAAGGTTGTCAGGGAGGCATGTTGAGTTGCGAGAAACGCGAGTTTGCAAACATCTATCTACGAGATCAGTAAAGCACTAGAAAATTGGCCTGTAAGTGATTACACAAGATAAGGCTTTCCAGCATAGCCAAATATTTGGATCTATTTATCAGTGGTGGAAGAAATACATAGATCAATTTTAGCAATATATTGCTTAAAGGCCTAGTTTAAGGAATGTTTGGCACGACAATCCCCTGCTGTGTATCTCCTGCTAATTGCACTGGTGTCACAGTAGGGGTCATTTTCCTGTGTATTTTTTTTTTTTGCTCGGGGCCATTTAGGGTCCATTTCTTTAATAAAACCTCAAAAACTGCTTAGCAGGTTACTCAGATCAAAGATCTGATACGACAATTATGCAATTAGATTAAGATCAATACACAGAAGTTGTGTACTATACACATTTTTATTATTATTATTTATTTATTGATTATTGTTTTTATGGCGGGGTCACTTATAGAAGGATAAAACTAGACCTTTATGTTCTCGCAACTTCGAATTATCAGGTTTAATTAAACTGTTGGCGTAGGTAACGGGTGTACATGCATGAACACAAATCATGATGTGAATAAGTAAACCGATTAATAGCATGTGTCATACTCTAATAAAGTGTAAACACCAGTTTTGAATTAAATAGGTAAGTCACGACTGTAGGTTTAATATTTAATATAAACTATAATATGTATGGTATACTGATATAATAATAATAATAATAATAATAATAATAATAATAATAATAATAATAATATAATATCCACTCAAGTCAAGTCAACTCATGACATAACAAGTGCACTTCATTGAATCTTTCATGTCACGTTATGCTGCAACAAAAGCAATGGATCTACACATATACAGTACACTACACTTGAATTTACGTGATATGGCAATGCAAATAAGGTATACATAGCAAATAAACACCAATACAGTTTAGATACGCCATCCATCATGAAAACGCTGCTACTGATGAAAACATGCTACTGGTACAGAAACAGCCAAAAGTTTAAACATAAACCCTGTTCTATGGCGTAAAACACATAAACAAAAAATCACAAACAAGAAGCATGGAACAACAGTATAAAACTCCACAAACTGCCCAAGTTACAAAATGTTATGTTTGACTATTTCTAAAGATTGCACAGACATTTTTTTTCTTTACATAATGTTACTTACGCAATAAGTAAATAAAATTGCTATATACTCATTGTAAAACTTTATTTTAAACCTCCCTTTAATATATCATATCATAATAGTTGCGCCATTCAGGTGTTATTCAAAATGTAATCTATGCAAAAATAATTCTGTGGTCAATCACTACAAATTATATATATAAATAATCTCAGTGTTAATATCTATAACGCACAAATACATCTTTGCATGCTTATGCTGGATGGCTTTCCTAAAACGGGGAAAATAAATGTTCGTAACTTGTTGTTAATAATTATGTAAACAGATTTGTTTACATGCTGTTCCAGTAGTTTCATTCAGCTCGGCCCTTTTCCATCGTTAACAACCTTGAATGTATATGGACTATAAAAATGTATAAACTATTTTTCTCTGTATCGTTTTCTATAAAATAATGTTTTTGAAATTTAACCTTTAAGTTCTGATTTGTTGACAGTTTAACCCCAATTTATCATCCTATCGTAAGCGTAGTAGGTTCAATAAGCCAAGTTGCACTTAATTTGCCAAAGAACGTTTTTTTGTTGTAATTATCATTATTAATATTTTTCAAATAATTACCTACCACATCAAACATTATGAGCTTAGCTTGAAGCAAATATTATTTGAGAAGTTTTCGCCTGACCTTCAATGATTGCAATACTGTGGGGATCAACAGCAAACTGTCCATTTAGGGTATCATCGTTTATAAACAGATGAAAACCTAGCACACTCCTACTTTCATGGAATATCTTATATAAAAACCTCAATAATACAATGACAATGCAAATTAGGCTACACCTGGTGCATGTTTTCCCAGGATTATCAATATATGTGATGTCAAAGTAAACATTTCACTGACTAACATTCATAACTTCTCATCATCAAATCTTGTGTTTAACATTTCAACTGATGAGTACAGCTTGTGGCACTTTACCATTATAATGAGGTTTCTCAAATACTTAATGGATATTCCAGAAAAATATTCCGCGAGTAATAAAGATGCAAAGGAGTATTTTTTCTTACAGTTCTAAACAACGTCTTTCAGAAGGTCAATATATGTTTCTAGTATCAGTCATTTCAAATGCTCATAACCTCAAAATGTAACACATTTAAAACAATATCGTACTGTGTATTATTCACGCCATTTAGCCTCATTATAATTTAATGTCAACCAAATAATTGATTAACACCTTACTCCATCTCTGTTAGGCTGAGAATTTTAACAATATCAAATACAGCACAACTTTTAATGGCCACAGCACGGCACTCAAAAATTTGAATATCAACACCATAATTCGAACAACAGGGATCGAATGCACTGTGGAGTTTTCCGCGGTTTTAAAATTGTTTGTCTGGTTTTATTAGAATTATTTCTGCTTTTATCTTTACCAAACTGGAAAACAATCTTAACTGGCATAATTTAATTCGATGAATTATGTTTTAACGGTGAAATAAGGTTAAGATAAACGTTACATATCGACTATTGGGAAGAACAAGCGACCCCTGCAAGCCATTGAAAACTGAACATTGTGAATTTCGATCTGTTGTGGGTTGTTGGGTCATTTTAAACGGTGCAATAAGTTTATGATAAACGTAAGACTACTTGTGTAAGATCAACAACCCACAGTGTCACAAGAAAGAAACAGCAACCTCTGCAAGCTTAGGGGATATGGCTTCTGTACAGAGAACCTCTAGTTACATCGTTTTAAGCCTTGTTAAAAAAAACATCTCAATCCACATAACTATAAGGACTTATTTCGTTTTACAAGAATTTATTTGATTTGAAAGATACAATTATTTAAATAGTCACGTTTTTCTAAAACAAAAATGACAGAAAAAAATCCATGTTGTATCCGTTGACACCCAGGTTGTTTCTGTAAAGCATTGTAATATACAAGCGAGATAAGATATATGTTCAACTAAGTTTGATGATCATGTGTGTTTTAACAGTTTTATTAATAATGAACAGGGTGAAAACAAGTTCACCGATGTTTGTTTTTATCCTAATTACCGATTATCCAATACAAAGATGAGGATACAAAGGTGTCAGGGAGGCATGTTCAGTTGCGAGAAACGCGAGTTGGCAAACATCTATCTACGAGATCAGTAAAGCACTGGAAAATTGGTCTGTAAGTGATTACCCAAGATAATAAGTATCTACCATGGCAACTCGTGTAGGACATGTTAATCCAAACTCGGACGAAGGGTGTATTACGGAAACGATGTTTACCAACATACTGTTTTATACTATTTTTCTGCAATCATATAGTAAAATAATGATAATAAATACACACGAGGTGATGATATTCATCTTCTATGTCCCTACTATTACAACATAAACAATATCGTTCGTTACGAGGTATATTATTTCGTGCATAACAACCTGTTTTTATTTAACGGGTGTGCAGAAACTCTCTATCTAAAGTATAAACGTATATTCTTTTGAACTAAATCTAAATATAGTTCATAATCAATGGAAGTTTAAAAAAATCTTTACATATCCAAAACAGAACTGTTACTAATATTACCATACCATTCCTGTTTAAATGTATCTATAATTCTATATTAAAATTCGTTTATAAATACATGATCAATATGTTGGTTATTAAATACAAATGCAAAACCATAATCATTTAACAGTCTTTTAACCTTAGAAACCAAGTTAATACAACCCTTATTACAGTCATCAATGGCCTGTTTATACACGGACTTTATTATAATGTTATTACTGTTGTAAATCTTAAACCAGTATCTTATAATTCTAACGTATATATTAATGTATAGAGGATATCTACCTAGTTCTACATACACTTTAGCATTACATGTGTTTATTTTAACCTGTAACAATCGCTTACCAAATCTAAAATGCATACATTCTATTTCTTTTGACTTACTAAAACCCCAAATTTCACAGGCATGATTCAATATTGAGCCAACAAAAGAATCAAATAATTGACAAAATATTTTACGTTTAAGTTCGTATTGTTTTCATTTATATAATAAAGTATTCATAGCCTTAAGGCTTTTCCAACCAAATGCTCTTGATTCAATGTAAACTTCCAGTGTAATTTATCACAGTACCTAAATAATTAAAATTATCAACAACATCGATATTATGGCCATTATATGTCCAATGCTCATTACGACGTATTCCACCCCGTTTACGAAAAACCATTATTTTTGTCTTTGATGTATTTACATTTAATTCCCATGCTTTGCTATACGAGTAAAGAGTGTTAAAATAGTTTTGAACTTCCTCGGTCAAAGTCAAAGTCAAACACTGTTCATATCAGAAAAAAATGGCAAATGAGGTCAAATACAAAACATATATACATGACGCCAGATACATTGTTAAATTCAAACTACAATTCATATGATACCCAATACGGGTATCGGAGAGTCATTCACATGAAATCAGAAAACATGATTGGCAAATCACAATGAATAAGGTTGTATCAACAGTATATATATAACCTTTAAATCACTTGTACATAATAAAAAGATTCTCTCATAATTGTGTGGCTAATTTGAACATTCGTTTGGAAAAATAATATATGTTCCATATGGGTACAGTTTTATCTTAAGGCTATCCAGCATAGCCAAATATTTGGATCTATTTTTCTCCCACCTCAGATAAGTAGATCCAAGAATTTGACCATGCTAGAAATTCTTTTCTCCCACCTTGGATAAGTTGATCTAGTAATTTAACGATGCTAGAAATTCTTATCTTGCCCACGGGCGAAGATAAAATACCCGTATGGAACTCCTTTTTAATGGTGTCTGTAGCATCATGGAAACCTAGTCTTGTGGCAATATTTAGAACGCTAATTAATTATTTCTCGCTTCAAATGTCACCATAAAACAGTTTTCACGCACTTTTCAAGAAAAAATGCTTCACTCTCCTTAGAACTATTTAAAGACCGATTAGACTATTAACATAATCTGAATCACTGCGCGCATATCCATGACAACCACGAATTATCGCATATCCTTACGCAATTATTTTCACTTAGCACAAAAGAGTTCCAGCAAAAAATACATTTTTACTTATTTTTTTTTTTAACTGAGGTGGGAGAAAACGCATCTACCATAGCCGTTCGTGTTAGATAGGTTAATCCCGACCCTCGCGCAAAACAGCCTACGCTCGGGTCGGAATGAACCTATCTTACACTCTCGGCCATTGAAGATACTTATAATTTTGCCCACAGGCAAAGATAAAAACAAGTACCCGTATGGAACTCCTTTTTTCTTGTCATCACACAACTACCTTCCTTGTTGAGGGCCTTCTTCTGTAGATATATTGAAACCTTGTATTGTGGCAATATTTAAAGTCTAAATTAATTATTTCTCGCTTCAAATGGAACCATAAGGAAGTTTTCTTGCTGCATTAAAAGTCATAATGCTGCTCAAAACTATTTAAAAACTTACAAAAACTGACTACTTACATATATTCTGAATCACTGCGCGCATACCCATGACAACCACGAATTATCACAAATGTATACGCACATTATTTTCACTACGCACAAAAAAGTTCAAGCGAATATATAATTTTTAATACATTTAATCTTTACTTTGTTTAACTGAGGTGGGAGAAAAAGCATCTCCCATAGCCGCTCGTGTAAGATAGGTTCAACCCAACCCTCGCGCAAGGTGTTTTGCGGAAACTCGGAAAACCTCGTTTCCGCAAAACACCCTACGCTCGGGTTGAGATGTACCTATCTTACGCTGTCGACCATGGAAGATACTTATAATCAGGGGTGGGAGAAATACATAGATCAATTTTAGCCATATATTGCTTAAGTTCTCGCAACTTCGGATTTTCAGGTTTAATTAAACTGTTGGCGTAGGTAACGGGTGTACATGCATGAGTACGAATCATGATGTCCAGTCAAGTCAAGTCGAATAAGTCAAGTCAACACATTTCATAACAATTGCACTTCATTGAATCTTTCATGCCACGTTATGCTGCAAAATAAGCAATGCATCTACACATATACAGTACACTACACTTGAATTGACGTGATATGGCAATGCAAATAAGGTATACATAGCAAATAAACAACAATACAGTTAATGTACGCTATCCAACATGAAAACAACAAAAAATGCTACTGGTAAAGAATCATCTTAAATTTACAAAACGTTAAAGGAGCTGTACTCCGTATGATAAAATAGCGAACAAAAAGAAGAAAAGTGTCGAAAACTGACATAAACTTGGCATCGATGTGTACAATGCATTGAAACTTACTAACATTTACATAGTTTACAATTTATTTAAGTTTAGCAGTTATTTCGTATTTTTCCATTAAAAAAAAACTAGGTATGTCGACAGGTAGAATTTATTCCTTATGCGTGATTGGCTAGTCGGTGTTATCGAGTGATATTACCGAAGTAGGTGTATAGCTTAATTATGTCACCAAATTAGAATAAGCTGTCGTAGCTCAGTCGATACGACGCTGGACTGCAATTTTGGCGACATGGGTTCGAACCCGGTCTCCGACACATTTTTTTTTACATTTTGGTACTTTTTTTTACAATTATGATATCAAAGCATTCTATTAGATAATTGTCCTGAGATTCGTTACAGCAAAAAAACTTTTTTGGTGCCAATCTGGTGTACAGTCCCTTTAAGTTTGAATATTTTTCAAGTTTGGAGCAAAAGCTTTTGATGTTTATATGTACATTATGTTATTCAAGAAACGAATATAATTGCTATATGATTGTAGTAAATATTTGCTTTTAACCTCCCTTTAACATATCATATCATAATAGTTGCGTCATAAAGCTGTATTCAAAATTGTAATCCATGCAAAAATAATAATTATAATGGTTAATCATTATAAATTATTCATAAAAATAATCTCAATGTTAATATCTAAAATCTTTGCATCATTATAATGGATATCTTTCCTAAAACGGGGAAAAGGAACATTCGTAGCTTGTTCTTAATAATGTTATGATAAAGACAGATATGTATATATTTTGTCACAGTATTTTTCAGCCTTCAACATATTTATTACATGTTATGAGTCTAAACATTTTGCTATCCAAAAAGTCAAGTCAAATATGAAAAAGTATACGAACAATAAAAAATGTATCAAACAATTTTCTCTGTATCATTTTTTTTTATCAATTATGTCTTTAAAATAAACCTTTAAATTCTGACTAGATGACAGTTTGTCCCATATTTATCGAACCATCTGAAGTGAAGCAAGTCCATTTAGCCATGAAACTTGCTTACGCGTGATTGTTTTTCAAACAAAACGTGGTTTGTTGTAATTATCACTATTACTCTTATTATTATTTTAGATAATTTCCTTTGACGTGCTCAAAACTCTTAAAAATGAGAAGATTTCACAGTTGATATCAAAGCAAACATAACGAGCTTAGCTTAAAGCTAAGATTGTTTGAGAAGTTTGTGCCTGGCCTTCAATGATTGCAATACTGTGAGAATCAACTACAAACTCTCCATTTAGGGAACCATCATTTGCAAACAGATCAAATCCTAGCACACTCCTACTTTCCTGGAATATCTCAAGTCTCAATAGTACAATGACAATGCAAATCATGCTACACCTGGTGCGTGTTTTCCCCGGATTGTCAATTTGTGTGATGTCATTGTAAACATTTCACTGACTAGATATCATAACTTCTCATAACCAAATCTTGTAATTAGCATTTCGACTGATGTGTACAGCATAGGGAACATAATCATTATAATGAGATTCCATGAAAGCTTAATGGATATTCCAGGAAAATGTTTTGCGAGTAATTAAGTTGCAAAGAAGTATTTGTTTCTTTTTACAATTCTACATAACTTCTTTCTAAACGTCAATATATGTTTCTAGTACGAGTTACTAATTTCAACTGCACATAACCTCAGATTGAAACATTAAAAACAATATCGTTCTGTGTATGATTCATACACTTCAGTTTTATCATAATTTAATATCAACATATTTATTGGAGGAATATCGGTGCTTTGTCCCGCATAACAACACTAACATGGTACAGATTGAAACTTGGATAACAACGGAAGACGGTGTACGAAATGTTTCCATTTTTGTTTAAAGATATGTTTCATCATCTTAATGAATGTGCTTGACTACTTGGATTTTTGCTGTAGTTTCCATTGCATTATTTTTGAAAAAGTATAGATAATCCTGTATGTGCAATGATTTAGTTTTGTTTTATGTCGTCAGCGTAAGAATTGCATACGTATAGAAAATTTACAATGGAATTAACTAGACGACAACTTTACTGAACAGAGACCAAAGTTTAACAAGCTCTCAAGGGATCATGCAAGGACGCAACACATCAGGCTGTGATTTCACAAATATCCAAAATCGCTTGTTTGAAAAGCACTCCAACATGGCTAGTGTGTGATTCAACACCTTACGTTGTCTCTATTAGGCTAGGAAATTTAACAATAGCAAGTAACAAAGTGATTTGTTTACATAGATTGTTTTCACGCATTCTTAGAATATTCTTATCACATTGGATATAAATACGATGAGGAGCAGTTAGAAAGTACAATACATCCAAAGAAATCTCGTGTCACCTGCCTTTGTTAAGCAGTTCTTTGTAATACAGACAACTGATTATATAAGACTATTCACAAAGCTACCTTACTTGTTGTCTGGTCAAATTCTATAGATACCTGGTACCATTCCTCGTACAGTGGTTCTGGAAGCATTAGATAACGTCATTCTGCTCCAATACTGACAATATGCGACAATTATGGCATTTATGGCGGATTGGCACTAATACGGATCATGGGTGCGAAAAAATGCAAACATATATACTTTTCAGTACTTGGTTTTACTTATATGACAAGTTTGTCAACATTTGATTTGGATTTAATTCAATAGAATAGTTATATGTGAAAGAACTATCCATTTGATAATTGTCATCGGACACGCATTCCCAATTTCTAACAGTACTTACGCGAAAAAATACAGAAACAAGCTCAGTAGCCAAAAGTTTAAACATAAACCCCATTTAATGACACAGGGTAAACGCCAAAGCAAAGAACACACACAAAAAATACAAACAAGAAACATGGAACAACAGCACAGAAATCCACAAACAAAACAGTGCATATACTTATACTATAACAAAATAGGTATGTTTTTCAAGGATTGTTAGGTACCGCCTTGGAACGGTGGGTAAACTGTAAATTTACTGGGGTTTTAACCAGTTCACGGGCACGAACCTCACTCTTATCCCATACGAAAGCAGAAGTGCAGTTCTTTAACCGAGTAACATAACAATAAAACAATGGAACCTACAGGGACAAGCCAAGAAGCTAACTAAACCAAGATCTTGTTTAAAGTTATCAATGCAAAACAATAAGAAAGAAAAGGCACAAAGCTTCAAACACAACAAACATTAAAACCATATTTGCTCACGGTCAGTGGAAAAAAACTCACGGTCCGTGGAAAACAACTCACGGTCCATGGAAAACAACTCACGATCAGTGGAAAACAACTCACGGTCCGTGGAAAACAAATCACGGTTAGTGGAATACAAATCACGGTTAGTGGAATACAATTTTGCAAACTTATGACCGTCGATCAAACATTATTCACTATGTAAAGTTACAGCCCAATGTAATGGTTACAAAACATTATCAAATTTCCCATACATTATATAGTGAACTGACCCATTTGCACCCGAAATGAAACTGATATCGAGTGTCAGCATATATGTTAAGTATATTCACTTTTGTACTTAAAATATAACTACGTTAAAACAAATTACGTTTCTTATAAGACAAATACAATTGGTTGAATGTTACCCATTTGATGAAGTGACAAAACAATGCGGTAAAAAAGAGATCAAATTGATCTATCAAATGACAGACCATCTACTATCAAAACCTATAATGATGGAAAGAAGCTAACGGTTTGAGATGGCATAACCATGCTTTGATTCACTGTCAGACACTTCCTAACAACTCTGAGTTAAATGAATCTCAAAGCTAGATAGTATAGAAGGGCAAAAATATTTAGTCGCCTCGAAGATTAACCCTCTCTCTCTCTCTCTCTCTCTCTCTCTCTCTCTCTCTCTTCCTGATTTTAACTTGAATAAGGTGAAGCATTGTTTGAATGTACCTAAATTCATTATAATATATGCTTATTCAAATTTATTCTAACTTATTATCTTACTTTTATAAGACATTTTAGGCAGCTCTAACAAAAACATATGTTTAAATGAAAATGGCTGCCATAGGACTAAACCGTCTGCGAGTTTGAGCTTCTATTTCAAAGGAACCACCAAACCTGTCCCATCGAGAAAAAGTAGTTTCACCGTGGAATGTTTACTGCGGCCTAACTTTAAACAGTGTGTCAAAACATAATAATGTTGACAAGTTGCAGATAACGGTGTATTTCATTTATAATTTAAGTTATATTTACACAATTATGTAGAAACCAACAAAAACACAGAATCAGTGCAATGTTACATAGCTAACGTTCATAAAAGACATGCAAAGTGTTTCTTTGTGATTGTGTTAGTATGATGATAAACAGTATTTGCTTCTCGTGCAAATATTATCTGCATAAATCGTATTAAACTATCCTTACAGGTAAAAACAAATGTGATAAAATGTCCTTGAAAGATGCTTATGAATTATTGACGACAGAAGCAAAACTATCACTGAGTCCTTGTCTTTCCTTATGTAGAATTGACAAACACTAGTACCATCGGTCAAAACATTCTGTCAATCATCAGTATTAAATCATTTTTCGCGTCCTTGTATCATTGACAACGAAACATTGCTATTATGCTGCCAATAGATGTAAAGAAAACATATAAAAGCAAAACATTCTTTCAATTTCAATTATGCATGTAACTTTTGAAATTATTAAACAATGTTAACTTCAGGAAAAGAAGCTACGGAGGAGTAAATAAAGTAAAATGTATTATTTCTATTGTGATCATATGGTATCGGGGGCATAAGTGTGTCAACATGTCATGTCATGCACAACTCAACAAGCCTACATCATGACTTCGTCCGTACGATTTACTATTCTCCTAGTACAGTGTGTCAATACTACGTGATACATTGCGTCATAAATGCTACTTGGGAAGGTAAAGATCTGCGTAATGACATTACTAGTAATAAAACACTTTCTCAATGTAGTTTGGACGACTTTAAATTTCAAATCTACTTCCTATGAACTATCTGTATAAAACTCAGTGAAAAAGAATTAAGATCTATCACGTTATGATCTGTCCCAGTGTTGTGAATAAATGTCAGGAGGTAATGTCGCAATTGAAACATTGCAAAGGTACGAAGGAAGCTCGTTAAACCGAGGGCTCTTGATTGGTCTGCAATTAGTTTAAAACGTTTCCGCATACTGGTTGTTTGTAAGATGACGTCATCATAATTGGTTAGTTTCTGAAGATGTTTACCTTTCAATGTAGCAAAAGTTTACGGACATTCACTGTTATGCAGTTGTATGATATTTTCATATTTATTGTGAGGTAGTTTCAGATTGTTTCTGTTTTTTTTTTTCTTATTTCATTTTAGAAAGGGTTTTTATTAAGCATCGGGACAGACTTTTGCCGGATGATAACTTATACATGTGAACGACTTGTTCTCTGACACGTTATTCTAAGCACCTGTGTTATAGCATTTTCGATACTTTTTCATTAACTCAATACATCAGAAACATTCCTTGTTACTGAACAAATTTATCAAATATTGGGTTGAAAAGAGTTATAATTGCTCAATTAACTTCTGCGAGTGTTTAAGCTATTCTGATGGAGCCCAATTAATTATTTGAAATGAGAGAGAACATATTTCTTGGTTTTCATTATTCAACTGTCTGCCTTATTATGCAAAACATTCATTATTATCATTCAATTACTCAGAAAACATTACTACGTAAATTAATAATGTCATAAATGTCTAGAATCTCGAAAAGACAAAAATTCAAATTAACAACGATATAAAAAACAATTTGTTATGCAGAAACGCAATTATCAAACGTACTCGATTTTCCAAAGCATTCTGTGTTTCGTCAACAATAAGTAATCTTTTCAATTCAATAATTGGCCTACACTATTTAAAAGAACGGCGTTTTTTCCAACACTAGTTTGAGACATTTCCCTGGTTTATTTCTGTAGTCAGCGGCTGAGGATTTGCTCCAAATGTGAGTATATTTGTAGTTGGAGTGATCACCAGAATTAGCTACACAGACCAACTGTTGGTCTCCGACAGCACTAGCCAAAATAATGCGCGTATAGCGAACGTTTAGATTTTAATTTTCTTCCCTAAACGCCAAAACAAAGATCGCCAAAAAATGAAGCGGCTGTTTATATGGACTACTACAGCACGTGTTATTATCTAAGGGTTTCTTGAGCCATGTGGATACTGTACTGGTCATATGAGCTCTTCTCTTTCAATCTGCGGACAATTTGGAAAGTGTATATGCCAGGTATTACAGATGTGCGAGATAAACGTGTACCTAATGCCTCTTTCTTGATGAAGACTAGCATGATGAGAAATAGTGTGGTTTCGTCCGAAGTCTTCAAACATTTACATGGTGTGGTATATCTCTTGAATGTGATGTTGCAGATTCTGCCAACTGTCCATTTTCATGTTTAACGCAGTACCGCTATAACACCGTGTTATATGAAGTGCACTGTATCAATATATAATCTATCACATATTGACCAAGTTTCCGCAAAACACCGTGCGCGAGGGTCGTGATGAACCTATCTTACACGAGCGGCTATGGTAGATGCTTTTTCTCCCACCTCAGTTAAACAAAATTAAGTAAAAAATATTTTTTTGCTGGAACTCTTTTGTGCTTAGTGAAACTAATTGCGTATGGATATGCGAGTATTCATGGTTGTCATGGAATGTGCGCACTGATAAAAATATGTTAATAGTCAAATCGGTCTTTAAATAGTTCTAAATAGAGTGAAGCATTATTTCTTGAAAGGTGCGTAAAAACTGTTATATGGTGACATCTGAAGCGATAAATAACTTATTAGCCTTCTAAATATTGCCACAAGACAAGGTTTCCTTGATGCTACAGACGACAGTCTTCAACAATGGAGGTAATTACAATGTGGTTACCATTAAAAAGGAGTTCCATACGCGCATTTTATCTTCGCCCGTTGGCTAACTTAATTTTGTTTAACTGAGGTGGGAGAAAAAAGCATCTACCATAGCCGCTCGTGTAAGATAGGTTCATCCCAACCCTCTCCCATGGAAGATTCTTATAATCTTTTTAAAGGCATTAGGATCATGTCCGAACAAATATAAAATATCATCATCGGTTAAAATTGGGGGTAACTGCCATAGCATGGTTATAAGAAACTAAGTAAGAACGATGTCTAAGTTGATTGATTTCATTAACTTGTAATCAAAACATAAACACTTTAAAAATAAAGCTTAAACAATAAATACATACATAATCATACAAAATTGTACAAGCTAAAGAACTATTTGTACTAGAATGGTTCATATTCAAGAAAACTACACATAAGGCGGTAGTTGGGATTAAGTACAGAAGTCATTTGTGATGTTGTTTTCACTGTTTGGCACGTTCTGGTTTTTTTGTAATTAAGTAACACCCTATATTATTTCTTTTCAAAATATGATCTTGCATTTTAAAAAGTTTAAATCCTTAAGATGTAACCCATTTTCTCTGACATATTCGATACACATCTAATGTTTGAACATTATAGTTATATGCTAGTAAATTCGTGACTTTAATCACGTTTCTCGATTATTATTACCTTGCATCATTTTTATTTTGTCTACAAGAATGACTTAAACAAACGGTACATTTCGCTATATTATATTCTAAACAGTTTTTGTATTTATATATACACTGCCTTGTAAAATCTATTTTTGCCCCAGGTATGCCTCGACGCTGTCGTCCATGTTTTCCATAAAGGGGATGTTTGAAGGAGGGGTCATTTTCCCCGTGTACACGCTCTTGTAAGAATGGTCCCGAAACGTGGTCAGGTCCAGGTGACCTTGCCGAACATCGATTCACTCCAAAAGCAGCGGTTCCATCTGACATATCTCCGGATACGGGTAGTCGGCTGCCTCCACAAGATGTTTGATTACTCTCGCCTGGAAGCGAACAATATCATGCTCATTCTTGCACTCATTGGCTAACTGGTGCCACTCGTCTGCGCTCTTCTGCATTTCCTCTCGTGAAACTGGCTCCTGCTTAAAATCGCCCCGAATAAACCTGAAACAATTATGTTAATTTACAAAGACATACACTTGTATTTTCCTTGCATAGTAAAAGGAAATATAAAGAGACTATCTCTGAATTGGCAAATCAATTCATTATGAATGCGCATATTTAAATAAAAACGTATAGGACTCTCATCCATTAACCAAGCCGAAATTGATTTAGTGTTCATAATTTAGTGATACTGTTGAGATTATTTGCAAGAATACTACAATAATCTTCGTTATGTCATGGTACCTGCAAGTCCAGTAAGCAAGGGCCTCACAATACGTGAAAGTATGGAACTGCTCAAGTACTCCAATGTAAAACAAATTGTTGTTTCCCTCCTTATGGAAGAGCGTTCCATTGTACAGTCCTGCTGGGTAAGGATGGGTCTCATCGTCAATTCGGAATCGGCTTTCCAAAAACGGAAAGTGGTTGCGGTATCCTGTTGCAAAAATAACGGCGTCAATCTCAACTGAGCTCCTATCTACGAAATGAGCCGTGTTGTTCCAAAGTGTTCAACCATTGGTTTTTCAACGATGCTGTTTGGGATATTGCATGACGCACTTTTTGGCTGCCGTCTAAAGGCGAGAGTTACGTTCTGGGCTCCAAATTTGATTAGCTGGGTAGGAATGTCTTCACCGGAATAAGCAGCACCAATGACCAGAACCCTCTGCCCATGGAAGTGCCGAGCACTCCGTAAATCGTGAGAATGAATAACCCGGCCACCAAAGCTTTCAATTCCTGGAAACGTTGGTGTATTAGGGAAGCTGTAGATTCCCGAAGCTACAATGACGTGGGTAAAGGTTTCTTCTCTTGTTTCCTTTTTGGCCACGTCTTCCACTGTGACAATGGACGTCTTCGTTTCATTTTCATACTTCACGTATCTTACTGCAGTATTGAACTTGATGTAGTCCTTTAATTTACCACCTGCACCCTTGGACCATTTACCTGCAATGCAGAAGTAACTATATACTCAGCTTATGTGATGAACCTATTGTTTGCAATAGAAACCTAAATAAATGAGAACAGTATTTCTTAAGTCCAATGGTTATTAACATCTATCACGCTCAAATTACATTGTAAGTTTGTAAGTTGATGTTATTTCGCGATGGTTGTAACCAATACCATTTCATATTAAATGAAGTTATAACAGTTTTTTTCAGACCGATTTGATTTTTTTTTCTACTATTAATGATCTAATAATCATAAATGCGTTGGAGTGACTCCCCCCCCCCCCCCACTAAAATCGAGGAATGAATCGGAAAGGGTTTAAACGAAAGTAAATATAAACAGATACAATTTTCACCCATAAACGACCTTCTTGTTGCATGTACGAGCAAAATGACTTTGTTCTTAGGTGCAAATTCAAAGGCATGTTATTGTTGTGTACATATGCAAAGTGACTTTGTTGTTGTGTACATATGCAAAGTGACCTTGTTGTTGTGTACATATGCAAAGTGACTTTGTTGTGTACATATGCAAAGTGACCTTGTTGTTGTGTACATATGCAAAGTGACCTTGTTGTGTGCATATGTAAAGTGACGTTGTTGTGTGCATATGCTAAGTGACCTTGTTGTTGTGTACATATACAAAGTGACATTGTTGTGTACATATGCAAAGTGACCTTGTTGTTGTGTACATATGCAAAGTGACCTTGTTGTTGTGTACATATGCAAAGTGACCTTGTTGTTGTGTACATATGCAAAGTGACCTTGTTGTTGTGTGCATATGCAAAGTGACCTTGTTGTTGTGTACATATGCAAAGTGACCTTGTTGTGTACATATGCAAAGTGACCTTGTCGTTGTGTGCATATGCAAAGTGACCTTGTTGTTGTGTACATACGCAAAGTGACCTTGTTGTTGTGTACATATGCAAAGTGACCTTGTTGTTGTGTGCATATGCAAAGTGACCTTGTTGTTGTTTACATATGCAAAGTGACCTTGTTGTTGTGTACATATGCAAAGTGACCTTGTTGTGTGCATATGCAAAGTGACCTTGTTGTGTGCATATGCAAAGTGACCTTGTTGTTGTGTACATATGCAAAGTGACCTTGTTGTTGTGTACATATGCAAAGTGACCTTGTTGTTGTGTACATATACAAAGTGACCTTGTTGTTGTGTACATATACAAAGTGACCTTGTTGTTGTGTACATATGCAAAGTGACCTTGTTGTTGTGTACATATACAAAGTAACCTTGTTGTTGTGTACATATGTAAAGTGACCTTGTTGTTGTGTATATATGCAAAGTGACCTTGTTGTTGTGTACATATGCAAAGTGACCTTGTTGTTGTGTACATATACAAAGTAACCTTGTTGTTGTGTACATATACAAAGTAACCTTGTTGTTGTGTACATATGCAAAGTGACCTTGTTGTTGTGTACATATACAAAGTAACCTTGTTGTTGTGTACATATACAAAGTAACCTTGTTGTTGTGTACATATGTAAAGTAACCTTGTTGTTGTGTACATATACAAAGTAACCTTGTTGTTGTGTACATATGCAAAGTGACCTTGTTGTTGTGTACATATACAAAGTAACCTTGTTGTTGTGTACATATACAAATTGACCTTGTTGTTGTGTACATATACAAAGTGACCTTGTTGTTGTGTACGTATACAAAGTAACCTTGTTGTTGTGTACATATACAAAGTGACCTTGTTGTGTACATATGCAAAGTGACCTTGTTGTGTGCATATGCAAAGTGACCTTGTTGTGTGCATATGCAAAGTGACCTTGTTGTTTGCATATGCAAAGTGACCTTGTTGTGTACATATGCAAAGTGACCTTGTTGTGTACATATGCAAAGTGACCTTGTTGTGTGCATATGCAAATTGACCTTGTTGTTGTGTGCATGTGCAATGTAACCTTGCTGTCGCGTAGATGTTCAAAATTTTATATACTTGAGAAACCACATTTAGAATGTTGTTTTACAACTTCTTTCTGAATGTCAAAACTGCTTCTAGTAAATAGGTCAGAAATTGTTCACATAAACTATATCTATAGCTATACTTATGTAAACCAAAACTGTCGACAGTATCACAGTTTTATTGATGTCATAATTAAAAAAGATTGAATTTAAAACCTTTTTGCAAAATTCATTTTTTATGTTCTGAACATATTTCTTAATATATGCATGCAGGAGTAATTTTTCGCATTAAGTATAACACATAAAAAAAAGATACATACGACTGAAATGCCAGCATACCTTCTACATAATCTCTGATAATCTGCCTGGGTGCATACGAAGGGGTCAAACGACCGAAATGACTTTAAATTAGTTTGAATTCAGTCTATACATACCATTCATGTATTGCAGTTATATTATAAAGACAGCTACTGGCTCTAGCGGACCCCCCCCCCCCCCCCCCCCCCACGCTAACCCCATACAACTTTACTTTTTATTTTAATATTGCAGAAAAGTAATAAAATACGCCCTAAATGCACCCTTTCGGACGAGAAACTGTAAAAATGATTCACGGAGGAGAACTCATACCCCCAACAATTAAACACCAAATCAATTTCAGGGAGGGGCACATATCAAAAGGTTATACACCAAGTTACGGATCCGCCACAGAAAAGATAATATTTATTACTTTCGAAGCCGTTTCTGTGTAGAAACCAGTATTAGTTTTCTTTTTGTGATCCCTTGAGAACGTTGCCCCTATGGGCTCGAGCCCAAACTCTTTCGGGTGAAAGACAGTAAAGGTACTACTCAAATAAATGTTGTTGTTTAGTAAGACAATTGATGCTTTAATCACAATACATTATATCTTAATGGGATTACATAATTATTTTATACAGCCTCATCTGTTTTCCAGTTAAAGTTCCAGAGTCCACCCCAGGTTTCCTGCTTCTCAAAGCAGACGACATCGTCCGCAACGCCGAGACCGACGCAATGCCACAATGCGGACATTTCCGAGTGACCGGCCCCGATGATACAAATTCTTCTCTCAGACATAGCACTTCGGTTTTATAAAATGTTAAAACTATTAAGATGCTTATTCAATTTCGAATAAGAACTGGTACCTTTGTGTTTTTCAGTACTGAACTACTATCAATAACGGTCATAACCTTAAGATGATGTTTAAAATTGTGTCAAACAAAACCACGCTCTACTTCATATACACGCCTGCTAAACGCCACCTCCACTACTTATCGGTGATGCAAAAAAAATGAACTGTCAACACGTCCGTGGTGCAGGTATGCCCTTTGTTTATATGTCCACACTTGATATCTCATCTGATATTTTTATCAAATGGATATATTTCGAAAATCGGAGAATACGGTGCCGTGTAAAAACACCTATACTACATATTGACGACGATTTCGTTGCATTATTGGCAACGGGCATTTGTTGGCCAATGGCTATCACTATCACTACAGCACTGACACTAATCTACCCACAAAGATTCGTTTTACAAGTAAAAACCTTCAATTAACATTGGGTGCAAAAATAAATTCCTATTGCGCACCACCCCGACATTCCGACATATTTGACTTCACTTTGAGGACTTGGGGTCTTAAAGAGGCTGTTGTTTGGTCAAATATACCAGCACACACCGTACTGTTTTCCGTAACTGGCTTGATGTTTGTTTAATGTATTTCGCATAGTCTATCGATTCCGCTAAACAACCATTTTAAAAGTTCATGGTTAACATGGCACAATAGTGTATTCCTTCCAAAAGCTTTAAATCATATCAACTTTCAGTGCAAGTCATACAGCGCCGCCACTATTCCACAACGCCATCACTAGAACAACAACGCCACCACTTTTATAACTATATGCATACTTCTTTTTTTAGAAAAGTTAATAAGTTTTGATGTGTATCGGCGTAAGCACTATAAATAACAGTCACACGATTATACACAAGTCCGAATCGGGAAAAAAATTCTGGCACCATAGTTTGCCCAATAATGAATCGAACACATGGACAACCTCTGGTATAGGTGTTTTTACACGGAACCACTTTTTTCCATTTTCGAAATTTGTCTATTTAACAAAAACATATCAGACAAAATATAAGTCATACTCACTTGTGTACATATAAACAAGGACACAGCTGTACCAAAGAAGTGTTTCTACAACTCAATTTTGCAGCAACGATAAAAGGTGGAGCTGGCGTTTAGTAGGCATGGAATACAAATCGTGAACTAGATAAGTTTTTGACCTTAAACTCTTAAAGTAGTGCTTGTTTCGTAACTTTATTTACAGCTTCAGTGTAGTAGGTCAGTGACTTTAAACATTTGTTTGGAAACATAATGATAAAACGACATTTGACACCAAATTCTATTTAAACGTTTATATACAAACACCTTTAATTGATTGTTTTTAATTTTCATTAACCGTTTGTTTGTGTTATTGTTTAAGTAAGTATTGCGTAGGACTAGTGCTTTTCTCTTGAGGGGATATAACGAATATAGAAATTAATATATCACGTCATTTTATTTTTTAAATTATTTAAAGAAAGAAGCACTAAATCTAAACTATTTGTTGAAACTAATCGTAAAAGATCGGACCAGAGGTTTTTTTCGGGGGCTAATTTATTTAAATTTCTGTTGTTTGAATTATGCTATTTTTTTTATTTATTTCAACATATCTACATTAAACACTTATAAAGTAAAGAGTCTTCTATTCTTTAAAAGAAAAAGGTAAAGAGCAATCCTTTGCAAAAAGTCAGAGAGTGAAAGTTCGATTTACGAGAAGAATATACTCCAAACGTAATGTTAAGTGCGTTATGTGGCCGTCACAACCTGGTCAGCGTTCTATGACGTTTGAAGAAACGTTGATAATCGTCCGTAGACGCTGGTATAGCGTAAGAAGAGCGTTGTGTAAACGCTGGTGAACGCTGGAATTGTCGGTGATCGGCGGAGAACGCTGGTCCGAAAATAAAGTTTTGAACATGCACAAATGTTTTCATGGGTACACATATATCTGACGCTCTGATGTAAACCATTACATACTTAAGAAACCACATTCAGAATGTTGTTACAAAATGTTCAGAAGGTTACAACGTTTAATTTTAAACGCTGGATAACGTTCGTGGAACATTGTACTAATGTTCGTTTAACGTTGCACGCGTTCCGCTATTGTAAGTAAGTCGTTACCCAAGCGTTACTTGGTTGTTATTTGTTCTCACAATTTTTTTCTTGGCAGTGATCGCTCACTGGCGACCTGCCAACGAGCACTGGACGGATCCCTAGCGCACACATCGTGGGGATAACGTCAAACGTCGTTAGTCACACGTTAACCACACGCTCAACACGCTCATAAAATGCTGCCCAGTGCGTTATGGTATGACGGCACCTACACTGTCAATGTTTCACAGCTTCTGCCTACGCCGTGTATTCTTAGGTAATATAACGGAGAGTGCTACTCAACCAGTCGTACTCTGTCTAGTAAAGAATGTGAGTACAATACTCTTTATATGCCTACGCAATTCATCATGGTATTATGCCTCATTAAATGTTTCAAATGTCTCCTCATAAACCAGCAGGTGGCCATCTCAATGGAATGTACTAGATATTATTCCATTAGTAAATTAGAGTTACTAACAGAAAGGTACAGTGATAATAACCAAAGTGCCTTACTGTAAGGAAGCTAGCACGTGTGTCCTGTGATCAAGTTCACCTTAACGTTTACTCAAACGTACACGTGCAAGTCTTATGCTGTGATTGTAAGTAGAAAGAGCCACTTTATATAATCGATTCCTATCATGTAACATTGGACTTACATATGCTGTATTATTTAGTAGACACATAGAATTCCTTTGCTATGCGCATGCGATTTCTTTATTCCTAGATATAACTTTGATTTAAATAAAACGAAATCTTTAAAATGTAGTTTCATGGACTGGAAAAGAAAGCGGGACGGACGGACGGGACAGACGGACGTGACGACGCGCGCAGAAACTAATCATACAGTCAAACTCCGGTAAAAAATCGAAGGCGGGGCTCTTTAAGCAACGTAGACTTCCCTTTCTTTCATTTAAATTAAAAATGAAAAGTTATCTTTGTTTTAAGTTCTCATTTTAAGCAATATGTTGCCTTCCGACGTAACATATATGACGTAATTTATCACGTGGTATACACACACTGCCACTGGACACTATTCTTTTTCAGTTCAAAGCAGGTTACTTAAAACTTGTGATACATTTCTCCAAAAGTTCTCCATTAACTAGCCCATGATTTGTGTCAGGCATGTGACAATAACTCTCCTTACATCAACATTCTAAATATGTGTCTCGATGTTTTTTTTCGATAACAAACAGTTGATGGTGGAATAACTTTCTTCAACATCGATGACACTTGACAGTTTTTAATTCAACGTGTCACGTAGCGATTGACAAATGAGATTGTACTATCGTTATAACATTTGCTTACATGAGAGAGACATCATTTATACTGTCTACACCAAGGAATGTAGTCTGCAAGATATATGTGATCATTATCAAGGCATTCAATCTGAAGATATTATTTTTCTGCACCAGCGACAGCCATTGAGCCAACATGCAGTTTGCAAAATTCATAAGTAGTCGTAAATAGTTTGAGTTATGTAGGTATTACGATATGGAAAATATTCATTGAATATTTGTTACTTTTATAGAGGTATATATATATCACAATATATGAGCATTTTGTCAAACGAGTACCTATGAAAAATTACCCTGTAGGGTTACTAGTTTCGAAAATATTATAATATTTTCCGATACTTTTAAACATAAATCCATTCGAATATGTATCTAAGTTCATTGCGTTTACCAATTTTATAAAAATGATTACATTTACTGTTGTTGTTGTTGTTTTCCAATAAATGACAACACATAATGACGGGTAAGATCCGTCTATAACAGTGATACTTATGATATTATATTTGATAGTTTGTTAAAGTCTCATCAATACAACATATATACATCACATAATAAATATACCTTAAAAACATGCATTGCCACTCAGTGCATGAGTTATAAGAGACTATAACACACACAAAATAATACTATACATTACTTATACAACATATAAAATCGATATATACAAATACAACACATAGTATTGCACACATATTGGATTGCATATATCTATTTACAAGTAAGAAACTAGAAACCAATGCTAATCTTGTTTTAAAACTTAGGTAAATCAAACAAAATAAAATACTGAAAACATTAACGCGCATAATCGTGCATACTTAAGAAATGGGTGTAAAAATTCGACTATCAACCCGGTAAGACCGTCGATGAACTGATAAGCATTTATTTCTAGCTATACGTAAAGTACCACAATAATTTAAGTTTTAAAATAACAACAGCATTACTTACACAAATTAATCATCGTATAATTAAGAATATCGCTGCAGATTTTGGCACTAAGTCTTGACAACATGTAATTTGCTAAAATATAAGACAACTTATCTATTTCGGACATACTTTGAAATGATGGATTAATTGTGTTCGCCTTTTCTAACAATTGCATTCGTATATTATTATACAATTTACTATAGAACAACGCATGAATTTCTGATTCAACAGAGTTGTAAAATGGGCAAAGACGATCATTTAGGGCAAGTTTTTCATATCGGCCCGTTTCCACTCGAATAGGGGCTACCCCGAATCTAAATTTACTTAACGCTGCCCTATGTTTTGGTGGCATAATCAATTTACAATAATTTTCAACAGAATAATTAATTTTATACTTGCAATACTTTCTGAACTTATTTCCACCCCTCGCACGTATAACTTTTGGTCTATTTAAAAAATCGTGCCAATCATTGACATACGCTGACATCATTTTATCATATAATTGGCCAACAACGGTGGATTTTGGTACATTGTCATTCATATTAGTATACATATCTAAGTCAAGGCTTAACATTTTCTTATTTACAGAATAAAAAGATTTGTATGCACTACATGCTTTGCCCAAAGAAGTATTCGTTTATTGATACGTGACACAGGTGTATTACACAGCCTAGACCAATGTCCGATTATAAACTTTCACTGACGGATAATCGGTGGTACCCATGCCATTTCACCTGAAACAGCATCATTAGGTGTGTATTTCCCAACGCCGAAAAAGAAACGCATGACTCTATTATGCACGGCCTTTATGCAGGAAAACGATTTTACACCCCAGATAAATGCACCGTAACATTTATTCGGCCAAACAATAGAGTCATATAACTTAGTGTATGCGTCATACGGCATACAACCAACAATATTTATGCAAAAAGCTACAGAAACATGCTCAGTAGCAAAAAGTTTAAACATAAACCCGGTTTAGTTGCACTGGGCAAACGCCAAAGACATAGAACACAAAATCACAAACAAGAAACATAGAACAGCACAAAACTCTACAAACAGCACAGTGCATAAATAATATATATATATATATATATATATATATATATATATATATATATATATATATATATATATATATATATATATATATATATATATATATATATATATATATATATATATAATAGGTATGCTTATCAAGAATTGAAGGTACCGCCTTGGAACGGTCAGTAAATTTACTGGGGGTTTAAATCAGTTTATGTGCACAAACCTCACTCTTATCCCAACAATCCTTAATAAAGATAAAACGCAAAAGGTAAATCTTATCAAAGTATGCATTGACTTGAGGAAACTTATCAATAAAACAAATAATAATAAAAAACGAAAAGGTAAACCCCAAGAACTTCTATGATTAGAGATCCCAACTCTATATGCAGACGGAGGGAAACAATTATTCAGAGCTCTATGATCACACAGTTTTAAACCTTTTATTTTATAAGGCAGACTGTGTGTGATGTTTTTGGTTTCTAACGATGACTGCATCGTATCTTTGAAAAGTATTTGCATTAGGTGCTCTGAATTGTTTCAAGCTGGCTCATTTTCAAGCTGACCAAGAATGAACCTAGAAAAGATTCGATACATATTGTTAGATATGTGCTGTACTAAATATTCAAACGAAAATGACCGAAAAGGAAATGAGCATTGAAACAAAACAACTGAAGATATACGCTAAATAAATTAAGTTCAAACATTGTTTGTTTCATCGTGTGCAATGTATTACTTGCATGTCCAATATGCGAGGGACTCGAATAAGCAAAATGAATGGACTTGTGCTTGAGCTCCAACATAGAACAGATTATTGTGACCCTCGTTAAGGAAAAGTGTTCCATTATACAGCCCAGCAGGGTACAAAGAAGTTCCCTCATCTATTCGAAACCGTCCCTGCAAGAACGGAAAATGGTTGCGGTAGCCAGTTGTAAAAATAACAGCGTCATACTCCATGGAACTGCCATCTTTAAAGAAAACCTTACTGCTTTCGAAATATTCCACATTCGGTTTTTCCAAAATAGATTCGGGAATAACGCAAGTGGAGCTTTTTGGCTTAGTTCTGTATGCGAGAGTAACATGTGTTGCTCCAAACTTAAGAAGCTGTGTAGCGATAGATTCACCGGAGTAACCAGCCCCAATCAACAGAACTCTCTGATTCGTAAAGTGTCAAGCATTTCTGAAGTCGTGCGAATGAATTACCCTTCGAGGAAAATTTTCGATTCCGGGAAAAACTGGCAAATTTGGGAAGCTGAAAATACCCGAAGCAATTATAACGTGGGTAAATACTTCTTCCCTAGTTTCTTTGCTAGAAAGATCTTCAACTGTAACAATAATTTTCTACGTGTCGTCAAGATATTTTATATATTTTACCGTCGTGTTGAACTTGTCGTCTTTCAATCTACTTTTTGCACATTTCGACCATCTCCCTAAATACCATGATACATAAAGATTTTAAAATTAGTAGCGTTAGGAGGCACTCATGCGACACCGATTCAAACGATCGATATAACTTATCGATTGAGCCAAAACAGAACTATCAAAGAATACACTAAACACAATTTCTAAACGTTCATTCAATGTTCTATTAAAATATGTGAATAAAATAAGAAAATCGCAAAACTTGTTTAATACACCAGTTTGACGCATTTATTGAAAACATTTTAATAAAAATTAATTTCATTGGAACTATTGATTTATTTAAAAAAAAATGTTAAAGTTAGTCACTCATTAAATCGAAAGTCACAAAGAACTGTTCTGGAGAACGTGTTAAATTCAGTAGCTTGTGTGTCCACCATTTGCAGCAATAACTGCAAGGCACCTTGACCTCATTAAAACCACATATCTGTGTATGTAGTTCTGTGGGATAATGTCCCACATCCGACGAATATCACGCCTGAGTTCGTCGGCATTGTGTTGTTGGGGCAAAGCCCTAACTTTTCTCTTTAACAAGTCCCACACATTTTCTATTGGATTCAGATCTGAGCTTTTTGCCGGAACATCTATAACACGAATGTTGTTTGTTGCCAGCATATTCTTAGTTCCCCGTGCAACATGACAAGGCGCATTGTCTTGCAACAACATCATGCCTCGATTAGCTTGGATGTGCGGTATCAATACAGGTTGAATAATGCCGTTCTGATACCTCAGTGCATTTAAATTACCAAGGATAGGGACAATTGAAGTCTTTGTGTGCATGGAAATTCCTGCCTAGACCATCACAGAACCACCACCGAACTGGTCTGCGTCAATAAAACAACATTCCCTGTTTCGCTCTCCCCTCCGTCGGTAAATGCGGACGCGCCCGTCTGACCCACGGAGCTTCAGTCTGGTTTCATCCACAAAAATGACATTAGCCCAGTCAGCTCTAGTCAACCGTTGATTCCGTCTCGCCCATGCTAGCCGTGCTGCTCTGTGTCTCGCAGTAAGGACAGGAACCTTCCGTGGTCGACGGGCGCGAATACCGACGGCCCGGAGCCGGTTGCGGACGGTCTGTGGGCAAATTGCCCGGTTGTGCGTGCCAACGGTCCGCCGTGCCGTTGACGTAGCCGGAGTGAAACGGTTGTATAGGTGACAAAGAACCATATATCTATCTTGGTGTCGAGATTTTTCTTTATAAAATCGATAGAGTACTAGGCATAACGATGTAGTTTCAATTTTCGAGTCGATACATTGAGTAGTTTTCAATTTAATGAATTTTGTTCAGTGTATATATTACCCTCCATGTAGTCTCTGACCATCACCCGGGGTCCATACGAAGGTGTGAGTTTACCATTGTGATCTTCGAACGTGTAGTCGGGAAATTCATGGAACTCTTTCCCTCCAATAATCCACAGATACTTGTACATGCTGGCATGAACAGGTTCACCATTCTCATCAACACCTGCAATATGTAACACAATTGAATCTGCGAGGGTACACACAGCACTCAATACGCTGGCACGAACAGGTTCACCATTCTCATCAACTCCTGCAATATTTAACACAATATAATCTGCGAGGGTACACACAGCAGTCAACATGCTGGCATGAACCGGCTCACCATTCTCATCAACGCCTGCAATATGTAACACAATATAATCTGCTGGGACACGCACAGCAGTCAAAATGCTGGCATGAACCGGCTCACCATTCTCATCAACGCCTGCAATATGTAACACAATGGAATCTACTGGGACACGCACAGTAGTCATCATGCTGGCATGAACAGGCTCACCATTCTCATCAACATCTGCAATATGTAACACCGGAGCCCGGAAAATAAACATTTCTGTTTTAGTGAAATTGATAAAGTATAATAATTGGATTTTCTACAAGTCTCGCTGTTACTTATTTAGGATAGTTATGTGTATTTAATATTAAAGTCATGGTTTTAATATAAAATTTCTTAATTTAACAATTTACTTAAAATGTTCAACGATTAAGTCAACACCTACAAATGTAAGAGTGCTTTATATTGACAATTATGCTCAGCGTGCTTCACATTGACTTTTATGCCCAGTGCTTTATATTGAACGTTATTTTCAATGCATTACATTAACAATTATGGTCAGTGCTTTACATAGGAAGTGATGGTCATTGCTTTACATTGGAAGTAATATTCATTGCTTTGCATTGACAGTTATGCTCATTGGTTTACATTGACAATTATGCTCAGTGCTTCACATTGACAGTTATGCTCAGTGCTTTGCATTGGAAGTTATGCTCAGTGCTTTACATTGACAGTTATGCTCAGTGCTTTACATTGACATTTATGCTCGTTGCTTGACATCGGCAGTTATGCTCAATGCTTTACATCGACAGTTATGCTCAGCGCTTTACATTGACAGTTAAGCTCAGTGATTCACATGAACAGTTATGCTCATTGCTTTACATTGACAATTAAGCTCAGTGCTTCACATTGAAAGTTATGCTCAGTGTTTTACACAGACAGTTATGCTCAATGTTTTACATTGGCAGCTATGCTCAGTGCTTTACATAGACAATTATGCTCAGTGCTTCACATTGACAGTTATGCTTAGTGTTTTGCATTGGAAGTTATGCTCAGTGCTTTACATTGACAATTATGCTAAGTGGTTTACATTGACGGTTATACTCAGTGGTTAACATTGACAAATATGCTCAGTGCTTCACATTGACAGTTATTGTCAGTGCTTCACATTGACAGTTATGCTCAGTGCTTTACATTGGCATTTATGCTCATTGTTTGACATCGGCAGTTATGCTCAATGCTTCTCATCGACAGTTAAGCTCAGTGCTTCACATTGACAGTTAGGCTCAGTGCTTTACACAGACAGTTATGCTCAATGTTTTACATTGGCAGTTATACTCAGTGCTTCACATTGACAGTTAGGCTCAGTGCTTTACACAGACAGCTATGCTCAATGTTTTACATTGGCAGTTATGCTCAGTGCTTCACATTGACAGTTAGGCTCAGTGCTTTACACAGACAGTTATGCTCAATGTTTTACATAGGCAGTTATGCCCAGTGCTTTATATTGACAATTATGCTCAGTGCTTCACATTGACAGTTATGCTCATTGCTTTATATTGACAGTTATCCTCAGTGCTTCACATTGAAAGTTATGCTCAGTGTTTTACACAGACAGTTATGCTCAATGTTTTAAATTGGCAGCTATGCTCAGTGCTTAACATAGACAATTATGCTCAGTGCTTCACATTGACAGTTATGCTCAGTGTTTTGAATTGGAAGTTATGCTCAGTGGTTAACATTGACAAATATTCTCATTGCTTCACATTGACAGTTATGGTCAGTGCTTCACATTGACAGTTATGCTCAGTGGTTAACATTGACAGTTATACTCAGTGCTTCACATTGACAGTTATGCTTAGTTGTTTATATTGACAGTTATGTTCAATCCTTTACATAGACAGTTATGCTAAGTGGTTTACATTGACAGTTATGCTCAGTGATTTACATTGACAGTTATGTTCAGTGGTTTACATTGGCAGTTATGCTCAGTGGTTTACATTGACAGTTATGCTCAGTGGTTTACATTGACAGTAATGTTTAGTGGTTTACATTGACAGTTATGCTCAGTGGTTTACATTGACAGTAATGTTTAGTGGGTTACATTGACAGTTATGCTCAGTGGTTTACATTGACAGTAATGTTTAGTGGTTTACATTGACAGTTATGCTCAGTGGTTTACATTGACAGTTATGCTCTGTGGTTTACATTGACAGTTATGCTCAGTGCTTTACATTGACAATTATGCTAAGTGGTTTACATTGACAGTTATGCTCAGTGGTTAACATTGACAAATATTCTCATTGCTTCACATTGACAGTTATGGTCAGTGCTTCACATTAACAGTTATGCTCAGTAGTTAACACTGACAGTTGTACTCAGTGCTTCACATTGACAGTTATGCTTAGTTGTTTATATTGACAGTTATGCTCAATGCTTTACATAGACAGTTATGCTAAGTGGTTTACATTGACAGTTATGCTCAGTGATTTACATTGACAGCTATGTTCAGTGGTTTACATTGGCAGTTATGCTCAGTGGTTTACATTGACAGTTATGCTCAGTGGTTTACATTGACAGTAATGTTTAGTGGTTTACATTTACAGTTATGCTCAGTGGTTTACATTGACAGTAATGTTTAGTGGGTTACATTGACAGTTATGCTCAGTGGTTTACATTGACAGTAATGTTTAGTGGTTTACATTGACAGTTATGCTCAGTGGTTTACATTGACAGTTATGCTCTGTGGTTTACATTGACAGTTATGCTCAGTGGTTTACATTGACAGTTATGCTCAGTGGTTTACATTGACAGTTATGCTCAGTGGTTTACATTGACATTTATTCTCAATGATTGACAGCGGTACCCAATGCATAATATTGATATTATTGTTCAGTGCGTTGTAATGACAGATATATTTGATACTCATAATTGTGTCAATAATGATTTGTGCTTTTGACAGTTTGACGATACAGTTGGTAAATAGATGTGAACCTATAGATTATTTTTTCTCATATAATGTGGACCTATACTATATGTAATGTGCTTTCTGTCAAGATAAGAAATTCCTAACCACAGGCAGGTTCGAAAGCCGGCAACGAGTCTTGCTGAGTTGCCAGCCACGCAAATTGCCCGAAAGTCGGATTTGTCGAGCTGGACATATAACACATGATAAGTATTTTTCGTGTTTACCTGAAATGTTCCCTTTGTGTAAAAGTGGACATAGAAAACGCTTTTTTTAAACAAAAGCGCATGCTTTTTTGTTTACTGATTTCATGATAGGTAATTATTTTAGCTGAATTGATTTAGCTGAACGTCGAATAATCCCTTTTAAAAAAAACATCGCCCTTTTAAATACATGTTTTTAATCTTGCAGAAGTCTTATCTTAATTACAGCGTTTGAAAACAATATATATTCAATTCCCTATAAAAATTAAAAAAGTTATTATTTCATTTTCATAAAGTATAAAATAAGATGAATACAAGGCGTTTTGTACGTGTTTCAGCGGTCGTGTGCGACGCCAGATGGGATTTTCCAGAACGACCAGATCCACTGTCTTGTGCGCAAAACAACCGTGATATTGCAGCCTCAACGGTATTTCACTGTCAGAACCATACTGCCTTGTACTAAACGTACCCTGACATATCATAACATACTTCGATGCCTAGGTAATTCATTATGATCCTATGTCTCATTATATGTCTTCTCATCAACCAGCAGGTGGCTAGTTGAAAGGAATCTAGGTGCCATAACTCCATTGTTTCACTGTTAGTGAATTAGATTTATTAACATACTGTAATGTAATGTTCACCAACCCGAATACCTTTGTCTAACAAAGAACAAGCATACTTGAGGTTGATATTTCGACAATAAATCACAGAGATGTCACTTTTTGTAACTTTAAGTCACTAAACGGGAATTATAAATATGCAAATAACTTGTGCAAGAAGTGATTTGCATTAAATGCAGCAGCGACGTCAAACAAAATCCACTGGTACAGAAAAGAAACAGAAATTAAATTGTGCGAATTATGAACAAGCAGTGTCTTGGTTTAAATATTATTTATTTCGAATTTAGCAAAAGGAATCGGACTATGGAAGTCGACTTCCAAATATCCACTTCGTGTCATCACTATTGTATTGTTTTACATGTATGTTGAACATATATCACAACATTTTACCATGTTGTGTGCACGTGTACTTTTGTGGAGAAGAATTGCCCGTACAATGGGGTATGCAGTGTATATATATGTTACCATTCTAAAGAACAGTTTATTAAATATTGAGTTTGAATGTACTTTTGCAGACGTGCACTTTCTGTTTATTTCTATCGTTTTGTATAGCTATTTTCCACAAGAGTGCTTAAAATGATGAATTAACTATGAATCTGTACTTTATATTGTTAGCGTCTTGTTTTGTATCGATATAGTGGTTTAGCATGCTCTGCTTCTCCTGGTACTATCATTATTATTTGCATTTGCTAGGTATTTTCTAATACTATGTTCAAAATACATTTATTATAAACTATTCAATATGTTTTCATGAGGAAGTTTTTAACAGAACAGAACAGAACATTAATTGTTAACTTGAACATATACAGTTCATCGTTATTACAATAACATAACACATGGCATGGCAATAGTTGATTAATGCGAGAGTGCATTATATATATATATATATATATATATATATATATATATATATATATATATATATATATATATATATATATATATATATATATATATATATATACATATTATATATATAAATACATATATTAATATATATTTCAACATGTTAAAATCAATAAAGTTAAGCATTAGTATTCAAAGCATTATATCGTAGCTAAGAAGCATGTTTGCAATACAAAGCTAGTTTTCGTAGACATGCAGCATTTTCCGAGTTTATAATTGAATGAATTTAAACATGCTTGGTCTTGCGTAATAAAATTTAGTTATGTTTTGTGTCCTAATATCATTATATTGTGGACAAATCAAAACAAAGTGATATTCGTCAATATCATTATGAACACATAAAACACATTTACGTTCATTTCTTTCAATATTAACATATCTGCCTCTTTCAACATTTAACACATGAGAGGATGTCTATTGTCTAGTAACATACAGAGGGTACCGTCCTAGTTCACCATATATTGCAGAGTTACTAGTGCTTATTTTTACACCAAGAAGTCTTTTCAGAAATTTTCTATGAACTCTTTCTATATTTTCAGCTCTATAAAAGGCCCCATACTTCACAAGAATAGCACAAAATTGATGACACAAATGAGTCGAATAGACCAAAATAAGTATAATAATAAACAAATAAGTATTGAATACTCAAACATTATACATGGCTTCTGATTGTGTCCACTGATTATCAAATATAGTTTTCTACAGCCACCAAGTCCCTATTTCTGCCCTAGGTAAGCCCTTAAGACTGTCGTCCGTGTTTTCCATGAAAGACTTTGGCTGCGGTGGAGTCATTTTTCCTGTGTAAAAGCTCTTGAAGGTATGATCTCGGAACGTGAGGAGATTTGTTTGAAAAATTTCAAACTAAATACCTCTTCCAGCAGTTGTATAAAGAGATTGTAAAGTCCCCAAAATTGTGTCCATTATTTGAACACAATTTGTTAAGGATTTAGGGTCTTTCATAATCACCTGAATAGTTTAAAATGTAAGTTAATATTTTTAATGTACCTTATTATATTGTGACAAAATGAACAAGGCAATCTGAAGGATAGCAATATTCCCTGCTGAATTAAGGGAAGTTGAATAGATAACTGATGCTGAAAAAGGGAACAGTCTTTCCTGGAGTTTCAAAGTTATGTAGCACAGTAGCATACACCAAATACAACGTACTTGACTAAAATCTCAAAACTGTACTGTGACCTTGACCTTTAGATTGCCAGGTTGAATCATATGTTCTGTACATCATCTCAATGAGGTAAAGATTTGACCATAGTATCATGAAATTCCTAAGGAGTGAAATTATAGCGATGACACAAAGTGCATGGCTCAAACCATAACCATACTGGTGACCTAGACCTTTAGCAAATCAGGTTGAAACATAAGTTATGTACATTGTCTTAATGTTGTGAACATTTGACAAAAGTATCATGTATTTTTTTATAAGGGGTTTCAATGTTATGGAGCAGACACAGAATGAAAGGACAAAAATGAACCTTTAAATAACACTGGTGACCTTGAGCTGGCCAGGTTGAAACATAGGTTCTGCACATCATCCTAATGAGGTGAACCTATGACCAAAGGTTCATGAAATTCCTTCCACAGTTTATAAAGTTATGGAGTGGACACAAAATAAAAGGGCCGAACCTTTGAACAGCACTGCCTATAGCGGGGGATAATTAAAAGAACAAAATAAGGCCTTGACACTAAAAAAAATCTGGTTTTATTTACTGACACAGTTTTCATTTTGCTAAAATAATAGTCTAACACATCTATTATTTTAATATCAAACTGCATTTAAAGTTGGTAACCAACATAAACATACTGAAACACACATAGAGGAAATACTTTGACCAAAAGTTAAAATAATATTCTGTCTTAGTCCTTGATTTAAGTGTTAGTAAATCAAGATTTGTTGTTCTCTCTTGCAGGAAACTATAAAACGGTTTTATATAAATAATCAGAAAATATAAAATAGTAATAATAATAATACATACATACAAACATATGGTATACATCTGTTGGTCTGTCAATTACTTTTCTGTACTTGTGGTTCAGCACTGGATGAACAACTAAACAGAAGACTGATAGTGCTGGTACATCTTCTATGAGAATCCTCTGAACCAGCCAGGAGTAGCATTTTCTGTTGAATCAAAAAGCTTTATTTAGAACGATGAAGATTCTGCATTTCAACTGACTGTTTATTATATTCTCTGTATAATTATTAACAGTCAGTTAATATACATAGATATATCAAGCCATGGAATTACACTATTACATGTCTCACAAATTATGAGAAAATATTAAAGATTTTACATAAACATGAATATTACAGGGCATGCTCTGCCATTTTACACATATGCTTAAGTTTCATCAATTTGGCTAAAGAAATTTCAATTTTGCTACAGGATTTATAACCCATGTCAAGCTCTTTTGATAACATTTTGTACAAAATCAGAAAATCTAATTAGGCTTAAAGAAATTTTCAGTCAGGATATTAAGACATATAAAGATTCAGGAGAGATTATGAAATATTCAGCTGAGTTTTTTTATTTTATTTATGTATTGTATTTTTATAGTATTAATGTTTTGCCAATATAATTTCCCTTTAGTTCACACTGTGCAACAAACCTCAATGATGCATGTTCCTCTTTCGACAAGAAGAAAGTCTTTGGGTCAGGTCCACCAGCAGAAACTGCCTTTGGTTCGATGCTGGGGTCCTGGAGGTCTCTGGGGTGAAATCTGTCTATAATGACAGACCAATGTGTGTAGTGAAAATCTCTGTTCCCACCATCCAACCTCACCTGTAAGGAAATACAATATTAGTGTGTACATTTAATACAAGGTGTGTTAAAAGGATTTGGACCATTGTCAGCAGTATTTCAGTAATATAGACAGTTGACCTACTCACATTTTTTATTGGTATTAGTGGTAAGCTCAGCCGACCAAGAACATACATGTAACCAGTGCTTAAACCAATACATGTGCCTTTATTGAAAACTGCTTTTCCTGAAGCAAAGGTGCATGTATTCTCCGAAAAATATCCTCCGAAATCATGACATAAATTATTCACAC
Source organism: Mya arenaria (assembly GCF_026914265.1). NCBI lineage: Eukaryota > Metazoa > Mollusca > Bivalvia > Myida > Myidae > Mya > Mya arenaria. The sequence continues at coordinate 82,310,994 of NC_069127.1, read as the reverse complement.
ACAAATCATATAGCCAAACTAGGGTGGAAGCATATTTATTCAGTTGCAATCTAAATGTATATAATGTATATAATACATTATTAGTATAGAATCAATGCAGAGGTTACAGCAGGTGATACTTATCAGTGCCTGCTAAAGTTTACATGTAGCATACATCATATAAACATGCCTAATAATTATTTATATTGCTAAAAAGAAAATATATATGCACAGCTATAAAGGCAATGGTATTATTTTTGTTGTTTTTCTAATTATCATTTTTCTAATTTTTTGTTTACTAACCTGATTAGCTTTAATCCTTCCATCAATGTTGTCCACGGTTATCTTCAATGTTTCTCCTTGATTGAGAACAGCGATGACTTCCTTTCCATTAATTTTTCCAAGTTCATCCAACAGGGTCAGCTTGGTTTGTTCAGGGACGCTTAGACCCATGGTGTGCATTAGCCCAAGTAACTAAAATACAACAAAATAAATAAATTGTCATATTAAAATAACTATATTTATAATGCCAAACAAACAACAAAATATTTCCAGATGTTTTTTTTCAAATAAATGACCAAAAATATTGCAAAAACTTTGTATTTTTATATGCAGTACAACTGTATAAAATAAAAATAAATATATTTATTTTTTGTCTGAAATTTTGCTTTTAAAGTATTGCATTATGATTTATATTAAAAATATTTAAAAAATATGTTTATATAGTACTTACACCATTCCCTGCATTATATCTGATACATGAGGCAGCAACACATTTTTGGAATGCTATCAGCTGGCAGTTTCTGGAGTACATGGCCATAACATACATAGCTTGGATGACGTAGCTTTCTTCTGGCATTTTTAGCTGAACTGGGCATGCCATGAACATCAGAAAGTCCAAAGCTCTAGGGCAACGCTCATGCATCTCTAACAGTATGTCCCGAAAGAATGTCTCTACCTTAATGTCTGTTACTTTTGACCTAAGGACACTTGGCTGTTTTAAGCTACAAATTTGGTCCATTTCAACTGATATTTTGAGCACAATAATCTGCCATAGTCTTTCAAATACTAAAGGAATGCTAACGATTGCTTCTAACATTTCTTCTGCTGAAATAATACCCTGTGACATGTTATTAACAGCTTGCTCTAACAATTCCTTTGACCCCTTGGATATCAGTAATGGACACAAAACATTCTTCTTATGTGAATGATATGGATTTAAGTTGCCAGGTGATTTGTCCCTTAAATTATTTGCTGCATATGTATGCTCAGCTTGGCTGGTGGTATTTATTGGTGCACTGTATAAATGATCACTTGTCGCATTTTGTTCTGAAGGAGCTTCTAAACTTACAGTTTCTAAAGGGCATTCTTTTTCTGTGTTGATCTTTAACATTTGCTTCACACTTTTTCGAGGTTTGACTGGAGTTAGTCTGTTTCGTACAAACTTCTTTACTACTGGTGAAACAGAATGTAAAATCATACGCTTTCTCCTCTCCTGAATTAACTTGTTATCTGCCAAGTTTTTCTTTAGGACAGTTTTAATCGTGAACACTTTTTCCAAATTTTTCATACATGCTTCACACATTACAAATCTGTCATTGCTCAACTCCTGTAAATCACACTCTAAAACTTCAAAATGCTCTTTAAACATGATGTTTCGCATAGCAACATTTCTCAGATTTCTTAAATGTCCTTGTGCTTGGCTGTTACATGTTAAACAATGTCGTACAACCTTTACTGGAGGATCCATATTTGTGCGTTTTCATTTTTCACGAGATTCTTATCAATATGACGTTTATATATAATACTACATCTAAATAAAATACAATAAAAGAACAGTTAAATAAATTAAATATTATCAATATCTGCAGTAGATCACACAAACGGCGTTTAAATTGAATTGTTTTTCACTTTACAATTTTATAATTTTGACACTTCCGTGTTTAAGCCGCCATCTTGAAAAAGTAGTGCGTTCCCATCATGCTAAGAGTGCTTTCACACAGGTCAGTAAGACCGGTGTGGTGTGTACACAATGCGCACAAGACTGTTGGTATTGTTAACATATACCTGAACAAATCATGAATGGCTGCATGACCTGACTAAACAGAAGCCTAGTCAGGACAGAAAACACGAGCCTACTGAATTCCAATAATAAAAAAATAAACATGGGTTCAGAGTAAAGTTAGTATGTAAATATATATTTTTTCAGTGTTTCAGTGAAATTTGCATCAGTGTGTTTTTCTTCTGTTGAGATCAAGAAATGGTTCCCAGCGATGAGGAACCAGTTCCTGATTTGCCATTGTGAGGCCAATATGCAATAGCTGTGTGACAAATGGGTAAAAAACATGCAGTCAGCAATGCGCTTAAAGCAACCCAAAAAAGAGTGAAATTAAACTTGAATAACTTGAATGTTGTCATTACATTTATTTCCTGTGACATTCATATATTTTGCAGTGAAAACATGCTTATTTTCTCATGATTATATTTATTTCAAATTGGTAGGAGGGAACTTCACACTGATAACTTTCATGTTTTAATGTCAGATCAAATCTCATGTACATAACACAAACGAGCGTGTGAACATATCAAAATATTATGATATCTTGTACATTGTATGTTGTGAAAGATTTTTTTATCATAATTAACGAGATATATTAAATCATTTATTCATTTTCAAACATCATGTATTTTTATCACCTCACAATAATTGGAATTGCATATAGATTTACCATTATTCCTCCGTTCGTGCGAGCGTGCATCAGTGTGTGGTTCCGTACGAACCTGTGTCGCTTAAAACTCCAAATTTAAATAACATCGAGCCATGAAATCTTGGCGGAATATTATTTAGTTGATAACAGTTTTGCAGCTGGGGTTTTGTTTCCCGCTACAATTGGTGAAATAAGAGTAATGGCCCAGTGATTAGCATTTCTGCACTCGTGTCGCTCAAAAATACAAAATTGTATAACCTAGAGTCATGAAACCCTAGGAGATTATGATTTTTTCTGGGGATTTGTTTGCCACTGCACATAGTATATCAAGAGTTGGGGCCCTTAGTTAACTTGTTTCACTTGTGTCGCTCATAACCTCAAAACCTTGAGTTATACATTCATGAGTTTTTGTCAGGCGTACGTTTCTTTTACTGTATGTAAGTAAACACTATGAACTTGTCCAAGTTATTTTCTTATAGATTTGTTTTACCCTTATGCAATGCTACATTCACGCAATATCAAAATCTTATAACACATCACCATGCAAATTTAATTGCAATTTTATAATCAAAGATAGGATAACAAGAAATCAAATTTATTAGGTTAAATCAATATATTTGGAACCTCACATTAATCTATTTTTAAAGCACCATTTTACCTGAAATTTCAACTGCTTGCTGTATATATGTAAAATCTTGTGACAGAAGTTCTGGAATGCAGATTTAACAATTGAAATAAGATATTAAAAGTTTTATTTTCATTCTTGAATCTTTTGCATAGTTTGTATTGTCTTTGCGTTTTAAAAACATCGTCTTAAACAAACCCAAACAAAATGAAGCCATATAAACGTTCTATAACTGTTTTAAAAACGTCAGAAGCATTTCAAGTATAAAAAAATATATATCAAACTAACTTAAAGAAGTTTAAATTAAGGGAACTTGAATTAAGAATCTTAAAGGCAATTGAATACTTAATAAAGGAGGGACGACATATTTGTGCTTATTATAATCGTATGTATCCTATTTCATCTACTTTCAAGAGGATATTACAATCCCTCAATGGTTTCATTTGATTGTTGAATATGAAGTGTCGCGAAGCCGGTGAAGGGGCGGGGGGGAGGGGGGCGGGGGGAGTTCTGGTTAAATAATATTTTTGTACTTATCGGTACTTCAAAAATCAAAAGTCACGTGATTGCTTGCTTTCGAATAAATTACTTTTGAAATTAATTTATTTTTCCTAATTCATACATTTGTAATATTAAGGCAATAACAATTAAAAGTCAGGATTTAAAAGAAATGCACCAGCGTTGAGCTTAAATTTCTTTCGGTCAACTTAAGATTGTAAAGCACTTGTTTTATTTATAGAAAAGCATCCACATTGTTATTATGTAAGTTGTTTACTACATATGTCCTGCCCAGCAAATGATTGATGTGTTACTGCAGTTATCGTTCATATGGCTTCTGATTGTTTTTCATCCATCTGCATCCACCAAGGCATTATTTCCGCCCGAGGTAGCCTTGGAAACTATCATCCATGTTTTCCATGCACGGCTTTCACTGCGGTGAAGCCATTTCCCCCATGTACACGTTTTTTAAAGAATGAACCCGGAACTCGGCGGACAGCGACCAACTCAAGGTGCACTTTTATGAGACTGATGCTCATTCAGCCTCGCCTGGAAGCGAATCGCAGCTGACTCCGTGGTTATCGCGTTTGCTAATAGCGCCACCCATCACGCTCTTTTACATGTCTTTCTGTGACACCGGCTCGTTTATTGTTTACCAAGAATAAACTTAGATAAATAAAGATGTTTTTATTTGTTGCACTAAATTTTCAAAAGACACTGAATGCAAATAAAATTAACATTTATTCCAAATAAAACACCATGAAATGAATAAAAAACCAACACAATGCAAAGTCGTATACTGTATTTTACCTGTTAGTCATATAAAATTCAATTTTCCGCCCAAGGAAGATTGCTTCTCAAAGCTGATGCCGCATCTCCGAGACCAACGAAATGCATCAAAGTCGACCCTCCTGAGGAACCGGCCCCGACAATGCAAATTCTTCTGGCAGAAATTTAAATCTCTAAATGTATGAAAAAATAACCAAATGTTTACAATCCGACCAATTCCATTTAGCACATCTGTTATTTGTGCATGAGCACTAAAAAACGGCCTATAATTATATCCCTGTCTTGTCAATGATATATATACAAAACAAATATTAACACCAAAAACAAATTGTTAACATATGTTAAAATCTTCGTAATGCAGGATTAAGTGTGTGTTATTATATAGAGGTTTTGCCTACATTATAATAAAACGGCAGTTGTATACATACTACTGTAATGCTGTCTAGGTCTATAATGAGCTCCAACTTTAATGCACTATTCCAGTGAGCTTGAACCAAATACTATATATCAATTAAGTAGAAATGCCGATATCTTTTTAATGCACATAGCACCAACTCACTGACTGTCAATGTTCATTTAATCGTTCCAAAATGCTTCTATATCAAAACATACATTGTTGCCATCATTATGTACCATAGTCACAATCCTTTGAAAGTGATCACGACTTGGCTATCTAAAGGATATTGCTAAAAAACATATGTTTACTATCGGTTTCTGCGATTGAATGCTGAAGGAGTTTTGTCAGAAATCAGGTCGAATTTTCCTTCAGAAAAAAGATCAAATATTTCCTCGCTAAATATGTTGAACTGTTAAACGTTCAGTATGGTGACAAGAGCAGATAGCTGGTTTAACGAGATGACAGTATCACTTTTGAACTTGATGAAGTAAGTTTGGTTCATATGGCACACACAAAGATTTTATTTCGGAAGGAAAACAAGGCCCATAACATCAAATATCATGTAGAAATTTATCGTCGGAAACCACCGACACACTACTGCTCTATGCTTCGTTGTGTGCTGTAAGCGAGTTGGCATGGACAATCTCATAATCATGAGTAATTAATGAGACAGCTTCATTCTTCCCGCAAGGGAACCTCTGCGGAAATCTGAAATGACTGTCACATATGCACATACACTCATACTAATGTTTTGCCGTAGAAAGGTATTCTGGCGAAAATTCGAAATAAACTCGTTCCGTCTGATGACTAAACTTTTAAACCAGCCACTTAGACTACTCGAATAGGAAGATAAGTGACACAACATAAAATAAACTCGTTCCGCCTGATGACTAAACTTTTAAACCAGCCACTTTGACTACTCGAATAGGAAGATAACTGACACAACATGGTTATAAAAGAGAATTTAATTGTCACATTTTCTTTAAAGAAGAGTTATCTTTCCTGCCTCATGCATATTTATACAAACGTGATTTTGTCAGTCCAACGGTATGTGTTAAGAGTTATGGAAGAAAGTACCGTGTTTGCCGACGATGGTTGAAATCTGGAATGATCTCAAATTGTCTGGAATATACATACATACATACATATATATATATATATATAAACATTGATTTGAAGCGAGGCGACAATTGGATAAGAAATGAAGGAGTTAGCAAGCATTCAATGTGAAATTGGTCAAACTTTGTCAATTAAGGCACTATACGTTACACTAAAACGAATATTGTCATGTGGTTGTTTATTGAATGCAGATGAAATATTATGCTTCAAAACATAGTAACCGTAGCTGGTAATGTTTGGAAAAGAAATTATTCAATTTAAGAGCGTACAGAGTATATTGAGCAGATTTTGACAGTTCAGGAGGTCTTATTCCAGAATGAGTATTACGATTTGGCTGTCAAACCAACTTCAGTTTGGATATTATACATATAAAGAGTGTGACTAATGTTTGCGGCGATTCAATAAGAAGTAACAGAGCAGACAAACGAGTTTCGTCTAATTTTATAACATTATAATTCATCTGCGGAAACCAAGGCATTATGTTTGGCCGAGGTAAGCCTCAAGACTGTCGTCCGTGTTTTCCATATAAGGCTTTGGCTGCGGTGGAATCATTTTTCCCGTGTACACGCTTCTGAACGAATGATTCTTGTACGTGACGAGATTCCGTTCCCCTTGGCGGATACTGATCAAGTCTAGGAGCGATTGTTCAATTCGGCAAATTTCTGGGTACGGGTAGTCGGCTGCTTTCACGAGATACTCTATAAGCCTCGCCTGGAAGCGAATCGCATCGAACACCGAGGTTATCGCGTTTGCCATTTTGTGCCACTCCTCGGCGCTCTTTAACATTTCGTTCTATGCAACCGGCTCATTTCCAGCTGACCAAGAATGAACCTTGAAAACGGAACATTTGTTAAGCATAATGGTGCACTGATTATTAAACCAAACAACGGATGCAAATATACTGACCCTTGTGTCTTTAGTTTTCATTGTTTTATTGGAACTTTGAATAAATAAATACATATAAAATACAATTTAAAATCATAATACTACCATTAAGTTACTACGGACATCTGAAGGTTGTAATTGATCGAATGCAACACATTTCCTGCATGTCCAGTATGCAAGGGCCTCGAAATATGTAAATGTATGGATCTGTGATTCTATTCCAACATAGAACAAATTGTTGTGACCCTCCTTTAAGAACAGTGTTCCATTATACAGCCCAGCAGGGTAAAAAGAAATAACCTCGTCGACTCGAAACCGACTCCCAGGAAAGGAAAGTGGTTGCGGTAGCCAGTTGTGAAAATAACAGCGTCAAACTCCATCGAACTGCCATCATTAAAGAAAGCCAGGCTGTTTTCGAAGTATTTTACGTTTGGACTTTCATGAATAGTATCGGGAATGGCACAAGAAGCGCTTTTTGGTGCAGTTCTGTAAGCGAGCATGACAGTTTTGGCTCCAAACTTAAGAAGCAATTGATTCACCGGAGTAACCAGCCCCAATCAAAAGAACGCTCTGGTTGGTGAAGTGTCGAGCGTGCCTAAAGTCGTGCGAGTGAAGTACTTTTCCGGGAATACCTTCGATTCAAGGAAAGAGTGGCATATTTGGGAAGCTGAAAATACCCGAAGCAACTACAACGTGGGTAAAAAATTCCTCCCTAGTTTCTTTGTTGGAAAAGTCTTCAACTGTTACAATAAACTTCTTTTTGTCGTCAAGATACTTTACGTTCTTGACCGCCGTGTTGAACTTGATGTAGTCTTTCAATGTACCGTTTGCACCTTTCGACCATTTACCTATAATTAAACGGATCATCTAGAGAGAGGTGATCTGTTAGGCTCAAAACACAGTGGTAGTTGTTTGTGGAAGACTTTTTGAAAACTTAACGCAAAACCAACAAACAGGAGCAATACTTGATGGGAATTCAGTATAGACAAGCGAAACAGAGATGCAAAAACGTATATGTGTTACCCTCTATGTAGTCTCTTATGATCGCTCGGGGTCCAAACGAGGGTGAAAGTTTGCCAAAGTGATCTTCAAACGTATAGTCGGCATTTTCGTGTTTCTCTTTCTGTGCAATAATCCACAGATTCTTGTACATTCCAGTATGGACCGGCTCACCATTCTCATCGACACCTAAGAGTTTTTTTTAAATCAATACTGTTAACATCGATATTAAACGTGTTTTAACAGAAAGGACAAGGTACCAGCCAATGTATCTTTTTTCAAATAGACTCGACATGTCTCACCTGTTGTCCAGTTGAATTTTGATGACAATGATGGAAATTCTTTTGTTGGACATTTTGAGTCTCAAATGACCATATAAATATATTCCATTATGCACATTTAATCCGATTTCATTTAATTTTGAGGTACCAGTAAAAAAGGTTAGAATTTGTTTAAAAAGACTCAACCTGTCAAACCTGTTTTCCAGTTGTTCCAAAGTCCACCCCAGGTAGCTTGCTTCTCAAAGCAGACGACATCGTCCGCATTCCCTAGACCGACAAAATGCCACAATGTCGACATTCCCGAGGGGCCGGCCCCAATGATGCAAATTCTTCTGTCAGGCTATGATCAAGTTCATATTTACTATTGTGATATATAATTATCAAGAATGACATCTCATATATCTTGAATGTTACCATATAGTATCATTTTTAGTTCTACACATATTACAAGTTATCATACCATAACATTTTATTCGCTAAGACATCATTATAAGCATTCAACACGCGGAATCATCAAATAGAACGAAAATAACAAGACCATTATTTAATGACTTCTTATTAATCAAAGGATTTTAATATGCAAAAGTTTAACATTCTGTTTAATGCCCCATACCAACAACTGTTTACCAGATGTTTCGTTTCTCTGTCTTTTAAGTAGCTTAACCTAATTGTAATATTACAGACTGGTTCAAAACTAATTCATTTACAAAAAGTGTTAGGTCACGATTTCATGGTTTACTTTTCCTATATTAAATGTTAGATACATTCTCATACTTTCTAATAAATTTAAGTAGGTAGGACCTTAGTATGTCGTCTAAATTCGCGACAATATATAGGTGTCTCTTATGTCGTCGGTTGAGACGCTGGTTTAACCTTAAGGTACATGACCACGTTTCTCCCAAAAATACGAATGTCGGCCGATTTTAACGAAACTTGGAACAAACAATCGTCAATAACTCTACTTTAACGAGGCGTATTTATTTATTTTTTAAATTCCGTTGTTTGTTGGTTTACAGCGCCACCTAGCGGACACGTACTATTTGGCGCAAACGTTGCTGAAACCGTAAAAAAACATAATTTTACGGTTTTTTTTATTTAAAAAAAATCCTTATAGATGGCTTTTCGTCATAAAACTTAAAATTAATAATTTTCTTCTTAAATACTAGTACTAAAATTATAGTATTTAAGAAGAAAATTATTAATTTTAAGTTTTATGACGAAAAGCCATCTATAAGGATTTGCCAAAAATAGATACCCATCGGTGAATGTGACGTATTTATTTCGAAAACGAACTCGGGTAGGGTATGTTTTTATCATTTCATAGGAAATGGAATAGAATAATGAATATAAGTATGTAAAAAAAAAAAATTGACGGTGAGGTTAATTGCTGAAAGATATAAGTATTAAAAGAAAATTGATAGAGTTAGCGTGATTTCAACGCCACCGTCAACGTCAATATAAAACACGTCAAGTTAGTGACGCCATGGGTTTGTTTGATGCATGAGAATAGTTGTGGAGTGAAACGTTATATTCGTCCATAAATGATGGAATATGTATCTTTTTATTGTTTAATCTAATATTTGCCAGTATCAGAACTAAGTAGAATATCAGAAAATAATAAGAAAAATAGTAAGAAAGTCAAATTCTTGCTACCTGAAAAATATCTACAGAATTGAAACAATTATTTACGGCTTGTATGGAATGGTTCGTCAAAAGCGATGGAACCCTTTCTTACATCTACCTGTTTACAGGAAGTGAAACAAAAGGGGTTGAACATCGAACGGTTAACAATGGACGGGGATTCAACCACTTGTACTCGCGTCAAGCCGTCTTCATTTCCAGACCTTAAAAAATCAAATGATAAAAATCATATTGTCAAAAATTTCGAAAATTGTATAAGCTGAATCAAAACACAAAACATTATCAAACAATTACAGTGCCCAAATTCAGAATTGCTTTTCCTATAGAATAAGTCAAAATAAGGGCAACACACATGGAATAAAGACCAGTTTAAAAGCCCTGTCAGCCCACGTGCTCAATGAACACTCTTCATGCAGCCCAACCTGGTGAAAGTCTCTAAGTACGAGAATTACCGGCAGGCGCACATACTGCAGGGTACCGAATTGAAAAAAAAGATTTCCAGAACGTGATGCACGGGTACGCACTATAAATGTCTCATAGTTATAATGATAATCAGTTTCGTAAAACGAAGTTTATTTAAACCTGAAATGTTTTATGTTAATTTTAGCCATCAAGACTCGTGATTTTTTTTTTAATTTTGAATCGACAGTATTTAATCTAATAATTAAAGTGACTCGCTCAAATATCGTCTTTGAGGAATATTGTTTTCTGCGTTTGTGTGCCAGGTGGCGTTTTATATGCACGAGTGGTTCATAGGCACTAGTATTTCGTGCGTATATAAATGTAAAGGCATTCAGCGCTGGGAAGCCGATACGCTCACATCGACACAATTGATTGTAAAATTGTACAAGCAAATGTTTAAGGTGCAATTTCATCATATGAATGATCTTTTTGTTCTGACTTGTGACAGGAATCATATAAATGATATGCATTTTATACCTAAGTGTTAAGGAGCTTATGGGCGATGAGGCCCGACATCTAGTAGTACGAGACAAATCCTGTAAATCTGGATGACAAACAGGCAGAGGTTTCTGAGTTTCCCCCAGAAGGAGGGGTTTTTCTCAGTTTTTCCTCGGCCAGTCGACCACGTCTGTAAGCTCCATTTTTGTCAGGCATGTTGTTAATAAGACATACTTTGCTCATGTTGCAAGTTCATGCTGTATGTGTTAATCGGTTTCCCAAATCTCTTCACTGAGACTTCCAAAATTATGCCATTGAAAAGTATTGATTTTTGTTGTTTTCTATAGGATAGGAGGTTATAGAATGGTATTAAGGGAACCACAGTTTTCATTAGCGTTAATAACGCGATTGAAAAATTATCACGGCTGTGGTGTTGCGTGATTGACACTTCGTCACGTGATGTTATCAATGTATCCTTAACAGATCAACATATCCAACATTTGTTAAAGTTCCGGTGGCCGTGTGGACTAAGCGTATGTTTTCGTCTTGACTAATCTGGCTTGGGTTCGAACCCCACTAAACCAAAATACTTTTTTATGCTATAACTGTATTATTTTTTTTCTGCAATATCGATATCATAGAGTAAAATAATGATAACAAAAGAGTTTTCAGATGCTATACCGGGAAAACTAACTTTTTGTCGAAAAAAACCAGCGAGTCACTTAAGGTCGCATTGATGATTAAATATCAAATTACAATATGCCTGCAATGATTAAATTTTCAGGTACACAAATGAGTGTATGCTGGAAAATCTAGCCCATTTGCAAGTTCTAACGCAAACGAGAACATGAATCACATGGTTGCAAGGAATGCGCCAAAATATGTCACGTATTTAGAGTCAGAGAACCTCGACTTCCGGGTGTCCGTTGCGGTAGCGGAGAAAAACGGTTATAATAACTGTATAGGAACTTCTAGTGGATGCATATCCGGCGCCCGCCCCCAAATCCCACCATGTCAACATGTTGTAAAGATGATGCAAATAATTACAACACAATCGCTGATTCAGGTGGCGGGGGGGGGGGGCAACCGTCGCCCCCCCCCCCCCACCCCCTTTCCCCAAACTCAAACTTTTATGTCAATATTGGAAAGAACAAGTAATGACATGTTCAAGAGGTAGTACCACCAAACACCGCTGCCACACTTAAAACAAAACAAAGTCGATTATGAGAGAGGGGCGCAATTCAAAAGGTTACACCCCCAGTTACGACACCTCTTACGTGTAACCCTGGAACCGCCCCTGCAACATTTCAAAATAATTTCAGCAAAACTGCATGGATGTTAGAAGCAGTCTATAATTTATACCGCAATTTTTGTCTTAGCTTGCAAATTAAATATAATTTATCTATTCTAAAGCATGCAAACATGCCTGCTCTTCTAAAACAATGATATATTTGCTGTTTTTGTTCATAAATTATTAATTTGAAGCAATTTCCAACATTTTTTCAAAAAAGTCGATCAAGCGATTAAGCGGCCTAACTTATTTCAATTTTAACTTTGGAATACATTGCTTCACATTAAAGTCCCTTTACAATAACAATAGCGAAAGCAAATGTTGCGCAGATATTAGCTCGCGCATTCATTAACCAACTAAATTTAACTTTGTAACAGTGTTTATGGTCACAATGTCTAATTTCAATTTAATCGCCAAAGGAAATAAGTCATAATCTAGATATTTTGCAACATTTAAGCATTCTGTTGTTTTAATCCGAAACTCTAGACGCAAGACGTTAGTGAATTCGAGCACAGAGTAATGCCCCTTTAACATAATATATTTATTTATTTTACTCTTGTCTTTTAAGTTCTTGTTTCTTTTCTGACCGCAAACACTGTTGGCTTTAAAATTTGAATAAGCGTTGCGATTTCAATGTTTAACAATCCAATTCCGGGTCAGAATACTAAGTCAAATACAAATGTATCAATACAGTTTGTCTGTTGCACAGTCAAATGTTTGAATTGGATTAAAAGGAATTATGTAAATAGGGACCCTGGATTTTGTTTCTCACTGTTGATATCCATCTTATGCAACCATTATCTCTATAACAGTATTAACTGATCGGGAAGGAGCTCGGAGTGGTGCAGGTCTGCATTTTACGACGTCGGATTTGTGTGTCGAAGCCTCCCTCACTTCATATGTTCATCGGTTAGATCTTTGTTGTAATAACTCCGACACGTTCTGTGAATTATGAACGACTCACCATCAGTGTAAAGATGCCATATACCGACACAAAAAAACATTTGTATAAGCACGATTCTCAAATATAGTGTTACAATGATACCATACAGGCATTAGGCTGTATCCGATCGCACCATACACTTACAAACAAATAAACTTGATTGCGATTATGGCTCCAGGAAATAAGAGAAAAAAACACTTTGTGTTCGCTATAATAAAGTTGATTTGGCTGCTTTACTGGAGTACATAAAGGTCATGTATAAGGTTTCTTGTTTAATCATAAACTAGGTCCCTCTACAGCAGCACAACGGTGTGAGACTTTATTTGGCTTCATTTATTCTTGAAACTAGATTGTTCATCTAGCGATGGATATTATTTAAAAGTTGTCAAAGCGGTCTTACTTTGTACTAAGAATGATCAATATGTGCTTAAATGATTACATTTTAGGACTGGATTAAATAATTTTATTGTCCTTATCTTTGACCGGCTGTAAACTGAAGGAAGACATTTTCCTATTTTGTCGCACAAAGAAATCAATGCTATATCCATTATAATCACCTTTGCTAATTCATTGCATGTATGGTATTGCATTTGAATTAAACAACAGAAACAGAACGGACATCTTTGTCGCGATAATAAACCGCCTAAACATTTAAGTGAAAGATTTAAGTCGCTCAATTGTGCCCAGACTAGCAAGCAGATATTTTGTACGCTAGACAGAATTAGTGCTGGCAAGGAAGTAACGAGTTCAAAATACATTCAATCAACTAAGAATTCTGTGTGCTTTAAAAACAAATTCAGAAGGCGTGTTTCTAAGAATATTTAAAGTTGAATATAGCTATGGATAATTTGAGAAAATAAAATAGACTTTTAATATAAGATTTAAACGAGTTGCTAATATAGTACACTCATCACTCCAATGGTGTATTTTCCCTAGTCGTTCACGAACCATAACCCATGCAATAGTTTATAATGATGACTGATATTTCTTTCAAGGTCATGTTTTGCACGTCTTGTTCGACCACCACGACGCTGAAGGCAACAAAACCATGCCAACATCTCAATGTTTTTCCGTCAGGAAACGGAGAGTTATACCAGTCGACGCATAGTTGTACAGTTAATGTAAATGGCAATGTGTTTAATGCATCCAATGGCAGTGATGGACGCGTACCATTATTGTGATTCAACAATTTCACCCATTGATGATGACAAGACATCAACTCTCAAAACGTTGATTAATAAAAACATAGCAAAATCCATAAATAACACAAAAGAATGCCAACTGAACATAAATTCACTCAAATGATATGTAGTTTTTTCCGTGATTGCAATTTATAAGCAAGAAAAATCATCAACTGCTGCAAATTGAATGTCAATTTCTTCTGAGCATATCGCTTTGATTTCGAATAAATAACAGTATGGAATTTAGGTGCAATAAGTGCGTAAATTACCTGTAAGCATGCGTTCACAAACTTGCTTCCTATTTGATTGTCCATCAACATGTCTACATAACCTGGACGTTGTGGTCATCACGAACAAACAGGCGATTCGTGGCAATGCATTTGGAAAAGGTTTACAGAAATCAAAAAATGTGGTAAATAGTACTCGTTCCTTGCACCCTCAAACAGAGTTGAAGTTGAGGGTGTTGTTGTTCTAGATATGTTGATAAATTGACAGCATGAACACGAAATATGTCTGTGCTTCAAATGTGTGTCAACTGTTGCCAGGAAAGTAAAACATTGACCATTAGAAGGCTCATTAATAAAAAAACAACAATACAATCCATAAACAACACTCCAGTATGAAATATGAGCATGATTTCGTTCCAATGATATGCAGTTGTCTCAGTGATAGCAATTACTGGGCAAAACCAGCGGGATTGAAACGGTATTAGCAACTACAAAATGAATGTTGATGGCTTCTGAGATTTTTTTGTATTGGAACATGGGATTTGGGTGCATCAATTACCTTAATTTACGCCAAGCTTGCATAATCAAACCTAGATTTTGGTTATTGTTTGACCGCTCGTCTAACATGTCCACAGAGCTTGGACATTGCAGTGGTCATGAATAAAGTGGCGTTTTGGGGGAAAATGTTTATAGAAGAAAAATGATTAGCTAAACAACCACAATAAGACACAAGTTGATAACGCTACTCAAAAATACAAAACACATCACAACAGTATCAAACTATCTTCACTGGTTAATATTGGGGTAACCGCACACTCGGTGAACACTTATTAAGAATTCATTGTGAGTTTAAAAAAAATAACTCATCTCTTCTTTCAGATAAATGAACGCGTCGGTACACAACAATCAATATATCATTGTTTTAATTGTGTGTGACTTTCTGAAAGTTAACGTAGTTTCAAATGATCCCTCTATTCTGAGATCAAGATGTGGCAGTATGAACTCACGCACAGTTGATGTCTCAAAGTGAAATATCCGAGGGGATAACAAGACTAATTTTAGTCATTGCCTATAACGATCATTACATTACATTTACTATAAACGACAAGATCCTGTTCGACATAGTAAATTGGTTTCCCGGAGAGTGATCAGTGCTCTTGGGCATAACAAATTCTACATATTTATTTGCATTTAGATGCAATTAGAGCCAAATAATCCAATTGCAAGAGAGGTTGTCACATAAACCCTTCTTTGTGAATCTGAAATATTGCTTATTTCAGAAGCGGAATTTGGAAAGAAATTAAACTGTTATCCGGAAAACCATAACTTTTTAATAATAAAATATCTGGTTATTTCTTACGTAAATCATTACAGCACGTGCGTAGCGAGACGTATATAAATGTGTATGCCGCTATTGTAGGGTCCAGGTATACTCTATTTAAGGGCCTTTTTTGGAATAATTAAGACAAGGAGGTCAGCATGACCTCGACTTGTATGTCTACATGTACGTTGAACTATATTCTTAATATGATTTATAATTCAACGATATGACGAGCAAGTAAAGCAAGCGAAAACTATTGAAATTCAACCGAAAAAGTGATAATTGTATTCATCAGCAAATGGCGATTAAGTTAAACGTTAAGAGATACATACAGCATTGGAAACCACGGGCACGAAAACAAAAGTCAAAACTTATCTCGTTCAAAGACACAAGGACATAAGACAACAAACTCGTATGAACTAAATGTATTCAAAAACTGCAAATTATCTTTATATTAATTTGAACATTTTGAAATTTCAAACAAACAACTGTGTATGTTTTTTTCAAAAGAGTATTTTGAAGTTCGATAAATTTGTAGTACATAGACTTCAACCAGCTTATAGTTTGTCGCTGAAGTTCCTGTCAGTACATGACTTATGAGACGATAGTAGATCGCAGTAAATCTTTAATCATTCACCAATCATTTAATATGCTTTGCATTTCAGCTATTAGATACTGTGATATAATCTTTTTATAAGTTATTAATATTTTTCATAAATGCATTATATAGAAAGAAGTTGAAGGTTTATCTCTCAAAATTTATGTTTGTTATACATGTGTATGTATTGAACTTGAATAAGAGTGTCACTTTAAGTGTGACGTTGCGGCCTTATATATGAATTGACTTAGTCATATACACCAATACACTGAATACTATGCACAAAGTCCATAGCTCTGATATGCCTGTTTGAAGCGATAAGCTATAAATATTCTGCACGACCAGTCTTTTGCTTTGTGGATCCAACGTCAAGCAGTAAGACATCATTCCAGGTGTTGTAGTTTCGATTCTCACTCACAAAAGTAACCATCTTCCGGGAGAGATGTTAAATGGGCGTTCCGTTTGGCAGTGTTATACACTGCTGCACGTGTAAGACCCAGAACATCTCTAATTAAGGCTACAACCCAACATGACTAATACACTCACTGGTGTCGCCGATGGATGAATCCCAGTGGCGTCGGAAAATAAAGGTTAACCAGTATTTCGTCCTCTACTTTTCGAATGTATAGTACAATATCCTCTTCTTATCTGCCATACTTGGGCGCCTATGTCATTATGCTATTATGTTTCAATATGCTTTTATGTTTCATAATGTATTACCATCATCAAACAGCAAATAAGTCGTTAGCAAATGATTATTCCAATGCAATTACAATAACCAACGTTCCTTGTTTTTGAAAAAAGGACAAACAAAAAAATATGCGCTCTATGATCATGTTCATATTTTCTATTGGGATATGTGATTGTTTAGAAAGACATCTCGTGTTACTGGAATGTAACTATAAGATCTCACGATAAAAAAGTGCCGGTTATCACGTTTCTTCATATTCCTTGCTAAGACTTAATCAGATGTGTTCAACATGAAAAATCACTCAACAGGACAGTAATCACAATATCACATTATAGTTACTTCAAAGATGACCAGTAAAAGCGTTTTTATATACAAGATTTATATAATGACTTAGAACGTAAGCTTCTTACAAGATATTTTGTTTATTTAACTTTTTAGAAGTCAAAACTAATTTTAATATTGCTCAGTAGTTCAAAACTTCCCACTTTAATGATTTACTCTTCATATTTTCAATGTCAGATTAAGGAGGGTACCATTATATCGGAATTTATAAAAAATACCAATTTATGGTTTAACAAGATTGTCTCAAAGTCAGTAACTATGGCACGATATATCAATATTGCATTTTTATATACGTATACATGAAAGGCGATGAAATGCAATTAAATCTATTTAACTAATGACAAAACAGACAGACAATCGTAAGTTTATATGAATGACACGAAGTGAGAAGCTTTGGTGTTATTTGTATAATGGTGTCGTGTAATAAATATAATGTTGTGGTGATATGAGTATACCGCTGTGGTGATATACTGCTGTGGTGATATACTGCTGTGGTGATATACTGCAGTGGTGATATACCGCTGTGGTGATATACCGCTGTGGTGATATACTGCTGTGGTGATATACTGCTGTGGTGATATACTGCTGTGGTGATATACCGCTGTGGTGATATACCGCTGTGGTGATATACTGCTGTGGTGATATACTGCAGTGGTGATATACTGCTGTGGTGATATACCGCTGTGGTGATATACCGCTGTGGTGATATACTGCTGTTGTGATATACTGCTGTGGTGATATACTGCAGTGGTGATATACCGCTGTGGTGATATACCGCTGTGGTGATATACTGCTGTGGTGATATACTGCTGTGGTGATATACCGCTGTGGTGATATACTGCAGTGGTGATATACCGCTGTGGTGATATACCGCTGTGGTGATATACTGCTGTGGTGATATACTGCAGTGGTGATATACTGCAGTGGTGATATACCGCTGTGGTGATATACCGCTGTGGTGATATACTGCTGTGGTGATATACTGCTGTGGTGATATACTGCAGTGGTGATATACTGCAGTGGTGATATACCGCTGTGGTGATATACCGCTGTGGTGATATACTGCTGTGGTGATATACTGCTGTGGTGATATACTGCAGTGGTGATATACCGCTGTGGTGATATACCGCTGTGGTGATATACTGCAGTGGTGATATACCGCTGTGGTGATATACCGCTGTGGTGATATACTGCTGTGGTGATATACTGCAGTGGTGATATACTGCAGTGGTGATATACTGCTGTGGTGATATACCGCTGTGGTAATATACTGCTGTGGTGATATACTGCTGTGGTGATATACTGCAGTGGTGATATACTGCTGTGGTGATATACCGCTGTGGTGATATACTGCAGTGGTGATATACTGCAGTGGTGATATACTGCAGTGGTGATATACTGCTGTGGTGATATACTGCTGTGGTGATATACTGCAGTGGTGATATACTGCTGTGGTGATATACCGCTGTGGTGATATACTGCTGTGGTGATATACTGCAGTGGTGATATACTGCAGTGGTGATATACTGCTGTGGTGATATACTGCAGTGGTGATATGAGTATAATGCTGTGGTGATATGAGTATACTGCTGTGGTGATATGAGTATAATGCTGTGGTGATATGAGTATAATGCTGTGGTGATATGAGTATAATGCTGTGGTGATATGAGTATACTGCTGTGGTGATATGAGTATACCGCTGTGGTGATATGAGTATACCGCTGTGGTGATATGAGTATAATGCTGTGGTGATATGAGTATAATGCTGTGGTGATATGAGTATACTGCTGTGGTGATATACTGCTGTGGTGATATGAGTATAATGCTGTGGTGATATGAGTATACTGCTGTGGTGATATACTGCTGTGGTGATATGAGTATACTGCTGTGGTGATATACTGCTGTGGTGATATGAGTATCATGCTGTGGCGATATACTGCTGTGGTGATATGAGTATCATGCTGTGGTGATATACTGCTGTGTGGTGATATGAGTATACTGCTGTGGTGATATACTGCTGTGGTGATATGAGTATAATGCTGTGGTGATATGAGTGTAATGCTTTTGTGATTAAGTAAAATGTTGTTTCACAACTGTTTACATACTCTGGAGCACGTTTGCATTTGGTCCGCGTAATTCACAAACGACTCTGACTCCTGTTGCATAGGAAGTTTAATGTTTTCAAAATTGTGTTTCTGTTTACAACAACAGATATTCTCTAGCTTTGTAATTAATACAAGTAGCTAACCCTGAGTCTGATTGTGTCGTCTAAATTAGCGGCAGTATAGGTTTTCCTAATGTAGTCAGTTGATATGTCGAGTAAACCTTATGGAGACAAAAAACATTTTTAAGTTATCATCCAACCATGATTAAACCTGGCGGCAGTGTCTGCTGGTGTTATTTCCTGGAACAATTTTAAAGTTGGAATAAATTGCTGCAGAGTTTAGACCTTATACAATAATAATAGTATAAGCAAATGTTGTGCAGATAGTAACTTATGTATTCATCATCCAATTAAAATTAAACTAAAATTGACACTGTTTATGGTCACAATGTCCAATTCCAGGTTTTTCGTCAAATAAATGCCCCCCCCCCCCCCCAAAAAAAAAAAACGAGTTATGTCCCCTTTACATGAAATATGTATGCTATTTCACATTTTTCTTTTATTTTCTTGCTGTTTTTCTGTCTGCAATAACTGTTGGTTTTAAAAGCTGAATAAGCGTTGCGATTTCAAAGTTGAACAATCCAATTCCGCGAAATTCCATTTTTTATAAGCCTGTAACTCTCAGAATACTAAGATAAATACTAATGTATCCATACAGTGTGTATGTTGCACAGTAAAAAGCTTACCTGAGAAATAGGTTTTATAATTCAACAACTGCTACAAGAAAATAAGTAGCCACCAAAAACCAAAGACATTCGACGCAATAGGTTATAACGATGGATCCCAAAACTGGATGTATGCAACTGTAAACTCTCTGTATTAACATAAACTGGTTTAGCTTGTTTCAAGAAACTGCCGTTATGTGCTAAAAAAAGTTTCATGCATTTCATGAGGATATGATTTTTTTTTTAATATCTCAAGCGGACACTGACAGCTTTGAAATTAAAACAACATACGATCCTGTTTTATCTATATTAAATCTTCTAAATTCGTGCTATCAAGAATACGTCTGCTTTTATTAGACTGAAATCTGACAGTCTAATTAAATGACGAAAAAGAAATTGTCTGCAAAGGTATAGGTGGAACTTGATGCCCAATTTAATTTGTAGTAACCATGATGGCTCTAAGGTACATTTAGTCTATAGAAATGTTAAGGCAATTGCCAAATAATCGTGGTCTTTCGAAGTGGACACGATACTGGTTTCTACCAAGAAGAAGGGCCAATTAGTGATTCATACCAAACTTGTCTTAGCTTATTAGGTGTTTCGCTATTATCAAGTTTTAAAAGTAAGTTTAAAAGTAGTTCTACAATCTCATAATGGCATTTATGAGGTTTCTTGTTAAATCATAAACTAGTTCCCTCTACAGCAGCACAAGAGTGTGAGTCTTTATTTGGCTTCATTTATTCTTGAAGCTTCTTTGTTCAGTCAGGGAACGTTGTCATAATGGTTTAACTTTGTAATGGGAATGATCAATATGTAGTTGAGTGGTTGCATTCTTGGACTAGATAACGCTATTTTATTGTCCTTATCTACGACCGGCCGTAAACTGGAGGAAGACATCTTCCTATCTGGCCACAAAAAGAAATCAATATTAAATCAATTAAAGTTACGTCTGCTAATTGATAGCATGCATGGTAATGTTTTTGAATTAGAGAACAAAAACAGTACAGAACTCCTGGTCTCAGTAATAAACCGGCTTAACATGGAGAGAAAAATCGAAGACGCTCAATTTCTCCCAGATTAGCAAACCACATTTCGTATGCTAGACACTTTTAGAGAAATCTATTTTGACAAGGAAGTAACTTGTGCAAACAAACATTCAGTGAACTTAGAATTCTGTGTGCTTTAAAAGGTTAAGGGAAATTCAAAAAACATGTTTCTAAGAAGTATTTAAAGATTAAGATAACTAATACAGTGTGTGTATACCACGTGCTAAATTGCGTCATAAATGCTACGTCGGAAGGCAGTTTCTTTATTTGAAAAAACACACGCTTTAAACAAAGATGACTTCACAATTTCTTCACCATTTTAAATGAAACATAGCTCAGTCTACGCCGCTTACGGAGCCTCACCTTTGGTCTTTTACCAGAATTTGATTGCGAGTTGAGTTTCTTAAAACATTTCGACAAACCTTCTCACATTACGGCCGTCTGACGGAGCACTGTCAAAACATTGTGGAAACAGGTTTGTCGAAGTGTTTGATGAAACTAATGACTTCATCAAATTTCGGAAATAAAACAAATGCGGGGCTCTTTAAGCGGCATAGACTGCCCTTTGTTTCATTTAAAATGGTGTTGTAAATGAAAAGTTATCTTTGATTTAAGTTTTCATTTTAGGCAAATCTTTGCCTTCCGACGTAGCATATATGACGTAATTTATCACGTGGTATACACACACTGTAATAGCTTGTTTGAGGCAATAATAGACTTAAATAAATTTAAACAACTTGCTTATACATTTTTATGATACACTGATAACAACACAGCAACTTTATATTCCTAACACCTAAGCTAACCAATGGTGTTTTGTCCCAAGTCAAACACAATACATAACCCTGTAAAAAGTAACAAATGTGTCGTGTGACTTACAAATGTTTCAATAAATATCTTGAATGATTTCAGAGTTGTGCACGTCTTGTTCGACCACCACGACACAGAAGGCAACAAAACCCAACCTCTGAATGTTTTCCTTCAGAAACGGAGAGGAAAACCAGTCGACGCATACTTTTCCAGTTAATGCAAATGTCAATGTTTTTGATGCATCAAGTGGCTTTGATGGACGCAAACTATTCTTTTACCTAAAATATGGTACCCAGTGATGATGACAAGACATCACCTCTCAGAAAGTTGATTAATAAAAACATCACAAAACCCATCATCAACACTTAAAGAATGACATCTGTACACAACAAATTCACTCGAATGATAGGCAGTTGTTTCACTGATTCCAATTTATGAGAAAAAAAAGTCATTAGGTGCTGCAAATTGAATGTTAATTTCTTCCGAGCATATTGTTGTGATTAAGATAAAAAAAAATAGTATGTGATATTTGAGTGCATAAAGTGCGTCAATTCGCTTCAACTTTGCGTTAACAATATAATTCCAGATTGTCTGTCCATCTTTATGTCAACCGAACCTAGACATTGCAGTAATCACGAACTTAATGGTATTTCAAGGTTATGAATGTTGAAACTGTAAACAGAAAACAAATTATATAATAAACATGGTCCGATCCTTGTTCCCTTCAACAAAGTTGAAGTTTTGCTGTTGTGATGTCCTGGACGAATTTGATAAATCTTACAAGATGAACGCGAAATCTTTTTCGCTCAACTTTGTGTTCATTGTTGCCAGGATGGCAATGACAAACCAATTATCCTTAGAAAGCTCATAGATCAAAACATTAATAACAATCCACAACATTCCAGTATGCAATACAAACATGATTTTATTCTAATGGTGTGTAGTTGTCTAAATAATAGCAATTACCAAGCAAAAACAAGGGATTGCAACGGTCATTAGTTGCTGCAAATGGAATTTTGATTACGCCTGAGAATATTTTGTTTTCTTTTAAAATAAAAACAAACATTGGCTTGAGCGCATTAGGTGCATTACGTGCGCTAAGCTTCTTCATGCTCGCGTATACATCCCCAAATTTGCTTCCAGTTTGACTGTCCATTTAGACGTCCGCAGACCATGGACATTGCAGTGGTCACGGGCAAAGTGGCGTGTTTGGAAAACGTTCAAAGAAGATAAACGGTATTTTATCCTTATACCATCGAATTAACATTTATTCGTCAAATTAGATTGTTTTATTGTTGGCAACAATAAACATTAAAGATGTATCGTACTTTTAATATACTAGTATACCGTTTGCTAATTTTACAACTCATATTTTTCTATATAAGTATTAGATAAAGCGTAATATATTTCATTAATTGTACTTTCCTTAACCGTGCTTTAGTAAAAGTTTGGTATAATAAGTTTAATAATATAAATTGCATGCTACCAGGTGTTATAATAATGAACTTATATACGGAGTGGCGTTCTTGGTTACCTTAAATGGAACGATAGTATAAACATGGCTGTAGTTGTGCTGCTGGGCTCTCCTACAAGTACACATTGCGTTTAAATGTTTTTATTTCTTTGTTTCTTGCTAATATTAGAATGACAATTTATCTATTTTAATAACCTATTTACAGGAGCATTTTCCGCACTGGATAGTCTATTGGTCAATTTTCTTGAATAAAGAAATAAACAAAAGGATTAAGTTAGCCTTTAAGCAAAGCTAAGTAAAGCCCAGTCGCACTGAACTCATGTACTGTCACAGAGCGTCCCGGACTAAAATTTGGCGGATCCGAGGTCAGCTCCGTGTTGGAACCGCGTTGGGTGCGGTATTATCTGGGACTGTCCTGGATGGTCTGTCATGTTTAAGATCTTAAAACTGTTTAAAATTGCTGTTGCCATACGGGATCGTTTGTGAAGATTTTTCAATCCGGGGTAGTATGGGACGGTTCGTTTAGCGATCGTGTTGGCTCCGGGGAGTTCCGTAGTGGTACCTTGTTGATCCTGGGCGATCCTTGGCGGATCGGCATGTCATATTGGGACACGGATCACGCCGGAGCACTTAAGACCAAGCACGGATGAATGCCGTGGTGGTTCCGGGGTAACCTGCGATGGCTCTGTGTTGGTTCTGTGTGGATCTGTGTTCATACGCTGTGGTGCCGTGTTGGGTCCAGGCTGATGACGATGTTTTGCGACCGCCGAGAGACTGTCGTCTCATTTTCTCAAAAGATCATCCGGATCTCTTAACCCGAGGTGTTTTGTGTTAATCCGGGGTGCTCCGTGTTATGTCCGAATTTGGTTTGACCGTAGCTTTAACCAGACTGTTGTCAAACACAATTTTAATCTACAAGTTAACATCGATCAATATGAACATATATTTGTTGACAACCAACGTTACAATGTAAGGTGTTTCGAAATACGAATTTTGCCTACATGTCATATATATATATACCGTTACTAGCGGTTTAAGAAAAAATAAACATCATTTTTTATCTTAAATTTAAAAATCTGCGATCTATTTTTTTGTCAGCAGACTTTACTAGACTAAAGTAATCGTTTATGTTTGCCCTATTTAGTGGTTCAAAAATGCATCGGCTTTACAGTTTGAAAACTTAGAATGTATTGTGTCATCGGCTGTGGTCTTGTGCTGCTATTTCCATTAGATTATTAGTAAAATTTAGCAAAATAATGGAAATTGGATTGAAAAATAACAAAGATTCTGTTCAACTATCAAAATGTCGCCATTGGTAAATGTTTGTAATGAACCCTTAGTAAGAATTCACTATGGACTTTAAACAAACTACGGTACCTCTTTTTCTTTCTGATATATTATTATTATAGTTGATAAGAATCTGTCTAATTCATGGTGGCTCTCTGGTGATGATAATTGAACTTCGTGTCGAATGTCCTCTCAATTCCGAGAGTAGAATGTGGTAGTATGGATTCACGCACTTTCGGTGTCTAAAAGTGATAAATCCGACGGGACACCAAGACAACTTTCAGTCATTGCATTTAATGATCATTGCATTTTTTATAAATAGCAGGCGCTATAAATGACTGGTCCACGCGGTTCGACAAAGATTAATGGTTTTCGGAGTGTGTTCATGTTAAATAATTTTGTATTTAGTTGCCAAAAGATCCAAATGAACCAATTACAAGAGATAATATTTCACATTTCGTTTCGGAATACCAATTATTTCAGAATCAGAATCCGGATAACGGCTTAAATTTGAACTGGATTACGAAAAAGTTCATGCAGAAACTCCAATCTAGGTCGTACCTGAAATAGAGCTGCACCGATTGACATAAAGCTTGATTCGATTCGATTTGGATATCAAACATGCCAATTTGATTATTTTCGATTTGATCTTATTGCTGCTATGTAATATTTTTAAATTTAATATGTAGATATAAAGGTTGGTAAATTATGAAAAACTAGGACAGTGTTTCACCAAGAACAAATTGTAATTTACAAAACCTTATGTTTACAATTGAAAGTTAAATAACAAAAAAGTTGATGCATAGCATCAAGTCGGCGCAATGAAATAAGAAGAAAAACGTGCATGCAGATAACCAAAAATGGTTATTATTTCAATGATAATATTACGTTGGGTGTATATATGCTCGAAGGACTTTATGGTTAATAATATTGTTACAATAGTTTAAGCCCGGAATTATATAATCGGTTTTTTTTTCAAAGCTAATCCTCTGGTTAAAACTAAATTATACCAAAAATATATATACGTTTTTTTCGGAAGAAATACAGTCAATGGACTAATACATAGAGTTCAATAGCATGAAATTCACCTTTTATTTGTACCAGCATGTTATGTGAATTCCTTGCTTTATATATTGTATAAGTTTTTGTTACACATTTCACTCATACGAGTATAAAGAACGGGGATAAAAAACTATATATCACGAGGGAATTATCTGGAGTTCATTCCTTCGAATGACATTTATAAAACAAACAATTAAGCTTAATGTTAATTTGTCAAAACTCGGCATTTTTGCTGTCGCCAAGGGAGATTACTGCGTAGGAGATTTACAAACATAAAGGATATTGTAATAGTACCGTGTAACCTTCATCTATTTGGGCGGAAGTTGGTATCAATCGGAACATCTCGGCCTGTATCTATCTCGGAGATGGCCGAGTTGTTATGATTGAGTTGGTATTTAAAATCAAAATTTTCAATATGATAAGCAGGGCTATTATAATTTAAGGTTTCTTTATCAATTAAAGTGTACAGTTTTATATAACATAATAAACTTCATATCTTATCATGCAACGTGGAAACAATTGAAAGCATTGTCCTGCAATTTATGAACTAATCCCTTAGTTGGAATATTTCTAATTTATAAAAGTAATATCAAATATAAAGACAAATCGTAACATATTTCTTGTATAACGGACATGTGTTTCTCAGTTTTTACCGGGCCTGGAAATTTCTATTTTATCCACACCGGGTAAGACGACCCACAAGCATCTACTCGCCATTTCAGAAAAATATTAAAATAAAAATACAATGTAAAATAAAAAACCTAAAAACAGCGACGTCAATCAGATACTTACGTTCCTGGTATGGTTAGCCTGCATGTGAACTATAATCGACAATGACGATTGAATTCCACGAACAATAATGTTATTATGATTTACATATTAAGGGTATGACGAGTGTGCGAAGCGAGCGAAAACCATTGTGAATTCGAGCGAAAGTGTATTCATATGGCACTCTTATAAGTCCATATATATAGAGTTTTGCATGTGAAGTTTTTGTATGAACTTCAGGCTTATTTTGGTTATTTCTAAGAAGTGCATGGAATTACATTGCCACAAATGCTACATAACGTACATAAAATGCACCAAAAGGACCAGAAACGTCTCCGTGGCCCAGTGGTTAAGGCGTCCGTCTACGGAGCGGGAGATCGTGGGTTCGATACCTTGCTGCGTCATACCGAAATACGTTAAACGTTGGTACAAGAAGCTCCCTTGCTTGGCGCTTGGCATTTAAACGGTAGTGCTTGGAAAAGTGGTGTACTTAGTACTGGTTTAACCTAGGAAAGTTGTACCCCATGTATCGGTGCTTTACACCGAGCACGTAAAAGAACCAAGGGGTCTTTTCGAAAAAGAGCTAGGGAATCACACCCGGACTTCCTTGTATCCCATCACTATATCTTCCGCGTGCTGTCTCTTCAGCAAAAACAAAGGACCCCGTTGGAAATAAGTGCTTGCACTTTCACGGGTTATGCTTGACCGCATGGTCTAAAAAAATAAAAACATACATACATACAAAGATAATACACGGAATATCAGTTAAAGGCCGCGTAGATTTCCTACGTATTTTGCTCCTTTGATTTGTGTAAACGCTGTAAATTTGTACAATTAAGCATTATCAAAAACTACATAAATAACAAGAAATACGTGACTAGCGCTGGTTCCTAGACATTGGAAGTCAAAGGTCCGAAAACCTTGGAACATGCCCTTTCCCCTGAACTAAACAACATAGGTTTAGCTGTGCTACTGGAAGTTTGGGTTTTTTCCTCCAAATATATTTTGTATACATTCTTCGAAAATGTTGCCATATTGAGGACTCATTTGTAAATGAATATCACATTATGACTTTCATTTGTGCTTGCGTGTTTTGTTGTGGAATCCGAATCAATATTTATATGGAAAAAAGTTTGCTCTATCATTAGAATCCGGCGTACCTAGCCTCAGCATCCGGAAAACTGCCCAAATGGCACATAACTGGTGTGCGTGTTCGTTTGTGTGTGTGTGTGGGTGGGGGGGGGGGGGTGACCCCATTAAGGGAAATGGTGTATATTCTTCAATCCTCAAAATTTGAGAAAAGATCATAGAATGAAAAAAACACGTGTTTTATTGCCTCCTTTGGCATTATTGCCTCCTTTGGTAATCATAAACAACGAAAGATAATCAGAAAGTGCTAGAAGAAGATTGGTTCTGATTGGCAGTGAAGTATATTAACATATAAATAATATTTATCTACCCATTTGCTTATTCACTAAGTTCATTTAAATGAATAATCAGATTGGAATCTCCAGAAAAATCATCTCGCTTAGGGAGTCTTGTAGAAGTCATATTTATTGCAAAACTGTGCTGGAATTAACTTGCACGAATTAATGAGTAGATATATATACACAAGGTCTCTCTCTCTCACTCTCGCGCAGCTAGCCGGATAATCGCTACCATCTCGACACCAACCATGTATTCGATTTATCCAGCTCTGTGTCATATTACGTATTATATAATCGTTATTCCCACATGCATACCATTAACATGACTTATCGTAAAACGTCAAATAAACTACTTTTAACCTACATCAGTGCATTCAACATGAACAATTTTGGAAATGTACACCAAATTAAAAGTGTACGCAGTTTATAAATATATTTATATATATAATTGTCACATTCATCGAATCTTTCAACTCTTTCACCAGGCTAATTTCAACCGCTGCAAGACAATTAAACTATCTGCGAACGACTTCTATTATCATTCTCCACCCAGTCCCACCATCATTCGTCATAAGCAGATTAATATTCGTCGCAGTCGTGTTATTGTTTGTACAGATCGAGTTGTATAGATTATTATAGTATATACTTCATCAAAACAGAGCGCAGTCATTCTGTTTAAAGTTGTTTTCCTGCTCACAATTTTCAACCGGGGCTGATCAGCTTTGTTAGAAGACAAGTGGTTCTTATACGTTAATGCATGTACATATGATACGGGCATGTTTTGAACACTACAAATAATTTTAAAGCTTAACTATTTTTGAAAAGTAAAAGCCGGGGATATCAACAGGTTAATCCGGCAGGCCTTTATCTGGCCGTCGAAGATGTGATAGCAGGATAAACGTCCTTACGTCATTGCGTTTCTGACATAGGGTATATTGGTCCTGACGTCATTATGTTATTTGCATATGTTATGTGTGTCCTTATGGCATTGTTTTATTTGCATATGTTATGTGTGTCCTTACATCATTGTGTTATTTGCATATGTTATGTGTGTCCTTATGTCATTGTGTTATTTGCATATGTTATGTGTGTCCTTATGTCATTGTGTTATTTGCATATATGTTATGTGTGTCCTTATGTCATTGTGTTATTTGCATATGTTATGTGTGTCCTTATGTCATTGTGTTATTTGCATATGTTATGTGTGTCCTTACGTCATTGTGTTATTTGCATATGTTATGTGTATCCTTACGTCATTGTGTTATTTGCATATGTTATGTGTGTCCTTACGTCATTATGTTATTTGCATATGTAATGTGTGTCCTTATGTCATTGTGTTATTTGCATATGTTATGTGTGTCCTTACGTCATTGTGTTATTTGCATATGTTATGTGTGTCCTTATGTCATTGTGTTATTTGCATATGTTATGTGTGTCCTTACGTCATTATGTTATTTGCATATGTTATGTGTGTCCTTATGTCATTGTGTTATTTGCATATGTTATGTGTGTCCTTACGTCATTGTGTTATTTGCATATGTTATGTGTGTCCTTATGTCATTGTGTTATTTGCATATGTTATGTGTGTCCTTACATCATTGTGTTATTTGCATATGTAATGTGTGTCCTTACGTCATTGTGTTATTTGCATATGTTATGTGTGTCCTTACATCATTGTGTTATTTGCATATGTAATGTGTGTCCTTACGTCATTGTGTTATTTGCATATGTTATGTGTGTCTTTATGGCATTGTGTTATTTGCATATGTTATGTGTGTCCTTACGTCATTGTGTTATTTGCATATGTTATGTGTGTCCTTACGTCATTGTGTTATTTGCATATGTTATGTGTGTCCTTACGTCATTGTGTTATTTGCATATGTTATGTGTGTCCTTATGTCATTGTGTTATTTGCATATGTTATGTGTGTCGTTATGGCATTGTGTTATTTGCATATGTTATGTGTGTCCTTACGTCATTGTGTTATTTGCATATGTTATGTGTGTCCTTACGTCATTGTGTTATTTGCATATGTTATGTGTGTCCTTATGTCATTGTGTTATTTGCATATGTTATGTGTGTCCTTACATCATTGTGTTATTTGCATATGTTATGTGTGTCCTTATGGCATTGTGTTATTTGCATATGTTATGTGTGTCCTTACATCATTGTGTTATTTGCATATGTTATGTGTGTCCTTATGTCATTGTGTTATTTGCATATGTTATGTGTGTCCTTATGTCATTGTGTTATTTGCATATGTTATGTGTGTCCTTACGTCATTGTGTTATTTGCATATGTTATGTGTGTCCTTATGTCATTGTGTTATTTGCATATGTTATGTGTGTCCTTATGTCATTGTGTTATTTGCATATGTTATGTGTGTCCTTATGTCATTGTGTTATTTGCATATGTTATGTGTGTCCTTATGTCATTGTGTTATTTGCATATGATATGTGTGTCCTTACGTCATTGTGTTATTTGCATATGTTATGTGTGTCCTTACGTCATTGTGTTATTTGCATATGTTATGTGTGTCCTTATGTCATTGTGTTATTTGCATATGTTATGTGTGTCCTTATGTCATTGTGTTATTTGCATATGTTATGTGTGTCCTTACATCATTGTGTTATTTGCATATGTAATATGTGCCCTTACGTCATTGTGTTATTTGCATATGTTATGTGTATCCTTACGTCATTGTGTTATTTGCATATGTAATATGTGCCCTTACGTCATTGTGTTATTTGCATATGTTATGTGTATCCTTACGTCATTGTGTTATTTGCATATGTAATATGTGCCCTTACGTCATTGTGTTATTTGCATATGTTATGTGTATCCTTACGTCATTGTGTTATTTGCATATGTTATGTGTATCCTTACGTCATTGTGTTATTTGCATATGTTATGTATATCCTTACGTCATTGTGTTATTTGCATATGTAATATGTGCCCTTACGTCATTGTGTTATTTGCATATGTTATGTGTATCCTTACGTCATTGTGTTATTTGCATATGTAATATGTGCCCTTACGTCATTATGTTATTTGCATATGTAATATGTGCCCTTACGTCATTGTGTTATTTGCATATGTAATATGTGCCCTTACGTCATTATGTTATTTGCATATGTTATGTGTATCCTTATGTCATTGTGTTATTTGCATATGTTATGTGTATCCTTACGTCATTATGTTATTTGCATATGTTATATGTGCCCTTACGTCATTGTGTTATTTGCATATGTTATGTGTGTCCTTACGTCATTGTGTTATTTGCATATGTTATGTGTATCCTTACGTCATTATGTTATTTGCATATGTAATATGTGCCCTTACGTCATTGTGTTATTTGCATATGTTATGTGTGTCCTTACGTCATTGTGTTATTTGCATATGTTATGTGTATCCTTACGTCATTATGTTATTTGCATATGGTATGTGTATCCTTACGTCATTATGTTATTTGCATATGTTATGTGTATCCTTACGTCATTGTGTTATTTGCATATGTAATTTGTGCCCTTACGTCATTGTGTTATTTGCATATGTTATGTGTATCCTTACGTCATTGTGTTATTTGCATATGTAATATGTGCCCTTACGTCATTGTGTTATTTGCATATGTTATGTGTATCCTTACGTCATTGTGTTATTTGCATATGTTATGTGTATCCTTACGTCATTGTGTTATTTGCATATGTAAAATGTGCCCTTACGTCATTGTGTTATTTGCATATGTAATTTGTGTCCTTATGTCATTGCGGTTTTGACCTGTGATATGTTTGGCCTGACATCACGATTTTTTTACCAATGGTGACTGTGACATTGATTCATTGCCTTCTGCACATATATTTTATGTGTCCATAAGTCATAAAAGAATGCTATTTGGTATGTTTTTTATTACGTTATTGAGGTTTGGACATATGATATGTGTGTCAACATGTCATTGAGATTTGAACATATTTTATGTGTGTCATTACGGCCTTGAGGTTTTGGCATATGATGTTCAGTTGTCACGTCTTTCCGTTTTAAACACAAAGTATGTTTTTCGTTACGTCATTCTGTTTGAGTCATATTGTATATGTGTCGTTTTAGACATATGGTATTTTATCGTTAGGTCATTCCGTTTTAGACATATGGTATGTGTTTCGTTACGTCATTGTGTTTTAGACATATGGTATGTGTTTCGTGACGTCATTTAGTTTAAGACAAATGGTATGTGTTTCGTGACGTCATTGTGTTTAAGACAAATGGTATGTGTTTCGAGACGCGGTGCTAATGTTTATCCCTTTTCAAGAGCAGGATGGGATGACACGTATTCACCTAATATTGATGCCCAATCCACGCCATATCCACGTTTACATAGCGAAATGATAAATTACTTCCTTCTGATTGAGCTGTCCCTTGAATTTTTATGGTCAAACTGTGATATGATTCAAGCTCAAGTACTGAACAGGAAGTTTTTGTGGCCCTACATGTTTAGGTTTATATTAAGATTGGGCGTTCAATAACTTCGTTGAATATACAGAAACAAATAATAAACGAGTGTCACAAGATGAACATTCTAATAAAAATGGAAGTTTAAATTGAAAATTCTGATCACAATGCGTCAAATTCATTTAAATTACAAGTGATACGGTTATAGATGTGAATAAAACTTATCATGCTCAGAAGCATTTAATATCAGTTTCATTTATCATTTTATTCACAATGCTTCAATAAAAATAAAAAGCAGTTACTTTTCAATATAGAAATAAAGGCAATGAATCGATTTTTTTTAAAGTTAGTAAATAGAAATACACCCGATAGTGTTATTTCGAATATATATTTTTTTTGTAATTTAATTAAAATTATTTCACATTAATTTGTAAAATATGTAAATTGGTAAAACTTAAACCAAACCATCTATATATAGTTCCGTTCCGAGTTCGTATTGTTAATTTTCGTTTCGTTAAATAACTTCATTGTTTCGACATTACGTTTCCAACTGAATTACAATGCAGGAGCAACGTTCATTGTCACCAGAACATATTCATTGGCACTACAGCGTTCACAAAATCGCAGATAAAGTCCTAACATTTTTTTTGTAAATAAAAAGCTACATAATTTATATAAGTGAATCACTATGCGGAACGGTTACACTTTTCATGAAATCCAGATTTTAACGTTGGCAACATAAGGCTCTTGAAAGTTAACTTCTATTTTCACAAAGGCACCACAACGGAAGACGCGTTGGATATTTTTCAACGTATAAGAAAACGGTTCTCTATAATGTAATATTACTTCGTGTTAAGTCTTGGTTAAGGCCATTGTTTTTTAAAACAAACCGGGGATATTTCAAGAAAGCTATAATGGCGAACCCAAACGCTAACACATTGATCTTGAACCAAATGTCCCTCATCTTAACCAACCAACATTCAAAGTCAGAAAAACACTTTTAAAAATAAAACAGCAAACATGAACATGTTTATAGGCCCGTGATACAAATGAAAAAATACCTGACAGTGAGTTATTGTCTTCATACAATACGTACGCCCATGGGTGAAAAGGGGAGCCTTCAGCAAAAACTGATATGTTAAAAATAACCTTAAACTGATTTTTGAATTAATAGTTTATGATACACGAGTGCGAAATACATTTTCTTAACTTCGAGATAAGTGGACATCGTAAAGTGAATGCCAAAATACGTGTTCCTTAGAAACAATAAAAGTAAAATATATAAATATATAATATTTTTCATATTTTCCATGTATTTTAATGATATTGAAGAGTACTTGATTAATCAAATCACTGAAAGTGCTGAGGGACGGTACTGCTTAAAGCTGGCAGCAGGAGAGTTACAACTGGTTGTATGAATGTCAGATGTGTGGAAAGTGGAGATTGAATCAGACCGTACAACACTCCTAGTCTGGTATTTTTTGTAGAAGAAAGTTACTTAAGGTATTAGCCATGTAATACAACTCGGGAAACATCGGGTAACATCGACATATATCGCCACTCGCCGTAACAGATCGCGACGAACATCGGGCGTATTCGGCCTGTACCGGATGTTGCTATTTTTAGAGACAGAAGGTATTTCCCGGCTATTCATAGGTCAATAATGGAATTTCTATATCGTAGGATTTGGAAACATTGTGATGTTTTTCTCATGAATATACGTTTAAAATAAATAAACATTAAAAGTACACGCTGACAGTTGATTACGATACATCTAACAATTTGAGTCATTACAGTAAAACATGGATTATAAGTGAAATATACGCGTAAGAGAAGATTTTCTCTCGAAAAAACGAACTCAACAATCGGCATGGAACTGGGATATTCAGATATTCGTATCAAAGGGCTCTGAATGTAAGTATCCTTGAGCAGTTTTGTACGTTGATGTGTTCAAAAACGTTTGTTTTTTAATTTATCTTTGGAATTCTTTAATCATTTTTATTACCTAAATATTTAGACAGCATGTTCATATTTTACATGTACTTATGTACATGTTACATATTTTTATATGTACTTATGTACATAACTTATGTTTAAGATATGATATGAGTATGTAATCTTTAAATTGATTGTTTTATCTTAGATGATGATGATGATGATGATGATGATGATGATGATGATGATGATGATGAATTTTATTGATTAATTTAATAATTTTCTGTATATGTATACATGTATGTATCAGCTTGTTGTTGTTGTTTTTTCAAAATAATGTCGAGAAATATTAAACTGTTTATATTTTATTTTGTATATGTATGGCAGTATAATTATCTATACTAATTAGTTAGAAAGGCTTTAAAGTACAATTTTTTTCCTTTACAGCACTAACCATTCTTGATGGGTAAAGTACCTGAAGGTGCATGAAAACCAAATCAGCATTGACTCAGCATTGAGAAGTTATCATCTGTGCACACACTACAAGTACAAAGCATTGGAACAGAGCAAACTTCAACTGTTGAAGAGTGAAGAATTATTGTGAAAAAAACTAATTGTTAGAATACCAATGACAAAATAAAACAGATAGACATCAAATTACCCACAGAGATTGTTTACATGTTATAATATTAAAAACAACAACATTAGTTGAGAACTTTCACTCTGATATTTTTGGAGGGGCGAGCCCACTTAGTGTTCTTGTTTCTTCACATATTTTAGTTTAAAAGTACACTCATTTGTTTTAAACTCTGTATTCTGAGTTAGTATCATAAGTAAAATTCATTTATTTGAAAGAGTACATTTTATGAATAAGTCCAATTAAGCTTTATAAATTTTTACAAGAAAAAGGTTGATTTTTAAGCATTTTATTAGCTATAAAAATGTATGGTAACATGACATTATGTATATTTTCTTCAAAACTGGACGGTAAACTATCATAAATTGTCTTTTAAATTGTTCAATAGACATCATAGATAATATCTAAAATGATTTCAGCAGCTTGCCTTATAGTTAACTATTTTTTATGAATTTTATAAAACTGCTATATATTTTCAAACATCGAAAAACTGCTCTTTTCCGAAGAATCATAAGATCAATCAAAATGATTTTTTTCCATGTGTATCAATAATGTGTTCGTTTGAACTTTAGTTTTCTGTTAACTGAAATTTATTTTACTAGAAACTGTTGTGTTTATTTCATAATCTCTGATAATGCGAAAAAAAAAATCAAATATAGGCAAAATATTTACTTGTCGCTCTTTGTAGCCCTTGGAGTTTTGGGGTGGGTGTAATGAAACATAAATAACTTTTTTAATTCACGGTAAAAAATCTTCAAAATTTGGATAAAAGTCCCATAGTGTACCGTGATTATAACTATGTTGTCGGTTAAAGCTTTTAAAAAAGTGTGTATTACGCGGCTAATACCTTAAGTGGGAATTCAGGACCCGAGCTATGATTTAAAAAGGGCAGGGTGCAAGGTCAGACTGTGATCTTTTGATGTGCATTGAAAGAGCGCTAATGGGGCATTTGCAAGGGTCAATGTTAAAAAGTTATTGCGCATGTGTTGTAACTACTCTCAATACCAATACAAATGGTAAGGGTTGCTTTTATCTCAAATAAGTATCACAATTATGTTTCTGTATTATTTTTAAACTTTTTTTGAATTGACATTTTGAATATCAAATATAATTCATAATTATTGATGGAAGCTCTGCCTAGCAAAAGGGCACAGTGGGGAATAGTAATACAGCAGCAAGGAGTCGGAAAATGGAAGCAGGCCTAGCTAGGAAATGTTAAAAAATTGGGTAACAAATAATAGCTATGACAACAATTTTTTTGGCTTTGGTAAGAAGGAAACCACAAAACATGAACACTGAAGTGCATACGGATATAAATTTTATTGATAGGTTGTAAATGTTTTTAATGAATCTCAAAGGAAAAATGTAATACAAAATAGATTTAAACAATTAAATGTCGAATATTATTTATAAATGGCAGCTAATATAAGAGTATAGCTATTGGAGGTTCTTCATTAGCTGCAGCGGTTAAAATGCTGACAGTGGTGTATGCATATGATGTTATCGTAGCTGGTTAAATTTACATATCAACAGTCAACCACACCTGTCATAGACCAATGCCTAAACACCAGCAGTTCAATTTCAGAAAAATAAGAACAAGGTATATGAAAAGGAACATTCTCTTTTGTGCGTTTTTATAGCTGGTCTATGATTTAATAAAAGTTATAATGCAGTATTTCATCTGAATAGGTCTGAAATTGAGCCCAATTAACATTACATATAAAGTATGTCTTTATTTCTCCATAATTATCAATATTATACCAGGGTTTATTAGATCAATTGGTGATGAACCAAAAGTACCGAAATCAGCAAGTTCAATTTTTCCTTAAAACAAGACTGAACTTATGAATAAGGGCTAGTATGAGGTCGAAAATGCAATATTTTAAAGGAAAAATAAATATTTCTATCCCTGTCTCAGCTGTGTGTATACACTAAAGAATAGCATGTCGGGGTCCTGGGATTTTTACAAGACACACTCAGAAGCTTTTTTTTTTTTAAATAACTGGGATTTACTCGGTCCAAAAACTAAATTAAAATGTACATTAAGATATATAAGTTTTGGACAGTTTTTTTTCATCGTGCAATGGTATCATCTGGTGTCTAGTCCCTTGAAATGTATTTTAACCTTGCCAGAATGACAGAAATGCAAGGTAAAGCTCTAGGAAATAATGGTGTTATATGAAGGCTGTATCAAAGGATGGATTTCTTTTAAAAGAATTGAAAAATAGTTTACCATTACAATTAACCAGTCTGTAGTGTTATATGAATCTATAATGAACTACTTTGGCGAAATGATAATGAACAGGATACTTGGCTTATCAAATAACCCCTGTTCTAATAGCAACAACAAAAAACCATCCCACATACTATTAAATCTGAGGCAAAGTAAAAGTAATACAATTCATGGAAGATGCCGCAGCTGACAATTATCAAATAACATGAATGACAGGAAGAGTATATCCATTATCACACTCTTTTGAGCAGCATTTGTCATTATTTACAATTGAACAAGAAGACATTTACATAAAATGAGATTAGCAATGAATCATGAGTGAAGTAATAAGGTGAAAGAAAACAATGAATCTAAATGATACACATGGAAACACCGCGATAACATTGTAGCAGAAAAACATGCAATGAGTGAAAATGATTATAATATGTCAAAAATCATTTATTTATAGGTTAAGCAGTGCATTTGGTTGGGGGAAAATCTTATTTTTTTAAAGGCTGTAAACTGCAAAAGGGTTTGTTCAAAAATAATTTCATAGCCGTTGAGGAATGTTTGGACTATGTTTCCATAAGGGCATTAGGTTATTGTTATTTTAAATAATTATCAATTTGGAAGACATTTCTATGCAGCCATAAAGTACAGCCTGTTTTTTAACAGTGATCAGACTTCAAACTTAGAAAGAAATGTTAATGAAAAATATAAAGACAATTGAAAGCAGAAATGTCAAAAGGCTTATTGCTGAGTTGTTATATGAAATTAAACATTGACTGCCTTGTATATAATGAAGTGTACTAACTATATGATATGAAAATGATCATAGACAACAGTGGTAGAAATAAATAAAAACAAATTAATCTAGATTATCTGTTAGTGGCACTGGTGTAGCAACAGAAATGGAAGTATGTGAACATTAATACAGAGTGAAAAATCGCATCTTAATAAAATCATAGTTAACTTCAAGTACAATATCTATGCATAGAGCACTGATAAGACACAAGTAATAAATGCAATAAATTTGGCAATGTCTGTACATACTCGTGATCTCAAGTTGCAGCAGAATTTATAACACAGGAGTTTATCATTCTTCATTTATCACTGAAGATAGCATGATTGCCTTTCAGACCTTTCTAGTAATGTTTGAATATGAGGAAATGGTAGTTGAAGTAGTATACTGTTCAAGCCGATGGTCCAGGTACACAGATAGTTTGTGTTAATGAAGGAAGTTGGTGTAATTTCAATCTTTTCAGTTACATTATATCTTGACAATTTGGTGGTATTAAAATTGAATTGTTTAAAATAAAAGTGAAGACTTCCTTCTGCTGCCAGTAGGAAGTAAAATCAGCTGGGTGGAAACAGTCAGCATTGTGCCATCTGAAACTCCACCATCCAATCCTCTCTTGGCCTCTTTCACAAAGGTAGCTCAGTTTTTCTGCAAATATTCACATATGCTTATTATAAATTCAAACCTTGAATATTTTAAAATACCAAATAAACAAACATATTTTAATTAATAAATAAGAAATACAGCTGAAATTAGAGACAAAATAAGGAATGTATTGTATTTGGAAACAAGTGTTGTTTTTTTCTTTAATTATGGGCATTTGTCATGATGTATCATCAAGACAAAACACAAATCTTAAGCTGAATGAAACAAAAATGAAAAAAAGTTTTCAAACAGCATTGATGCTTGTTGTTTTAAGTATGATCTGACAAAATATCACTGGCTATTGGACCAAATGAATGACACTCAGCTGAAATTTTCTAGATATCTGATGGTTATTCTAAAATTATATTCACCTGCATTATCAGTACATTGTTCGTTATGGTAGTTGTAGTGAATGGTTAGTAGGTGTTGGCAACAACATCAGTAAAGCATAACATCAGTATGTCTCCTGGCCAGACATTTTTCTCCACAGCTTTGAGCCTAATGGTCACAACCTCATTGCGTTCCTTAACTGTAAGACCTGGGGTTCTTCCTGCATTAGAAGACAAGAAGAAAATGCTTAAATAAACTCAGTGATTTACATTAACAGAGAAACGCAAAACAACATGTACTAGCACTATACAAAAGCAAAGTTATATACTTGTAACTGGTGGCTGTGTCAGTGTGAAAGAGATTAGGGCAAACCTAGAAACTGATATATCAGCAAGTTGATAGTTAGATATTTTTCAGTAGTTAAATTTATATTTTGAAAGTAAAATGGATTGAAAAAATGTATGATATATGAAAGATTCCATACCTGGATTATTTTGCTGGAAACTGACATCCTTGTTATCCTAAAGGAAGATAGTGGCAGCCCCTGCATGTTAACAAACCAGCACCGGATGCATTTGCTGTTCATGCACAACCAAACCGCTATTACATTAAGTGGAATTTCTTGTTCCTAGTCTGCCTAATACTGTCTGTGGATGGTAAAGAGCACTTTTGACCTGCTGAATTTGGTAAGAGATGTTATTCCACCATGGAATGCCATCTGACCTCCTGTGGTACACTACATTCCCAACAGGCAAAGTTTGGGGTATGACCCGCTTTTTTAAAGGCTTCATTGATGGAATTCATCTGCAAATACATATGTTTCATTTTAAAATGGCGACGTCTATTTTATCAATTGATCAGCTTAATGATTTTTTTATATGGAAATTGAAGAATCAGGTTCATTTGTAGTGCGTCAATACTGTGCTACAGATGCTGGAAATTTTTTAAATCAACTCCAATCAATAATTCGAAAATATAATTCAAAATGATAAAGTAACGGTTGAATTAATAGTGTTGCTATACAGTGATAAATGTTGAGACCAGGGCCAGTATTCAGTATTGATTAGTGTTGGGAATCGGTTGCAATTTTACTATCGATGATCGGTTCCACTCAAGTAACCGATTATCGATAGTTTAATCGGTTTTCAAAATACAAGATAGTACCTGAGTTGTAGTTTTATTCATGTACAGTATTTAACTCTTAATCATTATATGCATATACCTTATGTCTATGATTGAAGTTATTAAGTGTTGTTGTATAATAAATAGTTCATTTTCTTGCTCATTGTGGCTTTCATCAGCCATTTTGTCAAAGATAACATCTTAACACTTACTAATTAATATATATATTTTTTTTTTCGATAATCGATTATAACTTAATACTATCGATTGTCGCCGATTTCAGGCCCAACCAATCGATTTTCGATTATAATCGATCATCGGAACATCACTAGTATTGATCTTAGCCTTATCCTTGTCATCGAAATAAGACTTTTGGATGAACAAGCCTGAATTCTTATACTATTGCATGGAATCATATTTTTGAACAAGCCGTGCTATATAAAATTCAGAATTTGAGCAAGCCCGTAAGTCATTTTACCAGTGCAGGGCTTGTAGCCCACAAGCTACTTTCGACCACTGGCTTCACTTATAATAATCTTCAACAAAGTTGCTTAATAAATACAGCCCCAGGGCTTTACCTAGTCATTGATACACATAAACGTCTAACTGTTTTGCACAATATCAATTTTGATAAGAAGAAAATATTACTCTATTTATTAGTCATGTTTAAAGAACTTTCAATGTCAGGGGGTTAAATATTCATAAAGACTTCTTAATATGGTATTGTGTAAACACCTAGTTATCATATTAGTCAGGCAGGTGCATTGTTGCCTTTGTGAGCACTTTTTCAGTCAAAGAAGCATAGTTGGTAACTTACTTTCAATCATATTATAGCATTTAACTAAAATTTAGTCAACTTTCAGTACAAGGTACAATGGTATGTGATCAGAGTAGTATGATTCTAGAGTGCCCTAAGATCTTAAACATTATTTGCAAAATACAGTTATCTAACTTGGTTATTCAATTATGTTGGGTGGTTGAATACCATTGTATAAAGTCTCAATGCAATACATCAAGTAATTGCTGAGATATTATTCTATGTGTGCTAAGATGCAAGACCGTAACCAGAATTAAATCGTATAATAAAGGGGCAAAAATTAAAAAAGAAAGATCTTAAACAAGTTGAATCCAAGTTTGTCTATATATGCCACATTAATAGATTCAGTTACAACTGATTATGGCTCATATTAATACCATATAATATGGTATTAATATGAGCCATAATCAGTTGTAACTGAATCTATTAACTGGCGTAGATTGAAATTGGTATGAAATAAGTGTGCAATAGAAGCCCTTTCATTTTGATCTTAATTGAAATCTCACAATAAAGCGATCTTGACGTGTAATAGCTTTTTTGAGTTCTTGGAAAAGAACTGAATTATTTGAAGTTGTTGCTTCCTTTGGTAAACAATAAACAAAACAAATGAATAAATTGTTTCTGAGCTGTGTAATGGCACACTCGATACGTGCAACACAATGAATTTTTAGCATTTACAATAAAAAACAGTACACGCACAAATCATACCTAAATTAACTGTAATAGTTATGCAGTCTATTGAGGAGCCCTACCTATGCTTTAACCTACTCTGTACGTCTATTTTTAGACTTGGATGTTAATAAACAAACAACGCCTATATTGCACAGTTTTGTTTAAATGCAGTTGAATACAGACCGACAGGCTATACAAAGCTGATGCACAATAATTTCACGTTTAGATGGCAATAATAATACTCACTATAGACATAGACGTTGAAGTCAGTCGCGTGCATAGTCCTTGTTTTGTTCTGTAAATCTTCGTGACAGCGTGTGAAGGACTCCTGTCAATAGGAAGAATTTTAACTGAACGAAAATAATTACAGCAACAAAATTTCGAATTTCCTACAAAGTAAGATATTTATAGCTTAATAACTGGCCGAAATATTTTTTTCAACTATATGTGCTTCTACATATCATTTTCAAAATATCAGAACAAGATACAAAAATCAGCGAAATTCAAGATAAAGAACAAACTAAATTCGTTCGAAAATTCTATTGTAAATAGTCATTCACAGAAACTTGCCGGCCGATGATTGGAAGATGCTTGGAACGATGTGTATTCATACATCATTTGAAACATATCAATCAAATTCCTTGAATCGCATAGTGTTGGGTTCTTGTTTGCGAATTATGTATGAAAGTCAATTATCTTGACGCGCTAGCCGCGTCTATATCCCACTTGTTGTTTTCCTAGCCAAGAATGACAGATCCCAGCGCTAAGTATTATCGAATGGCAAGAGAACGGAGATATACTAAAAGGCTGACCTAAGGGCTGAACAATAGATATAGAGGAAAAGGCTGACCAAAAAAAATGAATGAAAATATTTTGATATATTTTTTTAAGTTTTATGGGTTGCCGAGTTTTGAAAATTATTTAATGTACGTGGTGTGGCCTAGATGTAGATTGATACTTCTATATCTACAAATGATAAAAAAGTAATCTAAAACTAAACGCTCTTATAAATTATACAAATATTTTTAATAAATCAGTTATAATATATTCAATAGTACAAGGAAATCAAAATAACCCATTAAAATTAATTCAACAGAAATAATTCAATTTTCATTTTTCTGGTCAGCGTTTTCCCTCTTCATTTAAATGGTCAGCTCTCGGGTCAGCCTTTTAGCACAAGACAACGCGCACCTGCTAAGATAGTTCCAAAATGGCGATGTTTTGTTGAAAGAAGCCGATCTGAATAAGTTTTTCATGAAACACTAGTGTCATAAGAGAAAGGTTTAACCTACCAACAATTCATGTGTAACCATTGTGTTTTTATTTAACAATGCACTGTTAAATATTGTGGAATAAAGTCGAAGAATATATTTTACAATATGAATCAGCCGCCTTTGGGCGCTACTTGACTCGCGTACTTATGAATAGCGAACAAAAGGTCTATTTTATTTGGCCGTGCACTTCCGTTTAAAAATGGTTCCTGGACGCTTCTGTTTGAGGTATGAAGCCGGGGACCAAATGATGCATGTCTGTCGAAAAGTAGCTTGATACCTATGAACGGCACTGCTTCGCAGTACCGTCCAAAAATGATCTGGGTGGCGTTGATATGGGTGTTCTTAAGTTTTTCTTGTTATTGTATGCAGATGATATTGTATTATTTTCTGAGTCAGAGGTAGGACTACAGAAAGGGTGAGTATTATTAGAAGCTTATTGTAATAAATGGAAGTTAAGTGTTAATTCTGTGAAAACAAAAATTTTGATTTTTAAAATGAAGGAAGATTGAAAAAAATAATAATTGTATAATGGTCAAGAGTTGGAAATGGTGAATAAATTTACTTATCTGGGTTTTGTTTTTACACCTGGAGAGTCATTTTCTACCACGTTTGATACATTATAATGACACGCTCTTAAAGCGATTTTAAAATGAAGGTGTGATAATCTCAATACCCTACTTTGTCAATTAAGCACAGATTTGATCTTTTTGATAAACGCTTTCTCCGATTTTAAGATATGGTTCAGAAGTGAGGCGATAACAAAATAAAATACAATTAGAAAGAGTACACCTGATTTTTTGCAAGGATTTATTATGTTCTAGAACACAGACTAAAACCAATTTTGTATATGGAGAGTTAGAAAGAACAACATTGTTAGCTAAACGTTCTACAAGTGTACATTGGATAAAAATTGTGCAAATAGATATTAGACATGTGAGAATAGTTTATGATCAAATGTATTGTGATTAAGATGATTATCCAAATTTCAAAGCAAGGACTTTTTGGTAAGACATTTACTCCAATCCTTAGGCTTTAATCATTTGTGGATGTACCAAGGTGTTGGAGATGTTT
The DNA here is from genome assembly GCF_026914265.1 of Mya arenaria. Taxonomy (NCBI): domain Eukaryota; kingdom Metazoa; phylum Mollusca; class Bivalvia; order Myida; family Myidae; genus Mya; species Mya arenaria. Next base: position 82,266,919 of record NC_069127.1, on the reverse strand, counting down.
ATTTATTTATGTCTGCAGTCAAACAACGAATCACTGATCACTGATATATCCGAGTCAAATGATACTACAAGAGCCAGATCATACATACTGTTTGCAGATTTTAAACTTCAGTATTATTCGTCTGATACTGATCTATTACAGTATAGGACTGCTTTGTCGAGGAAAAGAGTATCTGCATATAGATTAGAGATAGAAACCGGTAGATGGCACAAACCACAAGCAAAACCGCACTGTGAAACTAGAATATTAGAATTTTCATTTTATTCTTGAATGTCAATTGTATAAAGATCTAAGAAAGCAATACTTAGAAACATATCATATTACCGCACTGAATATACCTAAATTTATTGCATTGTCTAAATCGCAAAATGTTACTGTCACCATGTCCGGAGGACTCCACGCATTCTTTGACCAGCCCAATTGCGTTCATATCCCCGATAATGACATCAACCCCGCAATTCATTCCTTATATTTACACCAATAGTTAATTATTTTATTCAAGACACGTTAAAAAAATACTTCATTTCATTTCGGATTACCTTTCAGTAATCTTTTCTTACCCATTCTGTAAATAGGGCAATCCGACTGTTACCGGAAACCTTTTTTTTTCAAATTACGTCACAATAATGCGGGAAAAATTCAACCACTTGAAATCACCTTTAAACGTAAATTTGGCAACAAAACGTTTCAAATATAATAATTTAACACTTTCTAAAATGTTGATTTATATTTTACGGGACCTGCTGACACAATACAAACAATAACAAGATCAATAGTTTTCATGTATATTGTTATGCGATGAATTGCGATCCGAACATATCCGAAGATGTTGCGTTCATCGATTGATGAACGCAATTGCCGAAAGGCAGTTCATTTAAGGAATGGAAGTTGAGGTGTAAATATTTTATTATTATATTGTCACCATTAACTACTTTACGCTTAAATGTAACTATATTGATGCTATACCGTTTGGTCGCATGACTTGCTGTATTTATGATTTTGATCTATTTGATTTATAAACCGTGTATAGTTGTATAAGTAAGTAAGGGTTATTTGGAAAAAGAGGACATCTGCATTAACGTTGCCAAGCATAATGTAAACCATTGCCGTTGCGTGTCCTCACGGCAAACACTGTAACTAGATTTATATAGAGAGACATGTGTTACAATTTGATTTTTAACCGGTTTCTAAGATTTGCTTGAATGTAAGTTTATGTTCGTCTCAGCTAATCACGTCGACGCAAAATATAACGAGGTTTCTCAAAATGGAGTAGCAAAAATATCGCTATATCATTAAAGAAATGACGTCACGTCCGGCGTAAGTAAACAACTTTGAACAACGTCTGGAATATAATAGATTAAATTCATATATAACGTTACAGTGTTAAAACAGAATGAAAAATGTAAAAATTAAGATGCACGTTTAAATTTTTAGTGTATTGATATAAGTATTTTCGCGATATTCCGTGAAACATGAAATTAACGGTGACTGAAATTGTTCCGGAAACCGGCGTCGCACTTATGGAGAAACGGTTATATCAGTTCAATAAACAGAAAGCGCTGAAGAAAAAGTACAGCGCATGTGATAGAGACACTGTTACTGTTGAAAACACTGGAGGAGGAACTATGTTCCGGTTCAACACAGGAACATACGAAGTGTTTATTTAAGGCTGCCGCTGAACAATTTTACAGCTCGGGAGAAATGCAAGGCCAGAGCTTGAAGACACAAGTTCATGATAAAAACAGCGGAATGTCTAGAGGTCAACAATGGTAAGGGACATTATACCTTAAATATGTATCATACGGCCTGTTCATGTCTTGTCAACGGAAAAAAGTCGAGTGGTTCCACGAAGATCATCAACATCCTGGCCGAGATGACACTGGAAGAGATTTGTTCACCGGAAGCGGTTGGTATGTGCAGCCAGAGCGACAGGGAACCGGAAGGAACGAGTTGACCGGAAGGACTGGCTATGGACTTGCGGAACAACGATATGAGCACGGGCAATCTCATCCATATAGACAGTCCTCTTATGAAGGTGTTATGCACCGACATAGTTACAACAAGACTAGAGTCTTTTGTACGAACTGCAATATGGATAATCATGCAACAGAAGCATGGTGACGACGTTTCTATTAGGGATTTACTGACAGTCACACAATCAATTTTGCTAGCAAGAACAGGTTTGAAAAGTTGCTTAATATTTGTTCAGAGTGTAATTTTTATAATTGTGCATGTGTTAGACATAATATTTCTGCTAAAAGCAACAACCTAAAATGCAACCACAAGTATAGCACTAATGAAACAATATCAAGACAAGTATTTATAAATGAACACGATGACACCTTTCCTTTTCGTATCAAAGGTTTACACGTTGCGTGCTTGAATATCCAACATTTCTTGCCAAAGTTTGATGAAATCAAATATTGTTTGATGTCATCGCGCAAAACTTTTGATATTTTTGGGTTCAGTGAAACATTTTTGACTGACAGAATATCAGACAAAATGATAAACGTTCCTGGTTATATTTTTGAACGTAAAGATAGAAAAACTAAAAAGGGCGGTGGAATATTGGTGTACATTAGAGAAAATATACCATTTATTCGCAGAAAAGAACTTGAGTCTGAACACATTGAAGCAATGTGGATTGAAGTATCTTTTTGCAATACCAAACCATTTCTAATGTGTTTCATTTATCGACCACCTAGTAAGTCAGAATGGATTAATATGTTCAATAATCAGTTAAAGAATGTTGAGGACTTAAATTTAGAGTATCATATCGTCGGAAACATTAATATAAATTATAATGCCGAATGTAAGACATTTAAAATTACTGCATGGCAGGATTGTATTATGAAATACGGATTAAATCAGCTTATAGATGTTCCTACAAGAGTATCAGAGAAAACATCTTCTATTATAGATCATGTATATACGAACTCAGTGGATCGAGTATGTGAAGCATTCGTATCAAATTTAAGTATAAATGACCACTTTCCAGTTTGTTTCACTAGAGCTGCCCGTTTACAAAAGATTTCAGAAAACACGCATCGACATCATACATTAAAATATAGGTCGTTCAGAAACTTTAATGAAATTTCCTTCTGTATCGATCTAAACAATGTAAATATAAATGAGGTTGAACAAATTGAAGACCCTAATGAAGCCATGGAAGTTTTATATAAGCGACTAAATGAGGTATTGTCGCATCATGCGCCACTGAAAGAAAAACGAATAAAATTTGAAACACAACCAGCCTGGTTTACTGACGAAATAAGGTTGGCTATAAAAGAAAGAAATCGATTCAAAAAGCGTCAACATTGGTCGGAATATAGACTTTCAAGAAATAAAGTTACTCGATTAGTACGACAAACCAAGAAAGATTATTACAATAAAGCTGTTAAAATCTGTAAAGATTCTAGGGTGTTATGGAAGAACCTCAGAGAGTTGAATGATAATAATAATGACACTACAAACAATAATAGTATAATATTACCACAATACCTTCATTCAAACGGAATAAATGTTGTTGGCGATGCACAAATATTAGACGTGTTCAAATTCAAAAAACATTTTACTGACATATCCGATTGTATCAGTAAATCAGTGTTCGATGAAACACATTTTTCAAAACTTGGTACTAAATTAAATAGTTTGCTAAAGGGTCAGTACTTTGATATATCTTACATCACCCCATTAGAGGTAAAAATGTATATTGATAAGCTTAATACGGCGAAAGCTACAGGATTAGATGGAATAGGGCCTAATATCCTAAAACAATGTGGTGATTGTATTGTTATACCTCTAATGTCCATTATAAATAATAGCATACGGCTAGGAATATTCCCAGACTCATTTAAAGAGGCTAAGGTTTTGCCTATATATAAATCTTCTGGTCGCAATGATCCAAATAATTATAGACCAATTTCTATCCTTCCAACACTGTCAAAGGTGTTTGAATGGCACATGGCAGATCAAATCAAAACATCTTTAAAAAATACGAATATCATACATGAATTTCAATCTGGGTATCGAGAAAATCATTCTTGTCACACAGCGTTGATAAGAATAATTGATGATTGGATTGATGGAATTGACAATGGAAACTATGTAGGTGCTCTCTTCCTTGATTTACGAAAGGCTTTTGATCTAGTAGATCACCAAATACTTTTACATAAATTGAAATTATACAATTTCAGTGATAATACCGTTCAACTGATAACTTCGTATTTGAAAGATCGACACCAAATTGCAGTTTGGGGGTTACCAATCTTCACGAAGATGTATAAGGTCTGGAGTTCCTCAAGGATCCATTCTTGGACCTATTCTTTTTCTTATATACATTAATGACATTACCTTTGAAATAAAAAATTCCTTGATTGACTTATATGCTGATGATACTACACTATATGCAAAAAGTTCAAATACGCAGGAAATTGAACGTACGTTGCAAATAAATTTAGATATAATATCGGAGTGGTGCAAAATAAACGGCAATACATCCATTGAAAACGAATTGCATGTTGCTGGGTTCAAATGCAAAGTTAAGAAATGCATGTGCACTCAAATTATTCGTAGACAAAGTACTTATAGAAAATGTAACTTCGAATAAATTGCTTGGAATTGTTATTGATTCATCATTGTTATGGAACCTGCAAGTTGACTTTGTCTGCAAGAAAGTAACTGCAAAGATAGCTCTTTTAAAAAAGACTTAATTACTTTTTAACGGATCAAATGAGACATTTGTTTTATAAATTTATATATTATACTTCCTATGTTTGGCTATAGTTATAGTGTTTGGGGGAAAAAGTAAGCAAACGTATACGAAACGAATAACCATGCTTCAAAAAAAGAGCTGCTAAAATTATTCTCTTTAAGCCTATTAGAACGCCATCGCATGAATTATTTAAACAATCAGAATGGCTTCAATTTGAATACCGTTGCAAATATCAAACGGATGTTATGGTATATAAATCTATTAACAATCTTACACCGAGTTATATAAGAGACATTATAAAGTTATCGAACAATACAAGATATGGATTGCGATCTTCTACGCGACAAGACATTGCCCACATTCGACATAAAACTCAATACAAGAAACACTCGTTTGTATGCTACAGTGGGACAGTTTGGAACTCTTTACCAGAACGAATACGTAAATCGAACACGGGAAAGTCATTTAAAGCCTGCTGCAAGAAGTTCTTTTTACATCATCAATTGCAAAAACCGTTGTAAGAATTGTACGCATAATTCCATGACTATTGTTTTTATATACATTATATGTATCTCGAGTAAGGTGTTAAATACATGTGTGACTGTCCTACTTACTCAGTTAATAAATTTTAATGATACGATTTGTTAACCTTTAGGTACAAATTGATGTATTGTTCGGCATTGATGTTATAATTAATGTATTATATTCATGTTTCTTTATGTTTTCGTATAACATTTTAATACGTACCCTTTTGAAATAACATAGATTTATTGCTTGCGTTTTCATTCTAAGCATTTATGTGTGTGTGCGTGTGTATGGTTCTTTCAGAAGGCCACATTGTAAATAATTCGTGTGTTATGTTTGTTTATAATATGATGCCTATGTCTTAATGTGTTACCTCCTTTAAATAAAGTTATTATTATTATTATTATTATTATTATTATTATTATTATTATTATTACTATTATTATTATTATTATTATTATTATTATTATTATTATTATTATTATTATTATTAAAGGGGCTGCCTCATGTATGATAAAATAGCGATAAAAAAGAAAGCTGACATAAACTTGGCATCGATGTGTACAATGCATTGAAACTTACTAACTGAAGTACCACATAGTTTACAATTTATTTAAGTTTAGCAGTTATTTCGTATTTTTCCATTAAAAAAGATTGCTAGGTATGTCAAGCAGGCAGCATTCATTCCTTATGCGTGATTGGCTAGTCGGTGTTATCACGTGATATTACCGAGGTATGTGTATAGCTTAATAATGTCACCTGATTAGTATAAGCCTTTGTAGCGCAGTGAGTAAGCCGCTGGACTACAATTTTGGCGACGCGGGTTTTTTTACAATTATTATTTCAAAGCGTAACACATTCTATTAGATAATTGTCCTGAGATTCGTTACAGAAAAAAAAACTTTTTTTGGTGCCAATCTGTGACACAGTCCCTTTAAGCATCCTATGTGTTTGATGAAACTGGCATTAATTGGCGCGAAATAGTTTTGTGATTCAATCTGGTATATATTAGTTCAAGGATAGCAATAACAAAATTATATGTTCCTAGAAAACACCATATCATGTAAAACAATCCTTAAACAACACTCTAGCAGACACTTCGAACATGATTTAATAGCAATAATGACATTTATCACAGTGGAAGCAATTAATATGCAACAAAAACGGGATTCAAACGGTCATTAACTGCAGCAACAAAATATTGAGAATGGTTGCAGATATTAGTTTGATTGAAATGAAATGAAAAATAGGATTTTTTATCAAGTGTCGATAAACAAAACCAAAATATTTTCCTGTTTATCTGAACAGTTTCCACAATACTTGGACATTGCAATCTTTACGCGCCGGGTAACATTTCGAGATAATAAATTTGCCAAACCACACCAAAACCAAATGATAGGTAACTCTTGCCAGTATATTTGTTTATACTAACTGATAAAGAATTACACAATTGGTTCAATTCTAAGGTCCATCCTTGACGTGTTTTCCATATTCCATCAATTAACATTCATGTGCTGACAACTTTCGTTACACTAAAGACAATTTGGCGGAAATATGAATTTAAATGTTGAATAAAATGCTTGATTTTCATAAAACCCCTGGTCGAGGATATTTTAAAATCAGAATCATTGATTCCATCGAAAATTTTTGAATGTATGGGTAATCATGAAATAAATATTGATATTATATAAAAAAAAAACGAATCGATAACGATGACAAAGTTGGCATAGTAATGATAACGCATATGCTTGTAATTTTACTTCAAATATTATACAACTTGCAACATTTCAAAGTGTTTGGAGTTATATGACATCGAATCCTTGACTTCAGTTAACTCCTGCCGTTCCAACACCTATCCACAACGATAGGCGACTAAATTCACCCCTCATGTGAAATGAACAAAGATGAACTGAAAATGAATAATTACTTTCTTCATTGGTCATTGTAAATGAAACTTACATCCCACTGGACATTGTTAAGAGTGTAAAATGAAACTCTTTTTGGCCATTGTAAAGAAAGTAAAATAAAATAAAGGGGTATCGAATAAGTAACCAAACCGATTTTTTTAGCTAAGGTTAAGATATTTTTAATTTAAGGATAATTTGAAGTTAATTTAATTTTCGGGAAGGGATGACAAACGATATTTTACAGCTCAACACAACGAGAAAAATGCTAATAATATTATACAATTTCGGAATTATCTAGCTGACCAATACTTATAGGTCAAGGTCACCCTAAGCCTCATTAGCCATAGTTGAGTCAAAATGTCTCCACGTGAAACGAGTTCGGTGTCCGGAAAAGTGTGCATTTATTTTTTGTTTTGTCAAATACTGCATTGCATTGCTCTTCTATCTCCCGAGTAATCTACACCTAAATCCTCATTTATGATCAATAATAAAACCAGGAACAATCTTAAGTGTGGTAAAATGTTCAAACCACCTTCGACCGCTAGTCAACTGCTGGTTTACCACGGACGAGTATTTAGAAAAAATCTTGGAAACTTTGTGTATTTCGTGTTTGTTGTGACGTTTTCCTTGGTTCTTCGAGTGTCTTTTAATTAGGGCTTATGATTAAAATAAAGACTTCTGGGCCTTTTCCGGTACTTTCCATTGTTATATTCATTGAAAATAGTTTTCAATAAATGAATTTCATAGACCAATTATCAAATAGTAGAAGGACCAGGAACGATTACAGTATATGTTCATAATGCTCCTGTATCAACCCATCTGCATTGCAAGGTACATCTCAACATGTACGTAAACGGTTCAGCGGTTACTGTTTATCGCTTATAAACAAAACAACAAGGTTATATATGATTTTATAGTCCACAGTTTCTCACAATAAACTTAGCAATTTGTCAGCATGAATTGCAAAAACTCATCCCTCTGCTATAAACTGTAAATGGAAGTTTTATGTTTGCTAATAACTGTGAATGGACGTTTTATGTTTGTTTTATTCCCCATAAATTAAGAACGTAGGATCGGGGAAGATTTTGCATGACATTGTAGCATGCCTTTATAAAATCTAAACGAAGATGTTACCACATTATTCAACATATATATATTTAAGGGACTATACACCAGATTGGCACCAAAAAAAGTTTTTTTTCTGTAAAGAATCTCAGGACAATTATTTGATAAAATGTATTACTCTTTGATATCATAATTATAAAAAAAGTAAAATAATCGAGTCGGAGACCGGGTTCGAACCGATGTCGCCAAAATTGCAGACCAGTGTTGTAACCACTGTGCTACGAAGGCTTACTCTTAGCAGGTGGAATATTTCAGCTATATACCAAACTTGGTAATATCACGTGATAACATCGATAAGCCAATCACGCATAATAGCAAGATATATTTGTTTAGCTTTAAGGGTATGCTAAAGCAAACGTGAATGCAGAACACTTTAAAACTGACCAATATTAAATTGAAAAAAAAGAGAGAAGGCGAATTTTACGCATTAAAATACACAAAAATTGCACTGTATTAAAACAATACATTACATTTTCTAAACATTGTTTCAGTTATTTCAATATTGGAAAATGTCAATAAAGTGAAATAATTACCAATTTTGTAAATAAGGAAGTAACATTTTATAAAGTCATTTGAGCTTTAATATTGTGAAAACAATTCCTGAAAAACTAAAAACCAAACTAGACCGAGATTTGAGTTTTAATAACCTTTACCATGGTGGGTCCTAGTTGTGTGTAGCTCGATTCATGCTAAGTTCGGATATATTATGTATGATACATAAAAGTCACATAGCAAAATAATAAATCTTGCATGTGACTTAACTTTATGTGCCAATGATTGTATTAGAGAAATCCATAATTATGTATTGGATATTTTCATCTTCTTCCATCTCCGCCAATTTGGTGTATACATACGTTAACAGGGCATCGATCTATACTTTATTATTGTTTATCTTGCATTTTAAAGAGTATTCCTTGGTTACAACAACAAATCGCATTTACAGTGAAATATCAAGTTCATTACAAATTGAAATGAACTTATTCAAAATAGTTTTCCGTGTTGTTTTATCTAAATGTTTTGTACACAACTCCAGGCATTAGTAAATGTCATTGACACATGTGTTCAACTCATTCATTGTTTTTACTCTACTATTAACCCAAACATGAATAAACATGTAATCTAGAATAAACACAAGCTTTACATTGACTCAATGATAAGTATTTCCAAACCATTTAAAAAATGTGTGATTTAAAATCCATAAACACCACCGACCGAACTTGTGAAACTAGGTCACCGGTGTCAACTTAGAAATTTTACTTTCGATTTCACCACTCACACTTAGGGCACTGTTATTTGATATGTAGCCATAAAATGTTATAAATGTTTTTCTCACACATAATTTACAGATATTTGTGTCTACTAATTCGATGGCAGCCGCTGACACTTTTATTTTTTATCTATTAACAACAATATTTTCATGACCTAAATTGGCGGGGAAAAACAACAATCACGTGACAGTTTTTGTTTGTGGCGGCTGTTAAATTTGCCAATCTTTATTGCTTTTGTTATTTTAACAACTCCTGCATATTTTAATTAATTATTTCATACAAAGAATGACTGCTATCGTCAATTCCGCCATTGCCAACGGCGCTTCCATAACAGTTGACTGGCTCACATGCTATCACTATAAAATGGCGAATACGGCTACAGAACAACAAACCAGTCGAGATCTACTGCATTCGTACTCTCATCTGTTCGTTTTTCTTTCGTTTCGCACCAAAATCAATACGGTCGGGAAAATAATTTTGAAGAAAAAAGTGAAATTCATTTTTTTATTTTTTTGTACTTTTCGGAAAATTAGACCCGCCGGTTTTGTAAACCAATTTATATAAAAGTAGTGGCCTAAGGAATAAATTCTACTAGGTAGACATACCTAGTAATCTTTTTTAATTGAAAAATACGAACAAACTGCGAAAATTTAATTAATTGTAAACTATGTGGTACTTCAGTTAGTAAGTTTCAATGCATTGTACACATCGATACCAAGTTCATGTCAGTTTTCGACAATTTCCTTTTTTTGTTCGCTATTTCATCATACGGAGTACAGCCCCTTTTTATACATTTATGCATGAGTATCATTTCATTTTTTATTAAGTTACAGACTGTATGTGATCATGTTTATTGTTTAAAACCAAGACTTAAAAACATCAAGTTTTTGTTACTTAATTATAGTTTTTAAAACAAATTACAACAATTTGCGTTGCCATATTTTATATAGTGTGAGTGTGAGTCTGGATATGGATTCATTGCTTTTTCAGGATATCTTGTGGACAGTCCATATTTCAAGCTATCGTATAACATGATATATTATCTTCCTAAGGAACAATCAATAAGTACTCCAATGGCTATTACATATTTCAATTTCCTTATCTATGACTTGTCCTAGACTGTGGTAAGGGGCATTCCTATCTGGTCACACAAATCAACCATTACCATTTATCGGTAAAAGATGTACTTATTTATCTAACCGCTGATTTGTTTGGCTTGGTACATCAATATTACACTTCGCATCAGGGTCATAAATAAACAATTAAACGGGACATATGCATATTTAACTGTTTAACTGTGAAATTCACAGAAATGAACTGAATAAAATTTAGATTTTCATTGATCATAATTAACATTAAACTAGAAATCCCATCGGTCATTGTAAAATAAGTCAAATAAAGTAAAGGAGTATTTTGAACGAGCTCTTTAGATATCTCCTATCAGTTTAATTTAATTTCCCCGCGAACATTTTTTTCCAGATCAATTTTAAATTGATCATCTTTTTAAGGTTTAACACAACGAGTAAAATGCTTTAAAAAGTAAACACATTGTTTTTGTACTTGATTTGTTGGGTATTATACGGTCCTGCTTTCTTTTCCTTCCTTGCGTCGGGTCGTGTTAACAATTAGCTGACTATATTGAAATAGAGGTATACTTTTACCCAATTGCTGTCCACATAGACAGTGTGTGTATACCACGTGATAAATAACGTCATTAATGCTACGTCGAAAGGCAACATTTGGCTTAAAATAAAGACTTAAATCAAAGATAACTTTTCTTTTACGACACCATTTTTAATAAAACAAAGGGCAGTCTATGCCGCTTAAAAATTCCCGCCTTCGTTGTATTACCGAGGTTTGATAAGGTGATTACTCTCGTCAAATACTTCGACAAACCTGTTTCCAAAATAATGTTTTGACAGCGCTCCGTCAGACGGCCCTTTTGTGAAAAGGTTTGTCGAAGAGTTTTAAGAAACTAAACTCTCGATCAAACTCTGGTAAAAGACCGAAGGTGGGGCTCCGTAAGAGGCGTAGACTGCTCTATGTTTCATATAAAATGGTAAAAAATAGTGCAAGACTGCTCTATGTTTCATATAAAATGGTGAAATAATAGTGCGACAGCGCAATCAGTTGATTCCATTTAAATGCCATTGTCTCCCCGAAGGCAATTGACCCGAGAAAACAGCCATGAGCCGCTGCAATAGTTTCATAAAATTAATGATGAACATAACCCTTTTGTTGCCGAAAAACGGAAAGTACGGGATTCGAATGAATAAATACTCTAAGCCAATAATTTTCATTCTCTTTGACTGTCCATCTATATGTCAACCAACATAACCTAAACGTTGTAGTCGTCACGAGCTTAGTGGCTAAACGTGGCAATGGATTTGGAAAACGATTGCAGCTGGATTTGTACTGGATGTGTTTGATAAATATGGCATTGATGAACGTGAACCGTTTTTGAGGTTATAAATTGGATCTGGGTTCGTCCTGATTTGTTTAATAAAACTGGCATTGATGGACACGAACTATTATTGTGGTTGACAAACCGTTAATCATTTAAACGCTTATAAATAAAATATATGTTCATAAACAACATTCCAGCATACAATATGAACATAATACTATTTGAATGGTGTTCAGTTGACTTAATGATAGCCATTACTGAGAAAACCAGGGAAATTGCAAAGGTCTGCTGCAAAAAGCATTTTAATTACATCTGAGTTTATTATTTTGACTTGGCATGCATGTAAATATGTGATTTAAGTGCTCTTATTCCCTTTAAGCCTGTGTAAGCAAAACGCCAATTTGCTTCTTGTGTGACTGACAATTTATTTGTATGTCTACAGAACTTAGTCGCTTTATTCGCCTCAAGCTAAGTGGCTTTTCGTGGCGTTTAATGGCAATGAAATTTAAAAACATTCACAGAAGACAAATATTATGACGATGGTGTTCGATCTTTGGACAAACATACAGATAGTAGTTCTGTTTCTGGGTATGTCGTACATTTTATTATAAATTTGTGTGTGGGTTTCTTTGATGAAATTAATATGATGTTTAATCATTATTGGTTTATATTCACGAATAAAAAAATAAATTACAGGTTCAATTTGACCTTCGCAAGACAACCCCTACCAAAAAGCGGGTGAAAACAACATAAAAGTGGTCTTAAGTGTGTTTCCATATCCCGTAAGCAACGAAAAAAACCCATATACATTACTTTGTTGAAAAATGTAATTTACATGTTCATATAAGATCCACGATGTTCATAATCTTTCGAGGCAAACACAATAGTTCCATTCTTTTTATTCACAATTTATTTCATGTATAGGATATCTAGAACATGATTTCTATACATTTTTTTTTTATTTATTTGGTACTTAATCGCTAACTTCTCTATTTTTAAAGGGACTGTACTCCGTATGATGAAAAAGCGAACAAAAAAAATGTCGAAAATTGACATGAACTTGGTATCGATGTGTACAATGCATTGAAACTTACTAACTGAAGTACATAGTTTACAATTAATTTATTTTTTGCAGTTTTTTCGTATTTTTCCATTAAAAAAGATTACTAGGTATGTTACCTAGTAGAATTCATTCATTATGCGTGATTGGCTAGTCGATGTTATCACGTGATATTACCAAGTTAGATATATAGCTTAAATATTCCACCTGTTTAGGGTAAGCCTTCGTAGCACAGTGGATACAACACTGGACTGCAATTTTGGCGACATCGGTTCGAACCCGGTCTCCGACTCGATTTTTTTTACATTTTGGTATTATATTTTTTACAATTATGATATCAAAGAATAAAACATTTTATTAAATAATTGTCCTGAGATTCGTTACAGAAAAAAACTTTTTTGGTGCCAATCTGGTGTACAGTCCATTTAAGTTTTTAGAAAATTTAAGGCTTTGAAAACATTTGGCGAATATCAATTTCAAATAGCTTTTATTTTTTTGTAAACTGAAGAATGTTTCCAGACTATAACGGTTTCGATATAACATCGCATGTTTTAAAATATTTATTTCAGATTGTTATTTTTTTTATTTTTTTATTTGTGTGATACTTGTTAACGAAACATACTTACAATGATGATTATAAAAGTAATCAACTGACACATATATTTACAGTTTTTTATATTTAGCTATTTATAATATATCTTCACAATTATCCTTTTACGTTTCCATTACCAATAGCAGCTAGACCTTATTGTTGTTATACTTTGTACAAGTAGAATTATAAGAAGTGCACATCTTTTGCTCAGAATTAAATGAATCATTAACCAGTTGTCCTGAACGTAGCAGTAACATATCATCCACTAAGCATTGGCCTGTTCGCATCTGAGCACTAACGCATGGTCAGATGTGCAATACATAAACGAATCATTGTCCGAATTATCAATTTTTGGTCGGTGTATAAATTACTGTTGCAAACGACTTATAAATTATTTATTGTAAACACAATCACAATGCCTAAATTTGAAGTTCTGAATTTACAAGGATAGTTGTGATCTATTAGTACCGGTATTCGAGTTTGGTCACGGGATACGTATTTGCTCGTGGCCAATTGATGGCACTATTTTGGCATTCCATATTTTAAAAAATATAGATACGAAGCTAATGTATAATTGTGAATGATTTAATCTAAATGATATAAATGCAATGATTCATTTATTGAAAGGTAATGACAATCAATCGATAAAAATGACGGACGACTGCAAAATAAGTAAAACGCATATACTTGCAAAAATAATTATGAATTTGGTGTGGGGATATAATAATTATTATAACTGTGTGAGAATAAAATTATTAAAAGTACTGTGTGCGAATAAAATTATTAATGGTATTGTTATTTAATCGAAAGCACTTAACATTTGAACATATGTGAAGGCAATTGATAACTTCAGTGAACTCCGGTGTTTTTCACTGACCGTTTCAATCCGGTAACCTCAATATTTATTGACAGCCATATTGTTTCCACGGCAGTGTGTCTGTTAAACCTTGATCACTTTTAACATGATTACTTTTCATACTGCTCAGATTTGCTCTGTAGGAATTATGGCATTATTCATTAGCCTTTTAAGTATGTCTAACAAAATATTCTCTGTTTTTCTAAACCGATACATAAGTGCTGGCAGTTGCATGTGCCTGGACACGTGACCTATTTGTATATCAGTATTGTTTATCACAGATAAACAAACAACAATCCCATATGCCAATGCAGATTCCACAGTTTTGTAACCTTTGTTTACCTTATGAAATAAATTCAACTATCCCTTGTTTCGTTACAGTACACTGCAACATAAGTGGTGGTGCTTTTATATAATTTGAATTATACAATTAAAACTACAGGGGCAATCCCTGTAGTCAAACATTCTATAAACCTGCTTCAGTGAAAAAACGGTACTGAAAAAGGCACAAACGAACTAACACCACAAACATACCACACGAGCTTAAAATTAGCTTTACCGATAAATTATGGAAATACTGCACTAGATCTCAATGACAAGAAATGACACCAAAGCGATCACTTTGAACGTCGACACTGAACATCTAACTTCCACACTGTACATCTAACGTCGTCACGTACATATAACGTCGACACGTACATCTAACGTCGACATTGTTTATCTTTTAAAACATGGAGTATAAGCAAAAACATTCTGCTCACCAAGTATTTAATTGTTCGTACATCTGAACGAAACAAGCATTACTTTGGGATTTGCTTGATTAAAAGAAAGTTATGTATTTAAGGGTTTTCAGTATATATACATTAAGTACTTTTACTGCCCTGCATCGCTATTGAATAATGTATATTTATTTACAAAATTATAGTACAGTGTTGACTACATAGACAGGTCAAGTAGCCTCACATGAATGAATCACTGGAATGGTCAGTGGAAACAAAAGTTAATTTTGGTGTTAAAACAATTGATAAGAAAACAACCTCACACTTGTCCGAACATTCGCCAGAAAAAGCTATGTAGTCAGCATTTACTTAAAGACAGTAACGTTCACACAAAAGCATAGTATCAAGGTAAAAATTAACTTCAAGAACTCAACAGGTCATCGACTACGGACATCACCTTCAAAGTCACGTGATCATCAAAAACATTTTATCATTGTCATTCAGTTAGCGTTACACATTTACAGTGTGTTAACACATTTAATAATGATCTTCCAGATTCCTTCAAGGATGTTTTTAATACAGAAACGGAAGGAAAACATTCGGGACCGGGAAAAAGTTCGACATATACAGATAAAGCGGATTCCGATCGTATTTATTTTCTTTTTGCGCATAAAGTCTGTCTCATAAAGTGATTAAGAAAACGATAAAGTTAATAAAACTTTTTTTTAGAATCGTTGTAAAATAAATAAAGTTTAAACCGAGAACGTCCTTTATCTTTCGGAGATACGATAACTAGTTGCCAACGACCTTGGTCTATGTATCTTATTTAATCGGATTATTGGAACAACCTAACTCACCTCGTCTTTCAGATAATTCAACGCGTCAATGTGCCACAATAAATGATAGCACCTGTCCAATGCATTGTGTTCTTCGGCGGGTTTTGAAAAGTTTATTCCAGAAATAATAAATTCACCTAGTGTCAAATGTCTTCTTCATTCAAAACGCAAGACACAACAGCATAGATTCACGCAATATTGCTGTCTGATAGAAATCAGTCGAAGGGGTCAACATGTCAAATTTAAGAAGAATTGCATGATTATAACGATCACAAGTGTCTTGTTAATAGACATTATTGGCAACGACTGACCCTAGTGCAACATAGTTTAGTGGTAAATGTATTATCTCATTGAACTCCAAAAATATTTTGTCACCATTTCTACTAGGTGATATTTAATTGTATTCGAGTAAAGTAAAATTGAACCAATTAGGTAAAATGCCGAATAAAAATACTAGAAAATTATAGCAAAGTCGTTTAGAATTTCCAGCTGTATAAAAACCGTGATTTTGAATAAAAATGTACGCAAATATTATCAAATTTTATTTTGCTTTACCTTTCAACACTGGGTTTATAAAAATGTTCTCAATGAAAGGAAAGGAATTATCAAGATCTAAAATCAGCATTAAAGATTTATCCAACTGTTACTACAATTGATTTTTCTTTTTTTGCAAGACCTCCCTGTGTCATATGCCGCATTTATACATTATATCACTTTTCAGACTCAATTTCTATCCGCTGTAAAATAAAATTGAAATTGATCCAAGAAAATTAATTGGACAGTAATTGTTTAAAATATGTATGGAATAATGGTTTTCATGAAGTCTTGATTGCCTTTACAGAAAAAAACAATAGACTAGTCAGTTTTTTACCATCAATGTCCAAATCATATAAACGGGTCATAAGTGAGCAACTTATCGGTCATTCTGATAAAATAAATCATTTCCTGGCAGCTTTCAGAACAAAATATGGTTGTCTGTTAAGGCTGGAAGAAGACTGGAAAAATTCCTTGATACAAACGCATATGTAGGTGCAGTTCTAGTGGACTTCTAAAAAGACAAGCTTAATGCATATGGTATCTCAGTCCAAGCATGTAAATTTATGCACAGCTTTCTTGCAGATTGAAAAAACGGGTCAAACTTGTTCAAATTATCAATGAGTGGAACTTCATCCTGAATGGCGTGCCACAAGGATCAAAACTAGGGCATCTAGTCTTTAACATCTTTCTCAATGACATTTTCTACTTTATCAATAAGACAGCATGTATAATTATTCAGATGACAATACTGTGTGTGATAAAAATCTTGATTGTGCTTGTAAAGACCACTCTTGAAGTTAAAGGTAGAATTTTGATAAACTTGTTTACTTCAAATCAAATGCAGGCTAGCCCTGACAAGTTTCAAACAATTTCAGTTGACTCTAAGTCCGTTAAAGAAACAAACCAGTTCAATGTACGTAATCACACTGTTGATATGAAGAGCAAGTTAGCAACTGGCGTTGAGGTAGGTAGATAGTTTATTAAATTTTGATTTTTTAAGAGTTCAAAAAGCAGCTAAACAACTGAATATCCTTCAAAGACTAAGCAATTGTTTGAGAATCAATATTAAGCATATTGTCTTTAAATCTTTTATCAGATCTAATTTCAATTACTGTTTTGTTGTTGGGCATTTTTGTAACAAGATTAACACAGAACAAATTGAGAATATTCAATACAGAGCTTTAAAATTATTTTTAATGATTACACCTCAACTTATAATATTCTTCATCTTTTAGTTCAATTACCAGTATTAAATCTGAGCAGGGTTTCATGCATCGCTATTTGAACAGTTCTTACACAGTGCTAGTTGTTGATATATTCAGAGCAGTGGCAAGGACAATAGGTTACAAAGACATGGTTGCTCCAATGATTAATACCATGCTGTAATTCCCATGAACATAATGCTACCTTTAACTTTGCTGTATAAAATATATACTTGAATGTAAACTGTTATTATCCTTGATTTATATTCTTGAAAGAACTAACCATTTTACTGTGATATGTCAACTAGCGGAACGGAGCGCGTGTGGATTCACCGTACAGCTGGGAAAGCTAGTTGATGTTATCACTGTAATCAGTGCTCTTATCCATCTTACTTTTTTAATTGTCTGCATAAATATAATTAGAACGGCTTTTTGTAAATACTTTATTCCTATATGTAACCTTTTTAAAACTATATGCTTTTATTTCAATGTCACCAGTTCACTGTTATGTTTTGTTATGGAATGTATGTTCGTTATTTATGTTGTAAAATATTGATTTAATATTTCTTGTTATCATATACCCAACTTTAAATAAAGCTCTTGTATCTTGTATCTTGTACCTATACCTACTCTCCGATTTTGATAAAAAAAAGAATCATTCTGTTTCCCTGACTAGAAAGCTTGTTGTTTAACTACCTCGTTTGGCAAACATGGACAATAAATATAATAAGAGAAGGGAGATTGGTTCTAATCAAAAGCGAAATCTATTCAGTGTATTCAACCATTTGCTTATTGACTAAGTTCAGAAAAAGCTGATTCATATTGACAAATAATTACGGAAGCAATAATATTCGTATCTGCTGTTAAATCATCTCGCTCGGTTTTGTTTTTTGGAGTTCATACCTCCGATGTTAACATGGACGGGTTGATGGTTGTGGGCATGGACAGTTCCCATGAGTATAATAATATATATTTTGAACCTTAGGAGCTTTGTAAATCATTACGTCAGTGCATTGTTAAATTATAGTTTGTTTGTCATGACGTTAAGTTTTGGACTAATGGTTTGCGTGTTATTGTGTCTGTGCGTTTTAGACAAATGGTTTGTTTGTTATTGCGTCATGAGTGCGTTTTAGACAAATGGGTTGTTTGTTATTGCGTCTGTGCGTTTTAGACAAATGGGTTGTTTGTTATTGCGTCATGAGTGCGTTTTAGACAAATGGTTTGTTTGTTATTGCGTCATGAGTGCGTTGTAGACAAATGGTTTGTTTGTTATTGCGTCATGAGTGCGTTGTAGACAAATGGTTTGTTTGTTATTGCGTCATGAGTGCGTTTTAGACAAATGGTTTGTTTGTTATTTGAAACAGTTGCTATTTAAAAGGCTTGGTTCACTTTCTCACTTATTGCTCTCATAACAGTCTTAAATTCACCAAAGTACAACATTCCATTCATCAAAGATGGGAATGTGTTTTAAAATAGGACTGTTGACATCTGTCCTTTCAATAAACATGTGAGAAAAGCAAAACAACATATTATTTGATGGATGATGATGATAATGATGATAATGATGAAGAAGATGATGATGATTATTATTATTATTATTTTTTATTATTTTTTATTATTATTATTATTTCGCTTTTCGCTGCAGTTGTCAAAGTATTATTAACCCATCCTTGATCCGACAAAATGAGTTTTTAAATACTATAAGTGACAAGGGTTAATACTGTAATTCCCATTCACATATAGAAAACTGTTATAAGAGTTAAAAAACAAGGTTGATTGGCCCTAGCTTTTCTCAAACCTGTTGACTGATTCATGGCCTGTTGTAATGAAATAACTTTCCTTGGTTTAACCAGTAGCTGGGACTCCAAATTCCCCAGCACTACCATCTTATACCGAGCGCCAGGTGATGGGGCTACTACTTTCACTGACGACTAATGGTGGTGTGTAAGCTTATTTATACTCGCACTCGGGCCTTGCCCATTCGGCGAGTGCTCCGTTAAGATTGTTAGTCATTTTAGGTTTTTGGAGCAATGTGCACAGACAGAATGTAACCCTGGTTAGAGCTACCCTGGTTCTTTAACGTGCACCAGTGTATAGCACTGTCACACGGGACCCCCATTTAACGTCCCTCCCGGAAGACGATTAGTTTTTTTAGTGATGCGACGGGGGATCGAACCTGCGACCCCTGGATTGATAGTCAAGTGTGTTACCTCAAGACCACGGATCCGCCACCTGACGACTAATGTCTTTCCGCACCCTATTTATATTGCAAACGCTCTTCCAATGAGCACGTGTTGGTTGTAATTTTAATATAAAAAGGGCTTTGTGTGTGATAATAATGATAATTATTGTCACCTCTCCATGAGCAGGATATGGTGTCGCTGATGTGACTAAAATTATTGAGTGCAATCGACTGTTTAGTCTTATGGGGAGAAACCGGTATATTTCTACGTGCGTCCCGTGCACGTGTACCATGTGGTCGATTTGATATAACATTTGTTTAAATGCATGTGTGCTCGGATTGCAAATAAGAAAATTATTAAAACATTTAGAATAATAGTTAAAGTGTACGAAATGCCAAGATTAAATCATGAAATTCAAAACAGAATTTTGGGACTTTTGCAAAGTGGATTACCACAAACTGTTGTTGTGTTGTGTTTTGGGACGAGTACATATTTAATTTGTTTAACGCCGACGGCAGGTTAGGGCTAACGAACGTTATACCCGCAACTGTGTATAGGAACACGAACGTTACACCCGCAACTGTGTATAGGAACATGAACGTTATACCCGCAACTGTGTATAGGAACACGAACGTTATACCCGCAACTGTGTATAGGAACATGAACGTTATACCCGCAACTGTGTATAGGAACATGAACGTTATACCCGCAACTGTGTATAGGAACACGAACGTTATACCCGCAACTGTGTATAGGAACATGAACGTTATACCCGCAACTGTGTATAGGAACACGAACGTTACACCCGGAAATGTGTATAGGAACACGAACGTTATACCCGCAACTGTGTATAGGAACACGAACGTTACACCCGCAACTGTGTATAGGAACACGAACGTTACACCCGCAACTGTGTATAGGAACACGAACGTTATACCCGCAACTGTGTATAGGAACACGAACGTTACGGTGGTGGCTGTGTGATTGTTGTGGGGGAGGGGCTATCTATTGTGACTTTAAGTCAGTGCTAGTAATTTACGATGGTAATTTGAACGCCAACTGGTATACCACCAACAATCTTACACCAATTGTTTCGCCCATGTCCCAGAAATAAATCGGCTGACGTTTCAACAGGATAACGCGCCCCCTCATAATAGGGCATGAGCTACTATACACTTTTTTAACACGCATGGAATTCTCGTCTTAGCCCGGCCATTATTGTCTCCGGATCTCAACCCTATAGAGCACTGGTTGGACGAGTCCGGATATGACGTCGTCCGAATGTCCCTACCACCATACAAGACCTCGTCAAAGAATGGAATCGCTCCACGTCCGGTAAATATAACACTTTGTCGATTAATGCTATCTCGCATACGGGAAGTCTTCGTTAACACGGAGGTCACACCCGTTACTGAGATTCCTGTTGTCCGACATCAGATGAATGGCGATTAGATAACAGTTTCGTATAAAATGCCTCTTGCCTCTAATTGACAGTTTAGAAGAGATATTACTGAATATTTCGGTACCTCTCTTATATCATTGTCACTATTTTCATCTCACAGGTATACTCCTCTATATCCAGTTGTTCGTTTTCATATCTCTTGAGTGTGCATACCAAAAACATCAATCGTAGACTAGATACTTGTAATATACTTGCAATATGACCCATTGTGATAATCCTGAAAGATTCTTGAAATGTGATATCTTGAAAACGCAAAAATAAACTTAGTTTGTAAATTTTGAAGTAGAAGTTTCGGTTTTGGACAATTTCTTGACAGCAAAGCCCAGCAAGGTCCAGTGGCTTAGCAAGGTCCAGTGGTATGTGAAACAACAACATGTCAACGCTCCATAGCGCCGGCTCCAAGTATACATATTGTATATTCATATTGTCATAATGAGTATATATATATTCAATGGTGGCGAGGAAACATGATTGAGAATCTAAACTGGTGTCGTCGAAGTACTGAAAGTTTTCAGGATGTTTTAAGTATCATGTATTACAGAAGTTAATATCATAATGAAATATACGTCGTCGTAAATATTCTTCTTCAAATGTCATTGAGCTATCTCGTTTTATAGGTGGATTTGTTTACGCCCTGATACGAGTGAAGGGGATTGATGCCTCTGTTTTGCCAATACGGAAAATGAAACATAAATAATCAGATGTTATTCAAAACGATTTTGATTTACAGTGACGTTCATCCCATCACTTGGTGTGTTTATTTAATCAATGGCTTAAAGGGACTGTGTCACAGATTGGCACCAAAAAACGAATCTCAGGACAATTATCTAATAGAATGTGTTACGCTTTGATATCATAATTGTAAAAAAAGTACCGAAATAGAACAAAAAAATTGTGTCGGTGACCGGGTTCGAACCCGCGTCGCCAAAATGACGAAATTCAACGTCTTACTAACTGAGCTATCAAGGCTTACACTAATCGGGTGACATAATTAAGCTATACACCTACCTCGGTAATATCACGTGATAACACCGACTAGCCAATCACGCATAAGGAATGAATTCTACCTGGTAGACATACCCAGTAATCTTTTTTAATGAAAAAATACGAAATAACTGGTGAACTTAAATAAATTGTAAACTATGTGGTACTTCAGTTAGTAAGTTTCAATGCATTGTACACATCGATGCCAAGTTTATGTCATTTTTCGACAATTTTCTTTTTTTCCCCGCTATTTTATCATCTGTGAGACAGCCCCTTTAATGACCAGTCCGGTTGACAAATAATTCCGGGAGAAATTATATTCGTATCTACAGTTAAATCATTTACCAGGGGAAATTCCTGTGGATTGTTATCAATAAATTTCCTCTCTCTCTCTCAATAGTTTTGAAACAGAACAACATTATTATTTGCACGGTTGTCGAGCGAAATGGTTCACAGCACGTCGGAACGGATCCTTTGGGATAAAACAGCGGCTTCTATATACATTTCAGGATCAGTTGATGCATACGGGATTAATAAAATCATTTCATATCCTTCTGTCCACCCATCAACATCTATTTTATGTGTCACCACGGAACGATATGGATGTTAATCTTTGTACTGGTAAATTGTTTGTCAAATACTGAGTTATCACTATGTTTTAATAAATAATGAATAAAAGGGTGTCCTATTCTTCAGCTGAAAACAGCGTTTACATTCGCCTACACTTCATATTTTGAAAATAAGCAAGACGTTGAAAACGTCAACTCTACAAACATTTAGAACGCTTGTGTTCGCTTTTCTTTCGCTACTTTAAATTTGTTATACGCATACCATACAGCATCAAACATAATAAATTATACGCACCATTTCGATAATTGTTTTGAGGATGAAAAACCTATATTTATCGTCCTGCTTTATATACCGAAGCCGGTGAATAAGACCCTATGAGTAGTCTTGCATTTCACCCGGTGATAAAAGCCGTAGACATTACTCGTATAAAACTGATACTTAATTATGAACATAGTAGCCTCCCTTTGCAAATCAAACGAACCATGGAGCATATTCGAATATTAACAACGATGAATTGTCGATGTCACAATGTTGTTTCAGTCTTTGAGCATACTTGTGCTGGTTTATTGTTAACGTGGGGTTTTTACTTAATTATCTCACCTTTAACGTGGGCTATCACATAATGATCTTACTATTCCATACTAATGGGCTGGTCAGTGAGTCCTTTGAAGTTGATTTTAGTGGTCTACATTATAATCTGAAAACTAGCACTGACGGGGCCATCAAGTTCTGCAAATATATCGCTTTACCTGAATAAAATCAATAATGGCTGACTGCTGATTTGCTAAATAATTTATAAGAATCAGTTATATTTTAAACTTTGTCAAGATAATGTTGTTGTTGTTGTTGAGTTTATTAAGGTCTGCCTGCGCCCTATAATGGCTGCATTATGGCTTGACCCCGTCACATTCACAAGTGTGACTTAAACAGAATTTTGAAGCCAAAGGGGAAGTTTTAACCACATCGGTTGATGGGATATTCGCCAAAGGAGTAATTTTGTACCCAAATGCCTTGTCAAGATAAGTGTTTTAAATCGCTTATATATCATGGTGAGGAATCACGTGACTCCAACAGGCTTATCGAATGGGTCACCACAGGTCACAACTGATGTAAACAAACAAGAAAGTGACGTGTTTTTTTCTAAATAACATTTTTGCGCCCACTCCAAGAATCGGGCGCACAACTTCAACACCGGGCGCCCCGCCCCAAGAACCGGGCGCACATTTCAAGTATCGGGCGCACATCTCCACTACCGGGCGCACACTTTAAGTATATGGCGCACTACCCCAGTACCGGGCTTACACTCCCAGTACTGGGAGGCACACCCGAAAGTATCGGGTGCAAACCTTCAGCACCGGGCACACACACCCAGCAACAGCTGCACCCTCTAGCACCGGGTGACCACTCCTAGTACCGGATGTACCATACAGCACCGGGCACGCACACCTCCAGCACCGGGCACGCACATCTCCAGCATCGGGCGAACACCCAAGCACCGGGCATACACCCCTTGTACCGGCTGTACACTCCAAGTATCGGGCGCACACCTCAAGCACCGGCCGATCACCTCCAGCACCGGGTGAACAGCCCCAGTACCAGATGCACCTTCCAGGACCGGGCGCACACCTCAAGCACCGGCCGATCACCTTCTTAAAGTATATACAAAAGGAATATTTCTCCGTTCGTCTTTGATAAATTGTTCTTAGTCGTCTTAATTTGGATATACAAAATTAGGTTTATATTCATGTTAACATGATTTTTTTTGTACAATAGGTTTTGTGCCACGCGATTTTTACATTTATTAATTTCATGTGTGAATAAGACATAAGACATAAAATACACTTAGTAAACATCTAAAGGAATATGGCAAAACTATTCATACAGAAAATTAAATCAGGTATGTCTTCATTGCCAAAGAGGGTCACCTAAAGATTTAAGTACATCCGTGATAAATTCGTATCTATTTTCTGTGTATTAAAATTGTTATTTTCTGTGTATTATACTTGGTATTTTCTGTGTATTAAAATTGTTATTTTCTGTGTATTATACTTGGTATTTTCTGTGTATTAAAATTGTTATTTTCTGTGTATTATACTTGGTATTTTCTGTGTATTAAAATTATTATTTTCTGTGTATTATACTTGGTATTTTCTGTATATTAAAATTGTTATTTTCTGTGTATTATACTTTGTATTTTCTGTGTATTAAAATTGTTATTTTCTGTGTATTATACTTGGTATTTTCTGTGTATTAAAATTGATATTTTCTGTGTATTAAAGTTAGTATTTTCTGTGTATCAAACTTGGTATTTTCTGTTTATTATACTTGGTATTTTCTGTGTATTAAACTTGGTATTTTCTATGTATTATACTTGGTATTTTCTGTGTATTAGAATTGTTATGTTCTGTGTATTAGAATTGATATTTTCTGTGTTTTATACTTGGTATTTTCTGGTGTGTTTATTAGATATCAGCAAAGTTCATATGCTAACATCGGAAACCCATATATTATTATACTCAAGAGATCGAACAAGAGTGGTACCGGTGATACCTATAATTGGAACATGTTGGAGACTCAATCACAATACTACTTCAAGTCTGTTTGTATTGATCTCACTATTATTTGCACCGTCATAGTTCTGGGTTTCCTACATTAAACATTTAAACTTTTATATTATCGAAGATAAGTAGCCATTATTATAAGTTTATTTATACCAAAATCCTATAATCCATTTCATTATAACAATTCTATGAGAAGCTGGTGTTGCCACGAAAGAGAAAGTAGCCCTTAGGATGGTATTAGTTCCATCAGGAAGACAATACTCGTACACAATGTATAAACGAATGAAGATAAAAGTAGCCTCCCTTGGGACTGGTAGTTATATACAGTCGAACCCCGATGGCTCGAACTCCAAGGAACTGGCGAAAATACATCGAGCCTCGAAAAAATCGAGCCAAGCGGGGTTGTCTACCTTTAGATTATTAAGCACATGTCCTGCTAACTTACAATAAGCTACAATACAAAATATTATGTGGCCGGGCATTGCACGTTTTTTTTTGGCGGTCAACTGTCGAAATATGCAATATTTGAATGAAATGACATTTGAATTTATTAAATCGTTTCACATTTTAATTTGTTATAAATCTACAAACAGAAAAGTTGAATCACAAAGGTATATGTACCATACTTAAGTGGATATGTCATTTTTCGACTGGTTTAACTTCACGAGATGTCCACAAACAGAGATTTGTTCACAGAGGTTCACACCGAGCCATGTACGATTTAAGGCCGCAAAGGCTGTTGAAATTCCAATTAACTATAGAGGAAGCTTACCCTGTTAAACACTTTACATTGCCAGGTATACAAAAAGCTTAATTCTCATTCCACTTAAATAAATTGCTCTTAATCTTTTCAATTTATTTGTTCTTTCAATAACGAATTGAAAAAAATCTATTTCTGCGTGCAACATTTCAATTTGTTTGTTTGTGGCACGCACGCGCCTTATCAATGTATTCATCATGCCACGTTTCATGTACACGAGCGATTCATTATTATAATTCTAGTTCATTAGTTCATCGGTTCAAACAGGCCAATCAGGTCAAAGAATTTCAAGCACTCTATTTTGTTTATAAGTGTACGTGACTAGGTCGATTCCGATTATAGGCCGTTACTTCAAACTAATGATCCCTTTACCTGAGTTTCAACGATAAACTATTGGTTGGTTATAGTCCATGTGTAACAAACTAAACAAACTTATTTCTACGCTCGCAGGGGAGAATCCAGGAGTTCACGTAAGAGGGAGCGTAACTGGGGGGGGGGGGGGGGGGCGTAAGCCTTTGTCATGTACCCTCCCACAGAGCCGTAATTTCAAATCCGAAACGCATATGCCATGACAAAATTAGACTGTGGATGTTTAGTGAGAGTCAGCACTATGTTATTAGGAGACTGTAGATGATTAATGCGAGTCAGCACTATGTTATTAGGAGACTGTAGATGATTAATGCGAGTCAGCACTATGTTATTAGGAGACTGTAGATGATTAGTGCGGGTTATCACTATGCTATAAGGAGACTGTAGATGTTAAGTGAGAGTCAGCACTATGTTATTAGGAGACTGTAGATGATTAGTGCGGGTTATCACTATGCTATAAGGAGACTGTAGATGTTTAGTGAGAGTCAGCACTATGTTATTAGGAGACTGTAGATGATTAATGCGAGTCAGCACTATGTTATTAGGAGACTTTAGATGATCAGTGCGGGTTATCACTATGCTATAAGGAGACTGTAGATGTTTAGTGAGAGTCAGCACTATGTTATTAGGAGACTGTAGATGATCATTCCGGATATCACTATGCTATAAGGAGACTGTAGATGTTTAGTGAGAGTCAGCACTATGTTATTAGGAGACTGTAGATGATTAATGCGAGTCAGCACTATGTTATTAGGAGACTTTAGATGATCAGTGCGGGTTATCACTATGCTATAAGGAGACTGTAGATGTTTAGTGAGAGTCAGCACTATGTTATTAGGAGACTGTAGATGATCATTCCGGATATCACTATGCTATAAGGAGACTGTAGATGTTTAGTGAGAGTCAGCACTATGTTATTAGGAGACTGTAGATGATCATTCCGGATATCACTATGCTATAAGGAGACTGTAGATGTTTAGTGAGAGTCAGCACTATGTTATTAGGAGACTGTAGATGATTAGTGCGGGTTATCACTATGCTATAAGGAGACTGTAGATGTTAAGTGAGAGTCAGCACTATGTTATTAGGAGACTTTAGATGATCAGTGCAGGTTATTTCTATGCTATAAGGAGACTGTAGATGTTTAGTGCGAGTCAGCACTTTGTTATTAGGAGACTGTAGATGATCATTCCGGATATCACTATGCTATAAGGAGACTGTAGATGTTTAGTGAGAGTCAGCACTATGTTATTAGGAGACTGTAGATGATTAGTGCGGGTTATCACTATGCTATAAGGAGACTGTAGATGTTAAGTGAGAGTCAGCACTATGTTATTAGGAGACTTTAGATGATCAGTGCGGGTTATCACTATGCTATAAGGAGACTGTAGATGTTTAGTGCGAGTCAGCACTATGTTATTAGGAGGCTGTAGATGATCATTACGGATATCACTATGCCATGAGGAGACTATAGATGTTTAGTGAGAGTCAGCACTTTGTTATTAGGAGACTGTAGATGATTAGTGCGGGTTATCACTATGCTATACGGAGTCTGTAGATGTTAAGTGAGAGTCAGCACTATGTTATTAGGAGACTTTAGATGATCAGTGCGGGTTATCACTATGCTATAAGGAGACTGTAGATGTTTAGTGCGAGTCAGCACTATGCCATGAGGAGACTGTAGATGATTAATGCGAGTCAGGAATATGTCATGAGGAGACTGTAGATGATTAGTGCGAGTCAGCACGTTGCCATAAGGAGACTGAATATGATCAGTGCGAGTCAGCAATATGACATACGGAGACTGTAGATAATTACTGCGAGTCAGCACTGTACCATGAGGAGACTGTAAATGATTTGAGCGAGTCAGCACTACGCCATACGAAGACTGTAGATGATTAGTGCGAGTCAGCACTGTGCCATGAGGAGACGATAGATTATTAGTGCGAGTCAGCATTGTGCCATGAGGAGACTGTAGATGATCAGTGGAAGTCAGCACAGTGCCATGATGAGACTGAATATGATCAGTGCGAGTCAGCAATATGACATACGGAGACTGTAGATGATCAGTGCGAGTCAGCACTATGCAATGCTGAGACTGAATATGATCGGTTCGAGTCAGCACTTTGCTATGATGAGACTGTAGACGATCAGTGCGAGTCAGGAGTTTGAAATACGGAGACTGTAGAGTATTAGTGCGAGTCAGAATATGACATACGGAGAATGTAGATTATAAGTGCGAGTCAGGAATATGACACACGGATACTGTAGATTATTAGTGCGAGTCAGGAATATGACATACGGAGACTGTAGAGTATTAGTGCGAGTCAGGAATATGACATACGGAGACTGTAGATTATTAGTGCGAGTCAGGAATATGACATACGGATATTGTATATGATCAGTGCGAGTCCGCACTATGCAATGATGAGACTGTAGATGATCAATGCGAGTCAGGAATATGTCATACGGAGACTGTAGATGATCAGTGCGAGTCAGGAATATAACATACGGAGACTTTAGATGATCAGTGCGAGTCAACACTATGGCATACAGAGACTATATACGATAAATTGAGCTAAATGCCCTTTTTAGTAGTAATAAAATGTTACTTATTAACGAAGTTACTGATAAGCGTTTACACATGTGTTATGATTTTAAAGGAATGCTTTATGTTGTCACGAGTGACTTTATTTATAAGTATATACACAGGTAATGGTATCCTTTGAGATAACGAACACACAATGTTATCTTTTTCTAAAGCTAAATAAACCTAACACAGATAATCAGAACCATATTTTCTGCGATTATGAACGGGACGTTTAATAAAGGCACTTGTCAGTTTATCAATATAAGTTAAAATTATGTATTATAATGTGATAGAGTCGACTCATGTTCGCCTTTGTAATTAAATAACTAGGTAGAGTTGTTAAATTGACAGGCTATTCAACACAATTGCTAAATTGTATTCATTTTAAATGTGTGCCTTTCAAAGATAAATGTTTAATAAGAAAACACAGAACCTACAATGAAACAAAGAATAACAAGGGAAATTAAAACTGGATCGATTTTGTTACGAAGAGAATTTATGGCACGCGGTGGTTCTCTTTGTAACTGATACAAGACATTAATTGCGAGAATAAAACGCACGTAGTTCTATTCGTAGCCAAGGAATAAACCATACAAAACTGTTATCTTTACAGGAGTTTTATTTAAAAATATCTTCTGATAAGGCTTTATACTTAAACATTCAGAAAAAATACAATGAAAAGGAAAACGAGAACACGACTCTAATGAACTTAATAAACAACTGGATTAAAAACTGATAATCCGGTATGCGGATTATTGTGTTTAGACCGTATATTTTGCAGTGACTGTTGCCTGAATTGGAGCTAGGCGTTTGGCAATTTACCTAACGGATTATAGTTGCCGCCTGTGAAATTGTTAAAACAGAAGGTACAGAATTATGAAAGTATTGGATAAACAAACAGTTAAATATAAATAAAGATATTATGGTAATGGTGAAGTTAAACAGTGTCTAAATGTGAGTAAGTGGTGCAACTTGTGAAAAAAACAGCTGGATCAATGACCAGATGCCACGGAAAGAAAGTGATTTCAGCAGTGTTAATATATAATATAAGTCGTCAAACAGAAGGAAAACACCTGTGGCGCAAGCAACAATGCGGCTGTTCAAAGCACAAAACTTTTACGGGACACAACGTCCCCGCCGCCTCCGCCCCCATTCTCTATAGACCGGGAAGTGACGCGCGTCATGCCGGTCTACCTTAACCAGTATCGGGACGGCCGCCGCCTGCCCACACCGGAAAAGGTGGCGGTCATGGAATTGTCCAAGCTTCGAGCGCCGCCGCCTGGGGAAGCACCAGAGAATTCTTAATGACATTTCTGAGCGCTGTCGGGCGCAGGAATTAACGACCTTAGCAGTAAACTCTTGCGAAAGTGAACATACATCGAGCTGGCAAGCCGAAAGAGATGACGTTTTATTCAGCGACTTTTATGGGATCAAAGTTTCATAACAGAGGAAGTATGAACGAAAACGAATTCGACGTTCAAAGAGAAAATGACTGCGTTTCGCCTGATGTCAAGCCGAAAATCTTTGAAAAAAACTATAAACAGTTTCCGGCCCGCAGAGTAATGAGACAACAAACAAAGTTTGAGTTCCTGCGACAGCCGACCATGTTGCCAAAAGTGGAGACTGATAGGCAGCCAACAATGTCGTCATCTTCAGACTCCCAGATAGCCACACTGAGAGCAAAGCTTGCACACCGCCAGCAGATCAACGGCCCTATACAGCTAGATCACTACACGAGTCCTAGACCGGATCTAGCGCCCCTGGTGCTTCCTTCTCTGGAGCGAGTACGGCCCCGCGTCTATTGAACGCCTGGAGAGGGGCGACACATGCTTTTCCACCAGTCGCCTCGTTTTGGGCAAGCGGTCAAAGACGCAGCTTACGTTGAACACGACACGCAGCGCGGCAGTAGAGGGTGGACGGCCAGAACCGTTCACGCTGCCGCATTCCATCACGAGCTTCCCAGCTGCAACTGACTAGTGGTCATTCGCCACCACCGAACTCCGCGCTTGAACTTGACCCGCCGCCGACCCTTGATAGTGAAATTATCCACCATGATTGTTTGGCTGAAATCGACATCCGGGTTTCATTCTGAGGAGAAGCGACTCATTATCCGACGTGTCATTGCATAATTTAAAAAAAAAAAAACATCAACAGTTAATTTTATACTTATTAAAAACATTGAAAACCACGAATACGGCCAAACTCGAATGATTTTTTCCTTTAATTGATAAATATATACTTCATTTGAATGTTTTCATATTACATATATTGATATATTGTGTAATTATAATATATATATATGTGATTTATTTTTGCTACATCTAATATTTACAGTTGGATTTGTTTAATACCGTAAAAACTAAATATGATGTTTTACTGTTTCAATCCGTGCAATTTGATTTATTAAGTTTTATTTTTATTTTCATTCGAATGTGTGTACATATCATATATAAGTCATATATATCTGATTTTGTGAACACCTTAAACGTTATGCACCATGTGTTTGCTACTTTAAATGTACTTCAACGAGGGTTTATTGTGTTTCAATCTTCGGTTTAAATCCACCCACGGAGAAAATGTTTGAATACCTCGTATCTTTTAATCATCAAAGAATAATGCCGAATGATAACAGACTTCAAAATGTCAACGCGTTAAGATGTTTATCTTATTTCTTTGTATACCCGTCTTTCTGATATGGACTGGCTACTTAATGCATTATCTTCTAGAAACATTGCGGTATAAAATACAATCCACTCTGATATATTAAAGGGCATACTATAAATTGATGCAAAAAATATTCATTCTTTATTTTAATGCATAATTACTGATACAGGTAGCGATATTCTGGCGCTTTTAGGCGGGAAATTTGTGGCCACGTAGCTATCAATTTATAAAAATACTAATTTTTTTTTTTACTGAATCTGTTTTGATAATTTTAGTCAAATGGGTTAAACATAATTATGTATTAAAATTATATTAAAATGGTATTGTGCCCCTTAAAATGAACTGACATTATGTGAATAGCAATTTCGTATTATATTATTTGTAAATGTTAAACACAAGTTACAAAATAACGTAAGAAAGAACTGTTCTTACTTCTTAATCTATATTTCTGTCAGAATGTGATTCCTTTGCTATTATGCTCATTCGTGCAAAAACGAAAATTTCAATACTCAATCGTTTCCTTGAGGTTTTAGCTGATTACATTTGTTTCGGTACAAATTATTTGTAAACGAAAACAAATGCTCGTATATAACATTCAATATGATGTCGTTATTAAATATACTTCAAAACTGATTCCCTTTCTAAAAAATGATTTTCTTATATATGCTTATTTACATTTTATTGACTCTTTGCTGTAATACGAACGTCTCGGGAAATTCACACAACAATAAACTGATAAATGGCCAAAAATGACGGTGTCAGCAATATCATATTTAATGGCTCACTAGTCAATAATTGACCATGTTTTACTAGCTTCACACTGCTATACCATGCTGTAATTTCCCAGGTACATAATTCTACCCTTAACCTTGCTTTTTCAAATGTATACTTTCACTATGATCCATAATTTTTCCACAAGCCGAGGAAGGAATGACAGTCTACGTTCCTAACTGTAAATGAGGGGCTTCCCCACATTAAGGGTAGGCGAGTAGCAAAGGTGTATTCAAAACAAGGGGGTATTTAGAAAATGAATTAAAATATCAATAAATTAAAAAAACAATAAGCATAAACGAAACAAAACATATGCTGCTTTCAGTGTACGTTCGTACTTTATTTCAATCACAAAAATACTTACATCTATGTATTTCTATGACACTTGTGAACATAAATACGATCTTACACTGAAATCAACAAATACTTATTATATAATTTTGCTACAAAGTGAATATAGCACTACTTTTGTGAAACCAATTATCTTAACATTTATTCGACATGTCTATTAAAGATAGCAACCCTTACTTCCATGTCGACCACTAACAAAATCACTTTCAACTTGGAAACAAGACAAACTGCCCCGAGTCGGGAATGTGATTATAAGCATCTTCCATGGCCGCTCAGGTAAGATAGGTTCATCCCAACCCGAGCGTAGTGCATTTTCCGGAAACGAGGTTTGCCAAGTTTCCAATGAACACCCTGCCCGAGGGTTTGTATGAACCTATCCTACAAGAGCGCCCATTGTAGATGCTTTTCTCCCACCTCAAATACAATACAATAGTAAAAATGTATTTTAATTTATCTTTTTACATAAGGGCACTTTTTTATCTTTGCCCGTGGGCAAAATAATGACTTCCAGCATGGCCAAATATTTGGATCTACTTATATGGGACGGGAGAAACATGTGTCCTAACCTTAGTGCTGTATATTACATAAGCACCAATGACTTCCTTAGCAACAACTGATAATCTTAGCAACTACCTATATTTATAGCAACCAATGGCTTCCTTAGCAACCATATAATTCCCGAGCATCAACTTACTTCCTTAGAATCCAATAATTTTCATAGCAATTACTGCCTTCCTTAGCAACCCTTACTTCTTCAGCAACCAAAGACTTCCCTTGCATCATGACCTTTTTACCAACCACCTTCATTCATAACATTCAATGATTTCTTTTAAAATCAATGACTTTCTATACAGCCAATGACTTCCTTAGCAATTACTGAGCAACTACCTACATTAATAAAATTTAGAGACCTCCTTAGCAACCTATGACTTTCTTTGAAACAAATGACTTCCATAGCAATCACTGACTTCCTTAGCAAGCAGTGACTACCTCGGAACCATATTATTCTCTAGCATCCACTTACCTGCTTAGTAACCAATGACTTCCTTAGCCGCCAAAGAATTCCTTGGCAACATAAGACTTTCTTAATAATAAAGACTTCCTTAACAATTTCAGCCAACTTTACTGCAATAAAAATAGTTTTCATTTAGATTTATTTTCTGGTAGTTATTTCTTCATTTGTTTTAGTCAGTTTATTGAAGAGTGTCATTGCATAGGAAGCTGAAAGAGTTCAGTGCACAGGATGCAAATGGAGAATATATTGTTTGGACCGGCTGTGTGAACATACTTTAATATTAATGTAAACCGTCTTCATTTCGAGTCAAACACTGTAAACAACTTAAGATAACAAAATCTAACTGCAGTTTCTGTTCGGAACATTTCAAGACTGGGTCATCAATTCTTTATTCTTTCCAGTATCCTTGTCAAAGCTTGACAGGCCATCAGTCATATGCATATTCACTGATTAGGGTATTGAACTCGAGTTCCAGCAGTGTTTTATGAAACTTGTGGCAGTGTTTTATGACCCGGATGAGAGAGTTGGAAAGACCGCACAGAGTTTGCCTGTTCCAAGAATGGATCAATTTATTAAAATATCTTAATAGTAACTAGGTAATTTCATTGCTCCAGTTACTTTTTTTGTGGTGATGGATGTACATTTAACATGAAGTAGATGTTTATGACCGTAGATAATGTTTATTTTGGTCATCGAAACTGAGATGGGTAGAAATGAGGTTTTTATTAGGTAAAGGGTTTAAGGCCATCCCCCCCCCCTCCCTCCGTGTAACACTTTCAATAATACCCAAATCATCAAGCAGACCCTTGGCATATTCTTCATCATACTTTCCCGGTTTCTTTCCATCACAATGCCTTTGCTTCATATCGGCCCACATCAGTTCTCGTTTTGTGCGTTATTTAACAGTTGCTTGATACTTTTAGTGACGTTTAGACCTTTCTGAGGCTATGTCTAGTAAATAAATGCTCTGGGTAACAAAGGCTAACCGTTGTTAGTTGTAATTTATTCTGAACAGATTTTTAGTGAGTTGTTAAGATGGAATGTCTACGATGCCAGAGAACCAGCAACGATCCTTTACACATTAAAATGTTTCGGCATTGTTAACAGTACTCTTGTACTGAACGCCTCAAGATTTTAATCGGAAGCGTCATCTCATATGCTCATAGCTGTCTGTCCACTGTGCAAACAGTACTGCAGTTTTCAGAATAGCGCTCAACTGTAGCCTTACGAACTTCTGGTAATTCTGGCCCATAATGTTGCCACTACCAATATCTCAAAATCTTTCAGAAATTATAGAACAGCGAGCATTTATGTCCTCGGCAAGTACCGAAGCATCTTCTTGTTTAGACAGTTTGGTTCGCAATTTTGGAAACATATTTGGGCTCCGAAAAAGCACGTCTGTTGTTTTTTTTAATTCGCCTAGGTCCAAGATGCTGTGGGCCAGCTTTCTTAAAAAAATCTAGGTACAACCAAGTTCCTCTTAGAAATCCTGCATTCCAGGTTTTTGCGTCGCCGTCCGGCGTCATTGTGCGAACAGTATATCATCCTTTTACAACTCTTCTGCAATTACATAGTCAATCTTTCTCTCTGACGGTGGCTCCATGTATTGCAGGGTTGCTATACAGCCAGCATGGCCATCTTGATATTCAACTTCAAAGTTCCTATTGCTCAGGTAAGAACCAGTCCAGCACAGCTTTTTTTGGACTACAAGTGCCACCACATGCGTGTGACTAATGTGATTTTCAATAGCCACACTAAAGACATAAGAAGCAGCTTGTCCAGTCGGGGTTTGTATAAAAAAACAACAATGCAGCTGGAGTTATATCCACTGACAGACTGAAGTGATTTGGATTTTAGGTGCCACATTTACGGTTCTACGCAGTGACAAGCTAGCGATTATCTGTCATGTCATCTTCATTGAGTTTAATAGTGTTTCTACTAGCTTTATCAACACATTTCTGCATGTGACTTCTTGCAGGGGCTGGAATATGTGTATATGAGAAGCGCACTTGTCTAGTTCTAGTAGACATACCCTGCAGCTCAGAAACATTGTATTGCAGCTCCTTTGCACTCCTTGCATACTAGAATACTTAAATTCAGATTCTGGCACTTCTTATCATGATCTATAAGCTCTAATTGTACACTACCTATGATGGATAAGATCTTTCTCAAGTTGACTATGCGGTTTCCGAGATTTACAAACCTCCTTTTGCAAAGGGCGTAGTTTCAGGACACCGGGCCAGTTTTCCAGCTGTATAGAATCGACTTCTCCAGCAGAACTTGAGCCAAAAATAGTATCAGACTCATTACAGCACGTTGAGTTTTTGCTCATTTTCTCAATGAAATCACCACTATGACAACTGTTGAGACTATATACAAATTGAGAAACCATTATATAGGGAGCCTTTTTGGTGCTTTAAAATCAGATATGTAAACAGGATTCTCGTGGGTTTTAAGAGGCCTTGTGGAGCTTTCATTATTTACTGGGGTAAGGGAAGATTAAATATGTAAGATAAGAAAGTAAACACTGTTTTATAGGGTTTGTTTGTTTTTATTTAATCACCACTTTGAAGCTAATGATTGTATATCTACAATACTGTATTTGCTAAACATATTTCAAGTTTTATATCTTTTGTATTTTTTTTATTATTCAAATATGTTTTTCTTACAGAAAGCATTTCAAAAGGTGTGAAGTGACTTAATCAGGGATAAGGAACGAATATTACACAAAAGAAGTGTCATGTTTTGTTTTAATTTCATGTACATTTATAAATTATACCTGGAGAAACTTCAATTTTAGTCTGATCTCCATTTCTCAGAAAATGTAGCTGTCCAGAGGGCCTATTCCATCAAGGGGTATCACTGGCTTTTAATTGCTGTTGCGGTTCACTTTTTCATAGCAAAAGAAAACAAAAACAAATGTGTTTTTCGTTCTTAAATAAACACTTCAGAGGTAAGAAATTAATAGTCTAAAAAGGGTAAAATTTTGATTGGTTAATGCTAAAAGATATGCTGCGATTTCCTATGGTCTCATAAGGTAGACATACCCTGTTTTCTGCATATTTCTTTTAAATTAAACTCGGCATCCTTCATAAGAACCGTTGTTTTCGACATTTGTTCATCCTTTTGGGTATATAAACCGTTTGTATTAAATGTGTTAAATCTTATTTGGGAGTAATAGTGCATCTTTAAACATTTGCATAGTGTTGCTTGGCCAGAACGAAAGGCTTCCGGTTCGTTGTAGTTATTAAAACAATGTTTCTCTCCATTTAGGTAGCATTTGATGATGTTAAGATTGCAGCCGAGTATGTATTTTTAAGTTTACTACATGATAAATATCATATCTAAAATTATTAATTTAGTTTTGAATGCTATTTTGTAGGCCCTCTGTCGTGGGTTGATGGATTCAGAGATACCCAAGATGCGTATGGACGTTAAAGATAGTGACTGTTAACAAATCATGTTAGCAAAAAGACCCACAAAACTGGCTTGATATTGTTTTCTGATGTAAAACTACAGACAAAATGTTCATTATGTTTGAAATCTTTTCTGCAAATTCATAATAAAGTGGCATCCAGGAGTGATTTTACATTTAACAAAGAAGGGAATGCCGTTCAGTGCCGACACCATAACTATACAGCTGCACTAACTCTTTCGACTAGTATTGATACGTATAATACGAGTTTGTTCCCTTTCGATGTTAGCTCATGTCTGTAAACGTTTTAACAGACATTGGAATAAATGCTTTAAAGATGCACTCTTACACATAAAGCATAAACCACGTTATTTCTACCTTATGAGACTATAGTAGACCACAGTTATTCTTTTAGCATTCACCAGTCATTTAATAAATACTGCTCTTTCCGCTATTAAATACATGGTTACAATATTGTTACCAGTTATTAATTATTTTTTATAAATGCATTATTTTGTAAGTAATTAAGAGTTATCAGACAAAATGTATGTTTGTTATACATGTGTATGTATTGATTTTGAATCAGAGTGTCACTTTAAGGATACGTTACGCATTCATATTAAGTGATGCTGCTTATGTTTGTCTTAATATGATTTGTGGTTGAAGTTAACTGAAACTCGAATATTAGGAAATAATTATAGATTACAATACGGATAGTTCATACATGCATTAAATGATGTACACTCAAAGCGTCGTACCAGGTCATGTCGCGCTTGTTTACCAAATAAATCTTACTCTTCATTAACTTCGACAATATATATATATACTTCTATTTTTATTTTATTTTTTTGTTTTTGTTTGTTGAGTTTATTTTTTGTTGTTGTTGTTGCGTGTTTTTTTTGTGTTTTTTTTTTGTTTGTTGTTGTTGTTTTGTTTTTGTTTTTGTTTTTTTTTTTGGGGGGGGGGGGCTGGCGGGGGTCAACAAATATAAATACTACTTGTATGTAACCGGCGCCGATGCCAGTTCTGTCAAAATAACTTCCCTTGTTTACAATTTCCCATTTATAGTTGATGATTTCAAGCCAATTGCAATAAACATCATGTTTTAATGCAAACGCTCTTCGATGTAAGCATAGATGCTGTGTGTTTTTATTTGGACAATAACTATTATACATATTAACTATCAAATCTTTGTTTTCACATAAGACACATTGATTATATAGACATAAACTGTTGTTTGTACAAAATGACAGATCAACACAACAGTACTGTATAACAACACTGGGATATCAAATCCTGAGTAAGAAAAACACCTATCGCATGAGTCTTCATACGGATTAATGCCATATTTTGGGTCCTGCGTACCGCTAACAACAGTTTATTCGCGATTAGTACAAAAAGCTGTATCAATAATTGTTGGGGGTTACTGCCTTCAGTGAACAGACTCCACTCAAGGTAGACTAGGCACACTATTACAATCATCTACACCCACGGTACACTGTAAAGCGTATCGAACATACACTCGAGTACTGAGGGTATCCGACATTGCAACTCATGACCGTCCACTCCAGTATTGGGGGTATTCGACATTGCAACTCATGACCGTCCACTCCAGTACTGGGGGTATCCGACATTGCAACACACGACCACACGCAGCGCTGCGTACAGTAACGGTGTTTATAGCTAACCATTTTTGATTTGGTTTCCCGATTGCAGTGTATGCTTTTCAACAGAACGGTTTAAGTTGCTCTTCACAAACAAAAGTGTGATTACGTAAATTGATTTGCTTTATTACTTTAGCCAACTAAATTGCTTGAAATGTGTCATGGTTAGCCTGCATTTGATTGCAAGTAAAACAGTTAATGTTTCTTTTTTCTTCAAGAGTGGTCTTAACAACATCAGGATTTTATCAAACACAGAAAGAGTATTGTCATCTTCATAATTATACAAGACTGCCTTATTGATCTTGCGCTTCGTCAATCCTTGACTTTTTATGTATACCAGTTAAATTTGTTGTTTGTCTTATAGATTTCGAAGTGACTGGTGATAGTTGCTTAAACCATCTCAAGGCATAGGCCTATTTTCTGTTGTTTGAACATTATGTGTAATGAGAAGACACTTGCCGATGATATAAATGCAGTTTAAATGAATCGTATTAAATTAATTAAAAAGGCGAATAAGGATGTAAATATATTATATGTGTATACTTGTGCATTAAAGACTCAGTGTCGCTTAGGATTGGGTGATTAGAGAGAAAAAATGAGTGTATAACTATGTAAGAGTTTCACAAAATGTCTGGTAGGTTCCCGAGGTCCACACGATGCTTTATTAAAAATAAAAGAATTTAAACTTCCAACGAAATTCCAAAGCTTTCCACTGAATGACTAAATGTTAA
Organism: Mya arenaria; assembly: GCF_026914265.1. NCBI lineage: Eukaryota > Metazoa > Mollusca > Bivalvia > Myida > Myidae > Mya > Mya arenaria. Next base: position 82,227,081 of record NC_069127.1, on the reverse strand, counting down.
TGATACAGACAAGTGGGCGGAGCATAGCATCAATGTTGTTTAGTGAAAAAATCGCAGATAGGTACTCGCTTATGCTTTTTTGTAAAATGCACTATTTGTGTATCCCGAAATAAAATGACATGACAAATGAACTGAAGGATTGATTATGCAAATAGATAAAAGATGAACCAAACAAGTTTAGAGGTATTGTGTAAAGTGTCCTTAGAAAATTATTAACAGAAGTAATTAATAGTAGGCTGTCAACGTTATCATGTACTTCTGGAAGCCGAGGAAAATTTAATAACTCAGTTCACTAATCAAAATAATTATTATGCACATTTATTGATTAAACTAAAGCATTTGATTATATTGTAAGGGAACCCCGTTATTTAAAGAAATATAAACTTGGTATTCTAGTAGACTTCTTTATGTTGTAATGTCATATCCATGTATAACCATGTATACACAATAGTTAATCTTCACAATGGCAAAGGTGCAATAATGGAAAGTCATCTACGGTTAAGGCAAGGTGGATGCCTTTCACCGAATTTGTTTTATCTTTATATTAATGATTTAGAAGATATATTTTATCTGAAAAGGGGCCAAAGGAGTCGATACTAGATTATTTGAAATTTGCTTAACAGGAATTGTTGAAAATATGTTAATATAAATGTTAAAAAGTGGCAATAAGCTACTTATGCTTTTTCCTCCATTAAAAAGGCAACATGTCTGAGTAATATGTTGGTAACCTATCACCAAAACACACGGAGGTCTTTTTTATTACTTATGTACTGAGCTATTTTTAAAACATAAATTCAAACACAAAACAGCTTAATGTTTTGTAATTCATTTATTGCAATTAAACATTTTTGAATTAATAACAAGACAGCATTGAAATTATCATAACATAATGTCTAACAGTACATTTACAAACATATGACAAATAATATATTTGATACATATAAAACATAATATAGCATAGACTATATCATCAATTTCTGCTCTATCGAAGCCTCTTGATAAGTTTCCACTCATTTTGTCCATTACATAATTTGCTTAAATCGACTCTTGACGCCCACTTTTGTATGAGGAAAGTTTTTTGGATGAAAAACCGACGTGTCACAAAATAAGTGACAAAATGCAGCTTTGCGTTCGCCAAGTCCTTCCTCAAAATTTTCCCCATATCGACAAACAGTTCTCCGAGTTGTTTCCCATACCGTACAACACGCACGTTCTTCGTAGTTTCACCGGACTCGTGTGATAAGCTAACACACAAACAAATGTTCGTAAGGCGGTCGTTCTGTAAGAAGTCTGGAAGTTCTCCCTTTTGGCTGATAGTGACTCTGAACTTTCCTTCATCGTCCAGTCTGCATTTCGTTCCAATGGCAAAAGTTGGTTCGGGTGTTTCATTGCACAATGACTCCAGATACGCCCTGTCGATAGCTTCCCGACGACGCTTTACAGCAAGTACTTGAGCGTCACGGAGTATTTTGCTGGACTTTCGATTTTGCAAGAAGTGAAGCTTTGGAGAGAACGAAATCATTGCTTTCCACTTGGATATTGCATTACTCATACACGTCATTGTACTTCCGTAGTTATTGCCCTCCTTCAGTTTCTGTAAATTCACAGGTTTCAAATATCTTTTCAGAATAAAGACGGTACTGTTCCGTGTCTGTATTGCTTGGTCTTATATTCATCGCTAAGGAAACGCTCCTCCTTCTAATTAACACATTCTTGAAAAGCACGTCCTTCCTCTGGACAAATAGCACACTAAAAGATGTACACGTAGCATTTGCTAGCTAGTTATTTCATTTCTGCAAATCGATGTCAGTTCGTTTTAAAATTCATTTTTTTCATTAGTTTCAGCAAGGAGGTGATCTTGATGGAGTCATACGATTTTTTTGATTTTTTTTTGTCTTCCATATAGTTATTTTGAAAATATTTTGGACCCTCCTAATTGCACGAACATAAAAACAAGTGTCAAAGAAAGCATCAACATGTTATCTCTACATTCAGGCACACGTTCTGATCATGACATATCAAGTGTGATCTCTACATTCAGGCACACGTTCTGATCATGACATATCAAGTGTGATCTCTACATTCAGGCACACATTCTGATCATGACATATCAAGTGTTATCTCTACATTCAGGCACACGTTCTGATCATGACATATCAAGTGTGATCTCTACATTCAGGCACACGTTCTGATCATGACATATCAAGTGTGATCTCTACATTCAGGCACACGTTCTGATCATGACATATCAAGTGTGATCTCTACATTCAGGCACACATTCTGATCATGACATATCAAGTGTGATCTCTACATTCAGGCACACGTTCTGATCATGACATATCAAGTGTTATCTCTACATTCAGGCACACGTTCTGATCATGACATATCAAGTGTGATCTCTACATTCAGGCACACGTTCTGATCATGACATATCAAGTGTGATCTCTACATTCAGGCACACGTTCTGATCATGACATATCAAGTGTGATCTCTACATTCAGGCACACGTTCTGATCATGACATATCAAGTGTTATCTCTACATTCAGGCACACGTTCTGATCATGACATATCAAGTGTTATCTCTACATTCAGGCACACATTCTGATCATGACATATCAAGTGTTATCTCTACATTCAGGCACACGTTCTGATCATGACATATCAATTGTTATCTCTACATTCAGACACACGTTCTGATCATGACATATCAAGTGTTATCTCTACATTCAGGCACACGTTCTGATCATGACATATCAAGTGTTATCTCTACATTCAGGCACACGTTCTGATCATGACATATCAAGTGTTATCTCTACATTCAGGCACACATTCTGATCATGACATATCAAGTGTTATCTCTACATTCAGGCACACGTTCTGATCATGACATATCAAGTGTTATCTCTACATTCAGGCACACGTTCTGATCATGACATATCAAGTGATTTTTTTTCTACATGTCAATTCAAATTAAGTCATAAGCTATTTATTTGCGGCAACCTCAAGCTGGATTGAGTAGCTTCATGCAGCGTGTTTCAATTGCGATAGTTTGATCGTTGTGTCCTTCTTCATATCTTGTATTATTGTGTCTCTTGTTTATAGTTTGTTTGGTCACAATAAGTGTGCCTTTAAACATGATATTTCGTAACTTTTAGGCGGGGCCTTTTCCTTTAGTTTCCATTCTATATTTGGATGCATTTCCTTTTTGTGAGAAAACTTCTTATTCGATGTACCCAAATGAATTACCATAAGAAAACAGACCAGGGTTGACGATAGGAAACCGTTTGCAAAGATGTCTTTACAATGTCATGTCAGGCTTGACAGTGGTTGAAACAAAATGAAAGGCAGTATATCTCGGTAGTTGATACTTGCTGTTGGCTTACTGCTTTCAAAAAGTGATGGACATATTTATAACCGCTAGGACTTTGTTATAATACAGATATGTAATGAATTTAAACAATTGCAAACATAAGCAACAATGCAATGAACAAGCAGTTTGATTACAAATGTAGTTCGATTACAAATGTATATACGGAAAAAGTCTGTACCTAATCACGTGGTGTGAAAATGAATTTCGATAACAAAGGTAGTATGTCTGGATGTGTAAAGAATAATTGTTTCTTTTAGTGCAATGTATCGCGCAAAACTTAAGACAAATAACTTAATACCGGAAACAACGTCATTGATTTTTATTCTCAGCACTTTGGTTTTCTTACGGTAAAACTGACTAAAATGATGAAGGCAGTGATATTATACCTCAATAAACTCACAGTTTCAAACGGTGAGTATATAAGGATATAATTTATCGTGATTCTTCAATACATCACCGAAAAGCTTGAACTAAATTATGATTCTTCATCGTCATTGAAACCTGGTTATATAAAATCAAATTCCTTAGCAGCATCTACTCGACATTATGCGTTGTGTGGTTATTTTATAGAATATTATTTACTGCGTTATGCGGTTCTTATAACTATAGATTCTGAATTCAAATTTGTTTACATTCGACAGGTATTGTTTACTCTCCGATTGGAGTTGTATTAACTATGGCACTTTGGGTGTTGAAGACGCCTAACAAAAGAATGCACTGCATTGTCAACACATTTTTTTATGTTTAACGACTTATTTCCAAGCCTAGGGTAGGCCAAGCGTCAATGTACGTACAGGTTGACGTACGTTGTGAACTTCTCTTATGGTATTTTCGCCGATTTTAGTTAAATTGGATTGTGTTTTATTTTCATTTCATACGTCTAGAAACTGCTGCGACTAGAGAGTACTTAAAATAATAATAGCGAAACCAGTTGATGTATTGTTGAAAAATAACTTAATGCAAACACCAAAACGAAATATAAAACCAATATGGATTTACAGTGGTGGAAATAAACACAAGTCCGCAAGCCCTGCACTGGTGAAATGTCTTCCGGGCTTGCTCATATTATTAATTATATATACCAGAGCTTGTTTAAAAAAATGATGCCAAGCAGAGGTATAAGAATTTTGGCTTTTTCATCTAAAAGTCTTATTTCAATAACTGATGTAATACCGATGTTTATATCCTAATATACGTGTTCCTTTATGTAATACCAGTTGCATAACATACCTAAAGTCAGCTAATCAAAGCGTTGTGGTCTCTCGGTCAGCATGTGTTTCTTACGGTGACATAGAGGTGACATTTTTTTTATCTCTTTAAAACGACGTAAATATCTCGTTATAAGGGCTTAGTAGCTGGTTAAAGCGACTTACGTTTCACGTTAAAACGACTAAGTATTCTTGTAAATATTACGTATGCGTACAAAATATTGGACTTTCATTTCCAACATGTATCACATCGTCTGAAAACTGTGAGAATACGTACTTTGTACATGTAATGTTAATTGTCTGAATTCTGTTTTATTCGCATGAACGACACGTTTTAGCAAACAAGGGTCATTTAGTTTAAACAAATTTTATAACGATTGTGAACCAAGTTGTTTCAATATTATATTATGCACTAAGCGTAAATGATCTAAATAGGAAAAATATGTATACCCAATCATTCAAACTTTGCATTGATACCAAATTAAGAGCATTTCAGTACAAATTTCTTCTTAGAATACTGCCTGATAATAGTAAACTTTATCGATACAAAATTAGTTCTTGCAGTCTTTGTGATTTTTGCTCAATGTATATAGATTCGAACAAACATATGTTTTTGGAATGCCATTCCACCCAAATATTCTGGAACAAAATAACACGCTTACACGCATATTTGAGGTTGATATTTCGACAATAAATTACAGTGATGTCACTTTTTGTTACTTTAAGTCATTAAATGGGAATTATGAATATGCAATTAACTTTGTTATACTTCTTGCAAAATACTTTATCTTTAAATCAAAGTGTGAAGGAAGTACGCCTGTCTTTGAGGCTTTTGTTCCATATTTTTCAAAGAGACTGCAAACAGAAAAGATAATAGCTATGGCCAAAACTAAATTGCATACGTTTCATGATACCGCACGTTTACACCAATGTAAGAATGTAAATTTCATCCACATTGCTTACTTGCTTTTTTTCTATTCAACATTTCTTAATTTCTTATAAACTAACACCCAAAAACAGAAAAACCCAAATAGTTTTCATGATTGAATTTGGTACACGACTTTTCTATACTTTATGAATATATGTATGATGTATATTTGAGAAAATAAAATTGAAAACAAAAATATATTTATATACTATTCACTCTCGTTGGCACACTTTTTCCCTAATATGTGGTCTTATGTTGTTGGGTGAACCGGCGTAACCGGAGGTAACCCACTTGGCTGGCTTTGTGGTCACAAACCAAATTCACATGCGCCCAGTCCGGGTCGCCTTGGTGAGAAGCGACAGCGCTAACCTCTGCTCCAACCGGACAGACAACGGTTAGTTAAGGTCTAATCATGTTCGCACCGAAATGTTTATATTAACAAAAACACTAGTATACTCAGTGTGTGTATACCACGTTATGAATTAAGTCACATATGCAACGTCGGAAGGCAACATTTTGCTTCGAATGAAGACTTAAAACAAAGATAACTTTTATTTTGTTCACGATTTTAAATGGAACAAACGGCAGTCCATGCCGCTCAAAGAGCACCGCCTTCGTTTTATTTCCAAACTTTGATTGGGTGATTGGTTTCATCAAACAATTCGACTAATATGTTTCTAAAATAATGCTTTGACAGTGCTCTGTGAGACGGCCGTTTTGTAGAAAGGTTAGTCGAGGTGTTTAAGAAACTAAACCCTCAATAACTTTGAACTTTTTTTGGAACTTATATTCAAATACTCATGGCCGATTACAGGCATACAGAGTTAACAAACAAAATGCAATAATAAAATGGAATGGCGAACAATGGATACACATAACATACAAAGAATGACATGAAAATTACTCTCTACAACACTACAACAAGACATATGTACAATGGACAAAGACAAAATAGTTTGCATGAGAAGAAAAAAAGAAAAGATAAAAGGATGGTGGAGTTGGCACTAAATAAAATTTATCTTTTAAATTTGAACAAAATATTTTTTTATGAATTTAGCTAGTCTAATTGTAGTAGAGGTGTCAGTGCTACACATTAATTTCTGAAACTTAAGTGTATTTGGATACTGATAGTAATATTTATCAATAAACTTAACCCTCAATAAAGAAAAAAAACTCTAGTAGAGGACATTTAAGCGGCACAGACTGCGCTATGTTTTATTTAAAATGGAGAAGTAATGGTGAAGTTATCTGTGTTTAAAGTCTTCATTTAAAGGAAAATATTGCTTTCCGACGTAGCAATTATGACATAATTAATTACTTGGTTTACACACACTGAATATACCAGTTAAAACAATATATCAACAAATGACAGACAGTCGCAAACCAATATAATGCAGGTTGATAAAACACGGACTCTATGCCTTCGCAATAGTTTGTTAACAGGTATTGTTCTCTATGGAAAATACACATGTTTATAAAACATGGCTGCATACCGGCAGACATTAAATTTTGATAATGCCAGCTCTTGTTTTTGCCTATACATACTATTAATATATCCCTGAGATTGTGTATTTAAAGTTGATTAAATTGAATTGATTCTGGTGCGATAGTTTTTTCATATTTGGAAAGTTTACCAATTTACAGCTTGAAAGGTCATGGACTGTCATTGGCGTCATTGGCGGTGATTGTACGCCTTTAAATTGTTGGATAGGTAGCCATATAAGGAAAGGCGCAAAACATTGTCGACAGCGCCACCAGTACTCGACAGCGCCATTATCAGAGTAACAGTGCAAACATATTTCTAAGAATTGCTCATTAGTTGTGTTGTGTTCCGATGTAAGAACTATTCACAAACAGTTATATTTGCATGCGCCAGAATGTTCTTACGGTGTGTGTAAGCAGTGAAGCTTCATGAAATGTTAGCAGATCTCAAATTATGCACATGTCCGAGTCGGGAGAAAAGCTCCTGACACAACAGTTCGCACAATATTGAAACGAAATTGTAGCCAACCTGTTACTCGGTACTACATTTTCCGATTTTCGAAATGTCCATTTGATAAAATAATCAAATAGAATATAAATCATACTCACGTGTTCGGAAGTAAACATAAGGCATCGCTGCACCACCGAAGTGTCGGCCATGCTATGGCCATGAATAAAAACATTCTTAAGTCTGAGTCTAGACTCAGTTTTGGAAAGCATGTTTACCACGTGATAAATTACGTCATATATGCTAAGTCGGAAGGCAACATTTTGCTTAAAATACAGACTTAAATCAAATATAACTTTTCTTTAACTTCACCATTTTAAATAAAACAAAGGGCAGTCTATGCCGCTTAAAGAGCCCCGCCTTTGTTTCATCATCGAAGTTTGATAAGGTGATTAGTTTCATCAAATACTTCTACAAACCTGTTTCCAAAATAATGTTTTGACAGCGCAGTTTTAAAAAGTGTGTTAAGAAGCTCAACTCTAAATCTAACTCTGGTAAAAGACCGAAGGCTCCGTAAGCGGCGTATTCTGCGCTATTTTAAAATGGTGAAGAAATAGTGAAGTTATCTTTGTTTAAAGTCTTCATTCGAAGCAAAACTTTATATGCGTTGAGCGACAAGCGTGATTTATGAGCGTCCGCATCGTTCGTATATAAAGGACTAGCACACTTTTATACTATAGGTCGGGTTCCAATTTGTGAGCAATTTATGCGACATTTAAGAGCCTTTTTGCTTTCCTGATGGTGGGTTAATTATACAATGAAAACTACAGAGATAAGCAAATAAGCCATGGTGGAAATACGAAAATACAAACATGATCTTAGTTTTCTTTTTATACAACCAAAGAAATTTGTTACTGCGCATTTTTCATAAGCTCCCTCATGTATCGCTCCAGCTCCGTATCGCTATAAAATGGTTTATACATACACTATGGCTACCCATCCCTACGCTTTTTATGTTGACGCACCCGTCTTTAGGGATCCTACCGATAGGTCGTTGAGTTCGGTTGACGCACATTGCCTTGACGTAAGCCCCGGAAACGAGTTGCATAAATAAGCCTGTCTGATAAGGCGGGCATTTCGCGGCAGTGTATACCCATTCGTTTAGGGAGTGGGACCGTTTATTACTTTACAGTTAGAGCTCTTGTTGAAAATAGGCGATACCTCGCCCATTCGTTTAGGGAATGGGACCGTTTATTACTTTACAGTTAGAGCGCTTGTTGAAAATAGGCGATACCTCGGTCATTCGTTTAGGGAGTGGGACCGTTTATTACTTTACAGTTAGAGCTCTTGTTGAAAATAGACGATACCTCGGTCATTCGTTTCTACAGTTTGTTCCTGTCTTTTGTCCCTGGTTTTTGTCCATGTCATTTGGTGTGGGTGTGGGTGTGTGCGTGCGCGCGCGTGCGTGTGTGTGAGCTTGCGTGCGTGCGCGTGCAAGCGCGTGCGTGTGCGTGCGTACGTGTTATTTCTTTAGAAACTGGCAAGCTTCACACCAAGATGTCCCGGGTTCCAGCCCCTGCCTATATGAAAGTGAGTTTCGTGTGTGGATAAACAAGCCGGCCGGGAGATTGGCTTCCTGTGAGTAATATAATGTTGTAATAATTTGTTTCACAATCGCTGTAAAATAAAGAAGTTGCTAAATTAGTTGTTGTCTGTATGTCTGTGTTTTATCTTCGGTCTTTAATTTAGCGTTAGAAACATACGGGTGTCGTTATCACTGTTTTCATGAATGTATTATCTTGGTCAATTGCATCTTAACACAAATATCTTAACTTCCCTAATATTTCACACCCATTGATAACTGCCACTAACGTTCGCTAAATTGTTAAAAAACAAACAAACCTGTTTTATGCAAAATAAAACAAAAAACAACCAGATAGCTAAAACGGTGCACAATGGTACAACGCATTTACCACTTGGCACAACAATGACATTATCTACCCCCTAATTGTGTTATGGAACTTATTCAAAAGTCAATTACCTGTCTACGTTACAGCCTTTATTACGGAAGATTTTTTTCTGACAAAGAGCTCTGTCACTGTAGCACAGACAGTCACGGTATTCTTTTTTCCAATAGATGGACAGACGGGCAAACAGGCGGAAGGACGAAAGACCAATAGACAGACAGACAGACAGACAGACAGACAACGACCGACAGACAGACAGTTCACAACATCGCATAAAATAAGAAATATAAAATACTACTTCATGAACTGAAAAGCTCCAACATACCAAGGATAACGCAATAAAGAGCCGGCTTTGAGTTATATTATAGTCTTTAGCATTGGTAGTGTGACATGCAATAATTCTTAGGGAAAAAAACATACAAATAATTGTCATAATATGTAGATAGAAAATCATAGAGGTTTATTGCATAATAAACACTAAATATATCAGATAGTGTATTGTGATGAAAGACATATGTAGAAGTTCAAATTAATAAAGAGAACCATTAGTTTGAGAATCTATAATGACACTGTGGACAATGAACGGGAAGAATATTAACATACTCAACATGGCATTTCACGCAAGCTGTAATGATACAAGTTTGCAAATCCGTTTCCACATTTGCGAACCGAAAACTCCTTCATGTTTTACCCGACTCCTTCTGAACAGTCAATACTCCTTCATGTTTTACCCGACTCCTGCTGAGCAATGAAAACTCCTTCATGTTTTACCCGATGCCTGCTGGCAAATGAAAACTCCTTCGTGATGTATCGGACTATTGCTGAGCAATGAAAACTCATTCATGGTTTACCCGACACCTGCTGAGCAATAAAAACTCCTTCATGTTTTATTCAACTCCTGCTGAACAACCAAACTCCTTCATGTTTTACCCGACTTCTGCTGAGCAATGAAAACTCCTTCATGTTTTACCCAACTCCTGCTGAACAACGAAACTCCTTCATGTTTTACCGAACTCCTGCTGAGCAACAAAAACTCCTTCATGTTTTACCCGACTCCTGCTGAGCAATGGAAACTACTTCATGTCTACCCGACTCCGACTAACAAATGAAAACTCCTTCATGTTTTACCCGACTCCTGCGAAGCAATGAAAACTCCTTCATGTTTTATCTGACTCCTGATGAGCAACGGAAACTCCTTCATGTTTTTACCCGACTCCTGCTGAACAACAAAAACTCCTTTATGTTTTATCCGACTCCTGATGAGCAATGAACACTCCTTCATGTTTTACTCGACTCCTAATGACAAATAATAACTCCTTCATGTTTTACCCGTCTCCTGCGAAGCAATAAAAACGTCTTCATGTTTTACCCAACTCCTGCTGACCAATGAAAACTCCTTCATGTTTTACCCGACTTCTGCTGAGCAGTGAAAACTCCTTCATGTTTTACCCGACTCCTGCTAATCAACGAAAACTCCTTCATATTTTACCCGACTCCTGCGAAGCAATGAAAACTCCTTCATGTTTTACCCGACTCCTGCTGTGCAATGAACACTCCTTCATGTTTTACTCGACTCCTAATGACAAATGATAACTCCTTCATGTTTTACCCGACACCTGCTGAGCAATGAAAACTCCTTCATGTTTTACCCGACTCCTGCTTAGCAACAAAAACTCCTTCATGTTTTACCCGACTCCTGCTGAGCAATGGAAACTCCTTCATGTTTTACCCGACCCCTGCTGAACAACAAAAACTCCTTCATGTTTTACCCGTCTCCTGCGAAGCAATGAAAACTTCTTCATGTATTACCCCACTCCTGCTTATCAACGAAAACTCCTTCATGTTTTATCCGACTCCTGCTAATCAACGAAAACTCTTTCATGTTTTGTCCGACTCCTGATGAGCAATGAACACTCCTTCATGTTTTACTCGACTCCTAATGACAAATGATAACTCCTTCATGTTTTACCCGTCTCCTGCGAAGCAATAAAAACGTCTTCATGTTTTACCCAACTCCTGCTGACCATTGAAAACTCCTTCATATTTTACCCGACTCCTGCGAAGCAATGAAAACTCCTTCATGTTTTACCCGACTCCTGCTGTGCAATGAACACTCCTTCATGTTTTACTCGACTCCTAATGACAAATGATAACTCCTTCATGTTTTACCCGTCTCCTGCGAAGCAATGAAAACTCCTTCATGTTTTACCCGACTTCTGCTGAGCATTGAAAACTCCTTCATGTTTTACCCGACTCCTGCTAATCAATGAAAACTCCTTCATATTTTACCCGACTCCTGCGAAGCAGTGAAAACTCCTTCATGTTTTATCCGACTCCTGATGAGCAACAAAAACTCCTTCATGTTTTACCCGACTCCTGCTGAGCAATGAACACTCCTTCGTGATGTATCGGACTATTGCTGAGTAATGAAAACTCCTTCATGTTTTACCCGACTCCTGCTGAGCATTGAAACTCCTTCATGGTTTACCCGACTCCTTCTGAGCAATGAAAACTCCTTCATGTTTTATCCAACTCCTGCTGAACAACAAAAACTCCTTTATGTTTTACCCGATGCCTGCTGACCAATGAAAACTCCTTCATGTTTTACCCGTCTCCTGCTGAGCAATGAAAACTCCTTCATGTTTTACCCGACTCCTGCTGAACAACGAATTGTCCTTCATGTTTTACCGGACTCCTGCTGAGCAATGGAAACTCCTCCATGTTTTACCCGACCCCTGCTGAGCAATGAACACTCCTTCATGTTTTACCCGACTCTTGCTAATCAATGAAAACTTCTTCATGTTTTATCCGACTCCTGCTGAGCAACGAAAACTCCTTCATGTTTTACCCGACTCCTGCTGAGCAACGAAAACTCCTTTGATGTTTAACCCGACTCCTGCTGAGCAACAAAAACTCATTCATGTTTTACCCGACTCCTGCTGAGCAATGGAAACTCCTCCATGTTTTACCCAACTCCTGCTGAACAACCAATACTCTTTCATGTTTTACCCGACTCCTGCTGAACAACGAAATCTCCTTAATGTTTTACCCGACTCCTGCTGAACAACAAAAACTCCTTTATGTTTTACCCGACTCCTGCTAAACAACCAATACTCCTTCATGTTTTACCCGACTCCTGCTGAACAACAAAAACTCCTTCATGTTTTACCCGACTCCTGCTGAGCAATGAAAACTCCTTCATGTTTTACCCGACTCCTGCTGAGCAATGGAAACTCCTTCATGTTTTACCCGACCCCTGCTGAACAACAAAAACTCCTTCAGTTTTTACCCGACTCCTGGTGAACAACGAAAACTCCTTCATGTTTTACCCGACTTCTTCTGAACAACGAATACTCCCTCATGTTTTAACCGACTCCTGCTGAACAACGAGAACTCATTCATGTTTTACCCAACGCCTGCCGAACAACGAAAACTCCTTCATGTTTACCCGACTTCAGCTGAACAACGAATACTCCTTCATGTTTTACCCGACTCCTGCTGAGCAGTCATGTTTTTCCTGACTGGTGCTGAACAACAAAAACTCCTTCATGTTTTTCCCGACTCCTGCTGACCAATCATGTTTTACCCGATTCCATCTGAGCAATCATGTTTTACCAGCTCTTGCTGAGCGATCATGCTTTACCTGAGGTATGTTCCTTTGCAAGGGTAGAACTTTATCATATCCTTTGTTTCATGTGTTGGTGTGTTAAGAGGATTTTCAAATTTTACGAAGGAATATTTTATCAGAGTTTTATTGAAATTTCGTTTTTGGACGGTGCCCCTCAGGGCCCGTCCTAAGTAGGCACATCAGCCGATCCAACTACAAGCCAAAGAACATCAGTGCGCTCAGAAATAGTTCGTATCATTGTTTTGAATACACAGCTGACTTAAAGTGGCTGTTACATAGGTGTTTTTTTCTAAAATATCTGGGCGAATAGTGAGAGAAGTGGGGCATGTATAATTTATTGACAATTGGTACTCAAATCAAATATTTATATTGATAAATCCTTTCGCTAATATCGACAACTACATGGAAATAGTTCCACTACATTAATATCAAACTGCATTCGGAACTCCTCGGCCATTTTACTGTATCGATAAAAATACATCCGTAAATGTTTCGAACTGAATACTGAAGTACATTGTTGCTAAACAGAATTAATTCAATACTTTGAACTATCGAAATATTTTAAAATATATATCATTCTGTAGACTCCTTAAGTAAAATCATCAAAATATGATGTGTTAATGGCATGACCCAAAATGACCCGGTGAATCCAAGATGGAGGACGAATCAAAACATGTCCGTGGAATTTCCGATGTCAAATGGGATTTATGGCATACACTAGAGTTTTACAATGGATTGTTAGTACTAAAAAGGAGAATTAATAATAATTAATTGAATAACATCATCACCTTGTGGTCATATTGGCTGAATTTAACGCAATACAATTAATGACTGAAATACATCTGGTGAAAGGTCACCCACTACTAAAAGTTGCAGTAAAACACGGAAATATAAACTTAGTGAAAATCCAAAAAAACAATAACGTCGTTTTGCTTCGTGCCATTAGTAGAAGTTAATAATTGTTGCAAATATTGATGTGAAAAATAATGATAATAACTCGAAACAACTTGCATCTGCGTCACAGTTGTCATCTTTCTGCATAAAACATATATTACAGTACAGTAGGGTATTTCAGATTTTCTTTAAAATTGTGATATTAATGCACCAGTCAATTGTAACCACGGCCATCCCAGGTCCGGGGATATACTGGGAATAGCCGGTGAAATGGGTCGCGTTTATGCTTTTCAGGTGGCCCCGCATTGCCTGGTGAATGCGGTGGTTTTGTCTGCTTTAAATATAGCGGGTAATTGGCCTTACCTAGAGTCCCCGGGGTGCAGGGATTTTGGTGAGGGTTTTACCAACTGTTCGTCCCCGCATTGCATGGAATTTAGCCGGTGTTGGCTGTACTGAAAGTCAAAGTCCCCGCTATTCCCAAGATCTGGGGGTGGGGGTGGGGGTGGGCGTGGTTACAATTGACTGACCAGTACATAATTTGGTTCCCTTTATGCCATGTTGATCTGATTCATACCATAGTAAAATATTTTCTTCAACTGTAACAACACTTCAATATTAAAAACTGCATTGCAAAATAGAAACACGAAAGTTTCACATAATTTATCTTGAGGCAAAATCATTGTTTAATCACACAAGTGTGTATAATTACACAAGTGTTTCATTAAACACTTAAATTCCGATCAGCTTCTGTCATCATAGCATTCACATTTTGAAACTATCTAGCTGATGCGCCTCATCTTGAAGCTCAATATACATCAAGTCGAAAATTATAGATGTGTTCACTACGTGACGTGCCATATCAAAAATGGTAAAAAAAATCATTCAATGTACAATTATTTGAACTAAATAAACTTAGTGCTTGAAATGTCATTCTTTGCTAGGAGAAAAAGTTGAATGTGGACATGAAGACTCACCAAAACAAAACTTGTCAAAGACTCTGAAGTTGCTGTTTATTTGGGCTAGTCAAGTATTAAACTTTTCAACAAGATAACTATAAATAATCCTGGCATTAGGACACAGAGCTAGCCTGTCTGTATTATCTGGACGGTGCTAAGCCGCTGGTAAGCCTTAAATGCCTTGATTTGAAATATGCCACTTATTTTTCTCTATCATTGACTACACATTTTTCAGGTAAGTGTAAATTACAGTATTTTTTTTGTATGTTAAAATTAACAATGGTAAAAGATAATGCATAACTTAATTGTGCATGCTGGGGATATCAATATTGTATACATGTATATAGCTTTACAGATATTTACAGTGTTTAAATAGCCCAAAAGGGTCTTACTCAATGAAAAAAAAAATCAAAATACTAGTATGTAGACACGATTTTGACATTTTTTGACAATTAATTAAATTCAAGGGTGTAGCCAGGCTGTACTAAATGTGAGAGGCTATGGGATGGGGAATCCCTGTAACTGTAGGATGTTAAGGGGGGGTGGGGGCTGCTCCCCACGGAAAAATGGAACTAACATGTTTAGCAATGATTTGTATTTGTCGGGATTTATAGGTTCAAGGCCGACGACTGTAGTTACCAAGTGATTTTTAAGGCTGTGTTAGTTATCTAGCACAAAGAAACAATGCTTTCCATAGCTGATCTTCCCTTTAAGGTTTTATTCTGATGTCAAAACATAGCTTAACCCTCGATTTTGATGCCATGTTTGGCCAATTTTTCATTTTTCAAATTGATATTACGCATGTGCGTAAGTGTGTAACGCTGGCTGCGCCCCTGAAATTTTTCTGTTGCAATTTTGGGCAAATTATTCTAATTGGTATGCCTATCTAGCATCAAACATGTATGTCTAAAAAAGCTCAACAAAAAACAAGCCATATTACTGAAATGTACAAGGCCAACAGATCCCTTCAGGGAAAATCATGCTTAACCCTTTTATATACATATATTCTCCCTCCATACAGAGACCTGGTATGTTAATTTGCATATTTAATCCAGGACATCCACATACTATGAATGCACTCCCCCCTTTGGCAGAATGTTACATTACCCTTATTCGTTATTTCAATCTATTTCTGAAGACAGCATGAACATTTATAGAAAAGGACTGTCAGTAATTTAGTCTGACAGCCTGTGATTTTTTTTTTCAATCAGAAGGAAATTTTGCAATTTTAACATTGCACAGTGTGTGAATTGTGATCAAAATTGTGCTTGATTAATTTTGTGGTAATGCGTATATCTTGGACTTGACATATTTCTTAGTTACCGCATGGCCTGTTCCAAAGGATAAAGCATTTGGAAATGT
This sequence comes from Mya arenaria, assembly GCF_026914265.1. Lineage (NCBI taxonomy): Eukaryota > Metazoa > Mollusca > Bivalvia > Myida > Myidae > Mya > Mya arenaria. Next base: position 82,210,837 of record NC_069127.1, on the reverse strand, counting down.
CAGTTCAAACCTGACAAATATGAAATTCTTTTCCTTAATTCAATTTTGATATTTTCAAAAAGCCCTCTTTTTTAAAAACTTATTTTAATAGATGTTTTTGGATAAGAAGACTCTTAATTTGAACATCAACTTGTTAAGACTAAGAAATAATGAGCCCTTAAAGCTGCACTCCCACAGATTGACTATTTTAACAGCTTCTTTTATTTTTTTGTTTTGGAAAGAGCAAATTATTGCGTAAATATGTGCAAACCAATAATAAGATATCTGACAAAATATCAGATCTTAGATATTCATATTCATGTTAAAAAATTGATGTTTAATGGCTTAAACTGATACTAACGGTTAAAGAAAAAATGCGTAAAACATCAATTTTTGAACATAAGTATAAGAATCAATAATCTGATTGTTTGTCAGCAGTCTTACATTACTGGTTTCCAGCTCGTTCCAAGACAAAAAATAAAGATGTTGTCAATACTTTCAATCTGTGAGAGTGCAGCTTTAACAACAAAAATAGAATAAACCTACAATTAAGCAAATGAAATGTCAGATAGGCATAAATGAAGTGCTATCCTTAATCATTAACAATTTCATTCTTCAAGTTTGGTTTTTCCTCAGCCTACTGTCACTCACCTGATGCACAATCCCTGCATAAGAATTTACGTCGACAATGAATTAGACAATGAGGTTGTATTCTAAGCAAATTAAATGACCTTAAGTAACTAGCTTAATGATTAGGAAGGGCTCATTATCAGCAATCACTCCACCCATTCTTAGTAATGTTTTTTCATAAAGATTTTTTTTCGTGTTTTTTTTTATTTACTTGTATACTAAATATATCCAGTTAAATACAGCCATCACATATTTTTTCTCTCCTAAATACACATGGGGATATCAATATAACATTGGTCTTTTTCTATTGGTCAAAAAACTATCACGACTCCAATATTTATGAGACACCGCTGTTGGTCAAGGACAGGTCACGTGGTGACACCACATTTTTCCATTTTCCAAATTTATATTAAACCAAAATGGTGTCTTTATTCGGACTTGATGAATATTTCAATGAATAAATAAAACATTTAAACAGGGTAACAGGTTGTCAACGTTATACTTACATTACAGGGTTAGTAGGTGACATAGTATTGGAAATATGGGGGGCAAGAATCCATATTTAGGTTCGAGCTTCACTCCGCCGCAATATGGTTTCCTTTACATTGAATATCCCATATTGGGTTGCCTACTGACCATGGAACTAATAGTATCCTTCCACATGTTTTTAAACAAATTCATTGACAAGAATAGTTGTTTTTTTCAAATGACAATTTGTCATTTTGTATTCATTGTGATGAAAAAAGGTAAAATTACATTTCCAACCAATTCGTAAGAGGAAAATGTGATATTTATCTATCTCCTGATAAAAAAACTTTCAATCACGCTGGGTACTGAATGGGGTACTTTATTGGTTTAAATAGGAAATGACGTCATGCACACATAGTAATCTGTGACTTCATCTTACCGGTGACCATTATGATGTCACATTTAAAAAGAATTTAGTTTTTTGTTGTTATTCCTTTCTGTTGTACTTGATATCACCTTTATATGTATTCTTCTTACAAACAGTGTGAGAATGATCGCATGATTCTTTGGTTTGAAATGTTTTCTAATACATTTTTTTGCAATGCATGCATGTAGTGCAGAGAATAGCATCGCTTTAATTGTATCCTGTTTTAGCTCGACTATTCGAAGAATATGGAGAGCTATACTACTCACCCAAGCGTCGGCGTCACACCTTGGTTAAGGTTTTGCATGTAAGCACCTTTAAGTCATTATCTCAGCAAATACATCGTGTATTGCATTGAAACTTAAGATATGTATTCCCAACTATCTAACCTACTAAATTAATGATGTGAGATAACACTTAATTGAATTTAATGCAAATAATGGGCCTTTATTATTTGACTTAGAAATTCTGGTTAAGGTTTTGCATGTAAGCACACATAGGTTAATATCTCAGCAACTACTTGATGTATTGCATTAAGATTTTATACAATGGTACTCAACAATCCAACCTTCCTAATTAAACAAGTTAGATAACTCTAGTTTGCATTTACTGCAAATAATGACCCTTTATTATTCGACTTAAAAATTCTGGTTAAGGTTTTGCTTTATTATTTGACATATAAATTCAAATACATAATGTATTGCATTGAAACTTTATACACAGGCTCCCAACTATTCAACCTTCTTAATTAATCAGGAAAGATAACTCTATCTTTTATATTTTATCATTTTTGCCCCTTTATTATGCAACTTAGAAATACTGATTAAGGTTTTGCATGTTAGCAAACATGGTTAATATCTCAGCAACTACTCATGTATTGCACTGAGACTTTAGACAATGGTACTCAACCACCCAACCTACTTGAATAACCAAGTTAGATAACTATATTTTGCAAATAACGGCCCATTATTATTGGACTTAGAAATTCTGCTTAAAATTTCCATGTAACCACATTCATGTTAATATCTCAACATATACATAATGTATTGCATTGAAATCTAATCTAATCTAATTTTACAGTGATCCATGTTTCGCCAAAACTTTTCAATCCTTACACTGAACAGCGGCGTAATAGTCGAGCGCGCAGTCCCTGTGATAGCTCTTGTTTACTAGACAAGTAAAACAGGTTGGTTGTTTTTGCTGTCTTTACTTAAAGAATATTTTGATAAAAAGATACTAAGACTCGTCATCATATAATAGACTGTATTATACAAATCGTCAAGGAAATATGTTAGTAAGTTCGACAAAAGCTAACTTATTTACACATTTCCTGAAGTTTATGTTTTTTAAAGCTACATCAATGAAAACTTGACATCTGTACTGTTTTGAAAACAAACATATATTTATATATGTCGTTCTCGGATGACCCTGAATGGGACCTTTTTAACCTAATTATTTTTAGAGCTATAGCGTTTTAGACAGTTTTGAAAACAATATTTAATGTTGTCTTTTGATGACCTAGATTGTGGCATTTTGACAATTTAAATTTGAAGCTTCAGCCATGAAATTAAGACCATTTATTCGAAATCAAAATTGTGCTTGGATAAAGTTGTCCTTTCGACATACTTTCCTATTCTTAAGCTACTTCAATGAAAGTTTTTTAGTACAGTTTTCAAAACAAAAACAATGTTGTGCTTTGATGACATAGAATATGATTTTTTGACATACATTCTATTTTTGAAGCAACAGCAAAAAAAAAATAGACCCTGTGTATAACTTTTAAAACAAATATCAATATTGTACTTGGATAACCTTGATAATTACCGTTTGATCACCTTTTCTATTCTAAGGTACTGCAACGAAAGTTCAGTAAGTTTTGCAAAACAATTATCAATGTTGTCCTCAGATCTCCTTTACTGTGACCTTTTGACCCTCTTTCATATGTTTACAGATTGGACAAAATGTACTGCTTTAAAAATAATTACAAATGTTGTGTTAGGCTAACCATGTTTGTGACATTTTCACTTACTTTTTTTTTATTTTTGTGGCCTCTGCAATAAAATGTTGCTATGTTTGGAAAACAATTCATCATTGTTGTTCTCGGGTTACTTTAAAGAGACTGTACACCAGATTGGCACCAATTTTTTTTCCTGTAACGCAACTCAGGACAATTATTTAATAGAATGTGTTAAGCTTTAAACCATAATTATAGAAAAAGGACCAAAATTTAAAAAAAATAGCAGTCCAGTGTTGTATCCACTGTGCTACAAAGGCTTACTCCAAACAGGTGGTATATTTAAGCTATATACCTTGGTAGAAATACCCAGTAATATTTTTAATGGAAAAATACGAAATAACTGATTAGCTAAAATAAGTTGTAAACTATGTGGTACTTCAGTAAGTAAGATTCAATGCATTGTACACATTAATACCAAGTTTATGTCAGTTTTCGACAATTGTTTTTCTTGCAAATTGATCATCTTGTGCACAGTTGCTTCAACTAAGGCCTTCGTTTTTGATTTTGAGTACTTTAGACTATGTGTACTGTTTTAAAAACATCTGTTAATGTAATGCTTCAGTTATCTTGATTGTGTCCTTTTGGCGTATTTGTTATGTAACTGGAATGGAATTTTGACCATGATGTAGTTCTGTAAACAACATTAACGATGATATTGCCAGGTGACCTTTTCATCAACTTTTCAAAGCTACAGCATTAAGATGAATAATTATGTTTGGAAAATAAATATCAAGCTTAGATATTTGGTTTGAAGCATTGTCTAATTGTCCTCACCTAAGAGTGTTCAAATTATGCTCCTATATTCAAGATTAGGTCCCGATGATTTTCTGTGTTTATAAGAGAAAGGACTTAGTTCTATACTTGCAGCAGACTTAACAATGTCACCGTCCATCAGCACTTTCAGTGCTTTGATTATCTTTGCATGAAGTTTATCCACAATATGAATATGTTAGTCCGCCGAAATCTTGCTTCCTACTCAAGCATCCTTGTGTAACCTTTAAAAACATCAAAGGTATGGTAAAATAATTGTTTAAACATTTACTTCCTGATTATAAAAGAGCAGACATTGTTCTTGATTTTCTTGAAATAGGGTCAGTCCCTCTGTGCCTGAATTTTAATACTTGTTGAACATATTCTACAATGCAAACTACAGTAACTAGTCCAGTAGTCCAAAACTCAAATATAATTCCTGTTCAGAGGCACAAGATAATGTCCCAAACGACACTGAATTTGAGACACAAACCATATGGACAAACATGGCAAAACATGGCAACACACACAACAACATACCGATGAAGGATGAGATTATGTTGTAAATTGTTCTTGCATACCGGACGTGTGTTTCCGGTCATGTGAACAGTGCTGGAAAACCCCATCTTACACCCCTATGTAAGATGAGTCACGCACAATAACGCGCCACTTCTTAATGCATTAGTGTATGGTTTATGAAAAGTATATTATGCCATTTCAATAAAGCGCAATCTTATATATATATGTAAGCAAGACTTTCAATCAAAATTAAAAATAAATAATCGTGAAAAACGCGATTTTTAGTTATTTAAAACTACTGTGCTTTATGACGTCAGTAAACAACGCCGCACGCGCTTTTTGGTGAAATTAACAAATGTTCCTTTTCTACGTCATTCTTTCTACAAATTGATCATTTTAGATATGCAAGAAAAAATATCAATCATGTTTTTCCAGTCCGGATCGAAAAAACCGCACCTCGGGCACGCTGCGTGGCCGGTAACTCGGCAAAGTTCGTTACCGGCTTACGCGCGTGCTCTGGGGTCGGATTTTTCTATCCGTACCGGAAACACATAATTGATACTTATATTTTGATTCCGCTCTCCGCGACTCACTGCACATGTATTGTCTTTGCTTGAGATTTCACTGTCAAAAAGCAGTTGTTTCTTACTTTCACGTGCATTTAATATTTCATGCTTCTGTTCATGTGGTATTTCGATGGATACACTTTTCTGGGCTGATCGAGTGCTTTTGAGTGTTCTGTTAGGAGTTTAAGACGTTAGGCATCTCATTTTGTCACTGAGAATCTAACTTCTTTGAGAGTTGTTATCACACAAGCGCGTTTTTTTATCGGCCACAGGCTAGCATTTTTTGTTCTTGTATTGACGGATTTCTTTGTCACTGCGGTATGCTGCGGTCTTGTGTGATTTTCTTTATAACGTGAGGCTCATCAATCGAGTAATAACCAGGCAGTTTGGAAAATAGGAATATATACGTGCAAGCACAGTAACAACATGCACAGCTATGCCATATTTGCCGAAAAAAATGTGGATAAAATCAACACGTTTATTTGTAAACATTGCTTCCAAAGCGACAATCTGTTCAATATATTTTATCTTTAAAGTTATGATACCAACTAAGATGTTGATCGAAGAATATGCTCTTCGTCACATACTGGATGGATACTTTATTCAAAATTTAAAGAAAAAGACCACTTACCAGGCAAAAGTTGGTACCTGAATCGGTTCTATTCATTCTAAATCCGCCATTTTGATTGCCATGAAACATTTTTCTCACTTTATGTTTGCATGAAACGAAATTACGTCCTCCCCCTTGTTCTTCTATTATCATAATAAAAATATTTTAGTATCTTTATACGCGTGTGTTTATTCAATAAAGTATACTTCACATGTCTTCATAAATATCGTTAACGTCACTTGTCTGTATATTTAAGGGGAAAACAACTATATACACCAATATATTGGCAATAGTTACATACAACATTATATACGCAAAGTATCTAATGAGCGTGTTCAGAATGTTCTTTAAAACAATAAAACAGGACACCAGAAGAGCTCCAAGTCACATAAGTTCACCTATTTAGCATCAAAAGGTGCCCGTGAAGTTCGTAGCACAAAGGCAGGCAGTTTGAAAATATACAAAATAGAGGATAAAACATCGCCTTTATTTACGAATATTCTTTTTCGTTTACTCATTAGGCTAGTTTTATTTTACGAAAGCAAAATAGAGTTGTGTTTCTTATCAAACAAATCTTTATTTTAACATATGCAATCTTTTTATAATATCACATCATCATTTTATCATTTTGACACTGTTCACTTTTGGTCAAAGGAATGAAACCACAATTGATTTTTAAGTAGTTCTTAACGTTGATATTTTCACTCCTTAGTTTACAATGAGTTTATCGAATTCACGGCTGATAGTTCAACTAAATAAATGAGTTGAGATTGAGATTGAGATACGATTTGAGTATTTTTCTGATATTTAGGCCTAGGTCCGTAGTCGCCAACATTAGTTTCAGAGACATTCTCAGTTAATACAGTTACAATGTTGCGAATCGTCTTCAATGTAGGTGTTATTGACGAAAAACGTGTAATGTATTCTAAGATAATGCTATTCTCAACAAACGCAGCAAATATCTTCATAAATGCTCTTCAAGTAGAATTTTTACGATGAAATTAAGATTGCACTTTTGAGTCTTGGTTTAAACATATTTTTTCATGAAAATATATAAGTGACAACACATATTTCATTCTAAATATTTAGGAATTTGATCGAAAGCTTTTGTGTCCTGAGTCTTAGCAGTGTTTTGGCTGTGGCTTCATTTTCTCCAAATATTTTACATTTTCAAATCATTTAGAAGGAAAGAATAGCGAATACATGTCGCTTTTATTTTTAATAATGTTTTCCTTCTTTGTTCCCAGTTTTAGTACAATGATGCTTTTTATTATGAAAATCTATGATCACACAGTTTTAAACCTTTTGGGATGTTTATAGTTTCTAACAATGACTGCATCGTATCTTTGAAAAGTTTTTGCATTAGGTGCTCTGAATTGTATCCCTCCGTCTGCAGATAGAGTTGGGATCTCTAATCATAGAATTACTTGGGGTTTACCTATACGTTTATTATTATTTGTTTTATTGATAAGCTTCCTCAAGTTAATGCATAATTTGATAAGATTTACCTTTTGCGTTTTATCTTTTAAGAATTGTTGGGATAAGAGTGAGGTTTGTGCACATAAACTGGTTTAAACCCTCAGTAAATTTACATTTTACTGACCGTTCCAAGGCGGTACCTAACAATTCTTGATAAACATACCTATTTTTTATATAAAGTATTTGTATGCACTGTGCTGTTTGTGGAGTTTTGTGCTGTTTTTCTATGTTTCTTGTTTGTGATTTTGTGTTCTATGTCTTTGGCGTTTGCCCAGTGCCACTAAATCGGGTTTATGTTTAAACTTTTTGCTACTGAGCTTGTTTTTGTAACCTTTTGCATAAATATTAGACTCATTGCGTTATCGAATATCAACATAGGATTTCAAAACAAGTTATTTTTCACAAACACTGTGCGAAAATATTGATTCGAAAACCATACATTTGTTCTTTTCAGAGAATGGGAATGGCTTCTTAAATAAAACGATGTGAATATCACGTTGTCATCCTTGTGCACAAGTGCTAACAGGAGCACACTCCTTTTTTTACAAAATAAACTTCAATTTGTACACAGAGGGCTTCAATATTTATTTATTATTTTATTTTATGTGGTAAATTCTGACATACAATCCAAGCGTGAAAAATATTCATAGCAACGGCATAGCTTGTCAAACGGGAAATGTTGGAAATAATTAAATATTTAACATAACATATTCATTCATTCATTACATTGAAAATATTAACAACGTCGTTCACGCGAATGATCATATACCGGATAATAATCACCCTGGTTTCTTAGGCGCTGATATTGATGTGTAGAATATGCCAATTGAACAGGACGAGGTAAAGAAAATGATACTGAAAAATAAGAATGGTTAAACATCGTCGCAGTTTGAAAAAAGCATCAATGAATACTTTAAAGCTTCGCGCGTCGATATGGTCCCAACCTTCGATACACTTTTCAATATAACCATTGACACTGGTAAATTCCCGGATGAAAGGCTAATCGGGACATTAAAGCAATTTTTTAAAAACAAGGGTTCTCCTACCGACCACCAAAATTATAGACCGATTACCATTCTAAGTTGTTTAGGCAAATTATCCGTGTCCATCCTTAATAAACGCACCAACACATTCCTTTTTAAAACAAGTGGCCCAAAAGGGCCTATGCTCTACTGGCTGGGTTTGTGTGGTCAACATCACTGTTTACGAAAAGAACCAAACTCTGGATGGTTTTCGAAAGAAACCGAGCTCTAATGGATATATAGATACAGTAAAAGTTGCATTGAGATACAATCAAAATTGAAGGCTGTATCGTGTTAACAAGGAATTTTTTACAGGCGCACTGATTATTTATACTATCAAGGCCCATAATCTAGGCATGCATGGGCGGATCTAGCTGGTTTTCGAAAGGAGCCGAGCTCTAATGGATATGTAGATATTGTACAAGTTTTATCGAGATACAATCAAAACTGAAGGCTGTATCGTGTTAACAAGGAATTGTTTACAGACGCACGAACGCACGGACGCACATCCTACGTACACATTACCATCGCATAATGTCTTCTGGCCTTTGGCCAGTAGAGCTAAAAATTATTAGATAAGAACCAAGCCGGATTCCGTGCATATTATTCAACCTGCGGCCGTTTTCTTTCATTGCATTATCTTATAAGAAAACTTGGTGCCCAGAAAAAGAGACTGTTTTGCTTATTTATTGATTTTTCGGCCACATTTGACTCTGTCTAGTTGGCTTGTTTTTGGTATAAGCTAATTCAGTCTGGTTTACAGGGTAAAATTATCACAGTCATAATACATGTAGAATGTTATAAAATCATGCGTTTCTATCAATGGGCAAACGTCTCCGATGTTCCAAGTTCAGGGAGAAATTCCTTTTCCGTTTTTATTTTTGTGTACCTTACCGAATTAGACGTTTGTATAAAAGTAGATACAAATTGGACAATAGAGTACCTTCTATTACTCCTGTGCGCTGACGACACTGTACTCTTTGAAATCAACGAACGTGATTTTCAACAAAGTCTCAAATAGTTTTCAAGATTACTGTATGCAATGGAAATTAAATATTAACCTCTCGTGAAATAATTGGTGCAAGAAATCTGAAGAAATTCAACATAAGCAATAATAACCAAGTAATCAAGTTTGTCAAGGGAAATAAATATCTAGGTGTATTTCTCTCGTCCGCTGGTAGCTTTTCATACTGCCGTAAATATTTTTATTACGCCATGCTAACACAGCAATGTATACTCTATTTCTTAGAATCAATAGCCCGGACTTGCCTTTGGATATACAACTGAAACTTTTTGATGATACCATTGTTCCAATTATAGTGTACGGATTTGAAGTCTGGGGCTCTGAAAACCAAGCTATGTTGAAGCAACTTTATTGTTATTTTTTCGTCGAATTACATAAAAAAGAAAGAGTGCTCCACGTAACATGATGTACTAGGAACTTGGTGAATATCCTCTAAGTTTCTAGACACATTAATACTTATCAATAATTCAGATTTGGTCAATAACATCAAGTCAACATCAATGCCTGACTCAACGCGTTATTAATACGTTTGGCTTTACAAAAAACTGCAGAACAGGCCAGTAATCTTGTGAAATCTAATCTTGTAGACCAATTGCAGCAAATTTTGAACACTTTGGAGAGTACCTTAAGATCTTACCAAAATTTCGTGTAACATTTTTTGCAGTTCCATGCTAGAAACCATACATTTCCTGTCGAAGTCGGTAGATGGAGACAAAATGCTGTACCTCATTTCAATAGAAAGTGTATTTTTGTAATCTAAACGTTATTGGTTACGTACTGCTATATCCTATCAGGAAGAAATACATACATTGTCGTTTTTACTCAATACCTAATGTTGTGAATTTAAGTGAAGTTTTGAATATAAAGAACCCGGAAACCTTAAGAAAACAGCGTTTTGATTAAACTTTTAGGTAATCACCTTAAACGAATCTGATCATGTGTAGAAAAGTTTTGTTTTCTTTAACTCTCTACTGTACCGATTTTATTGAACCTTAATTCAAACAAGTGAATTTGTGTTTTAAAAAATATTATTATTTGAACTAACCACATTCCCCTAACTAATAATAATTGTTTCGTCCAACGATAAATTCCAAACCTGTTCTAGAGCTGCCATTAAACTACCTCTTTATACTCGTGCACACATGTAGTAAAATTGAGTTTTCATATGCTTTTATTCAAATGTAAACTGTGATATAATAAACGATTATTGACTTGAGTTGAATTGAACATTGGAACTAGTAAAGACATAAATATATGTTTTCTCTAGATTCAAACACAAACTATGTCCATTGACGGGATAATACAATTGTTGGTAAAGTATTCCCGGAACACACGAATTACGAGAATTCTAAACTGTTTCTAAAACAATAAGTTAAAACACGAAATAGCTACATGATTCGTGTAACAGCTACATGATTCGTGAAACAGCTACACGATTCGTGAAATAGCTACAATATTCGTGAAACAGCTACATGATTCGTGTTCTGTTAATCACAACTGAAAACAATGTGCATTAAAATACATACAGTAGTATGTAAAATAATTTTCTTAGGGTACGGTAAACTTGCAAACAGTTGACGTTTAATAAATAGATGAATGTTAGTATTGCATATACCTTTAATAGATGTTTGATGTTAATTCTATCGACGTTTCTTGATAAATTAACACTCATTTTGTCCGTTATGTGGTTAACTTAAATCAAGCCTTGATGCCCACTTTTGTATAAGGAAAGTTCTCTTGATGAAAAACCGGCGGATGGAAAAATACGTAGCGAAATACAGCCTTGAGTTCGCCAAGTCCTTCCTCGAAGTCTTTCCCATATCGAACGATAGTTCTCCGAGTTGTTTTCCATACCGTACAACACGCACGTTCTTCGTTGTTTCACCGGACTCGTGTGATAAGCTGACACTCAAATAAATGTTCGTAAGGCGGTCGTTCTGTAAGAAGTCTGGTAGTTCTCCCTTTTGGCTGATAGTGACTCTCAACTTTCCTTCATCGTCCAGTCTGCATTTTGTTCTAATGGCAAAAGTTGGTTCGGGCTTTACATTGCACAATGGCTCCAGATACGCTCTGTCGATAGCTTCCCGACGACGCTTTACAACAAATGTTTGGGCTATATCGAGGTTGTCGCTAGGTCTTCTTTTCCGCAGAAAACAAAATTTCGGTGAAGAAGCGAAAAGCGCTTGAAACTTGGATATCGAATTACAATACATTGTTTCTTGTCTTCTGAGACGGATTCGTTATCCTTGTTTCGTTTTGGTATGTGTGTAATGTGTTTCCATTTTACATGAAACAACTGTTTTGTCTGAATATCTTGACCTAACATGCATAGAACTAATATTGTCCCGCCTACTTATTGCCAAGTTTAAAGCTCAAGGATTCCAGTGGCACTAGACTCTTATAACTGAAGGACAACTGTTCGATGATTTGAACTTTTCATTTAGTATACTAAAACTTTCCTGTGTAAATATTCCTAATCATGTCTACAATCTTTTCGTTTAAAACCATTTTATTGAACTGGCATTTGCATTAACATCTGCAGAATCAGATAAAGATATTTATGCAAATTTGCATTAAGATATCAAATTCCTTTGCTGTGGACTGGTGATCTTAGCTTATAAACGATCGCATAAAGAGCAAGAAAAAGCGAAATTTAAACATTATACATAAAGGGTTTGAATCATTCAAAGTCAACACGGCATTAGCTGTATTATTTATAGTTTGAACGCGATGCCTGGTTACAAGACATTCGCTTTTCCTTAGAAATAGTCAGCTTGCTAATCGAGATACTAGAAGTTGGATGTGGCGGACTGTATAATGTCATCTACAGGTAAGCTCCAAACGTTTGTGTTAG